>NC_141702.1:92363331-93563331 GCF_971803275.1 Cyanistes caeruleus
GAAGGAAGGAAGGAAGGAAGGAAGGAAGGAAGGAAGGAAGGAAAGGAAGGAAAGGAAGGAAGGAAAGGAAGGAAAGGAAGGAAAGGAAGGAAAGGAAGGAAAGGAAGGAAAGGAAGGAAAGGAAGGAAAGGAAGGAAAGGAAGGAAAGGAAGGAAGGAAGGAAGGAAGGAAGGAAGGAAGGAAGGAAGGAAGGAAGGAAGGAAGGAAGGAAGGAAGGAAGGAAGGAAGGAAGGAAGGAAGGAAGGAAGGAAGGAAGGAAGGAAGGAAGGAAAGAAAGAAAGAAAGAAAGAAAGAAAGAAAGAAAGAAAGAAAGAAAGATAGAAAAGAGGGAAAGAAGGAAAGAAAGAGGGAAAGAAAGAAAGAAAGAGGGAAAGAGGAAAGAAAGAGGGAAAGAAAGAAAGAGGGAAAGAAAGAAAGAGGGAAAGAAAGAGGGAAAGAAAGAGGGAAAGAAAGAGGGAAAGAAAGAGGGAAAGAAAGAAAGAAAGAAAGAAAGAAAGAAAGAAAGAAAGAAAGAAAGAAAGAAAGAAAGAAAGAAAGAAAGAAAGAAAGAAAGAAAGAAAGAAAGAAAGAAAGAAAGAAAGAAAGAAAGAAAGAAAAGAAAGAAAAGGAAATATAGCAGAAATAATTGTGGGCAGAGAAGAGAGGAGTGAGAATATGTGAGAGAAAAAAAAACACATAGGTTTTTTCACTTTTTTACAATTTCCACTGTAGAAACCGTGGTCAGTGGAGAAGGAGAGGGAGAAGGTGCTTCAAGTAAAGGAGCAGAGATTCCCCTGCATTTCTTGGAGGACAGTGGGGGAGAGAGATTCACCTGCAGCCTGTGAAGGAGCCCCACACTGGGGCCGGTAGATGCCTAAAAGAGTACCGTGACTACATGGGAAGTTTGTGTTGGAGCAGACTCCTGGCAGGATCTGTGGATCTGTAGTGTGAGGAGCCCACACTAGAGCTGGTTTTCTGTCAGGACTTTTAGGGCCACGGGGGCCCTACAACGGAGCACTCTGATCCAGGAGCACTACACTCCATGGAAGGGACTCACACACTTTGGAGCACTTTGTTAAGAACTTTAGCCTGTGTGAAGAATTGATATTTGAGAAGTTAATGGAGGACTGTCTTCTGTGGCAGGGATCCCATTCCATTCTTGAGTAGTAGCAGAAACAATACAACAAGCTAACCCCCATTCCCCATTAAAATAACCTGCTCAATTCAAATTAGTCAAAGTTCTATGCATTTTGTCTCTGGGAAATTCAAGCCCAAAGTCACACCAAATCTGAAAGACTGGAACTTGAGTCTCCTGTTTTCCAAGTACGTGAATATTCACCAAACTGTTCTTTTTTTGAGCGCAGTTCCCACTATAGATAGCAGAATTACAGAATCCCAGAGTGAGGAAGGTTGGAAGGGGCCACAGTGGCTTATCTGTTTCAAGCTCCCTGCTCAAGCAAGGTAGTCGTAGAACACCTGGCACAGGTTTGTGTCTATTGTGGCTATTGAATATCTCCAGTGAGGGAGGCTCCACAACCTCTCTGGACATCCTGTACCAGTGCTCAATCACCTGCACAGTAAAGAAGTTCTTCATATTCAGGTGGAACTTCCTGTGCATCAGTTTCTGTCCATTGCCTCTTGTCCTGCTGTTTGGCACCACTGAGCAGAGCCTGGAAATATCCTCTTGGCACCCTCCCTTCAGATACTTACAGACATTGATGAGCTCCCTTCTCAGTTGTCTTTTCTCAGGCTGAACAGGCTGAGGTCCCTCAGCCTTTCCTTGTCTCCAGTCCCTGAATTATCTTTGTTGCCCTCCACTGAAACTTCTCCAGGAGCTCCATGTCTTTCTTGTCCCAAGGAGCCCAGAAATGGACACAGCACTCCAAGTACACCTCACCAGGGCTGAGTAGAGGAGCAGGATCACCTCCCTCGACCTGCTGACAATGCTGTTCCTTGACAGAAATGAGGATGCCTGTGGAGGCAGGTCAGCCTGCCAAGGCTTTCCCTTGGAGGAGTGTGGCTTGAGGCAGCTTATCTCAACCTGGAGAGATACTCGTTTGATGGGACCATCCTCTCTTGTCATGGTGAGCTATCCCACCATGCTTTGGTGACTATGCTGATCCTTTGTAACCCATTGGTTTTCACCCCTGGTACCACCCTGGCTTTCCCCCATAAAAACCCCAGCTTCTGCCCAGCTCAGCAGGGAGGTGCTGCCCCTGGCTACCCTTCACAGAGCTGCTGGACAATAAAGGCCAGATTCTCTGTGGAACTGCCACATGATGCTCCTGTCTCTATCTCTGAGTCAGCCTGGGATAACCTTGCAAGCAGAGCTGGAAATCACTCAGCTGAAATCACTGAGCTGAAATCACTTGCAGCCACAGGCTGCCCCTTGCTGAGGTTACCTGGTGGCCAGGGATTGCCAAAGACCCTCCCAAAGGCTGTCTCTTGTGGGACTGGTCTCTCTGGGAAAGTCATGGCTCCCCAGGTCAGACCCATGGACCTGGCCCAGCCACCACAGATACCATTGCCCTTCTTGGCCACGAAACACACTTTTGGCTCATGGACAGCTTGTTGTCCACCAGAACCCCCAGGTACTTCTCTGTTGCACTGTATTAGGAATGGCGATAGTGACAACACAGACTCTAAAGCTTAATTACAAAGAAAGCTTATTTTATTCTTTCAGATCTTCTTTTATAGACAGTTCCAAGAAGGTCCGAAAAGGTAAACCTCTCATTGGTCATCAAACTAACACATCACCATCATTGGACAGTTAGGAACACCACCCCTCGAATATTTCTTGCAAGGAAACAACAAGGAGACAAACAACATCTGCAAAGGTTGTTTTCCTTCTCTAAGGACTGTTTGAGTTCCTCCTCACAATTTCTCAGGCCATACTTTCTCAGGCCAGTGTGAGAAAGTTATGTGACTTAGTTTCACACAGACACTGTGCTACATGTGTTATCTCTTGCATTCAGCGTCTACCCTTCTCCACAGAGCTTCTTTCCAGCAGGTCAACTAATGATTTTATGACAACATTGTCCATTTTTAATGAAGATTTCATAATGGAGAGTGTCCTCTCAAGATCCTTTTAGAGATCATGGGGAAAAGCAACAGGTTTGTGGTTTGTCTGATGTATTTTAGATTTCTACTTTGAGCAAAATAACTGTGTCCTATAATTGCCTGCTTCTTTCCTTTGGCCAAAATGGTACCTTGGAGTTAGAAGCTAAGATTTTAATGTCCAGATAAGTCCGAGTAATTCAAATACACTGCTGAAAGACACCTAAGCTGATCAGAGCTGTGGTCCTGAGTTCCTAACTACCAAAGGGTTTTCAGTAATAACCTTGTCTGAACTTTATGAAATATATTCATTTTCATTATATTGCAACTCTCCTGAAAATGTTTATATCTGCAATGAAATGTATTTTCTTGGAAAGTAAATCCATTTTAAAAGGAGAAAGCTTAGTAAAATATGCATGGCACCCTCCTCACACTACTTACCTTTAAGATCTAAGTTAATCTGCTTTGTGAAGAGCTTTTATTTATTTTTCCTAAGGAAAAGGACTTTGCATTAACAAATATATTAAATTGTTCATCATGATACTCACAGGCCTTGAGTCTGTTATAAAGTTAGGTGCATAAAGTTAGGTGCATAATGGACATATGCATTTGATGCCAACCCTCCTTGACAGAATTGTGAAGGTTGCCTTTGAATTTCTGTTATGCCTTGTCATTTCCATTCATAATGAGTGGCAACATCCCTAAATGACCAGACCTGCTGAAGTTACAGTAAACGTATTTTTCACTGCCTTTTACAAAGATTTTGTCAGTAGAGCAAGGAATAAGGATCAGAGAAGGAAAGGGAACTGGATGTCTACAAAGCTTTAGTTTCTCATGCTGTGACTCCCTTTAACCTTCACAAGATGAAATTAAAAGATTACAAAAAGGCTAGGGAGTGCCATTCTGTTGCCTTGTGTACAAGTAATTTTATTGGCATGACAGCTCTGTTTCCCGTAGGCACTGTGAGTATGGCTGCTGCTCCTCACAAAAGGCACCACTTCGTTAACCTGCCAGGCTCACTGGCTACTACTGAGGTTCCAAATGTAAATCAGTGGGAACATCTGAAGTAGCAAATTAATTTGGTTTATGGACATCATTTATTATCAATAACATTACTTCCTGAAAGTCCTGAGTATGGTGGCCCAGCAGGACTGTTACATTTTTTTGTGAGAAAATTCCGTTTCCTCTATACTTCCATTCTTGCCCCTCTTGTTAACCTTGTTGCCGAGTTTCTGGATAAGAAACTCAGAAAATCATTGTGGGCATAATCTTCCATGGACCTGAGAGGGGAAGGGATCTGGGGGTGTGACATCATCTTTCTTCTCTTTCACTTCCAAACAAATGGGCAGTACTTTGCTGTACTCTGTGTTTTTGTTTTTTTATCTGCCCAGTTGCATGCAGTCATAGAAATAAAAGTTTGGGCTTGTAATAGCTTCAGTGTTGTACAACAACAGCTAGTAAGTTCTCTCTGGTTTGAAGAGTTGAGAGCATTCTGAGCTGTAGTAAGATAGCAAACCTCTGTGGAACCATTCATGTGTATGTGTGTGTAAATGAACATTCTTTCACACACTTAAAAAAGCAAAAAAAATGTTTTTAAAATTCTTTGATTTATGTCTCTGCAGAGCCTGAGCTTTCCCAGTCATTCCTGAGGATTCCCTGTATTGCAAACTGCAAATACAAACAAAAAGTCTGTCCCTGCAGCAAACAGCTCAGTCTGCAAAGTCAAAGCAAACACAAAGTAAAGGAAAAAGAGGTGATGCCAGAAGTAAAATTACATTCACAGTAAGACAGATCTTAGCAAGATTTTCAAAACAGCCCAGGACCCACTCTAAACAAGGCTGTGCCTCCACCTCCCCAGTGAAATAAAGTCTTTGATCAGTGGCCAATTATGGTGGTCAATAATTTACATCAGAAATGCAGGTATAAGAATCTGTGCTTTTCTTTTGTGCTGTGTGTTTCAAACTACCTTCCTACCTTTCCTGTTCATCCTTCTGTTTTTCCTCGGTGGAAGAAACAGGTATATTTTTACATCACTGCTGCTGATTCATTCCTTTGGAAATAAAATCCATAGAACTCAGCAAAACCAAACTAGTAATGAACAACAGCAGATTTATTGACTGATGAGCTAGTGGTTCTGTGTATGTACTTTCTTCTGGCGCTCATGAGATACTCAGTCTCTATTGCAGACTTTCAGACATTATCTCAGGCACAGCCCAAGTGAAGTCCCAGATCCTGAGAGATGAGGAGTCTGGGAGACTTGATAACTCACAGAAAAGCCACTGGTCACGCTGTCAAGGAGAGTGAAATTGTTTTGAATAGTAAGGCTCATATTCTAAGCAGATTAGACTAGTTTATTTAGGTTCTTTAAAAACTATTCCCCCAGCTCACTACAAGCACAGAAGCCAATTACAGTGTCCCCAAGTGCTTCTGAATCTCAGTGTTGCTAAATAATGAATTGTTTACACTGCAGTTAAATGGAATTTAAGATCACATATTCTAATGATCTAAAGGCAGTTTGTTTCAATATATCAGGAGTTTTTTTAATTATTCCTCTCCTTTTTAAGGAAAATTGTGGATTTTTAAACTGTACATTTGGATTAGAGAAATTGATCTTGCCATCTGAAAATTTTGAGTGATCTTATTTCAGCTGAAAATTTTATATAGAAGTATTTCAAATGGAAGTTTTATGGAATATTGTAGTCTGTGTGGAACTCTAGCATTTCAGTGTCTTTGGCAGAAAAAAATACTTAAAGTATAGAAAATTTCTGGTTTATGAATTCTCTTTTTATAACAGTTACAATTTCTTTGTTTCTTTTATAAATGATTTTAACTCTATTTCTAAACCATGTAACACAATCAGCATTTAAGCAACACTTCCACTGGTTTCACATATTGAGAATACCAATGTATTGAAATATTTTTCTTTGGTTACTTTCTTTTTCTCTGAACCTGACTTTGTGATAGATATAATCCCTAGATTCCATCACTCATGAAAATTTCACCGTAATTTTGTTCACCCTTGTGTCTAAGTACACAAAAGAATGTCTAGAACAAAAGATTGATCCATGAGGATTAGACTTTTTTTTCTCTATTTTACTGGCATTAGACTATTGCTCCTAAGGAAAAGAGTTGTTTTCCTTTCTATCTGAAATGGGAATACAACATATTTGGCAACATACTGTGCTTCTGCAAGATACAGAACCCTCCCAGTGAGTATATTAACCAGTACTTCACTTAAACAGTGTTCTGTTAACAGGACATTAACAAGGAATAACAGTTTTGTGAGCTATCCTGCCCCAGCCAATTACATATAGCAGCTCTGGCACAGTTAATGACATAGATTGGTGAGTGGGAGTTTACATTTACATTAAAGGTTTAAAAGGGTTCACTAGTCCAAGCTGTTTTTTCTTTGAAAATATCTGAATTATACAATAAATGCAGAAAAACGATCAGTCATTAGTAACTCAAAAAATTAAAACAAAACTGTAAAATTATAACTGTACAGCTAGATGTAAAGAACCTATTCAGATTCGGCTTGCTGAATGATGCAGTTAGGACAATTTTCTTTTAAGTTTCTTGATAATCTGTATTTTCCCTTGAGAGTCTCAGTTCCTGGAGTCACAGGATCACACAGACTTCGCAGCCACCATGGATAAAGAGAAAATTTCAAGTCCTTCAGTTTAGGATCTAGATGAGTTGGAGTATATAAACTGTAATATATCAAGGAGCAGAATGCAAAAGGAAAGACTCAAGCATAATTTATTTACATCTAATATATAGGATGTCATAAATTTCAAAATAATAAACAGTATTATTTTTAAAATTTCATGAGGACTATCACAGCTGTCTGGAGTTGCAGGTGGTATTTTAGAGTCTAGAAGAAAGCAGAGGATACAATAAAACAGGCATGGCAAGTGTTTAGCAAGAAGCTATATGTCCCTTTATACATTACTAGCATTTTGATACAAAGCAGAGGATTCAATTAAATGGTGCTATAGGTCTTTGAAGGGAATATAGAATTGATTACTCAAACCATTATGCCCTCAGATATGTATGCTGAATTCCCTTTGTGCTGAATGCATATATAAAGCCCTGAGAACATGGGAATTTTGAGGTTAAATTGCCATAAATATTTATGGATACAAACAATAAAAGTAGCCTTTCAGATCTTAGATTTCATTCAGGTGATGGCTCCAAATGGATATTGCATTTGAAAGCTGAAATTTGATAGGAGTATTTTCTCCCATCTTTTACCTCTCTTCTCTTTATTGATTGTGAGCTTGACTGATTGTTTGCTGTAAGGCTTGTCTTTTATTAAATAGCTCTACATTGCCTGGCACAATAAAACCTTGAGGTTTTTTTCCTGAAGTCTCTAAACACCATTGCAATGCAAATGAATAAGTTCAACGTCATTAATTTCAACAGTGAGGACAGGTAGCTCCCTTCAGTACAGTAATGACTGAAGGATTTTTATATTAATTAAGCAGGCACTGGAGTTTCTCTTGGTCTAAAATATGTGTGTGCGTGTGTGTGTGCACTGGAATAGGATCTGTGATAGCATAAGGTAGTCTTTCTCTTTGGATGAGTAAAGATGAGAAGTGGGTGGTCAAATTAATGTACCCAGAAAGAAGATGTTTGGGCTGCAGGGATATCTTGGCTTGGGCTCAGATATAAAAATGTGAATGGTCTCATGGCTCAGTGATAATAAGTTCAATTGACTTGCAACTCTGTGGGAAAGATTGCTGACTGGTAAACTCAGCACTGTCAGGTGTATGACTGGGACCATTCCTCAGATGGTTCAATAGGTTTGTGATATTTATAAGGAGAATTCATGCATTCGCCCTCAAAACCTATTCTTTCTCCTCCTCAGTTATTACCTGAACTCCCTGGTACAAAATAAGCTAAATCCATCCTACTAAAAGCACTATAGATTGTTTTTTGAGAATACATTTTGCATGTGCTGTCTATCAGAGGTGCTTCTGATGTCGGAATTAACTTACTACTGTATGCCCATAATAGTTTCTTTTCAAGTTTGTAATGTGCCATTGAATTATGGTGTGAGATGATGGAAAAAATCCACTACACTATTGCTAAGTAAAAGATAACACATTTTGATAAGCGAGAATAAGGAATGGCTGCTTTTTTCCTTTTTTTCCTTTTTTCCTTTTTTTTTTTTTTTTTGTGATCCTTTGTCAATTATCTGCCTTTTCTTTAAGTGGCTAGAAATGAGAATTTTTTTTCTACAGATTTATTGCAAGATGTGGACTGGGAAGATGTAGCTTGAGCTCTTATTTCAGATTTTTTTTTTTATTCCAAAGTTTTTACAATTTATTTGGTCCACTTGGGTGATCTGCTGCCATCTGAATTTATAAAGTTTGTTTAGTCCCAGTGAGAGAGAAGTAGAGTAAGAGCTCATGACAGAATGCTTGCAACAGCAAGAACTGTTGGGTCAGAGCAGAGTAACCCCAAGCTCTAGTTAGGCAACGACATTGACTTAACTCAGCATGCCACATGAGTGCTCTCTTCTTCTGCTGTTTCCATAGAAGATGAAAATAGTAAACTACTTAAATGAGAACAATCCATCAACTCTGTTAGTGAATGCAGGTTTCCCCAAAATTTGGGATTAAGTCAAAGAGCTGCCAACTAAAATTGCTAATTCCATCATCCTGAAAGGAAATTCATAGATATAAAAAGTAAAGCTGGAAAAGATAATAAAAGGTCCCTTAGTTTATCTTGCTTTCCTGAGGATGATTAATATCCACTTGAATTGTTCGTGTCAGACCTTTGTCTCTTTAAGTGTTTGAGAATACAGACGTTTCTTCCTCCTTATACAGTTTGTTCTTAAATTTTATATTTCAGAATTTTTCCTAATATTTAGACTTAACTATCCCTCCTGCAATGTAATTCTGTTTCTTCTCATCCTGTGCATAAATCAAAGTAATTTATGTCATGTGATAGGATATATAGAGATTGCACGTGAGAAAATAAAACACCACTTTGAAATGCCCATCAGAGACACATAGGTACTCAGGAATGACTTAATACAGGCTACTGCTTTAATTGTAATCCTCCTTATGAAAAAAGTTCTATATAAAAAATTATAATTCAGGGACAGTGCAAGGACTGCTGAAATCAGTGGAGTTGTTTTACATTGACTTTCCTTTTGCTTTGAAGATAAAAAATGAATTAATTTTCAAAGTAAGAAGTGATTTAATCCTCTCTCCTGGTGTGAGGAGAGACCATTATACTTGACAGCTATGTCTGGTGTTTTCTAGAACTTTTTTAAAATTGAATTGGCCTTCTTTTTCTTCAGAGGGAGAAGGAAGTTTTCCATTGATTTAAACCAAAATCAATACCGTACTTTGTCATTAATTTTCTTGAGATCAATAGGTCATTTCTGAATTAAAATGTTGTCATAAAAATGTAGGCCTAAATATACACAGCAGGCCTACTTTTCTTGGTCTGTGGATTCACTGAGCTTTATCCTTGTCTATAGCATGTAATTAAGCAATGACCTGTAGCATTCCTCCTCATCCCTGTCATTGATAATCCCAGATACTGGGGGCACATTACAGGGAACAAATGAGCAGGGAAGTCAAGTGCAAAGGCCACACATTTTTTTATACTTTTTCTGACTATACAGATTTGAAATAAGATGGTAATCTGTGCCTCAAACGTTTTTGCACTTCTCCATTTGTGGGAGGATGTGTGCAGTCAATTGATATATATATATATATCTTCTCTCACAGCTGGGGTTTCAGGATCAAAGAGCTGCTTCTGCACTGTGCTTCATGATTCTTTCTAGAAAAATCTATCCCTTCTTCTTCCACAAAAGAGGTTGATCCTACTCTCTGATATGTCCCTGACTCTAAATGACATGACTATGTGGCTATGCAAGTGTATGAGATGAGTATGTCACAACCCCAAACTAAACCTCCTGTGACACCAAAGCAGAGAAGAGAGCACTTAGAAACTCAGTACAAAATTATTTTTCAGTGACTATTTGTTAAATATCCTTGGAGACACCATTTCTTTGACACGAGAGGGTATCTGACCTCTCAGGAAAAAGTCACAAGACTTGCATGGCATGTCTTCATCCTTGTCTAGCACATGCACCAAGAAAATTAACTCAGATTATTAGTCCCTACATAAAATTGACAGTGACAGAACAAACTATCCACTTGAAGAAACCCAAGTAGAAAAATATAAGGCTGACAAATCAGAATATGGCAACAAAAAGACTTTCAGTCAGATGTCCCACAGTAGCAAACACAAAGCTATGTAGAGACTGCTCCCTGAATTCATCTTACAAAAACTATGAGCTTAACAGCCATCTTTTGGGACCATTGTGCTCCTTGATGGATGCAGCTGTGTGAGGAAGGACAATTTAAGAAAGACCATTGTATCTGCATAATTCAGAAAGCAGCTTTGATCAGTCTGGAGGAACTGCTCAACTGAATGTGTTTTGTCCTTTGTCTCTGGGCTGAGATCTCTGTTCTAAACATTTGCAATTATCTTTCAAAAGCTGTGAGTCCATGACAAGAGACATATAAATCATCTTCTTGAGTAAGGCCTTTATAGAGGAATTTATACGACCACACAAGAGTAGGAACAATGAGGTGACACAGACAAAGATTCATGGGTGGAATCTGCCAGTCCAACACATTTTCCACCAGTGCTAACTTATCCATACTCTAAACTCTATATAATGGCAACAGTGAATGAGGACATCTGGAGGGTGCTGAAGACTGCTAGCAGCTGGAAGGAACTATTGCAATAGTTTTTTGTAGTCACTTGAAAGTTTGGATTTTCTTGGACTCCCTGCCTCATATCCACCCTTGACATGTACTCTCTTTGCAATATGTATGTTAAAGGCCTTGGGAATTGCAAAGGTTGCCTTATAATAAGTGCTTTTTCTGGTACTGAGGCGGGGTGTCTGGAAGCCTGTTAGCAAAATTTCAGTTCCCTTCCTGTGTGAGAAGGCTGAATGATGCCACTGCTGCTCCTGCAGTACTTCCCCTCAGGTGCCAAGCTTCCTTCTTGTACTTCAAATGTTAAAAAACTATTATGCAGGAGCTGCTTAGTCATAGGACTAGCAAAACCTTGAATTAGTTTCCAATATAGTAAATCAAGAAGAAGGGAAAACAAGGGAACGAATGGAATATTTGTTCAGGATCAGTGAACAACCACTGACTCTTCCCAGGCTTTTAGGTTCAGACTCCCAGAAGGATTTAGTACTAACTTATATTAAAATCAATTTGGATTAACTACTTTTTTAAAAATTCAGGCTTTAGAAAGTAAGAACTTCACAACAAGGATCAATGCTTTCAGACACACTAAACTCAAAGCTGCTGCAGGAGAAGTATAACTATAGTTATTGATGGGGCCGTTACAGAAAATTATTTATGAAGTAATTTCTGTCACTGACAGAAACAGGGCTATCTCTTGATTTTCTTAATGTCTCATTTGATTTCGTATCAATTCCAACAAAGTCAAAACACATACAGCCACAATGGGTAATTTTTTAGGGATACAAAAGTAGAGTGAGAAACAGAAGGGTGGATGTAATCAAAATATTAGAGAAGTAAAATAGCTGTATTTTTCAGAAGACTAAGTATCTGCAACTATGTAAACATTAGATGCTCCTGTTGAGAAACCACAATTGTAGTGACATTGAGTTTCTAGCATTCAAAAGATGTTAAACACTTGATGTTTCCCTCATTTAGATCCTGGAGTTTGACAATTCCCAATGCTGTTTTTGGGAAAAGGTCCTGGGAATTCCCAGAGCTGCTGTGTTGTTCACCTGCATATTGGGGCACTGAATGTAAGAAAAATTGTGAGAAAAGCCATGTGTGACATGGAAGTGTTGGTGAGGCTTAGGCCATATTTCCATTGCTCTTAGGTTATACTAAAAATATATATATATGACTGAAAAAGTATTTGTTCATCATTAATTTCAGTATTACAACCCTCAGCTCTGAAGTCTGAGGGGTTCTTGTCACATTTCTGTCCTCGAAGGAAGGGGACTCACATTTTCTCCTCAGTTCTGATGTATTCTGAATGCTAAGTCTAACACAAGAGCTGGGGTGGATCTGAAAGACAGAGAATATCCTCTCTTCTTCTCCAGAGATAAAGCATTCACAAGATAAGAGGGGACAGCAGAATGCGTTCATCTTGTCAAACAACACTTTAATTGGAGTACAACTTCTTAACTGCTGTGTTTGCACAAATTTAGCATATAGAGTGATACTGGCAAGCGCTCCTGGAAATTTTCTGAGCTCTAACTTGTACAGCATATCTTACTTCTCCCAACATGTTCTTGTGCAGTCTCTGCAGCAAGAGGCAGATCAAATTTATTTCAATGCCATGGCTTGGGTTTTTAATTTACTACAGTGATGGCTGGGGTGACAGAAGTCATCATCAGTCAGTTCTTGTTCCATACAAAGCAATGAGGGCACCATCCTGCAAAAGATTACTGAATCCTTGTCAAACAGGCATTTGAAGAAAGGGAGTGGTGTGGCATAGAGCTTTGGCTACTTACGCAAGTCAAATCTGCTGGAATTGCTATGAGCATGCTGACACAGATTTGGTTCTCTTCATACTGTTTATATCCTAATCCATTTACAGTCTGTATCCTTAAAGTCATCATGAACACCTTGCAGTATTTTCTATCGCTCTCTTTACCAGCCTATACAACAACACATGAAAATTAAATCTAATGGCACAATATTCCAGACAAAACTTCAAAAAGGAGTCAGTGAATACATGCAACCTATTACCACAGCCTTTATTCCCTTGGGCAAATCTATAAATATCAGCCTATTTATTTCTCATTTAGCTCAATGTCACTGAAAGTGAATCAGACCTTTAATATTGTTTTATATACTTATTTATGCTGACCACTGCACTTATCAGTCTCACTTTCACAGAAAGCCATGATCTTTGTTACTGCTGGAGCTCTAACATGGGGAAGGCTGAATCGGGAAGGCTGAATCAGGAAGACATTATTAGAAAGACCTGGCAACGATGTAGACTGCTTCCTTGGCAAGGATCTCGATCTTATGTGCCTCTATAAAACACTGGTAGACTGTGTGGTAGATTGACCCACAGTGTTAGTTAAGGTATATGGCCTGTGTAGTCTGTTGATACAAGCCACTTTGTGTGCAATTGTTTAAAAGAGGAGAAAGCCAGTCAGCTGGAAGAAATCAGAGAAATTAAATATCTCTTCCCAAATGTAAAATGTAGCCAACCCAGCAAACATACACAGCAGCTGTAAATAACATGCTAAAGATGCCCCTAAATACTTGTGATTGGTATCAGTGTTCTGTGCATCATGAGAGAAGATTGCTGCTTCTTTTTAACATCTAATTGCAAAAAAAGCAAGAGCTCTTGAATCAGAGTTTCACAGCATAGATGACAATCCAAACTATCTGTATACATGACAGAAAGTGTGTTTTCTCCCTAATGGGCTTCAGTCTTTTCTTGCCACATTCACACAAAGGCAGAGTGCTGTACTTTGACAGTTTTGGCCTGTTATGGGTTTCATAAGGTAAAATGTTGCTGAAGAAATAAGATGTTAAATATAATGCTCTACAGCCCTTAAAAGGGTTCAAAATGCAGGTGTTGCACAAGGAAATGCCTCTGGAACTTGACAAGAAATAGGCCTGAAAACTGACAATAATGTCAGAGGCTGCTCAGAGACTGGTTTTGCTGGAGATTTATGGAGACACAGGTCTTGAACAGCCTGAGTGATACAAGAGAAACAAAACAGAGAAATGCTTCAGCAAGAAGATTTGCTGAACACTAGATTTTGAACTGGTTTCAGACAAAAACTCAGTACATTCCTATATGCTACAGGCACACATAGAGAGGTGTACACACTCAGAATATTGATGTCTCTGCCAATACCTGCATATATCTATATCTATTTCTGTCATATATCTATATATTTCTATATCTATATCTTCTGTATAACCAATCTCCCAGTTAATACCCTACTTTCTTGCAATATCTCTTAAACAAAGAAAAAATACGTTGGAAATATGTTAGCCTACTTTATGTATGTGTGAATTTATTCACACATACAGAATTTCCCATGCCTTAAACTCATTAATGCAAAAGATAAGAGCACTTATTCTTTTCTGATCCTTTATTAAAATGGTTCCTCAAATTCTTACAGTATTTTACTTCTTTGCATAAAAAAATATTGACATGACAGGAGGTTTTATTTTTTGAAGACAATCTGAAGAGAAAAGATGCTGCCTCTGTAAGCAAATGAACATTATTTTTTCAATGCCTACTCAAAAGAAAACAGAAATGCAAGAGGTGGACCAGGTCTGCTGGCTTAAGTATTGCTCCCACTCAAGACCCAATTCCCTAAGTAGTTCATGTGGTGGTTCTGCAGGTCTCATCTGCTTCTGTCCAGTACAATTTATGAGACATTTTGGCTATTTCTGAGATCTCAGGGAAGTGGGTCAAATTACAGTTAGCTCATTTATTCAGAACAGTGTCATAGTCTTTTGTTCAGCTTTAATAAAATGCAATTATTACACTGTCTCTCCTTGTGATTAATTCAGACAATGTTTACAGACAAGAAATTCGGCAGATATCTGCTGGTATTGCTGCCCAATGAATTTAACCACATCTTTCTGCCACTTGTAATTACAGATCCATATCTTCCCTCTCTCTCTCTTTCTCTCCTTTTCCCTTATAGTTTATCTATATAAGCCCAAACAGATTTCAGCTGTGATTCCTAATGGGGTGGTGGTGTCTATGCTTGACGAAAAATTGTCTCCAGCAGGAGCTGAGCTGTGCTATGCACTGAATTCAAGAAGCTTATTTGCAGTGAATAGCAATTACAGCATTATTGAGTCCGTGAACAATGAACCACTTTATACTAGAAGATGGCATTTCTTCTGCTAAATGCAGTTTAAGTATAGCCCTTTATATAGCTCTGTCTCCTGCAACACAGTGAGCCTACTGATAGTGATAACTGCTCACAACAGATCATTTACCCATTTTCCATTACCCATCATTTGGGTAGTAGCAGAGAATACAGGTAAAGAACAAATTGAGTGAAAACTTCCTCCAAAAAGCTGGTCAGAAAACCTCTCTCTCTGAAAGAGACTTGAAGCAAATCTTACTAGTTGAAATTATCTGGCTGTGAGAAGTTAGACAAGAACATCAAATGGTATCTTCTTGCCTTAAATGTGACAATGTATAACTGAAAAAAAGAAAAAAGCTACTGAAAAGGGATCCATGTGCTACAGTGGACTCTGCACTAGGTATCCTGAAATGTTCTACTTCTCCCACTTTTTTTTTCTTCCATTTCTCAATACCATATAAGAATCCCATGCCCAGGCCTGACACAGCTGTCTTTTTTTTTCAGGTGAGCAGACCCAAATTAGGCAAAAAAGCTAACAAGAAGCAAATTTCAACACCTGCAAGTTCTACTGCTTTAAAATATTCCATTGATGCAGAACAAAAGAAAATAGCCATGACATTTAATCACAATGAGCCAGTTTGCCAATGTTCTCCAGACTCATAAGTATCTCTAAGTATGAGACTGAGTCCTTGTCAGTTCCTGGATTTTAGCGCTCTTTAGAGTGATGTGCAAAAGAAGGGTGAATGAGCTCTGAACATGTCAGGCAAAAGCCAACTACCATAAAAAAAACCAATATTCATGCTGCCAAGACACTTATCCTTGAACTTTTAAAATCAATTATTCAAGAGGTCACTGTTGTTGAAATTCAGGTAGTATCCTAATATAGCTTTTACAGCCTTTGGCTGAAATTGACTGACACACAGCATATTCAAACCTAGGAAAAGGACATTTTCTCCAGTTTTAATCAGCTATCTAGTCATGCTCTTGGTAACACTGCAGACATTATGCTCATTAATGGGATTTTGACAGTATTTTTAATCTTTATCTCATCAGGGGTTTTTGCTCCTGTGTTTAAGGTTGCGTTCTTTATTTTATTTGGTCTTATATCCCACAAATATTTATTTTCTTACAGTGTGTTAGTTTGCTTTTCACACTCTGGCATTTCTTTTCTGAAATGTTACCACAATTATCTCATGGGAATTGTGGTTGAAGTATACCATCCACCCATCCCATTCTTCAGTCTGTGCCTTCTCTTTAACAAGCATCTTCAAACATCAGCTGAGAGCTTGTCTAACTTGTGAAGAGGAAAGTCACATAATTGTACAGAATCAGAGGAGTATTTTGTAACTAGTTCAAATTCAAGCTCTTCCTACTATCTGAATCCTATTTATCTCTAAAGGCTAAGATAATAAAACTGATCTGCTTTTGTCATGTTTTTTCTTTTTTTTACTTTCTTAAATGTGTGATATCATGTAACTGCAATATATGAAGTTTGGAACCGCTGTGTACTTCCTCAGCTTCCCTCTATAACTCATAGATATAATTTTGCAACAGCAGCTTGGGAATAAGGGGAGAAGCAAGCAATTTAAGAAGAAGAATTTGGATCAAATGCAAACGTACCTAGAAATATAAATTTTCATATATGGCTGTTATATTTGAATTGAACAGAAAACCCCAGAAACTATGCCAGCAATTGTCAAGGCTGGATCTGGGGGCCTGTCCAATCCCCAGCTCTGCCACCAACAATCCCAGATAGACATCTTGAGAAGGAGCTGCTGTCTGGGGAGTTCCAGGCAGTTTCCAGCCAGGGTTAACCCTTAGGAGAGTGTCCTGAGGCTTCAAGTGTTCAGCTGTTTTAGATGTGATTTCTGCTCCATGATCAGCTCAGATCAGCCCAGCTCCGCTCATGAGTTACCCCAGCTAACACGTAGATGAGAGATGGGAGGCTGTGTAGCGTTCTGTGGACTCCTTTATTGGCAGGCTTCAGTGAAGGGGGGCAGTGAAGAACTTCTACTGAATTGGGCAAAATTTGAAGTTTTTATAGAGAAGAGGAGAATTGGGAAAAGGACCAATGGTCTGAGACCAAGGTAAAATGATCAATAGTTAAGAGGGAGATAACATGGGGTCCCAAAGCAGGAAGGGGTGTACACCTTAGTCACCGTCACTAAGCAGTTTTGTCTTATTTTAGGGGGCAGATGTCCCAGGAGGAGGCCTGTCAGAAGACTGGGCTTCCCCCACAGCTGCCCTCTCTGTATTTAGTAAAAAGGCATCTCCTATAGCTCTTTTGAAGCAACGGAGAAGGCACGAGAATATAGTTAATGCAATAATAATCACAATAAAAATCCACAAAATTCTCTTAACTAAAGATGACACCCATCCCGTTAGTTCCCATTGGCTGAGAAGGTCATTGACCCAGTCCGGGGTGTTTTCCACTTTTAAGTCCTTCAGTAGTTCCTTCAGTGTCTGGATATTTGTGTGGATGGATTTTGAGTGTGAAGAGAGGTTGAAGCAGCACATCCCTTCAAAGTCTTGGCAGCCATGTCTGTGGGCAAGTAGTAGGAAGCCAATTGCTGCTCGATTCTGTTGGGATGCATGTATTGTGGCTTCCTCATGTGTTAAAAGATCGCTTAGGGCAGCAGATGTTGCATTAGTCTGTTTGCTAAGCCAACACCCCCGGTAATTTATCTCACCAAGGACTTTAGCTGCAGCTATCCATGGTAAGAACAGAGAGGTCATGACTCGTTTTCCTATGTTCCAATTGTAAATTTGGCTGTCACAATTTTCATCAAATTCAGGATAGGATCTTGTTTAGAGTGCAAATTAATTTTTTTGTTTCCAGTTATGTAATAATGTGATATTTGGAGTGAAGGTAGAAAGCTTGTCAAGGCTACAGAAACCCTTCCCTGGAGGCACAAGGGGATCCCAGCCTATACTTGGTCACCACAGGTAAGAAATATACCCCAGGGAAACACTTTGGGGTGGAGAGAGGACACAGAGAGTATGCAGCAGGTGTAGTTACACCAATTTAAATTATTGTGAGCTTTGTTAATTTGTGATATGTCCTTTCTGTACATGTTTTTTGCCTGGTCAATTCCTGTCCAATGCTGACTTGGTCATTTAAAGTAAAATTTGACACAGTGTGTTGCTTTGGAGGACCCCAGCAGGTCCAATTCTTGGGGTTCCTCTGGAACATTTGGCAGAACCTTTGTCCAGTCATCCCAAGTATCTACCGGATTGGGCCTCTTACCTGTGGTGCGGAGGAGTTCTGAACTATAGACGGGCCAGTCTTCTGCTACCAAGGGAATCCCTACCCTTTGGGACAGTGGGTTGTCAAGGCTACCCATGGATAGGCACATGTTATCTTGTTTCAGTGTCCTTGCTAGGGTCACCCAAACATTATAGGCTATGGGCTAATCCAGCTGAAGGCATGAGGCATGGTGAAAAGCATCCAGGCAGTAGTGAGGACAGCACCAGTGGAGATAATTTTCATCTTTGGACAGGGATGGGGCTTCTGATAGGGAATATAAGCAAAATTTGTTATCTTTATCGTGGCGGGGAGATTTAGGATTTTCTCCCTTGTCCATTTCCTCCGTTCCTTCCCCTCTTTTTCTATTTACTACAAACTGAGGATGGGGGAGGTAGGTATAGGCTTCTAGAGAGGTTCCGGCAAGGGCTGAGGGAGGGGGTCATGAGGGGTTTTGGGGCAAAAGGGGTAAGAACATATAAACCAGGGAGCAATTAGTGACCAGACTGCATCTGGCCTATGGCTTGACTGATGCAGCAGCACCTTGTTCAGTTCTCTGTTTTATCTGCTGCCATGTGACGGGACAGTCTTCTCTCTGGTTTGTGGACATTCGGCAATGCCATCATCTCCATGCAGAGCTGGTCTGGTTTTGTGGGGGTCTTGTACTTGACTCAAGAGAATTCTTGTTAGTGTCCGTGGGGGCAGTGTTTGCAGTGCCTAGATACAGTTTTATGTTTTTTCCTTGGAACCATCCAGGGCCAGATGGTGGTGAGACACAGGCATAGCCCCTTCCTCAGGTAATCAGTGGGAAAGGCCCAGATGTGTCTCTGGGTCCTTTACTAGCACTGGTGGCTCCTCAGTGAGCTTAGCTTGGGCTGAATTTGAGAAATGGTGAAGGATTGGAGGGTCAGGCTCAGATGCTGTACAGTTTTGGAAGTTAACGGTGTAAAGGGCTTTACAGAATCTCTTGATGTAATTTCTGCTTCTCTCCGCTGTTGATGGAGGACTCTTTTAAGGGTTTGATGAGTTCTTTCTATGATGGATTGTCCTGTGGGATTTGCAGGTATGCCTCTATTGTGTTCTATTCCCCGCTCACTGAAGAACTCTTTTAGCCTACCAGAGGCACAGGTAGGTCCATTGTCTCTTTTGATGTTTTTTGGGACTCCCAGAGTGGCAAAGAAGAAAATGCTTGATGGTTTGAGTGGCATTCTCTCCTATGTGAGCTGATGCAAATACTGCTCCAGAAAACATGTTGACTGACACATGCACATGTTTAGACCTTCCAAAAGGTGGGAAATGAGTCATGTCAGTCTGCCAGAACTGACAGCTGTTTAGGCCTTGGGGATTGACTCCGGTACCCATAGACGGTATCTGGTAATTTTGCAGTTCAGGCATGTTGCAATAATAGCTTTTGCTTGATATTTCAAGAGCTTGAACATTCTGATCAGGGCGGGTGCGTTTTGATGATAAAATGCATGTGACAACCTTGCCTGAGCAAAGATGTCAGGGACATTAGCAGTTTCCATGGACATGACCAATGCGTCTGCCTTCTTGTTCCTTTCTGTGATGGCACCTGGCAGGTATGACCTCACATGCATAATATGGTAAGGTTCCTTCCTGTGGGATATTAAACGAGTTAATGCAGAAATCAACTGGTGTAATTTTGGATTGGAAACATTCTTGA
Organism: Cyanistes caeruleus; assembly: GCF_971803275.1. Classification (NCBI taxonomy): domain Eukaryota; kingdom Metazoa; phylum Chordata; class Aves; order Passeriformes; family Paridae; genus Cyanistes; species Cyanistes caeruleus. The sequence goes on from NC_141702.1 coordinate 92,383,180, forward strand.
GAAAAGCATGTTCTGCCCTCATAGCTATACCAGCAACATAAGCTGAATCTGTGACCAAATTAAAGGGTTCATCTTTGAATTTCTCAAGGGCTCTGACAACAGCTGCTAACTCAGCTATCTGTGGGGATCCTTCCACCATTTGGACATCAGATCCCACTTTTGAGTCTTGGGGTCTTTCCAGATCATTACAGACTTGTGAGATGACTCTGAGACATCTGTAAAAACGGTTAGAGCTTTGAGAGGTGTCCTGCTTTGGACTAATTTTGGGGTTAAATTAAAGGCCACATTAAAATTTTGTGTTTTGGTATATGGATGGAAATTTGTCCTGTATAGTTATCCAGGGTGAATTGGAGTTTTTCATTAGTCTGGAGCAAATGCTCCAGGTCTCCATTAGTCAGTGGTAGGTATATGCATGTGAACTCACAGCCTGCAAGAGAGCGGAGGTGAGTCCTGGCTTTTTTAATTAGATGCGCCATGATTTCTTGAAAAGCTAAATTTCTTTGTAGGCTGGTTGTTTGTAAAGATCCATTCAGCTATGAACAGAGGGTCCCACTGGAAAATCAGTCCATGGAAACAGGGGGTCTTTCCCAAAATCACAAACTGGAAAGGCAGGCTGGGCTTGAAGCGATGGGCTTGGTGTGAAGACAGGGCTTCTTGGACTTTGGTGATGGTATCTTGGACTTCTGGTGTAAGAGTGCATGGAGAGTCCAGGTCTCCACTGCCATGGAGAAGATGGTACAGGGGACCGAGGTCCTCTCTTGTAATTCCAATTAAGGGACAAGATCCAGTTGATGGACCCACAAAAAAAGGGCCTTTGGGTCATCTCAGTTGGCAAGCTGCTGGGGTACGATGGTTCTTTCACAAATTTGGAGTCCGAAATAAGTCCATGGGCTGGTGTACTGCACTTTGTCCTCACAAATTTCAAATCCTGCTTTCGCTATGGTTTCAATGGTCTTTTCAACTGCTTTGCCCAAGTAAGTCTTTCCTGATGCACAGACCAGGGTATCATCCATACAGTGGTGGATGACAGCATCTGGGAATTGTTTCCAGATGGGAGACAGGATGTGAATGACATACCACTGGCATATAGTTGGGCCGTTCTTGAGGCCTTGAGGAAGATAAAGCTAATGATATCTTTTAATGATATCTATCTCTTGAGTGGAGCCTCTCTGTTAAGAGAGGGGACAGAGAAGGCAAAGCAGGGGGTACCTTGGGGGTGCAGTGGGATGCTGAAGAAACAGTCTTTAATATCTATGATGGCAAGTGTCCAGTCTTCAGGCAGCATCGATGGTGAAGGCAGGCCAGGCTAGAAGGGACCCATGTCCTCAATGACTTCGTTGATCTTGAGAAGATTGTGGAGGAGTCTTCATCTGTCCTTTCCAGGCTTTTTCAGCACAAAGACTGGGGAATTCCAGGGGCTGGTGGTCTTGATGATGTGGCCTTTGGCAAACTGTTCTTCAACTAGGTCCTGTAGTGTGTGCAATTTTACCTTTGAGGGGGTAAAATTTGCTCGATCCAGACTGGGTCCTCACATTTCCAGGTGAGGCAAGGGGTAGATGGCAGTGTGCAGTCCTAAGTGGCTCCAATCAGAAATTCCAGCTGGGTATATGTAAGGAAGCCCCCCACTGGGCTATAAGACCCCTCCCATAGGGTGATGGGGGCCCTTACCACAAAAGGCTGGATGGTTGCCATCTTGCCTTCAGGTCCTTTGATGATGACATTCTGCTTGCTGAGCATAGACACTGTGGCTCCATCAATCCCTGAAATCATGCCTGCTACTGGCTGCAGTTCCAAATTTGCTGGCCACTCTGAGTTGGCCATGATGGTCACGTCTGCACCGGCATCCAGCATCCCTGGTCAGTAGATCTTCTTCCCCTTACAGAACAGGCCATACTCGATGGCTTATTTGAGCCCACAGTCTGTGCCCACATTATTGTGGGGTTGAGGGGAAGCCATTATAAGTTGTTCAGTGGGAGTAGAAAGGCTTGTGCAATCGGAGTTCCTTGTGAAAGATAAAAGGGTACGTTCCTTGGACCATGGAAAGTGTCACCTACAATTAGGATGTCCCAGGGACCATCTTTTGGTCCATGCTTTCCTGTGGGAACATGGTAAACACTTTCATCTGTAAAGTCAATGCACAGTGCAGTTACCAGCTGGTGCCGGGTTCCCATCAGTATCGTTCTGTGTCTTGGATCTTTCTCATGTAGCTTGGCATTTCCCAGGATGATGCGCTGTGATGCTTCCCATCTTCCTGGTCCTGGCTGTCCGATGTGAACATCACAGGTGGGATTGAACAAGATGGCTTTTGATTTCTTGTCTGCACGTGGGGCCTCACCATGCTGCTCTGGGAGTTTCCCGAATACTGCTGGTATCACTGCTGTCTCTGAGGCCTTTGGTAGCCAGTGTGGGGGTCTTGGGTGGGTGACCTCTCTTGGACAGTCCTTTATAAAGTGTCTGAATTCCCCACGGTTGAAACACTGAGCATTATCTTTGGAGGTTACCACTGCAAATGCTCCAGAAACCCCCTCAGCGATGCCTTTAGCAACTGCCTGGGCAACTGTGTTTTCAGTGGACAAACGGTGTGTGCAGCTTTCCACCATTTGTACAATGATAGGTTCTGTGTCCAAGGGTAAAGCCCTCAGAATAGTTTTACATTGTTCATTAGAATTCTTTATAGCTAGTTTATTCAGAAGTTCTTTTTGTGCCTCTGTACTCTCTGTTTTTCCAAGTCATCCTTCATCCACAAATTTGATAAAACTCACATCTACCCCTTGTTTGATATTAGCAAAATGTAAGGTGGGAGTAGAGTCATCTGGAGTGAGGAGCAATGATGTTTTTGCTGCAATAGCTATGTCTTGCAGTGTTTCCTCAGGCAAAGTGTTAGCTTGTTCTGAGGGGTTTTGTAGGTCATTTTGTCCAGATAGCTGTTCAACAGTGAAATTTTGCATATTTGCATCTTTAGAATACTTGTCAGGTAATGTTTTTAACTGTTTTTTCCAATGCCTTTCCCATAGCATATATTCAGCAGGGGAAAGAAGGTATTGAGCAATATTTTTGACATCATGTGGTACTAAGATGTGCATGGAGAAGATGGGCTCTAGGCAATTCCTAAAAAGATGTGTTCCTTGTCCATGTTCTTTGGCTATTTTACGTAGGTCTACAAGTTCTTTTTTAGTAATAGGCTGCCACACTGTTCTGTTTGCAGCTGTTCCCCTCTTGCCTTTTTTACAAGTTACTGGCAAGGAAGATTTTTTGGGGGGCTAAATGCCATTCCCCTTCCTGAGTGGCTTGAACACAATTTCACGCCCAAGGGTCAACTACATCTGAATCAGAGTCAGTTGTGCTGGTATTGCTGTGATCAGAAAGGGAATCAGGGTGTGCACGTGCTGTGCAATGCTTGTTAATGTGCACCCAGGGTGCCTGGAGCGGAGCATCGGGGGATGGGGGCATGCAGCCCAGCCGTGGGAAAGCTGCGGTGGGGCGGCGGCACCAGGCTGTGCGGCAGGGGCAGGTCCCAGGGGTGGGACACGCCGGGTTCTCCAGCAGTACAGTGTCTGAAGCTGCGGCTGCGGTGGCAGAAGCCACGGGGCGGGGAGGGGGCGCAGGAGCCGCGGGGGGAGAAAAACCATGGCAGGGGAGAAGCCATGGCGGAGGGAATAGCTGCGGGGCGGGAGGGAACTGTGTGTGGGGAAAGCCGCCGGGGGGCTGGGGAGCCATGGGGTAAGGGGGGTGGCCGTGGGCATCGCGAGGGTCGCGTCTTTGTCGGGCAGGGGTGGTGTCCCACCCCATCGCCAGTGGTTGTGCCTGGCGGGGGGGGCTCCAGGAGATGGGGGGGGAATTGAGGGGGGAGCACCATACGGCATGGCGGGCTAGGGATAGAGACAGGATGTGGTGGGGTGTTGGGGAGCGGGGTGCACAGCGGGGCTGCGGGGGAGGGAGCGCAGTAGGAGGTACAGAAACAAGCACCACTGCGGGGAGAGGGTCAAAAGGCTCGGTGCCGTGTGTGGTGGATTGTGCCAGGGGAGAGGGGCTGGCTGGGGTTAGAGCAGATCCCACACTCCCTGTCCCAGTGGAGGGGGCGAGGGGGGCGTCTGCTGAGGTGCTGGGCAGGAGCGGGGCGGATTCCTCGCTCCTTGGTCTGGGATGGTAGGGATTGACACCGGAGAAAACAGGGAGACAGGGTGTGGAGGGATTCCAGGCAGGAAAATCCTGCCTGGATTTTTTTGCAGGTTTTGCAGGTTTTAGGTCTGAGGTAGAGTCAGGGTCATTTGCAATTGTATAGGAGCGGGGAGAAGATACAGAGGAAAAACTGAAAAATCTCCGTTAGCTTGACAGGCATAGATTTTAGTCCCTACACTATCCCAGAAGGAGTTGAGACAGATAGAGTCCCCGTTAGAATCAGGAAAATGCTTAGAAAGCCAGTGAATAAATGCTTTCATGTCCGTTTTAGAAAAAAATTCCTTTAGAGAAACTGCTAGCAGATAGGATTTGTAGAATTTGGGAATATAGGTCTCTCTCAGTATGAGATCACTGAAACTTTCCTAGTTTTAACCCCACACTAGTATTCCAGGTCCCAGCCTAGCAGAAAAAAGACAAAAAAACCCCAAAAGATCCAGGGAAATAAAGTAGCACGCAGAAAAAGGCTGAGTTAACTTATGACTGTCAGCTGCCTGGGTCAAAATAAAAACTATGGGGTTGGTGGTCAGGCTTTTGTTCCAACCCTCAGGGTTTCTTCTCCCAGGTGGTGAATGCAAGGGTCTTAGAACTGTCTCCTCAGATACTCTCTGTTAGAATGCAGAGGGTGTCTTCAGAGGAGAGGCGATCCAGACGAGGATTCAGTCCAGAAGCTGTGCTCTGCAGGATGACCCTCTTTCCTCCTGGGCTTCAGCTGAAGGGTCCAGGATCTGTTCGGTGCACCACTTGACAAGGCTGGGACTGGGGGCCTATCCAACCCCCAGCTCTGCCACCAGCAATCCTGGATAGAGGACCCAAGAAGGAGCAGCTGTCTGGGGAGTTCCAGGCAGTTTCCAGCCAGGGGTAACCCTTATGAGCGCTCTCAGAGGCTTCAAGTGATCAGCTCTTTCAGAAATGATTTCTGCTCCGTGATCAGCCCAGCTCTGCTCATGGGTTACCCCAGCTAACACGTAGATGAGAGATGGGAGGCTGTGTAGCGTTCTGTGGACCCCATTATTGGCAGGCTTCAGTGAAGGGGGGCAGTGAAGAACTTCTACTGAACTGGGCAAAAGCCAGGGTTTTTATAAGGAAAGGGAGAATTGGGAAAAGGACCAATGGTCTGAGACCGAGGTAAAATGACCAATAGTTAAGAGGGAGATAACATGGGGTCCCAAAGCAGGAAGGGGTGTACACCTTAGTCACCGTCACTAAGCAGTTTTGTCTTATTTTAGGGGGCAGATGTCCCAGGAGGAGGCCTGTCAGAGGACTGGGCTTCCTCCAAAAGCAATATTCCTAGAAATCAAATTTACTCAAGAACTCCTTTGAACATCAGTTACTTTCATCATTACTATTACTATTTGTATTTCTTTTTCTTTTTAAACAAACTGAAATTATTTTTCTAGAATGGTGCCTTGTCCTGTAGCCATCTAGAGCAGAAGATATAGCCTAGCACAGCCTGAAATCTGGTTTATAACCTCACTCTCCTTGTAACTCAGGGCGAGAACAAACCTGATTAACTGTAATTTTTTATTATTATTTTTGGCCGTCTCAAGAAAGCCATTTTTATTCAGCCAGCAACCTACAGTCAAGCACAAGCAAACATGATGGTTGTGGAGTTTTATTTCACAGTTAAGCCTTTATTACTGAAGGCACAAGTCTGAATGCATTGCATGCATTAAAACACAAGCCAATTCCTCAAGCAGTCATTTGACTGCTTCTGGTGAGAACTGGGGGCTGTGAGCTTGGACTTCTAGTTTCTCATTTTCAGATGAACTGCTATGTGACCCTCAGCAGCTTTAGTTTGCAGTGCCTCAGTTTCCCTGGCTGTGAAATGATGATAAGAATTAGGTATTGCCAGTTGAGGGACAGATTCTGACACCTTTATTCAGAACTCAGTAGTGCGATCGATTTCAGTCTGAGAAAAGGGCAACAGCATCTGGCCCTTAGTGTTTATAAAGCAACTAGACTCTTGGCTGATGGATTAGATTAGATTTCAGTGGTGAGATATTACCATGAAGGGCTCTTCAATACGTTTAAAATAGATTAGATAAAGAAAGTGTTCTGAGGGGTTTGGGTAAATGAGATGCAGAGAATCCTGATGATGGTGGGAAGAACAGTTTCAAAGATGAATGGTAAACAGGAAGAGAGGCCCTACGGGAACAAGACAGCAAGTATTGTATTTGTATTGTATTTGTGTGGTTTTTATTCCTTTGATGTTTGAAGTGGAAAAAAAATAAAAGGGGAAGACATAGTCCAGGTAAAATAAAAACATAGTATGGATGTTGTTCTTGAACTCAATATGACATTTAAAAAATAAAAAAAAAGCCTTTCCCCCCCCCCTTTTGGAGCTATTTAGCCTTTTTATTTAATCTTTCTTTCTTAGACCATTCTGTTATTTTTAAAAATAGCCCTATGAAATGAAAAGTCAAGAATTTTCACATGTTCTAAAAATAAATATTTTGGCATTTTTAAAAATTGCTGGCATCCAAACTGAACTTTTTTAAGAAATTTCTTTTTTTTTAGTCTTAATTGGATTCACATTTAATTTACTATTTTATTTGTTCTGGAAAAAGAAAAAAAATTCCATTTTCTGTTCAAAATTCTGTCCTTTCCTGTGCAAAGTGGGTGCCAGAGAAGACACTTGGTGTTGAATACATGGGGTGTTTTTTCACTCAATAAAATACTAGAAAGTCCTTCAGAACCTAGATCTCTAAAGAGAAATTGGCTGCTGCCTAAGCATTTTGTAGCTATGTCTTAAAATTAAGTGTCCAAGCAGCATAAATGCAAAGGCACTTGACTTCGCCGCCACTGGGGAAGGCAGGGGCCCCTCTTACCATCTGCTGCTGCTCAGCTGCACGCCTCCCTTCACTCTTCATTCATTTTCTTAAAAATTCAGTGTGAATGCTTCACATTCAATTGATCAAAACCGCACAAATGGTAGGCTAAGCATTTCACACAGGGAAATTATTATGTTGTGTGGTGGGTGGGAGATTGATGACTGTTCAAAGGCCACTAAGATCACACAAGCCTCAATATTTCTCCAAATCCATCAAAAATATCCTCTTGAAAGCTCTCTGCTATTCAGGAACTGATTTTTCATGACTTCAGGGAGAGCTGGACAAAGTTTGCAGGAATGGGTGAGAACGGAGCTGATGGAGACAAACTGCTTATGATGGAATGGGCATCCAAAGACCTAATCCTGTGATGACAGAGGCTTAAAAAGGAATAGGGGCAGTTTGCAAACTAGTGACAAACATGGAATTGGAGTGCACAACAGGATGTGTTGCAGAGCTCTGCAGCATGTGACAGATCTCTTGCCAGGTGATGCTTTGGGAATTAATCATGAGACTGTCAGTGAAGAAGGTCCAGGTCTCCTCACCTGCCTGTGCCCTGGCTCAGGACTCTCAATGGGAGGAAAACCCTTTCTAGCAGATGGAGTTTATAAGCCACAGACAGGAATCCTGGAAAAAAAAAATCAATTCCTGGTAGTGGAGCACAGCAATCCCTCTCTGTCTTATCACCACACACCATTACACCATTCTCCCCAGACTGATTGCTATGGCCCTAAATGGATTTAGGGGCATAACAAAAAAGAGAGGTCATTTGAATAATGTGTATCAAGTGACTGCTTTGCACTGCATCTGGAGGCATGACACAAACCCTTTTTCATCTCCCAGCCACCTCCCTGAGAAAAACAGTACTAGCTCAAATTCACAAGTCCAGAAGAAGACACAGATCAGGATGCAGTAACTTTGTTCAAGCTGTGCTCTGAAGATCACATTGGCCTCTGGAAATAAATGCAAACTTTCTCCTCAGATTAACTCATTTTTCATTTTGTCCACAAGAAAAAGAAGCCTAATGAAAGGAGAAAAAACAACTTCAACTATTGATTTTATTGTCTTCAATTTGAAGAGAACAGGAAGGATGAAAACCAAGTGATATTTTCAAAATTATTTTACATTGATATTTATCAGAAATATTTACATAATACATGTTTACTTCAGAAATGTCTCTTGGCTAAAGAAAAAAAAATAAAAAAAACCCAGAAAGTCCTGCATGAAATCTATTTTTTCTCCAGCAAAAAAATATTTCCAGTCTCCAATATAATTTGTTCTTTCCATTGAATATCAGGTTTGCAAACTCAGTCCTAAAATCTACTTGGATCCTGAAAAGGGTGACCAAGAGTCTCCAGTCTCTGTGGCTTTGCCATTGCTGTTCATTTTCCAGAGAGGCCACACCAATACCATAATGATAGGTGCAAAAACTAACACCCTTGGACTGACAATAGATAATAATAATCTGTAGTGCTCATGCTGATTCTTTGAAATGCTCCTGTTTGTTTTGAACTTCATGTCCATGATTTGTTCTGGTTTTCCACAAAACCACTTCTTTCATCCCCAAGGTCCAGATTCTATCTCCTAAGTCCAGGGTTCATCCTCACTCTCTAAGATGTTGTTTGTGAGACGGAGGTGAGAAATTATCTCAGATGTGCTATGAAAGGGAAAATCACATGTCATCATCTTATGTCAATCACAACCATATGTCATGCTGATTCTTTTGATTGTCTTTCTTAAATTTTCAGTCAGTTCAGTGTACCACTGGCAGCAGATGAAAACTGAGTTAACAGACTCAAAACATCCTGTCTTGGTTTTCTTTGCCATGTAAGCCAGTCAAAAACAAGCACAGGGTTGATATATATAAAAACATCCACATGGTGTCTGGCTGTGTAACCACTGTAGGTCATAGAATTAGTTTAGGCAGGCTGGGTGTTGGCCAGAATGTCAAAGGATGCATTTTAAGTGTCTAGCAATTCAATTTCATTAAGTAGCTCATTGATATCCCATGCCTATTGTAACTGAGTACCTGTGATGGTTCATTAGTTTTTATCAACAGCCATTATGAAATCATTGCTCTGCTTTCATATTTCATAGGGACATTACTGCTGACCCATGGAAAAACAATAAGGGATCAGAGGAGCAATGGTGTGTGTGTGGGTGTGGGTGTGTGTGTGTGTGTGTGTGTGTGTGTGTGTGTGTGTATGTCCTGTAGGCACTGCCTGGGAGCTGAGGAGGGAAGAAGCAGGGGTGAGGGTGCTGGCTGAGCTGCTGGGGGTGAGGAGACATCTCTGTTGGGTCAGATGCTGAAAGACAAGTGAGGGCTCTGGAGACCTAAGGGAGAGTATGACAGGTGGCTTGTTTGTTTGCTGGTCTGAGCATGTGAAAAAGTGTCACTCTTCACCTTTCTCTGTCTCTCAGCTGCCTTGCTCTGAGCAGCTGGTATGAGCTGCAGTGACCCACCTCATTCTCTGTCCTATCAAAGCACTTCACTCCAAAGCATTCAAGAACCCTTCTTGTCCAGCACTCACAAAACATCTTAATTTTGCCTTGTCATGCATTTCCGAGCCTTATTCCAGTTATTAAAAGCACAGTTCCTAATACATGCATTTACATGCAACCCTCAAATGAAAATAACATGGCTTGCATTATATATACAACAGAGATGCTCAGCCAAACAACTGTGAGAAGGTTTTTTTTTACTTTAATCTTCTGTAAAAAAGAATGGTTTTAAGATTAAGCTTTTGAAAATTCTTCAGCTGAGTTATTAGTATTTTAAACCATAAAAATTTAATCCCTCCTTCAACAAAACCAGTGCTTGTAAGTACAGCTACTGTACTATTGTTACTAACCCAAGATGTGATTTCACCTAGGTCCTGAGGCATAAATTCTGACAGATAAACCTGGAGCACCCTGAACCACTTCACATTAGATGTACATGCAACATAATATGCATGCCTGTCCCTCAGAATAAAAATTAACTTTCCAGATTTTGACATCAACTCCTTTTCTACAGACTCATGTTGATTTATTCCTGGATGAGAGGATGATCTTGCAAAATTTTTTTATAGTTGTCATGAAAAAAGAAATAAAACTCCTGCCAGATATGTCAATCCCCTTACCCCTGCAATTAGATTCTTAATTTGCAGAATTATTTTAAAGCTTAATTGAAGTCAGGCACACCTGTTTTTTATTATTATTTTGTTTGCTACTTCTGGCTAAAAAAACACGTCTTTGTTGGAACATTTTGAGAAATGTGACATGAAGCATTTCAGAGGTAGAGACGTAGGTGAAGGCAGTGTTGGTAATGACAATAAAAGAATAATTTGATTTTTTCCTTCAAAATTAGTATTTAAAATAAAATTAATAAACTGGAATCTATCTCTGTTTTGTCATTTCAGGAAGGTCAGAAAAGAGCATTTTTGAGAACCTTGCACAATCTTTACAAAACTTTAGATATTTTTCAAAAGAGAAAAAAATTTATTACTATATATTTCATAGAGCTGAACATTTAGATCCTAAAAAATTCTACTTTATGTACTGCAAAGAAAAACATGTGTGGAGACACAGATTATTCAGCCTTTATGTATGTTAGGATAAAATTAAAGTTTCATGATTTACCATGTGAATAAGGAGTAAAAAAAAGGGAATTGCAGCAAAATTTGCCAAAACAAAAGCAGAACAAACATGCAGCAGGAGAAAATAGAGAAGCTTGCTTGTTAAATTACACCTGTGGCATTTATTTCACTGAAATGCTGAAGAAAACTATAAAACATGCTGGACCCTGTAATATCTGTTAAAAATGTCTCATTGAGCAGAGTGTTTTCTGAGCTTTGGAAGTAAGTTCTGATCTGAGGCAATGTTGCGCTCATTGCAATATGGAAGAAGCTTTCCAGGGGACAATATAGTCTTTTGTCTCTAATGGAAAATCTAATTTGATGTTCATTTTAGGTAGTGCAGCTGGGGATAATTACACATTTCTGTCACATACTCCAAATGCTCCCTGTTCCGTGGGTGGGTAGGAAGCACAAACATGGTCAGCTGACCACTGTAATGGAATATTAAAATCCAAGGAAAACCAGCTAGTGATTCCTGGCTTGAAAATGCATTATGGGCTCAGTTTTGTCCCCTCGCACCTGCTGCTCTGCAGCTTCTGCTGACCCTCTGCAGCTCCCTACCATTGTCTGCACCTCCTTGGTGGAACTTCTGGAACACTGAGCACTCACAGCCCTGCCTCATTCCAAATACACAGTCCTCAGCAAATCGATGACCTTCCCAACACAAATCTTTGCTTAGTGCTCCACCTCCCTCCTTTGCCAGAACTTTGCAAAGAGCTTTGTATTTTCACACTGTTCATAAATAATATATGAATGTCTATATTTACTGCTCAGGGTGTTTAACTTGATGTGTTTGTTCTATGTATAATGAGACACAGTTAATGTGTTTAAGTTCATGGCTCAGCATCTTGAATTGGTCATTAAAATGCCCACCTTTGCTGCAGCGATTTATTAAATGGCTCATGGAAAAGGCCTTGACAAATGTCAAAATACATACAGGTATACTAAAACCCAAACATAAACAACATAAAGTTGTTGTGTATGTATGCCCGAAAATAAGCACAGTAAACTCAGTCATGTTACTGAAAATCACCAACATACTTCAAAAAAATGCCCCAAATCCCTAAAATAACACCTTGGTGCATCATTGAGCTCATGCCTTGGTGCATTTCATGTATTTTTCTTTAAATATTTTTTCCAGCTGTTCAGGAAAAGTCTTTCTCAATGTCCATCACCCACATACTGAAGCTCTGAAAAACATTTAGTGACCAGCACCAGGGCAAGTATTTCCTATCAGTATCAAATTTCAGCAGCTTGCTCCATTTCTCCTCCCTGTAATTTTCCAGACCATTGTATTATCACTTTGCAGCAAATTCAGTATCCTAGTATCATGCTCTTTTCCTACAAATTGTTATCAAAATAGTTTTCTAAAAGAGAAAATACAGGTAAGCTAAGTATTGCAGATGGACTGAATACCAGTGCCATTTTCATTTATAAAGTACATTAAATCCGATGGCCTTAGGTAAAAAAGAAGTCAAGACTGTAGCAGGCTGCCAAGCAGAAATACCTGCTCACTTTGTAAACTTCAGGGTCTAAAGGTTGAACTACCAGTGGTCAAGTCACACTTACATCCCCATCTAATATACTTGGGACCTGTAATTTTACCTACCCATAAATAAAATGTTATGCATTTTCTGGTCTTCTGACTCAATGAGACTGCACATTTCTGCAGGAAGCACAAGTTTGAGGGGTTTTTTTTGCAACTGCTGCCAGTGATAGAATTAACACCACAGAGTTGGTTACCTATTGATAGCAGCAAGCAGATGAGCTTTCAGTAGCTGCTGTAGCTATAGATGTGTCATTACAGAGTGAAAAGGATTATTATGAAAAGCTTCTACCAGTACATCTACAGATGAGGCCTTCCCTTACATCGGGGGAAGAGCCAGAGTATATTTCAATACTCTGCTTCTAATCTGTCATTTTTCTTTTTCCTTTTTACTGTCATTTCTAGTCACGACATAGAATCATTTCATAGTCACTCTATGTTTCTGTGTAGTGTAGATTTGGTCCAGTGATCAGTGACAACTGCCTGAGTGTTCCAAAAGCAAGGTTGAATAAATGAACACAGTCTTGAAAAAAACCAAAACCCTAGGAGAACACCTGTGAGTTTTTAAGCTCCTCATCCTCTTCAAATAGAATTGAAGCCATTACATGACAATATCTGAATATAGCAGTCCAGTCAAATATATATATGAGGACTAAATAGTTCTTCGTCAGAAAATGATGCAAAAATTTTCCAGGTTTAGAGAAAGCATCCAAAATAAGAAATACAGCTTATTTCTATGTTTCGTTGTAAATAAGCAAACATTTACTTTGGAGAAAGACACTGAAGTTAAATGAGTCAGTGAAGGAAAGAAATTTAGCATGCATTCTGCACTACTCAATTATCTTGCCAGGGACACATAGACAAAATGTGAACTAAGCAGTTCGTGGTCAGATAAACATAAACCTATTGACATCTCCGTTTTTTTCTTCCCTATACGCTAAAAATACATTCCAACATAAATATTAGATCCAGGGATTGTAGACTGCTCACAGACCTTCCCAACAAGTCTTAGGTGATGCTGGTACTCTGAAGGAGCTGGACCCTGAAAGGAGTCAGACTAAGTTCAGATCCCTCAAGATATTTTGACATCTACCTGACACTGATTTTTAAGTGAGCTGGGCAGTTGCAATAGGAGCCAAGATGGTCATACCACATATCTGCACTACTTTCTCATCAGGAAATCCCACTACACAACCCAGAGGTATGCAGCTTGAAGCATCCTTCATCACTACTCCCACCCTTGGCTGAAATTCATTAAGTCTCCTGAATACATCTGGGGCACTATAAATATTTATGTTTGCAAGCTGACATGACTTTCTCAAAGTCGCCGAGAACTTGCATCATGGAGCACGAAGTTCATTTTGCTTTAACCACAGGGTCATGTTTTTTTGTTAAGCAGGGATGCTCAGTCCCCCCTCTGCCCAGTGTAGACCCCTAGGGATGTACACCTCTGCAGCAGCCCCTCCACAGCCAGCCCTGTTCCTGCTGTGAGGGTCCTTGTCCTCGCTGCTGGACTGGTGCCTGACTGCTACTGTCCCTCAAACCTTCACTTTGTGAATATAGTCTGAGGACAGACTCCAGCCAGGGCTGCACTTCAGGCGGCCTAGCTCACACAGAGGAACAATAAAGAATTTCAAATGCCTTTAAGGCACATTGACTTTCAGAAATGGTTGACGCAGTAATTTTTCATTTATTTATTTATTTGTTGGGTACAGCATCTTGCGTGTGTGGAATGTTTTCTTTTCTCCCTTTTCTGGCAAGAGACTGGAGAGTAAATTACTAATATATTATTAATAGAAGACTTTTCTGACAATTAAAGCAGGCAAGCAAATGAAAAAAAAAATACAACAGTGCATGGAAGTAAATTATCAGGTATACAAATTGAAGGGGTGATCTTTTGTCTTGTCAGAGGATGCTAGGTGAAGAGGGATTGATGACAAAGACACATTGCTGAGACACCTCACCTGAGCAGGGGGCTGGAATATGTCTTCTACAGAAACTGTTATCCTTCCCATAAAAAAAAGTGATGCACTCTTATTGTCTGTTTCAATATGGAGCAAATTTGGCTGAGCAAAATCATGGCTGAGCATTTGAGGGTATCTGACTGTTGGTACTTTCTTGCTTATGTAGCTCCTCTAAATTAGATGAAGTCTCCACACATTTACTGTTCAATGATTCCCCTGTTTAGACAGGGACAATGCACAGAATTGAATAAAACTAACTTCAAGGCAAGTTTTGAAAATCTAACATAGAAGGAGAAAGACTGTCTACCCTATAGCTGAGCAGTCTTGGGTAGTCTTTTCCGTTTTTTTTTTTTTTTTTAATTCTTTATTTTAATATCTTTAAAGAAATATCTTCTTCAGCAGTGAAAATTAAAATGAAACTTCAGAAAAAAATCTAAGGCTACAGAGCCAAGCATTGTGTGTGGATAGATTAGAGTTAAGGCTCATTTGCAGGAGAAAAGATAGCACAACATTTGCAATGAAAAGAACAGAAAGGATCTTGCCCCCACTCTTTCACTTAATAGAGGCAGTTTGGGGAACATTTCTAATGAATCCTATCCAACCGTAAAATCATGTAGAAAATGAATTGTATCTGACAATAAAATAAAAGTGAACTAAATTACAATGTTCCTATATTCGCAGGACAAATTAATTTCATGTTTGGAATACTAATTGTTCACAGTAGGGCCTTTCAAGTATTTATTGTCATTGCTATGTTTGCCATCAGAGGAACTGTTGCCCAGGCAGAATGATATGTTTTTGACTGTAGCACCAGAGGGAAGAGAAACCAATCTTTTGGAGCAGAAGGGGGAATTTCCCAGGTGCCACCCTCTCTGTCCCCAGGACACTTTGTAGAGAGGCATTTGAAACAAGGGTGATTTGTCCTTTGAAGATGGAGAGAGAAGGAAAGTGGACCTTGATAAGGATTGTGACTGGCTCCCAAAGACACCATCTGACACAAGTTCTCCAAACTCCTTCTCAAAGGCAGAGGCAGCAGTCATGAGTGAGCTCTGGATCTCGTAGGAGCCTGATTATCTTTCTGCAGAGAACATACCCTTTAGATCTAAGAGGCAGATAACATTTGGCATGGCTTCAAGAACCAACAGGTCTTTGTTGCCTGGACAGAAGCTGCAAAGAGTGCCAAGCAGCTCAAAGGAGGCACCATGAGAGAAAAAAGTGCATTTTTACCACACACGTATTATAGTCAAAAGTAAAAATAAATAGAATGCCTCCCCCAAAAGCAAGAAGCTTTTAAAAAATACACAATAATAATGTATGTAACTATGTGAAAGCTGTGTGTACACACAGTTAAAAAATGTTATTAATAAAAAACCCCATTTAACTAATAAAGCAGATTAATGAAGTGGTAATTCAGTGGGGAAGTTTGAATGCTCAATTCTATGACAAGTTCCATTAATATGACTGTTTTTAGGAGACAGAAATTATAAGCTATTTCTCCCAAGGGGGATCTCAGAGTAATCATTTTTACTGAAGAGAGTTAATTTTGAAATGCAAGAATTCTTCTGAACTTCCAATGGCTCCCCCTATCCACTAAAAATTCATGTATGTTTCTGATTGCCTAGTTTAATGGACTTCTTTTTCATGATGTCAAAGCCACCTGATATTTGAATTTAGTTTGGAGTTGCATGACTGTCTCCATTCTCCCTAGTTATACCTTCTCCATGCTTCCTTCTAGCTGTACACTATCCACACTTGATGAATTCCCATCTCAGACAAAGTCAACCAAAAGACTGGGCTCCAGTGACTAAGGTAATTTTGGGCACCTCTAATGTTAAAGAGTCTAGGCAATGAAGTGCTGAAAATGAAGAAAACTACAGAGGCTTCCTCTTACCCAGCATTTCTGTCCCACCATGAACTTTTTTCCTCCACCAAAGCAAGGTAACAATACCAGAGAATTTCTCACACAGGGCAAACAAGGCCTAAAAAGACCTAAAGAGGAAGCCTGATCCAGGATCCCTGCAGGATGGGAGATGTGTCCACCCACTTTCATGTTCAACAAAAACAAAAAAGAAAAAAATAAGAAAAAAAAAGAAAAAAAAAGAAAGAAAAAAGAAAAAAAAAGTAAAAAAGGAAAAAAAAAGGTGGTCAAGTAAGAGAAATAATGGGCGTCTGGGGAAGGCTGAGTGCTGCTGCAGCCTTAGTCCATCAGTGTTCTGGTGCTCTGCTTCTGTGCTCCTGCTTCTGAGGGGAGGAAATGAGATATGATGGTACCCAGCAGTGTGATTAGAGCAACCATTTTCCATGAAGATAAAATTACATAATACATCTGTATTATACATACATACATACATATATATATATGTACATATATATATATATATATATGTATATATTTATATATATATATATAGTGGAAACAGTAATTGCCTCCAAGGCTTCTCTCCACAGTGGGATAGGCAGAAGGCAGAAGGAATCATTTGCACTGCACATCCTCTTTCATTTCAGTCCCTTCACACTAGTCTATTTTTTATTTTCCATCTATTCTTTGCACTGCTAAACTCACATTTGAGAGGGCTTGGGCTCGCTCCAAAGCCAAGCACAAGTCTTGAATAAGAGCTGTTTTTCTTATTGACTGAGATGAAATTTTGACTGAGGGGGTACATATGCTTCTTGTGATTTCCTCCTGCTTGCCTTTTGCCCAAATCCATGGCTTGTTCCCTGTGATGTAACAATGTGTTATGCACTTGCTCATCCCTCTGATCCTCTTCTTCTAGGTATTTAATCTGCTGCTCTCAATCTGTGTAAAACCAATTTTAGACACTTTGACAGGATTTCTCACAACTTATGAAGATCTGTGTTTAAAATATGTGTTTGCCCAGAAAGCTCATTTTTACTGTGCCAAGGGCTGTAGCCTTACATGCACTGCCCAGTTCTGGTACTTCCCAGTATTGCCCTCTGCCAAGCATGCAGACCCACTCATGTGGCATGCAAGTGGCTCCTGGGGTCCTCCTGCAGCTGAGTCTATCCAATGTGTTCTTTCTTCACTTGGAGATCAATTCATCTGGAGGGAGATGAAGGGCGTGCCCTGGGATTCCCAGGAGAAGAAAAAGAAATAAAAGTTTTCATAGGAAAGGTTTTTAAACAGATGAGAGAGAGCTCCTTCTGATAATGGGAAGCAGAAGGCATGCAGAAGTAATGTAAGGTCATGGAGGAAAATAACTACTGATATTTCTGGAAAGTGTTGAATGATTACAGAGAAATAATTTAAGAATGAATGGGATGAGTGGATCAAACCCAGGCTGGAAGAACAAGAGAGATGGGTGAAAAAGATAAATTTTGCACATAGATGTGATGGCTTCCTACATTTTGTTCCAATGGATTCGACCCTATCTACCTGAAGTATTTAGGCTGTAAAATTTTTCTTATTGTAAGAAAAAGGAAAATCTACCTTCACAGAACAGAGTAACAAGTCCATTTCATAATTGCACTGAAGAAGAATATACTATTCGTGTTCAATCCTTCTGTCTTAGCAGGAATAGCACACCCTAATGGGTTTTCCAGGCCAGAAAATCAGGATCTACAACTGAGACAAAACCTTTATGGGAGAACATATTGCTGCAGATTTAGAGAGAAAAGTGGAAGGCTTAGAGAGAAATTAAGGTTTAGGACATGAAGGGAGAGAGAAAGACACCAGGACTTTGTTAGAAGAGACTGGACCTAAAATTTCTTTAAGAGTGAAGAGGAATCTGCTCCAAAATATTCAGGCATATGTTAGACATATATGTTAGACATATTTCCTGTGTTCTTAATTACCCCCGAAGCCTAATCATTCTTTTAAAAATTTCATGTCTGTTTTTTTTCTGAGTGGAGATGCCGTTACTCAGCTCAAAAGCTGATAGCCAAAAGTAAGATATTTTTAATGGAAAAATTTACTGTCATTTTAACTATCAAATAATTTTTCAGTAACAGTGTTCTATTCTCTTTTCACACACACCAGGGATCCAATAAAACATGAGCAAGATTGTTTGGGAAGTACAAATATTAAGACTATTCCCACCAAAGACCATTCAGACAGATGGACAACTTGTGGATGTGGTCACTACCGTGGAATTGCAGCTTGGGATAGCTGGAGCCATGGGTTATGAAATGAGCAGCTCTCTTGCTGTCATTTCCAAAGGCATGGCATAGTGACTGGTCAATGGCTTCCACTAGATTCCCTGAGATCCTGCACTACATGCAGAAATGGTGACTGCTGCCTTTAATGTAAACAGAGACAGTCCAGCTTCTTGATCCAGCTGAGCCCAGAACTCAGCAGCAACTGAGGTCAAGTACTTCTGCCCATATTAAAACATATTAAAAATACTTCTATGTATTGATTTCTTTCCTAGAGGTAAGCCAGCAGTTCATTACATCAGGCAAGCAGCCACCAGGAGCAGGTCCTCCACAGAGGTGAGATACCACTCTTTTGCAGGTCAGTGATCTCTGGTTTCTGCATGGGACCACAAACCAGAACCAGATTGCTAGCACAATCTGAATGTCTTGGTGATGTGGACATCTGTCCTACATGGCTGATCAGAGGAGGCAGCCCATGGACTCTCCTGACTGACCATGGAAGGGATGCAGCAGCAGGGAAAGCTGCACACTAAGCCTCACTGTGTTGCGTGGGTATTATCATGATTAAGCACCAAGTCATTCTGTCAACAGGAACCAGGATTTTTTTTGAGGCTGTGACGTGAATGCTAAGGCATGTGCTGTGTGGGTTGGTTTCAGTGCTGTGGAAAAATGTTTTGGGTAGTGTGAACTGAGACCACAAAACCCATAGCATAACCTCTGGTAAAGGGAGCAATAAGTTTTACACCCACAATGAGGCAGAAAAACTTTAAATTTTCTTATTCAGATGGTTTGCCAGCAAACAAATATTTATGGAACAACAATCACAAGAAAACACACACTAAGCATTCAAAAAGATGAACACAATACTTTTAGAGAAAATGCAGGAAGAGGAAAATTTTCCCTTTGTGACATTAAAAACTCCTATTTTAACATGATGATCATCATCATTAAAAGATGTGCCCTGCATGCTTTAGGTTATAAAGTAAGACAAATATCAGATGACATTGAAATGTTGCATCTTGAAACCAAGGGTAAATAAAAAAGGAGTTTTATAACATAATTACATTCCTTTTAATATGTTAATCTCTTATTGTTGGCGCTTGTTCCAGGGGTCTGTCCAACCTCTGGCCGCCGCTGACTTCCCGGATAAGGGTCCCACAAGGAACAGCTGTCCAGGGGTCTCAGGCAGTTTCCAGCCTGGGGTAACCCCTATGAGCTTGGTCTGAGGCTTCAAGTGATCAGCTCTTTTGATCACTTGATTCAGGATGCTGAATGCAAGAAAGCAGGCAGGGAGCACAGAGCCTGTGTGAAACTAACTCACACAAGGTTCTCATTCTGGCACGAGAAGTCATGAGGAATCTAAACAGTCCTTGGAGAAGAAAAACAACCTTTGCAGGTGTTGTTTGGATCCTTGCTGTTTACTTGCTGGAAACAGTCAAGGGGTGTAGTACCCAATTGTCCAATAATGGTGATGTATTGGTTTAATGACCAATGAGGGTTTTACCTCTCGGACCTTCTCAGAACTGTCTATAAAAGAAGATCTGGAATAATAAAACTTGCTCTCTTGTGCAGCCCAGAAGAGAGTCAGTGTTGTACTTCTGTGGCCATTCCTAATATAGTACAACATTTTTAGATGTGATTTCAGCTCTTGTAATGATCAGCTCAGCTCAGCTTGCTCATGGGTTACCCCAGCTGATGCGTGGATGAGAGATGGGGGGCTGTGTAGCATTCCACAGAGTCCTTCATTGGCAGGTTTCAGTGAAGGGGGCTAGTGGCTGCCACATCCACTGAACTGGGCAAAAGCTGGGGTTTTTAAAGGGAAAGGGAGAATTGGGAAAAGGATCCATGGTTTAAGACCAGGATAAAATGATCAATAGTTTACAGGGAGATAACATGGGGTCCTGAAGCAGGAAGGGGTCCACAGCTTAGTTACTATGACTAAGTAGTTTTGTCTTATCTTAAGGGACAGATCTCCAAGGAGGAAGCCTTTTGGAGGACTGACCTTCCTTCACATCTTATATACAGACATAGAGAAGCAAATCCATTACTTGTAGTGACGTTTTATTGCTGGGAAAGAGTATTTCTCTATGGAAGGGTATTTAACATTTTAATTAAGCTGGTTTTGATAGATGTTTACTGGTGCTTCTATTTCTGCTTAAAACAAAATTATACAATAAGGAGAAAATGTAATTTTGTCACCAAAAAGGAGTTATTTTAATTTGAAGGAAGGTCTAAGGTTCCCTTTTCTGTCTAGTCAGTGTACAGCAGTGCTATAGTTTGTTTTAAGAGACATGCATTTTTTATGGAAAGGTTCCATTTTGATTTCGCTTTTCCATTCAATAATTTTATACTTTTTGTGCCGCTGAACATTGCCATCATATTTGACCTTCCACTAGAAAGCTGCCTATGTTCTGGTTAAATAAGAAAACTCAGAAAGGATATTTAAAAAATAAATCACATACTTCTCAGATAAAAGTTGCTAAAGGAGCCAAAATCATGGGAAAAGTAGCCTTAATGAATTGCAGAACCACAGGATCCAGGCAGGAGAAAAGAAAAAAATTGACTGAAAAAGAACAGGACTGAAAGACATAAAGAAATGAAAAGTCTAGCAGGGATTTCCAGGCAGTGAATCTGGACAATGTACTGCTCTGAAAATAAGTCAGCAAGCTTTATGCATGGACTGCCACTTGAGCTTGATACATAAGCTGATAATTGAAAGGCTTTCCAGATGGACACCTACTTTCCAGCTCTGAAAAGATGGATGCAGATCAGCTAACCCTGCAATGACTTTCTCTGGTGAATTTGAGCGTGACTCTAGGAAAAAGACATCTGAGTGAGAAAGAACCATATGTTCTCCATGGTTCATAGACAGTGCTCGAAGCTGCCACCTGGAAGGGTCAGCTCTGACCACAGCTTGTGTAAACATGGCTCTCAACTCCACTACAAACAGTCCTGCAACCCCCACTTCTTTTCATATAGGTTTGAAATCCAGACAGCGAGATAAACAACAGATCAGCATTTGTTCTCTGGTACCCTGAGCAAACCAATAGCACCCTCTCATTTTGGCCTATAGCAGTGATTTCAGAAGAAATCTACAGACACAGGTTTTGAAAAAGCATGAAAAATCCTACAGATGACATAGGACTCCCTTTCTGTCAGCTGTTAAGACACCCCATACACAAGATCTGTGCTGAATTATTGAGATGGAGAAATGCCTTTCAGGCACTTGTAACAACTCTGGGTACTATTCAGCAATGAGGGGAGATGAGCACTAAGGTTATTTGCTTTAGAAGGAATTAAATGACTGCAGGGAAGCTCCGTTACAGTAGCATTTGAAGTACTTTATTGAAAAAAGTAAATGGAGCCAGAAGTCTTGGCCACTCTGACCACTCACTTACAGTGATCCTGGGTACTGAAAATTACACATATGCTGAAGTGAAGACTGCAGCCCCAGCAGCACTGTCCTGAGGGAAGTCACAGAGCTTTGGAGTCTGTCCTTGATTCTGGGACATCTCGGTCTAAGATGACAGCCACCTTGATGATAAAGCTAGGTCATCATTGGACATGTAAACCTGGTGACACTGGCAAACTTGGTATCTGTCATTCCCACACAACAAACCCTCCTCCTGAGGGATGGCTGGAGAAGAACGTGAAACATGACTCAAGCCTGCACAAGAGCAGGGCATTTCTGGATTTGTTAATGCAGATGCTAATGAGTTGAATGGATGGGGAGAGAGAAGACAGGAAATCAGGGAGGGTGCATTTCTTCATCTTAAAGAGAAATATTAAAATGGGTGCACACTGGATGCTGCAGGACAACACTGCGTTAGTGTCTCCCATACCACCTGCCTGTGAGCATCCATATACAGCTCTGCTGAGGTCCATGTGCACATCAGGTTATCCACATTAACCTAGAGACAATGGGAAGGATGAAGCCTCATAAAATATTTTTCTAAGTCCATCACAAAGGCAGGAGGAGATGGGAGAAGGTGATACTTTGGGCAGGATTACTGTGGGCTGGTTCAGTCTGATGAAGTGGTGAGCTGGAGCAAGGGGTGCAAACAGCATTTCCCTGCACCTGTATTTCAGTTTCCTTCTGATACTGTAAAGAGGCAGAAGGCAGTGGATCTTTCTCAGGACATACAACCTTCAGGTTTGGTGGGTATTCTCCTGAGATTCCTATTCCCTTCTGATCTGGAATTCACACAAATATTGGTGAGTTATGTACTACATTCTTGTGTTATCATTGTGTCTCTTCCTGAGGCAGAGCAGACATGATCTCAAGGCTACCAAAACACTTCCTCAAGTTAAAGTTAACAACTTGGGAAAAAGATAACAAATTAGTCACCGTGTGACCAGATTGTCTTTTTCTTGGCACAACAGACAGGAGATGTATCTGAAAATGAAAGCTGTGACCACCAATACCAACTTCTTATTTACAAGAACAACAAAAGAGTCTTTAGACTAAAATCACTTATTGTGACAGAACATCCAACCAAGGTTTTTTCTTTCTGGGGATCCATTTCACAGCTTCTACCCACTGATCAACTCCAGACCATTCTGTGTTTTGTGTGTCAGCACCCTTCTGCCACTCCTTCAAGGCATATTTCCCTACCCTCACTCTTATTGAATAGTATCCTGCTGGAATTCAGTAGGATTACTTGCAGATGTAGGATGCTAACCTATATTGTAACCATGTATTTTTTCCCCTGTCTGTCTACATATTTTTTCTTCCTCAGATATTATCATGAGGGAAGGATTCTGATACCTGTGAGTAGTATGAGGCTTCAAATCCCTGTCTTAATTTTACAGGATGGTGTGTATATTTATTTACATCTGTGAGTATAACACACAAAACTGCAAACACTTTGTTTGAAGAATACAAAGCAAAACAAAGCTGTGTTTCACTGCCAGGATGATTTTAAGCAATTCCTGAAAAATTTATTCTGTCTGTAGTAAGATATTCAACAAGGAAATTACAAGGTGATTATTTAAGAATAAGGCTTTTGCTTTTGATTTAGAAAGAAAAAAACCCCAAGAACAAATGAAAGCCAAGCCACAATAGAGCAACCTGTCTTCTCTGTCAGGCACAGAGGAGGAAATGGCTGCCAGTGGATACTTCAGTGATCCCAGGATACAAATCAAAGCAAAAAGCCCAACCCTTTGAGCCAGACATCAGAACAGTTAAGGCCATCTTCTTCACAGCCTCCCCAAATCTCTTTGAGGTCTGGCTTTCCAAGAGGCACTACACTGACCCTCTTGTTCATAAGGGTCAGCAGCTGGCCGTGCAGAGGTGGTACTTCCTCTGCTGTGGGCCCTATAAAAGAAGATTTTTTCCCACACCTTCCTGGAAGTAGTGCCACTAGCAAACTAAGGAAAGGAATATCTGCTGTGTGCTGGGCTAGAAGCTACATGAGGATAGTGAGAATTACGCCCTCAGTGCAGCATGGAATGAAAAAATCAGGTTTGCTTTCCTCACAGAAAGAGCTGTGATCCTTCAGCTCTGCCCCTCCTCTATCTTTTCCTCTGCCTCTTCCTTTCTGAAGGGCAACTAAAGCTCTTGCCCAGGTATTAGGTAAATATAGGATCTGCATCCCATGCTATGAAAGTATCATAGAAGATACAAAAGGCACCACAGCCTTGTAAAGCACTGCAGAGAAGGAGAATTTTGGCAGTGCAATATCATCATTCACCTCCCCAGCTCTGTGAGGACAATATTATATGAACCCCTTACCATAACAAAGGAATGCTGAAACAGTAATTTTAAACAAATTCTAACATGTCTTTATGAAGAAGAAAAGCAAAAATGGAATCCTGATGGTGTGATGAACTCTAATTTTTCAGAGATAACAACAGGCAATTTTCAAGGAAAGCCAAGTGACTTATTGTCATTCAACAGACAAAGGGAAATGGGTGAAAAGGTGCAGTTCTCTGATATTATCTGGACAAATAATGATAGAAGGAAAAATGTTCTGATCCCTAAAGTGAATAGTCTTATTTAAAAACTATATTGGGGTAAAAAAAAAAAAAAAAAAGATTCATTTGCTAGGAGTCTGAAGAGCAATAACCTATTAGTAATATATCCCTGGGTTCCTGAGAATCTCTACTAGGCTCCTGCAACCTTAGTCATGCCACATCCTTTGTGCCTCAACAATCCTACCTCTGAAATGAGGATGAACTGGTAACAGCATCACTACCAGACGTGTGACTGTTCAGCTGTTCCTGAAGTTCTCCAAGGCCCTCAAATGCAAGAGGTGGAGTGAGGTGCAGAGTTGATAATTATTTTAAAGCCCCTTCATGTTCATATTAATCAAAGTGTCAAGCTGATTCTCTCTAATTTAAATAAAAAAGACAGAGCTTTCACAGTGGTAAATGCTTTAAAGTTCACCAGGCTTGCATGACAAATTTCCTGTATGCTTCCTGCTTGCATACAGGAATGCCTGATGGAATTTCTTTTGCTGTTTCTGCTAATTGTCAGAAGTACTTCCAGTGGCTTTAGACAAATACTGACTCAGTCCTGCTGTGACATCTCAAAGCTGAATGCTTGATATCACAGATTGCTAGGAAACACAGATATAGGAATGAAATGCTACTTGAGATCCAACCTGATTGCTGCAGAATGGGGCTATAAAGATACAGCCTGACCCAGAAAATTTATTTAATAGACCAAAAAGGAAGCTTTTAAAAAATGCATAAATACATGTATAAGTGGATCTAAAATATGCATTTGCAGGAGCCAAAGCAAGATATTCCTAGAGAGAATGGGCTATCTCCTGGGAAAGCATTGCATGTTTCATAACCTTCCATGAATGGTTTGATTTTGCTTTAAGAACCAGAAATAAATTTAGTGCAAAAATAGATAAGTCCACATTGCATTTAAATATTGCCAGTGAAACAAAAAAAATTGATGCGAACTGACAAAAGCCAGGAGATTCTAAATGCCTTACCCCTGCTTTTGGTCCCAAGTTCATATCTGTAATGACAGTGTTCATTGGTGTGGCAGCAGGCAGGATGTGGAGTGTCAGCCATAACACCAACATTTCCTTGGAGTTTTGTCATTTTGATCATGACTCCAATAGATGGTAAACATTTGACTCAAAACACTAGACCCAGACAGCCAAGCACAGTCATTTCCCCTTTTCATCAATGCATCCTGTCACTGGTTGTGCTGGTCCTCAGAAGGGCATGAAGTTCTTTTTGAGCAAGGGACATTCCAAAGGAGAAGATGGATGAGGTAATTGCAAAGCATGGGCATCATGGTACTGCATCAGTGATTACGATATTTTAAATTAATGGTCATAACTTATTGTGAACCTCAGTAAGGTCAAGATAGATAGTGGTAAGGGATTTCTACTAACAAGATCCCAATTTATTCCAATCTTAACTAACAATTCTTAGTTATTCCAGTCTATGTGATGAAGACCATCATGCAGATGATGACCCTCAGCACACAGGGTAGTATGATCTGGAGTCTGAATTGTGCATAATTCCCCTTGCTAACCTGCAGCTATAGTTATTGCACCAGTACTAGCTAAAGTGATATCCAGTGAAGGAATCTGACTTCATCCAGTGCCAGCCTCTATATAATGAATTTGTCTTTACTGTTCTTTTTTTTCACTTGAAGAACATCCTTCTCTTAGAATCATTGAATGGTTTGGGTTGAAGTGGCCTAAAGATTATCTAGTTCCAACCCTGTGCCACAGGCAGGGACAACTTCTACTAGACCAGATTGCTTAAAGCCCCATCCAGTCTGGTCTTGAACACTTCCAGAGATGGGGCATCCATAACTTCCTTGGGTAAACTGTTATAGGACCTCACCAGTGTCACACTGAAGAATTTCTTCTTTCTATGTAATACAAATCTACTCTATTTCAGTTTAAAGCCTCTTTTCTCCTCTGTTCTATCACCACACGCCCTTGTAAAAAGTCTCTCTCCAGCTCACTTGTAGCTCCCTTCAGGTACTGGAAGGTGCTATAAGGTCTCTCTGAAAACATCTCTTCTCCATGTTGAACAACCACAACTTTTTCAGCCTGTCTTCATAGGAGAGGTGCTCCAGTCCTGTCTGCATCTTCATGACCCTCCCCTGCATTCACTCCAACAGGTCCATATCCTTCTTATGGTAGGGGCCCAAGAGTGGGGTACAGGACATGAATGGGATCCCACAGGAGCAGAGTAGGGGGAAAAATCACCTCCCTCACCTGCTTCTCACACTTCTTTTGATTCAGTCCAGGATACTGTTGGCTGTCTGGGCTGCAAATGTGCATGGCTGAGTCATATAAAGCCTCTTGACAACCAAAACCCTGAGGTGTTCTCAGGCTCCCCAGGGCTGCTCACTATCCATTCTTCACCCAGGCAGTATTGGTGTTTGGGAATTTTTTTTTTTTATTTAGGAGAAAAAGGACTTTATATGGGACTTTCTTTAGGAGAAAAAGCCATGGGCCACCAAATACTGTGGGCAGAAGAGCTGTCATTTGCAATGATAAAATGTAATTAATTTAAAAACCAGCTTGTTGTTTTCAGGCACTCCTCACACCCACTTGCTGCCATTCTGGGGGGAAATCTAAAATTATTTTCATGTTTTTCACAGTGATGCTAGATTTTTTACATCCTACTGGTTCATAGGATGAGGTTCTCAAAGCTGTTTAGGTAATAGAACCACAAGCGTCTCTATGAAATCCACAAGAAGCTAGATACAGACAAAATTTTGTATAAAAATTACTTTCATATTTATTGCAAACAAAACAGAGAACAGCAGAAAACCAAGGGAAGTGAATTGACAAAAAAGACAGAAGTTTTGTCAGTGTAAGAATTGTTTTCTTAGTTACTTCCCTCACAGGCCCCTGTGCAGTCACAGCAGGGATGTTTTGCAGTGACAAAGTCTTGAGGGGCAAGAGAATCTGTCAGTGATGCCTCTCATTCAGTTCATGGTGCTTTGGAAGCTCCCAGTTCTCTAGATTTCACCTGTCAGTGCAGAACAGGGGGAGACTCCAGGAGGAAAGTTCTGCTGTTGGTGATCCAGCTGCAGAGGATTTTCCTGTCTGGGGTGGCATGGTGGCTCATTGCACTGCCCGTGAATTCATTCAGGGAAAAATAAACTAGAGAAGGAAAAAAAAAAAAAAAAAAAAAGAAAAAAAAAAAAAGTGGAGTTTGTTACAAGCTGTGTCTGGTCTCATAAAGCAAAAATAATTAAAAAAGATAGTCTCCATAGGTGAAACGCAGAACTAGCTGATATTCACTTCTGATAGTGCATCAGAAACTTTGTGGAGATACAATCGAGATGTAGATAATAGAAAAGTTAGGCAGTCAGGCCAAGAGAACAAGTGGAGTTGAGGAAGTGACTTATGTCACTTTGAAATAGTTTTCTCCTAAGAACCAACAATAGAAATGAACTAATTTGTTTCAGAAAAAGATTGGATTTCTATCCATGACACTGTGCTTCTTTATCACATGATGGAGCCTGGAGTCTAGTGCGTGCCTGCCTCTGAACCCTTTGAAGGAAGATGAGAGATATGCTACTGCTGTGGGGTGAAGGGTACTGCAGGTGGTTGAGGAGGTCCCAGTTGTGGCTGCTGGATGAGGAACTCAGCTCTGCTGACCCTGTTTGCTATCAGAGCTGGTAGAGACTGGAACTCGTTTTCAAAGAAGAGGAAAATAAGCATTCCTGAAAAATAAATGTTTTCCCAGATTATTTTTCCTCCTTTCTTTCTCCATCATACCCACACATATGCACATACACACATGAGGGAGTCAAATTCCAAACATTTCCTTCTGGAGTTTCTACTTATTGAAGAAAGCTGATATTTCTTGAAAGCTTATACAGTTATATGATTCAAATAGCACTGCTTTTTCCATAACTGGGTTTGGCCTTCAAATATTTTTTGCATTCACTTGCTACTCTTGTTATTTTCCATTGCCATTATTAGAATTAGAAAAAATTACCTGAGGTAAAAAAAACATCTTTGGCAAAATTGGTGATAGTGGGGAAAGGTTTAAGGACAATACTGAAAACAGCCTTCTCTGATGACTTCTTGTTCTGTTCCACAGTATGGGTTGTAGGCTGTATTTTTCCTGTATTTTTTGCACTGCTACAAAGCTGGATACGTCACCCCAGCTTCTTCCAGTACAATTTAAATTTTAAATTTAATTTTAAAAAAAAATAATTTAATTCATGGATGACTCTGGTAAAATACCTGTCTCTGGCACCCAGCTATCTCTGTTGCAGTCCACAACCTCAGGATCTCGTCCAGGAAGCCACAGGGTTCTGGGGACCAGCATGGAACACCAATGAGACGGGCTCCAGTTCATGAAACCATTTATTCAGCATGGGAACAAACTCAGGTCGAGAACAGGGAGCCCCAAACAGAAGCACAGCAGGGGTTTTTGAGGGACAGAACTCTTGAGGGTCTCCACCTTTGAGGGTGGAATTCAGGGTTAGGGACCACTAGAAACACACCAAGGGAGAACCCCACCAGGGACTCAAACCCAATCAGAGCACCTGGGCCACCCTTCACAAGGGGTTTGGGGTGGGACAATGCTTATCTGAAAAGTAACTCTTTGCCTCCCCCGAGGCATGTCACAACATACCTCTTTCGCTTCAATCTGCTCTTTGACGTAGCACCAGCCTACCAGAGGCTGCTGTCAAGGTCAAATTCATTGATCTGGGATTTATCAAATGAATGGCACACATCTGTATGACAGCAAGTCAGAGGGTTACAAATTATCATTTGAAAGAAGAAAAAGCACCTTTGAAAAACAAATAAGAAAGAAGAAATAAAAACTTCTTTTAATTTCTTGCTATTTTTGAAAAATAATTGGAAAGAAGAAAAGCAGCTTCTTTCTTTTTCACTTGTCTAACATTTTTCTTGTACTCACCCTGTCCAGTGAGATACCTTACATTTAGATATTTTACCAAAATATACTTAAATGAAGTCAAAGAGTTCAAGCCAGTTGTTTGTTATTGGAATCCATAATCATCAAAAATCTCTGCTGAGACATGACTTTGGTCTACAGTCTGAAATGCCACAGGTTAGACTGAGACCTTGGAGAAGATTGTGCCTGGGATGCAGAAATTCCAGAAATTGAATTCAGCCTTACAATTACAGGATATCCCTAATGAACCTAACATGTAGGAAAAAATAAAAGCAACAATCCAAAACGAGAAACAACAAAACCAGCCTACCAAACTCAGGAGTTAAGATTCTCCTTTCGTTAACTAATGAAATGCAGCTTCTTTATGCTCGACAGCAGACCAGGGATTAGATCCCTTATGCGGCTTCTCTGGAAACAAGAAGAAACACCTGTTTGCACCAGACAGGGCTCTGCCCTTCTTTTTTGTATCCAGGCACAAATGACAAACTTGTTGCTGCATTGTAGTATAAAGCAAAATCACCACTCTGCTTTGTAACTTCAGCAAAGAGTAAATATGCTTCTACTCAGTTAATGCCTAGTGTTGAACAGAGACAATTTATCAGCAGATGTTCCTACTATCTGTATTAATATAACCTATGGAAATTGGGTGGCACTTTGAAAAGCTGTCGTATTAATGATCCTTTCTTGATAATCACTCTAGTGACAATAATTGTGGTGAATTCTTTGCTGATGCTTGCATGGATGCTGAAGGCTGCCCTATGGAAAGCATCCTTTGCCTTCAAAGCTATGACAAGCTAAGATTACTAAATTCAACTTGTTTCTGTTGTGCATTATTGAGAGGAAGATTCTCACTTCGTGTCATCGTACGAATTAAGGGAGATACAATCTTTAAAGGGTATTATTTTAGTGGGGCTATTCCCCAGACTATCCAACATTTAATTAAGAAAATCAATTAAAGGAAATTCTGCTTCAAAGGCATGCATGTGCATGTCTCATTTAACAAGGAAAGCAAAGGGATTTGTAATTGGTTTTCATGAAAGATTAAAAATGGTAATCAATATATTAATCATGATGATCTAAACCCCCAAGGATACTTACATAGGCAGCAAGAGAAATCAAGAGTTTGTTCCATCTCTTTATTTCAAAAGAGCTAATACCATAAAAAGATGAAAGTGAGGATAGGTGGACCCAGGAATGCACTGGGAAAGGATAAGATCAGTTTGGTATTGTTACTTAATGTTACATGACTTCTGCTGATCCTGATTTCTTCTTTCACTCCAGGTGAAATTCATCCTTCTTTAGTCCATCGGTTCAAAGTCTTTGGTTTATCTATAGTATCAGAGATGAGGTTTAATCAAGTACTTGAATGATTTTTTGATCTTACACTTGAGTTGTGCACAGAGTTCCCTTTCAAGGACTAGTTTGCTGTCTATAGACATTCAGTTCTGGCCCTCACAGTAGAAGAAGGCTGTCTAACCATCTATCTTAGCAACAAATAGGAAAATACTACTCCTTTCTAAGTGGTGTTCAATAGCACATTTTTACAGGCATCTAACATCAACCCTGTTTGAAAAAACCCCCAGATATAGTATGATTTTGAACTGTCTCTTCTCTGTTTCATGAAGACTCCTGTGGAGGCTTCTGAGATGGCAGGACGGATCTTGTTGGAAACAAAGCTTTTCATTAGTACAGCTCTTCAGAAAATTACAAATGTGCCATTCTGCAGTTGCAATAGGAAAAGCTTTTCAATCTCTATAACCTAAAATACAATCTTTTTTATTATAAAGCTGCGCAACCTGCAACCTGACCTACTATCAATCCAACAATATGATTTTGAAAAGTTTATTGGCATAAAATGAAGTATTTGTTCAAATCTCAAGCATTTATAAACACGTTTAAGTAAAAATAAGAAAAATATACCCCTGAAAGTTAATTTTAAGGGGGAAGGCAAAATTTAAATCCTCAGAAAATATCAGATTTATAATATTTTTTCCATCTGCATGATTTTGTTCCTCTATCCATTCCATAAATAAAGAATTGGGTGTAACAGATTGAATCAAATATTGATATCATTAACCTCAGGTCTTTACCCAAATGCATTTATGTTGAAGAAGTATCCTAGTGTTGTTATCATATAAATTTTATGAAAAAACAAACAAAACCAAAAAACATACAGACTGATGGTAGTTAATAGTGATTTA
The DNA here is from genome assembly GCF_971803275.1 of Cyanistes caeruleus. NCBI lineage: Eukaryota > Metazoa > Chordata > Aves > Passeriformes > Paridae > Cyanistes > Cyanistes caeruleus. The sequence continues at coordinate 92,414,497 of NC_141702.1, forward strand.
CTGAAATCATGCTATGTGCTTTACTAATAATAAATTTGTGTGAATAATGTAATCCTATTACACTGAATATTCTTACCTGAGCCTTGTTAACCTTTAACCTAGGTTAACTTTGTTAACCTAAGTTGTTAACCTTTATACAGAATCTGGTAATTCTTTGTGAGGGTCTCATACACACATAGTAATATCCCAGGCCTTTCGGGGTAAACAGTAGCTTGCCTTCGTGAATAATATATATAAATATATAATATAAAAGGACATTTTTTACTGTGATACCTTCCTGCATTACATGTCTAATGCTCTTTAGTGCTGGTAAATGATGTCGACATCATCATCTCAATGAATTTATGTGGGTGTTAATTATTAACTAATACTAATAATTAAAAGCAAAATTGGTGCTACTAATTGACTCTTTAAGATGTTTTTTCCTCTTCCCAATCTCAGAGCACTTTAAAAATATTTGGTGTAATAAGCCTCTCTATTGGGATTTTGAGAGAGACAGGACTACAGGGAGCTGTCTTAAAATGTGATTTTTTCTTCTTTTACAGTTTCATGAACTCGTGAGTGCATCTTCACTATAGTCACTAGATGTTCTTGGTCAGTAGTCACAAGACTACAGGTTATAGGTAATAGTTTTTAAATGTTAATTAGCTAATAAATTTCTGCCACAAAATAATGTTTCTACCTTTACACCAATAGTTAATTATGTAGTTAATAGTTAATTAACTACATAACAAAACAATATATAACAAAATAGTTAATTCTGTTTTATACGTCTTTGCTGCAGTGCAGAGTTTTTAAATCATTATCACATAATGATATGCAAAACTACTTGTTTTAATTTAAACTTCTTATTACTTTTATATATTTATATATAAATTGCTTTTTTATATTTATATCTTCACTTTTAAACCTTAAAACTTTCTACTACTTAGCTTATGTCTTTTTTATCTAAATTTTTTATCTAAACCTACATTCTTGCTTACGGTTTTACATCTGGAAGTCTTTTCTAATGCTTCAAGTTAAACTCTGTGTTCATGAAACTCTGTTCATGTATATGTTTGAGCTTGCATACACAAGATTTTGAGAGCTTTCTGTGCTTGGAATTCCTATACCTCACAATACCTCTAATATTTATGTCAGGAATTTGTCATTGTTTCTTAACACTTGGAAGGAAAAAAATAGCACAATGACATTTAATGACTCACGGAAGGACAAGGTCTTGCCAGAGATAGATTAGTACCTGTGCTATTCTATTCCAGGTTTCTGTTCTCACCACAGAACTGGAGTCTTCCTAAAGCAGCCTGTTGTCACTAAGAGTACATCAAGACAAGACAAATATGAGCAGTAGAGTACACAGGGAAGTAGACAAGCATTAAATGAGTCTTACAAGTCCAGCGAGGAGATGGCTTTGGGACTAGCAGCAGGGTTACCTAATGTGCAAAAGAAGCATCTCTTTAGGTGAAATTGTTATGAGCAAGCTCAGAGAACTGAAAGAACAGGGATAACCAGCTATTAACAGGTCCTCCAGCCTGCTGAGTCCTAGATCAACTTAGGTCCTACACAGAGACAAAATCAGGCACCAAAAAATGCTTACACTCTCTCTGCCTAGAGGGTTTCTGTTTGTCCCTCTCAAAAACAGCTGGATGCTCACACATTAGATTTTTTTCACACTGAGGTCAAGTCAGTCAGAGCCCAAGTCCAGTGAGTTGGAATCCCTCTTCCTCAGATGAAGACATCTCCACACCCATCAGAGCATGCTTTAGTACTGGCTACAGCCCTAGCTAACAGCTAGCTGGTATATACTTCTCTTAGCACTGTGACCCCATATAAATATTAGACAAGGAGTGGTCCCTGGGTTTCTGGAAAACCATAGTGTTGGTGGACACCCACACTACCAATAATGGGGACAGCAAAGGACTTTGACATCCCTAATTTCTTTTCCTACCAACTTTCCAGATGTGTATAACTGGATCATCTCTGAACATTTTTCCAGACCACCTGGTTAGAGCTTTCTGTGGTAATTTCAAGTGAAGGTGGGGAAAGATGATACTGTGTTGAACTCATATATAAACTGGGTGAAGATAAAAGGTGCAAGATTAATTCTGACCTTTCACAGTGTTGAAGTGATTCATTACACTGTCTTAATATTATTTAAGAATATGATCAAATTCTATAAGCATTTATGACTGTTACTGTGTTAATACCAATAGAGAACATCCCAATAAATTCATTCTGTTCAGCACCTGTGCACACATCCTTTCCTAGTCTGTACAGTGCAAATAAACCAGCTCCACTTAAGGAAAAAGAAAAAAAAAAAAAAAAAAAAAAAGTAGGATCTGACTCTTCTAACCACCTTTAGCAGCATGGCACTTTTCACATTGGAAAACAGTGGTTTGGTGCTAATTCAGTGGGACCATTGCTACTCACTGAGTCCCCAAACCTACCATCCCCAGTGCTTTCAGATTTCTCTGAAGTGAGAATCCATCCAGTTAAATTTGAGATTGCTGACAAGAAATCACAGGCTGAGATGTGGGGGACCTAGTTATGTCTTAAATAAGTGAACAAATAAATAAATAAAAGTAAATAATCCTATAGGAAGCAGTGTTGTGAGAGATACACAAATAAATAGAAATTAGTTAAAGCGTTATCTGAAGACTAAAATGAAATAGCAAAAGTCAAATTGCAGGTATGAATTAAGGTAATCATAGTGCAGTTTTCAAATATATTTGCAGCTATGAGAGCTATGGAAAACAAGATTAAAATTTGACCACTTAGAAATAATAGCAGCAGTGTCCTGGGAACTAGGTGCAGAAGCAGCAAGCTCTGGAAAAGCTCACTTCTTGCTCCTGTCTCTGCTCATCATGAGCAGGCATTTAGCCATGACCAGAGTCAGATCACACTGCTTGAAAGAACAGGCTTTAGAAAGTGTGTGGAGAATTAATGCCCAGGGGAAGATGAAATCTCAGAGTCCTTAGTCTTGCATACCACTGCTTTATCTCAAAATTCACAATGTGAAAATTACAGGACACGCCTAATGATGAATCTCTTAGTCATTTAAGATAGTATAAAGTCTCAGCAGCATAGCTGAGAGTCCCACAGTTCACTTTAGCTGGCTGTGAGGAATGTCAAAAGCTCCAGAGAATGGATCAAGCTATTTTGAAAGAGGTGAATTCATCCCTCCTTCCTTGCACATAACAAAAGGAGCAGCACAGGTAATTGACATAGTGCTTATGTATGTCTGCCAAGGATCATCCGGAAATAACCCTGAGTAAGATCACACTCATACACAGATCTGAAAATGGACCCTGACAGGCTTGAGAGGTGGGTCTGTGAAAACCTCATGAAATTCAACAAGACCAAGTGCAAACTCTTGCACATGGGTTGGTGTAATCTCATGCACAAAGACAGAGCAGAAAAATGTATTCAAAGCTGCCCCTAAGAGAAGGACTTGGGGTTGCTGGCAGATAAGAAGCTCAACATGACCTGGCAATGTGCACTCACAGCCCAGAATGCCAACTGTATCCTGGGTTACATCAAAAATGTGACCAGCAGGTTGAGTGAGGTGGTTCTGCTCCTTTACTCCACTGTTGTGATACCCCAACTGGACTGTTGTGTCCAACTCTGGGGCTCAACATTAGGATGTGAAGACCAGATTATCCAGAGAGGTTGAGGAGTGTACCACAATGGAGATATTAAAAAACTGCCTTGATACAATCCTGTGCCATGTGCCCTAGGATGACCCTGCTTGAGCAAGGATCTTGGACCAGGTGACCCACTGTGGTGCTTTCCTACCTTACCCATTCTGTGACTCTGTGGACCAGTTGAAGTAAGTCCAAAGGAGGGCGAAGAAGATGATCATAGCCTGGAGCCCCTCTGCTATGAAGACAGGCAGAGAGCTGGGATTGTTCAGCCTGGAAAAGAGAAGGTCTTGTGGTGACCTTTCAGCACCTTCCAGTACCTAAAGGGGGCTACAAGAGACCAACAGAGGGAGGACAAGGGGTAGTGGCTTTAGACTGTTCAGGTCAAGTTTAGATTAGATATAAGGAAGAAATTCTTTACTGTGAGCATGGTGACACTCAGGAACAGGTTACCCAGAGATCTTGTGGATGCCTCATAACTGGCAATGTCCAAGACAGGTTGGATGGGGCTTTGAGCAGCCCGGTACAGTGGAAGGTATCCCTCCCCATGTCAGGAGGGTTCAAACTGGATAATCTTTAGGGTTTTTTCCAACCCAAACCATTCTATAATTCTATGAATCTATCAGAGGCTCCTTGGTTGTGGCAGCTTCTCTCAGAGGCTACATGAACACAGATTCTATTCAGAGTTCTTATGCACAAAAATTTGTTTCCAATTTTACCTCACCATTTAAGATGTCAGCTTGAGTCACTGCTTAAAACTCACTGTATGTTTGTCTGTGACAAGATGGGCTGGTTGCAGGAAAGACAATGCAAGTCTGCTCAAGTCCTCAAATGAATTACTTTTTCCTCTATTAAAAGCCTCAAAAGCCAGCCAGGCATAAAGGTCAGGTTGGCATCCCAGTCATAGGACTCAGATTTCTTTAATCTTGTATCCTGGCCTTTGCCTTCCCTTTACTTCTATTGCTTTAGGAGCAGCCATGCCTGATGCAGAATCTCACAGCCAGGAAGGCAGAAGCTCCTCACCTAAAACTGAAGAATGTGCCGCTAAATGTATTATGGGATTTTAGTAATTTGGCATCTATAAGAAAGGTTAAGAATATAAGAGCAGACTTAACTGTGTCAGGGCAAAAATGAACCTAGCACAGTATCCATGCTCAAACATCTACCAAAAGTAGAAACCTGGGGAAGAACAAGTACAGGAATAAAAATATATGTGATTCTTCCTCCACTACTCTCCCCTCTTCCCTCTGCTACTCAAACTTTAAGGTCAGTGACTTCCTGACCTAAGACAAATGACATTTCTGCATACTTATTAAGGCTCAGTAAGTTTCCTTTCCAAACACTTTCCAATTTCCCCTTGAAGCCACATGGCCATCCTTCTGCAAGGAGTGCCAGGGCTCCACTGTGTGTTACATGAAGCCTTTTGCTCATTTTGAGTCTGACTGCATTAGTGCCATTGGGTGCCTCTCACTCTTGCTTTAGTGCAGACAGCAAACACTTTCTCACTCTCTGTGTCACTTCTCATAGACAATTATGTATTTCTCCTTCAATAGCTCTTTTCCAGAATAAAAAGTCACAGCATAGTCAAGTATTCCTCATGAGGGAGTTGTTCAATGCCTTTGATGATATTGCTTCAATGCTTTTATGGGACAAAAGAACTTTAACTGAAAAACAATCTCAACACATAGCAAAATTCATATTCTGATATTCAAATTCATATTGCAGAAAGAAAAACTTCCTCTGTTGCTCTCTGTTTTCCTAGTATTTTGTGTACTTTTTGACTGCTACAATAAATACCCTGAGCCTGGATTTTCATAGAATGTTTGTTGTGACAGTCAAGGCCCAAGACAGAACTGTTAGCAACATGGCCATCATTTCACATGTGAAGTTTGAGAGTGCTGTTCCCAGCATGAGGATGATGACTTTTTTCCATGACAAGATTGTTCTGCTCAGACATTCACCTGTGTAAGGTTCCTCAGTAAGGCTGAGTGATTTGTAATGTAGTGGTAGATGAAATTGCAACAAAACAGGAGTGAAAGACAATCCACATGAAGACATTTCCCACATGAGAGAGTCCTTTGGATACTTGCTCTGCTAACCCTGTGAGTTAATGTGGATAGAGTTTGGAGTTTAAATATTAAATAAGAGCATCTAACGCTAAGGAATAAACTACAGTTCCCTTTCCAAGAATCCAGTATAGGGAATGAAAGCAAGGCGTGTTTCCTTTTATCATTTTCTGGTCTCATTTTCTTCCCATCAGTCACAGAAGAAAACTGACACTCCCATGCAGTGACATGTGTTTCCACCAATCCTGGCAAATCCCCTTGTACTGCTTCCCTCTCTTATAGTCTTATCTCTGAAGACAAGTTCCAGAGCAGGGGCAAAGCCTCGCCAACTCATCACCCACTTTTTGCTGGGGTGTTGAGCTCCCAATGGAGACTGTGCAAGGAACACTGGCTGTAAACCAAGCACAACCCTCCCTGCCTGTGAAGACAGAGCCACTGGGAACCTTCATTCACCTGACCTGCAGGAGAAGGATGACATCTTGGGTCAGTGGCAGGGGCCAGCAGCCTGAGCACTGTGACTGATGTGGGCTTCTGCTACCCAGAAGGAAACAATTCCCTGTGACCTTGACCTTGAGCTTCATCTTTGCTCCTTCCCTGGCATGCAATGTGATAGTTAATGATGAGGGAATGTGTTTTGTCCTCACATAAAATCACATATATTCACTGCTAGTGGAGACTTTTTTCTCTACCTGAGATTTTATTGGGTATGAATGGGTGGCTTTGCATTTCTGGGCATTGCATGCAGGATACATCAGTGGCAATTCAGCATGCAGACTGTTTACTCCAGCAAGCAGAATAGAAACTACCTGCTGTCTCATAGGAAAAATATTTCCATGTTCTTCTCCCCCTGCTTAATTACTTTCAAAGCACATAATTAAAAATATCAAAGGGAAGTATCACTGTATCATTACATTCCTCATTTAAATGAACATAATATGGCAGGAAATTATTTTGAGCATAAAAGAAATAGGAAAAGCAGCCTAAGAGTGGACCAGCCCAATCCTTCAATTTTGTAGGAAAGAAAGAAGACCTAACTCTTAATAAATTAAAAAAAAAAGTATTTTAATATAAGTAAAGCTTTAAAAGAATAGATGCATAGTTAATCATATTTCTATTTCTACTGGCTGTGTAACTTTTTTTTTTCAGTTAAGTATAACTAAGGTTCCTAATAATGTAAGCATTTTTGTATGTATATGTATAAGCATTATAGTTTGCTGTACCTCAAATAAGAGTCTTGTCCTGTTAAATGCTCATCTTTAAGTGTTGAAGTCATTAAATAACAAATGTCTAATTGAAAGTTTAATATAAAAGGAGGCTTATTATCAGCATACCAGCACTTGCTTCCTAAAAGTGAGTGCTCATGTACTTTACTGAAGTAATACACTAGAAGAGATAATGCAAAAGAGATGGAACCAAAAGAAATTATGTAATTGGACAGTTGGAATTTCTGGGAGTGAAACCCAGGTCTCCTGCTGTTTGTTTTTTTGGTTTTTTTTTTTAGCTCTGTTGCCATATTTTCCCATTTTTTAAAATAGTGATATCACTGCTAAAACACTAGTAATGAAAAGAACTATTTGCAGGACTGACATGTGCTTAATGCTCATGGAGAGGTTCTACTGATATCACCATGACATCACAAGTGGTGAGCTAAATGTAAGATCATTTCAAGGACCTAAATATATAGATTTTTTCAGGAGTCTTTTAAATATATTCATTGCTTTAAATCTGTGGTGTTTAGTGTGACAAGATGCAGCTTTCCAATTAAAATGTAACTGAAATATTCATACATCTTCACAGCAAAGTGACAGAGTGAAGAAAACCAAAGCTAGATATCTAACTAATACACACTGACCTAAACAGCGCAACAAAAGTCACTACTCAGCACAGGAGTCTTATGCTGGAAAGTAGCATGAAAAAACAAACAGAAAAAATTGCCAATTTTTATAGTGCTTCTCTGTCAAAAATAGAGTGAAATCAAAAAGTTTAAACAAAACTTTAAATTTGGCTACAAAATATATTTTATTGGTCTTATTATAATACCACCTAAAACCCCCAATGAAACCGTTTGTACCCCAAAGTGCTTGCAGTCTAAGCAATGTTTTGCAAATAACAATTACGAAAGTTTCTATGCTCTCTTTTGAAGATGTCTTGTTAGGATTTAAATGTCACAATCACAGTAAGGCAAAACCATACTGGAGCAGGAAATGTCGAGTCAAGTCTCTTGGCCTCCTTTCACAGCTTGAGAAGACAGCTGGAGGAAAAGACATGACAGGTGAAATGGCAAAAACTAAATTAGACTATTAAAATTCTATTTCAGGTTTAATGATCAAGGGTGTTAACTCAAGGATTTGTACCTGTAATTTTGAAACCGAAGTCTGTAATTAGCTAATGACTTTGTAGAGCTTATATTTCTCTGAGGAAAGTGTAAACTGTGCAAGTTTTGTGATGGCAAGCAGCTGCAAAACAACAGCCTCCAGAAGTCAATTGCAAGGGCAAAGTCAAGACTTGGACTGTCCTCCTGACAAAGAACTGATTGGCACCCATTGAGCTCAAGCAGAATAATTTATAGCCACTGACAAATAGGGTCCAGGTAACTTTCCTCTGATGCGTGGAGTTTTAGGTTCTGGATTAATGATACCACAGATACAAAGATACAAGTGATATCACAGAGGGGGCTTGTCCGCTCTTGCCTTATTTGCTGCTGCTACCTTTGGCAGATTCATCCAATACAAGGCTAAGTGTGAACTCCAAAAACGAGAAAAGCCACCACACAATATAGTCACTGCCAAGTATACACCAATGTGGACAGACAGTCCAGACAGTAGATACCTTTATCAGCACCCTCAGCACTTGAACCACCCACAGCCTGGTCCTGCTTCTTCTTGCCATCTCACCAAGATTGCGCTTTCCAAATGGCCACACAAGCATCCCAGATTGATTGATTTCAAGACACACAAACCAGATATTATGTCCATCCACAATCCCACCTGTTTATCCCAGATCCAATCCTGGGCTTTCAGGTTTTGGACTCTAAATCACTGGCTAATCCAGCCTGAAGTTTGGTAGCAAATCACATACATATTGCCCTGTCTATATCCAGAAAATGTAACAAAGTGTCTTGGTTTGAAAGACAGGTATCTGCTAGGGAAGGCAGGAGCCTCCCTTGGAATGAAAAATGCAAACCCCCTCCTTCCAAATTATAATTTTGAAACCAAGGGGCTCTCAGGCAGAGATCAGGGGATAGGAATAACAGCTCTTTACTAGTATGTATAAAAAGGTAAACAAATAACAATAACTACAGAGTTAATAACAGAACAGAGCCAGGGACCCCGTGACAGCTTTCTCAGCTGAGACGGGAAGGGATGGAGGAGAGGTTTTGTTTCACAAACCCCCTTGGGCAGTCAGTCCCGGTGCTCCTGCAGGGCTCTGAGGAACACTCAGCTGGAACAGCAGGGATGAGCTGAGATCCTGGGCCGGTGGCTGAGGTGTATCAGCAGCTGCAGAGGTGGCTGGCACTGCCACATGTCCTGGCAGGACAGCGGGTGCGAGGGGCCCACAGAAGACAATGATGAAGATGAAGAAGAACCCAGTAAGTACCAGCAGTTAGGTTTCCCTGCAATCAATGGGGAAATTCTATAGGTGAGGAGGAACAAAAGGAAGGATACCAAACCCCCAATAAAGAGCTAAGTCAAAGCACTCAAATTTAAACTGTCATCAGAAAGAGGCACTCTCACTTTCTGTGATCAGAAAGAGCAAGAACTACTTGGCTGTGAGGAGCAACAGGGTACACAGTGTAATTTCAGAGGTTTCAGGTTATCTCAAGCATGGTTTGAAGAAAGACAGCATTTTAAGAACAACCTTAGTAGAGAGTATTTTGACATGATTTTCACTGTTCTCTGTGTTCTCAGCTCCCAAAGGAAAGTGGGACCTGACCTTCAGTCAGACCTTGCATGTCCAGGGCATCTGAGAGTATCTTCCATCCGCTGCTATTCTGCTCAGAGACACTGGAGAAAACAGAGCGTATATGCAATAAGTGTACATGGAAGGAAACTTTTCTCATGTATTAAAAGCTTGGGCATCTATTGCAAGGCATGTGTGATGCAGCTCAGTATCTTAACACCCAATGCAAAAACTTTGGGAATTCAAGTTTTGCAATAAGTTTGCTTCATAAGGATTGGAAAATCCTTTCATGAGTGGCTACCTCTCATCAACAGCCTCCTCAACCTCTGTGTTCACAGAGATTACACATGGAAGAAAATCTGTACTTCCTAGAAAATCATAGTCAGTAAGATGGACTTAATTTCTGTATTTCCTTATAAAATGTCAAATATTCATAGCTATATCAAATTAAATTAGTTTCTTGTGCTGCTATTTTTTTTCAGCTCATTGGGTCCTCCTCAGACGATACCTGTCCTACATGATCTACCTCAAGAGACTTTATCTAAGGTTATTCAGTGCAAGTTTAATTCCAGATCAAAATAAAGGAAAAATACTAATTTCCGAAGAACTTGGATACTGATCCACTGCTGTGTCTTTATCACAGTTGTATTAGAGGAGAGACAGAAAATGTCTTTGTGGTTACAGGCATAAAAAAGACATATAATAAGACTTGGAATTTAGTTCACAACGGAGCAAGTAAATACTCCCTAGAAGTTAAAAGGAAATTATTCTGAAATATCTACAGAAATCTCTAAGAAACCAAGCATATAAATGTACAAACCAGAATGAGAAATTCTTGCTTTCTTTTTGACGGCTGCCCTGATTTCTGTACATAGGATTGAACATGAGGCCACCAGAGCAGAAGCCTGAAACATTTCTCTGTTTCTCTTGTATCTGGAAATCATTGCCTGTAACTGGGCATAAAATGGGATATTTAGAAGGCATTCACAATTATTGTATGTCTGGATGAAAAACTGTGGAGAGAGTAATGGTTTTCAAAATAATTAGGCAGATGAAAATATTAATAGTAGAGCATACTGAGAAAGAACATATATCTGGGCATTATAAGATGAAATTTAGTCATATATAAGGCTTCAATAAGTGTGAGAATATATACAAATGTGGGTGAACATACGTACACAGGAATGCATATAAGTTCTGTGGCAGCTGTTCTGGAGAGCTGCCTCAGAGACTTTGGGGTCCTTCAAAGGTTACAGTACTCCACACATGACCAAGTACATTACAAATGGAACCTTACTTGTCTACAGAACTTATAAACTGGATGGGTTGTCAGACAGATGACTTAATGGGGGCTGACATGGAGATTTGGGCCCTTTGATCATAATTGTGATCTGAACAGTCTCCCCAGTAGCAGAGCATTCAGAGCTCTGGGATGTCTGATGGCCCAAGATCCCATGAGGTACCTACTCCATGGAGTGCCCATTAAATTACTGGATATCTCTATCATTCCACTTTGCACTGCTGTAACTTAACTGGAAGTTTCTATTCTTGCCTAGGACCTGGCTACAGAAGCACATATACCTGTTGTAAATAGAAGCCATCAAGCTGACAGCATCCTGCTTTATAAAAGGATAGAGATGAGAGCTGAAGACTGTAGCAGCATGGCAAATGGATATTGTTACTGCTACCCATCCAAAGCACCTCTTGAGAAAGCAGCTAAACTCACAGGCACACCACAGATAAGTCAGTGAAGAAAGACTGAAAGGGTCTCCTGTATGGGATTCCAGAGAGGTTTATTGCAACCCCACCAAAGGGATCCAGTGACAGAAAGACCAAGACTTCCTGCTGTGTCTCAGGTTAAGTACAGAGTCAGGGGCCAATAGTCTTGGGGCACAGGGGCAAGGCAAAGGGCACTGACCTATAGGGAATGAGGTAAATTTACCCAGTGTTGCATAGAAACATGGAAGAAGCATTTTGCCTCATCAGTTTTGCCTTTCCTGAAGCCTGTGGCAGACACTTCCAGGGCACGTGCCCAGAAATTCCCCTAGCAGGCTCAAGGGCTTCCTCAGAAAACCCCAAAGCATCCCTGTCTCTAGATCTCTCGTATGTTCCAATGCTACAGAAATGTAGGAGTAGATGATGCTGCAGGAAAGCAAGGGTACAAATTCCCCTGTGTGTTTACTCCCTTTCATGTTCCCCAACTTCTTTGCAATCCATCCTAGGAGTTCAATTCCTAGTTTGCAGAGGAGAAAGAGAAGTAAATAGATGTAGTTCTGTCAAACTGCCCAGGGTTCCTGGGAAAAGGCAGGGAACCTGGCAGAATTAACATAAAAAAACAAAACAAAACCAAATGAAACAAAACAAAACAACAACAGATAGAGGCAAAAAAACCCCAAACAAACATATCTGGAGAGAGAATAGGCATCAAATGCATGAAACAAGAAAGCAGAGAATTAAAGGGAGCATCACAAAGGGTTTTGAGACTTACATGTGTATAAGAACAGAGAATTTGAGTGAAAATAAGAAAGCAGAGATAAAAATAAGAAAATAAAAAGAGGGAACTCAAAAAGGGAATTGGTGAGGGAGCCAAAAGGGGCAGAAGGAATTTTTGGCCATCTTTGCCCTTACTATTCTGGCAGCAAGTAAAATATGGGCTGATGACTTCAACATCACCAGGCAGGACAAACCTTTTTGTGGGACATCACTGAAGTGTGCAAATTTTTTTTGAATGCTTTCTCAGAATCTCATACTAGTGTATTAACCATGAAGGCTGCAAACCTGAGGTGGGTGCTACTAAACAAATAAACATAACAGAAACTCCCTGATTCACACTAGGTGATAGAGATATCCACTACAATTGCAAAAGTTGTGAAACTGAAATGTTAATTTCTTTCTTGTCAAAGGTTTCAAAACAAATACACTCTTTGGTTAGAAGGTTGTATTTAATAGAACACAAAACAATTACCCCTACAAAAATAATAAAAGCAAAGTCTTCCCTTGGGAATAAAATCATTGTGTTTCCTGAATGTCTGATGAGAATGTATTTAGGGAAGCCTGATGTGCAATCACACACCTGATTATTTCTGTTCTCATGTGATTTGTGTAAGTGCTTTTCTCTAATGTATGCAGGCAGAAGAAAGGGACATTTACATATATATATATATATATATATATATATATATATATATATATATATATATGTGTGTGTGTATATATGTGTGTATATATATATATATATATACATATATGTTTTAATTTGGCAGCACATTCGTTTTGATCAAACAGACCATTGCTTAAAAAGAGGAGAGAGGAGCAAAAATAGAGGCAGATATTAAAGAGAAGGCAGCACTCAGGGCTAAGATTCAGGGCACAGCCCTTCCCTTCCCACACTTGCATTTGCGTGGGGGCTCAGTCATGCCTCCAGATCCAGCTCCCTTCACTGGCTGCACAACAGTATGACACCCAGGCAGACACCGAAAAGCAGCTGTGTCACTCTCAATTAACATTTCTGTCTGGGAACAATCCTGTTCATTTATACAAGGACCGTGGCTCAGCCACAGACAGCATCCAAAAGCACATGAGCCAGGGAATAAACAGCAAGAGCTACACCATAACTTGGCACAAAATCAGATAATGGGACATGAAACTCATTCTCAGTTAAAACAATTAATTAAGATTTCCACTCAATTCTTGGACTATTCAGTTACTTCAATTGGAAATGCCTATGTTGATGCAGGTGTTTACCCTCATGCATCCACATGACATTTGCAGTCTTGCTGAGACAGGCCAAGAGTGAAATTATGTGATAGAAAACACCTTAATTCCTGGATAAAGGGGACAGCCATGCAAAGCTGATGATTTAGGGAACTGATGTTACCACTGTCTCTAACAGGCAGACACCAAAGCTGCTCAGGCCAGGCAAAAAAGCCAACTAAGCACTCAATTGCACTGTCAGGCATGCAAATGTCCATGCAACTTTGATCTGAGCTGTCAAACCATTGACATTTCACGGACCAAAGACCTTCAAATCACAGAGAAATGTACTTCACCTCCCTCAGTGGATTTTGGATCAGACCGTACTGAACACATAAAGCTGGTCATTTACTTTGATGTTTGATAAATTTCCTTCTCTTTGAGGTGTGTACTTTAATAATTTAGCCAAATAGGCACATGTACTGCCAAGTACATTATTTTCATGTGGCAAGAAAGCACTCCTGGTGCTGAAAAGGAACCCATTTGCTGTGAACCTCATTCATCTACTCTTACACAGAGTACAGCTTTCCTCAGAGAAACAAGGGCTGAGACAGTTAACTACAAATCTAACCCAGCTAGAAACACAAGGTGCTTTTCAGAAAAAGAAACAACTTCACTCTCTACCTTTTCCTAATTTCTTTATTTAAAATTAATTGGTATTTTTTTCCTTCTGATTTTCAGCCTGAGACATAGTCCTAATCTAAAATTTAAACCTAAACCTCAACTCAGCCACCCGTTTTTAATCCTAATGTGAAATCAGTGGTTCCATCAAATTAGGTTTTGAAAACTGTACAAGCAAGACCAAGCTATGAGGCAAGAAATAATGATATTAATATTTAGAGACCCTCAGGAAGTAGTTTTTCTTACTTTCACTCAAAAAGGAGAAACCAATCAGGGGTAAAAATGCTACAGAGATTTGAGCCCTTCTCATACATACTTAGGCTGTCTGAAACCTGAAATTTTGGTGAAAATTAAAAATAGCCTTATTTTTCTACTAGAGAGAGTTTCATATAGAAAACAGACCTTTTTTAAAATATTATTTCTACTGATTTTCGTATGAAAGCTATCAGTTCAGTATGTGTTTCCAACCCTACTACATTTTTCTCAAGATGGATTAAGTCAAGGTGTCCAAAATAAAATTGTGAAAATTAAATTGACCAAATTAAATTTAATTGAACTGTGCAATTGCCAATTCTAGTTCAGTGCTATATTTAAACACCTAAATCAATCCTCAGAGTCGCACTGAAAACTAAGTCAGGATCCCAAGTGTACTGAAGTTCAGTTGAAATACATGGCAACAGTGCCGTAATTCCATCTGAATGCTTGTACACACAAGCTGCCGTCTCTGATGGGAGAAAGAAAACCCACCTAATTGTGAAAATTGTTTAAGAAAACTGGAAAAACGAGTATATAGTAAGTAGGATCAGAGGGTGAATGAGGGAATTTCCTTTGGTGGGAAGACATTAAACTGAAATTGAGATCAAATACAACCTGTAGAAACAGTATTTTGTTAGTCATTGTCAAGCAAGTGGGGTGAATATTCTTCAAAAAGACAATAAACATCTAATGACTAAGATTCAGACTTCCCCTTTCTAGTATTAACTTCAGCTAACAGCCTGAGTTCTTGATTGGGAGAAATATCACCAGTGCAAGGCTGTGAATGCATGTAGATCAGGCCACTTTTTTATGCTCTATAGTCTGGCTGAAGCTTCAGAGAGCATGTATGACAGGATTAGATTTCAAAAGGTTTCATTTTTAGAGAAAAAAAGAAAGTGTAATACACATGCAACCTTTAAAAACTTTAGCTAGTCCTCCCCCACATTACTTTTCACCCTTGTGCATGTCACACAACTTCTGCAATAATGGCACTATTTCCTAAAATTGTTCTCAAAGGTATCTTAAAGAAAAGCAGGAATTTTGGAGTCATATGTATAAGATTTAGTCTGAGTGTACTGTTTATATTTGAGAAGATGGTCCCAAAGGGAAGATCTGTTCAGATGAATGTTGGATGTCCAGGTTGCAGAGCCCAGTTGTCAGATCCAGGAGGCTGCTGCAAGTCAAAGTTTCCTCAAGAATCTGACACAAAGTCTTTATTAGAGGCAGGAAAGGTGACATTGTTCAGCTCACAGTCCCCACTTGGAAACTGCTGCTGCTTATCACTTCAGCTGTGAAGTGACTACCCTTCAAAGCAGCAGATTTATGAAACGTGACAGAGTAAATGTGAGCAGGGTGTGCACACAGCCTGTGTGCTGTACTCCTGATGCAGTTTCCTTAAAGGATACATATTCAGTTCTATCACTGCAGTGATTTGCAGCTTCTCTGAATGATGCCCTGATAAATACCTCATAGAGAAGCTCTGCACTGAATATGAGTGGGCAGGCTCTCTCCACCTCTAGGTCCAGTCAAATAATAAGGAGTAAGATCAAAAATACTAAATTTTAGACCCTTAAACCATGGTAGAATACTATACGCAGAAGAACTGATACAAGTTTACTATTCAAGACCTGTGCAGAGACAAGTCTAGAGAAGATGAAGCAACCAAAGAGCACCTACATAAATGTCTCAACCCATCCTAAAAAGATGCAAAAAAGTGGAAGTAAAGGTCTCATGGTGTCCACTATGTGGTTTCTTGTCTTTATAAAGAAGTGAATGACAGACCCTAATAAAGCCACGGTGGTAGTGAAGGTTCTGTGAAACAACTTTGTTTCATAGACTATCTATGATAATGATGAGTGACTTATTTCTCCTGTTTATTTTGTGAAACAAACTGCACACTTACTTGGATGGTAAAGAATAAGGGAGTCCAGGCCAAATGTGCATTTTCTGCCTGTAAAGATGATTATAAAGAGATTAATAAATCTGAGTTTTCTTCACAGGTGTGCCGACCTGTATCACAGGGACTTGCATCTTAGACCAGGTTTACAAAAAGAGTAGCCATCCATTCCCTAAAGATTCAATCCACCTATCTGCAGAAATTCAGGACACTGACTCTATTTTACTTATGTCTATTCTTGATGTCTTAGAAAACCAGTGACCCTCTGCTAACAGTGTGCAAAAGGATGCACATCATGCTTGAAAGGTATATACTACAGGCAATTTACTAACGTGAAATTGTCTCTTGAACTGCTCTGGTCAATTTTGCAAAGAGAATTACAATTATATTAGTCAATTCTTTGTATGGAGGATCTAGGATTTATCTGAAAAGTATTTTCCTTAAAAAAAAAAAAAGTTACTATTATTCATTGTTTAGGAAGCAAAGAATGTCACAGTTAAATCATGTTTCCATTACATTTTCTGAGACTGTAAGAGTTTAGTAGGATCTAAGGAATATATGTTGTTAGACATGATATTCAAGTTTTGGTGTCATTCCCAATATACCTCTATTACACTGATAGAAAAATATGTTCTCTATTGCCAAGTGTTGTGTGGTAGATTAAGTGTCTGTTCAATATATAGAAGTAACTGAGAGCATTAAGTACGGTTGCTGTTACAGTCAGCCTTACTTCAGGTCACAGCAAGGAAAAATATTCACAGCAAGACCTCAGTTCACATTTTCCCCTCCCTTGAAGAATGTATGTGCTGTTGTAAACAACAAATTAAACCTTAATTAACTGAATGTTGCCTGCCTCCCACATAAAGGGTGCAAACACACTTCATAACTCACTCCAGGGTGTCTTCTGGGGTGTTGGCAGAGGATCTCCTCTGTTTTCTTTGTCTTGATGGTTGGAAAAGTGGGGTCCCTTTGATGGACAGCCACAGGTCTGGGAAGATTATTAATTGATTAACCCCCAGTTTGTGAGGGAGACAATTCAAAACTTAGGTTTCTGTGAGAGGGGAGAGGGGGTGCATCATCCTTCCCTGAAATGTGCTGGTATTATATAAGCAATATAAGCACGATAGTGCCTTTAAAGTATCAGGCCAACTTCCTGACCATTTCAGTTTTAACTCATTATAACAGTGACAAGGCTGACCAGAATGAGAGATAAAAAGCTCTGTAAAATTAGGTTGTGTGAGTGTTTGGCTTAAGGCACCTGGGTAGTTTCAAATAGCTGTTGAGGTCTGTGACCATCACTGAAATAGTCCTGAACTGAATTAAGATCAAGTCCAACCTCTCTTCTGAGAAGACCCAAACTCCTGCCCCAGAAATTGACTTACCATTTTAAAGTGACAAGCAGTGCTAGAGGTACTCTGCCTTTCTAGCTTGAAAAAGCTGGGGATTGCAGTACACACCTTTCCAAAAACAGGAAATAAAAAAAACAATAAACCAATCTCTTACAGAGAAAACCGGTGATATAACATGCATGGTGATCTCATGAGCCTCTGTTGACATTTCCTCAAATTTTAGAGGTCATATATTGGTAAAGCAGAAAATTTAAAGATGAAAGAAACATGCAGTCTGAATTAAAACCAAAACCAAAACCAAAACCAAAACCAAAACCAAAACCAAAACCAAAACCAAAACCAAAACCAAAACCAAACAAGCAAACAAAAAACCAAAACAAAAAACTCAAAAAATTCAAAGCTTAATGATAAGGAAAAAAGAATCTTAAACATAAGGGGAAAGAAATGTCTTAGGGAAAGGGAGCTTGACAGATAATACTCTTTCATCTTTTCATCCTACATTTTCCCCTCTCCCTGCTCTGTCCCAGATAACTTAGCCGATTGGTAAATTAAATCCAACAGGCAGATAGAGGGCTTGGAACTACAAAGAAAGTACTAATGCCACAAAAATCACTGAGAGGAAGAGACATTATTTCTGTCCTTCGATGAGAGTTAGTTAGCCAGGAAGTGCTATCTCACTAAGTGCAAACTTTTAAATGCCCATCACAAGAAAGACACGAACTTCAATTTGCTCCTCTCCAATTCTAGTCAATTCCCACACACAGCAGTGACATATACAACGATCTGGTGTGCACACTGATAAACTATTTTTTTCTGCTTTCTGGAAATATGCCTATATATTAGAAAAGCTTCTCAGTAGGAAATGTAGATCTGTGCATTGTAAAGATGAATGGATAAGAAGAAAACCATCTGTTCAAGATGCAGGACCCTAGACACAGCTAGATATTTGATCTGAATCACCAAAACTCTGCTTCACTTTTTGTGACAGCAAATCAAGTGTGTATGAGTTGGATTTGATCAGATATTAAAGTGAAAAGGGCATAAAATACGATTTAATAACTCTAGTAAGGAACTTCTACAGAAATAAAAAAAGAATGAATTTATACATTTTTAACCAAGAGATATGTGTTTGTAGACATGATTTTCTGAGCCTGAGAGAGTTTTCAGCCTGTCAGTGACTGATCTGTTTCACAATGGAAAGTCTTTCAGGAAACTCTTCTCTCTCAAGGACTGTTTTGTAAATAGGGTTTTGGTTCCCAAAACAGTGGTGCAGATGTTCTGAATGTGTTTTTCTCTTGTTCTACCAATCAGACCAGAAAGGTGTTCCTTTTACCAATTATGTTAACCTGTATCAGAACACTTTATAAAAGGAGATGAAAACCCCCAAATAAAGGCTTCTGCCTCTCAAGGAGGCAGATGAAACCTCTGCTGTTGTGATTGTGAATCCACGCTTCTATTTCGTGTCTTAGAGTGACATGTGCTTGCTTTAAACATTTAACTAGAGCAAGTTCCAGGCAAAAACTGAGGAAAACAGTGCATATCATGAGGACTGATATCCTGAAAATAACTATTTCTCTGTTCTCTAAAGTCACAACACTTGCCTAAATACTGTTCTTTGCTTTTGTCATCTGAGCAGCAACTGTCACCTCAGAAGCACTGCAGTACTCAGAGAGACAGATGAAGCAAGATGTCTGACCCATCAGCAGCAGTAGTGGGTTTTTCCTTGGATGAGAAGAATAGATACAACTTCACAGAAGTCACTGCAGACACAAATGTGATATTGAATCACTGAGTGTCCCTCTTCTTTCTTTCCTATTATTTTTACTTCCTATTATCTTTATGTTTAATAAGCACACATGAGACCTGTTGATCTGTTAAGATCTGAGAATCAAGAACAGACTTGATGTGCAGGTCTTTGAGAAGAATCATAACCTTAGAAGTTGTGCAGGATGTTAATGGGCTTTAGGATTCAAAAGACCATAATGGAAGCTGAGCTCTGCCATCCCCCACCCCACATTCAGATGAATAATTGCCCCCTAAAGCAACCTACAGACTGCAGAAGACTCCAATCCATTAGCAATGGCCCTTACACTTCAAAGGCTACCAAGGACAAATAAATAAATCCATTTCCTTCATCAGACAAAATCATAACTCTGGATCAAGAAATGAATGTCAACGTAAGAATTCTTTGCAAATGGGAACAATATTGTCAGCTATTTTCTGTTCTTGGATGTGGCTTTGCTCTTCTCTTCAAAAGCCCTGGAATTATAGGGAGAGGAGATCTGATGACGTGTCATGGAATCAGGGAATAGCAAGGAATCAAGTCGCACAGACACAGACCAAGACCATGGAGTGTCTGGTATGATCATATCCACAGGGCACTTCAGCATCACAGTATTACTCAGTTCAGCAGCAAGCTGTCATAAGCAGTAAATTACAGAAATCATGAGACTTGAACAACAAGATAATTAAGAAAAATAACTGATGGAGACAGGAAAAGAGCAAGACCTGATTTTGATTATTTGTCTTCACACACACCTGACTTCACTGAAAATGACCATGCTCATTGGAGTGAGGTTGGATTAGATGAACTTCAAAGGTCCCTTCCAACCCAAACTGTTCTATGATTCTCTGATATGTGTATCAGAGGATCTATCTTTGGGCAGGGGAGATATTTAAACAATAAAGGGACCCAATTTCCAGCCCCTTCTTGCCACCAAGTGCGAAAGAACTTCATTGTGTACTCTTCACTCTATGCAGCCGAGCTGTATACATAAATCTCATTCATATTTTTGGCAAGTAACCTGCAGTGTTTTAAACCAATTTGATGGTTTAGCCTGCAAGCTTTCTACGTAAAAACTTACTTTCTATTCAGCTTTTACACAGTGGCTTTAGTCACAATTGATGTCTTTCTGTCAACAAACAGCCATTAATTTCTGCCATTTACAGTCAATACCTGATGTCATTCTTCCCTCTTTATGTTTGTGCCTGACATTTCCTTATTCTATTCATGGCTTTTATGCTGCTTGTGCAGCAATTTAGAGGAACATTAAATCGAGCAAAATATTAAAACATGAAATAACAAAAATTTTAAAACAGGAACATGAAAATAAAACTGAGACAAAATTCTGTCTTAAACTTTAAGAAGAGGGAAAAAAAGACCAGGTACCTGAAAACAATGCCTCTGCAAGAATTGTGCACCTGCCCAGGTGGCAGGTAGTGGGTCAGTTTCTTTCTGATGTGGATCTTCACATGGGGGCAATCCTCCATTCAAGGAAATGTATAGCTGTTTCAGTTTTTCTGAGCCATTTAGTTAGAACAAGAGAACTGTTTCTCACACTGATGATACAGAGACCACAAAACACTGGAAGAAGGATTTCCCCATTCTTCAGTTTTATGGTTAGTCCAGCGTGTTCACTAAATATGCAATTTGATTAGAAAAAAATCCCCCAGATTTTTCTGCTTCACTTCAAGAGACATGAGAAGAGATTTAAAATAGCTTCTCCAAACACTAAATCTCGTAATGGACATTCAAAACTTTCCAATGACATGTTGTGATAAAGATGAGCTTTTATTAAGTTTTGAAATAATCTTCCTTGATAAGGAAATGGTGCTGGGCAAGGAAAAGCTTGGGGTGACGAACTGGTGTGTGAGATATATACTACAAGGCTATTTTGGGAGAAGCTCAGGTGAAAATGTGAGCTAAGAGAAAACTGAATGCTTAAAATTATGTAAGTTGGCAAAAAACTTCAACACCTGACATGAAAGGGACTTATGAGGCTTGGAAGTCTACTAAGAAGGCAAACAATATGTCAAGAATTTAAATGGGGAATGAGATCAATCCGCTGACAGAACTTTGAATTTCAAATGAACTGACCATTGTGGGATTTAGAAAGAAAAAAAATAGAGGTTTTTATTCAGGACACCATTGAATGCATAGCTACTGTTCAAACCTTAAACACCCTGTCGGTAACATTTGCATGTTAATCTTTGTTACAAAACCACACAGTCTCGACTTACATTCTGCGACATAACTCATTGCATGGCTAAGGCACCCATTAAATAAATATGGAATTGTCACAAGTAATAGGCTAGTGTTGTCTGCATTCATACTTCTAACAAGCCCATTTGCCAAAAACTTTAAAACTTTGAACAGAGAATTGCTATAAAGTTCCCCAAAGAATTTTTGTTTCTAAGCAAAATATTTCTAAGTAAAATTAATAAGTGGTTCCAATTGCTTTAATACTGAAAAGTTTCAGTTCTCTGGAAGTTCTTTCTAGAATATAATACACAATTTAGAAGCTTAAATAAAATAGTAAAAATCGGTACTTTTATTCAGAATAATCTTTATAAAGTTTCTGCTCTTTCAATAGAATTTTTATATTTCATTGCTACTATCAGACAGACATCTCTGCATTGAGGAGAAAAAGGGTTCAACATTGCACATGTTTGCTTCTTGTAGTGGTTTAGATTTGCCAATTTGAGTTTCCCGGCCAGTGCTCCAAATAATGTGGTGGGTTTAGTGCTGGCGAAAATCACAAAGGCACTTATTCATTTCTTGCTGTGAGATATGGATCAGGAGAAGGGCAAAACAGGCTTAAAACTTAAAAGGAATAAAGAAACTTCATTAACAGGACTACAAGAATAAGAAGCATCAGAATAAAATCTCCAGAACACCTTTTTTCCCCCTGCTCAACTTTTTCCTTTCCCAACTGACCATGTAGAGACAAAACCTGGGATGCTAAAGCAGTACCAACTATACAAAAGTCTTTCATCAGTTCTTGTAGGGAGAGGAGTTTTCTCTTGCCAGGCCATGGAGACTTTTCCTCAAGAAACAGTTTTCATGTGGCTTTTCATTTCCATAAATAGCAGCTGCCCGGGCAAAAAAGTTCTGCATTGTGAAATTCCTCCCATTTCCACAGCCCTCCTAGAGGTGTGTCCATGGGCCACACACTCGTGGGGTATTACTTTAAGAAGGAGCTGTTCAAAGGCAAAGGTTCTCTTCATCTATCTCTGTGATTATCTCTGGGAACAAACGTTTTCTTCTTCTTTTCCTGGGGCAAAGGTTCTTCATCAGCTCTCATCTCTCTCTCCCTGTTCAAACTTTGCATGGGATCACAGCTATTCCAACATCTGCTTAGCTTCATCGATGGACGCCTCTGCTCACATCTACAGTTTGAATATTTCATCCCCCCATATTTCCTCATTTCAGTGTATCATTGTTCATCTCCATGGCCCTACCAAGAGTATTTCAGCACTCTTAGGGCATCTCTTCATCCTCCTTCCA
Source organism: Cyanistes caeruleus (assembly GCF_971803275.1). Classification (NCBI taxonomy): domain Eukaryota; kingdom Metazoa; phylum Chordata; class Aves; order Passeriformes; family Paridae; genus Cyanistes; species Cyanistes caeruleus. The sequence goes on from NC_141702.1 coordinate 92,437,263, forward strand.
TGTGAGGCTTGATTCCTTCTTTTATTTGCCTTGGTGTTTTCAGGTTGTCTTTCTACATGTCGTCACTCCACTCCCTGGAGAGAGGATCGAGGTCTGCAGGTCTCATCTGTGTAGTGAAAGGGTTAAATCCTGCCCAGGCATGTGGATGGTTACGTGCTCTCTGCTGGGGCAGCAGCCAGAGCTGGCTGCACTCAGAGGCAGCACACTGTGGGCCTGATGGCTTCCCCTCCCCTTGCCCAGCAGTTTCTGGTGAAATTCAGCAGCAGCAGAATTTCAGCCAAGCTGGGGGCCGGCCTGGCCTGGCGGTGCTGGAAAGGGCTCGGCGGGCTCCCCGGGAAGGGCTCGGCCCCCCGGGAAAGGGCCCCAGCCACTCACCAGAACAGGACCCGGAGGGCTTTCCAGGAGAAGCCAGCGCCACAGCAGAGCCCGGCCTCGCCCCACCAGGCCACACGGGCTGAGCAGTTACCTGTTCAAGGCCAGAAGCTAAGAGAAACAAGTTCCTATATTTGTGGTTTTTAACAGGTGGAATTCACAGAGGCAGATCTAATTTCTAAATGCTGCAAAATGTTGTCAGTTCTCAGAACTAGCGACCTATTGGCCTGTCCTAGGCACAGAGGAAGCTCCCAGCAGCTGCTCTCAAAGAAATCACCTCTGTGGGTGGTTTCTTACTTTCTTTCCCAAATGTCAATCAGTGTGAAACTATCACACTTCTATAAGCAAAATGTATAAGGACACACACTGAATTAGTTGAGATGGCACAAGGTATCCTCAGTCAGCTCAAGCTCTGAAAATATAATGCTTATTCTTTTTTGTTCTTTGTTATATCTGTACCTATTCCACTTAAGCATTCTCTCTTTATAAAGGAGCTTTCTAACATAATACCTGGAGGAACAATAAAATCTATTTTCCTCTGAAACGTTTGATATAAGAAAGACTATACCAAGAAATGAGCACTAAAAAGACAGAAATTACATGTTTACGTAAGTACTGGTTTTAATGCAAACCTCTTCAACACTGAGACTGTTTGAACTGTATTTAATTATTGGTTCATATTTTAATCCTATTTTTATTTGAAAGTGACTATACCAATGTCTGAATATAGCTGGGTGAACTGTAAGATAAGCGGACCCTGGAAATGTATTTGAATGTCAGAATGTTTAATATTCTACTGAAATTTCCATTATCAACTTGCTTCTTTCTTTCTTGCCTTGAAACTTCTTGGTTTCTTGACTGCCATCCTTTCCCATGCCATCCAGGATCATGCTGGAGGCTGAGGGCAGAGAAGAGTGAATGTGAATTTCCAAGGACCCAGAAAATCACTCAACAGAGGAGAGGGATAGTTGCAGGAGTGCAGGCAGCAAGGAGAAAAGGGTTCTCTGAAGAGTGAGATTGAGATAAGATGAAGAGATGAGATGATGAGATGCCATGGAGATCTGGACAGCCAGCCTGCCGGGGGATAGATGTAATGAGAAGTACAGGGGACAACTGGGAGGAGCAAAAGTTGCTCAGATACTGTAGAACACTGAGAATGTTGTGGGAAAGAAGAAAGAAGCTTCTCTCTGTTCATAAAAAAGACATTTAATGGTCTGGTGATGGTTAGGCAGTGTGACATCAGCATTTCATGGAACTTGCAGGATTTTCTAAACAATCAACATTTCATACAAGTGTATTGAAAAATATTGAAATAATTTCCTAAATAAAATTGAGATTCTAACAGTTTTCCCATTATTATTTCATTCAATGAATAAGTAACATTTGCAGAGAACTGGAGGGAAAGAGAGGCTATAGCATCTTGCTAAAAGCCTCACTGCAGTAGGTTCAGATGGTTCCAGACAGTCTCCAGACTAGTGCTGATGATCTCTGACACAGCAGTGAACATGTGAGAGAAATCACTCTGCAGGCACCAAGGTCAGTGATAAAAGAGAGGAAGGAGGTGTTCCAGGCACTGGAGCAGAGATTGCCCTGCAGCCCCTGATGAAAGACTGTCCCTCTGTATCCTGTGGAAGTCCATGCAGGCCATGAAGCAGGTAGATATCCAAAAGCAGGTTGTGACCTCATGAGTAGCTCATGTTGGAGCAGCCTCCTGGCAGGGACCTGCAGACCCATGGAGATAGGACCCCACATCAGAAATCACTGGTAGAATTTGTGACACTGTGAGGGACCCACATGGAAGAAGTCTGTGAAGAAATGTAGCTCATGAGAAGGACTCACAGCAGAGAAATCTGTGGACAATCATCTCTTATGGGAGGGACCCCGTGCTGGATCAGGGGAAGGACTCCTACCCCTGAGGAGAACAGCAGCAGTAGAAACAGGCAATGAACTGACAGTAATGCCCATTCCCTGTCTCCCTGCACCACTGGAGGAAGGAGGTAGAGAACTGGAAATAAAGTTAAGCCTATGAAGAAATGAGGGGCAGAGGAAGGTGTTTTTAAAATTTGTTTTACACTCATTATTACAAATCACAACCAGAGAATGATAAGTTCAACTTACTTCTTTAACTCAAGTCTGTTATGCTCATGACTGTAACTGGTGAGCGACCTCCCACTATCCATACTGCAAGTTATAACCTTTTGTTATATTTTATTTCCTCTGTCCAATTGATGAGGGGAGTAACTGAGTGGCTTTGGTGGGCACCTGTCAGGCAGGGTCAAATCTGTCAAACCACACAGGATGTGGTCCTTCAGAATGAATGGAGAAAAGTGCAAATAGCTTTGCTTCAGAACGTAAGTCTTTTGGCAGCTTACACAGAATATCTGCTCTTGGCCACTGGCTTATGTGCACCATGTAGGAGCAGGATGGAAACTGGATGTCTTGATTATGTTTATAGATAAATTCAATTAGGTAGTTTATGTTTTTTCATGTTGTTCTTCATAGAATTGAAAAAAAAAACAATTTGGAATTTTTACTTCTTGCTCCCCAATCAGGGAGAAAATAACTGCTAATGCGAGAATTCCTCCAGGGATGAGAAATACAGTCCTCCCAATTGTTCTACTCTACAGACCTCTCTAGGTGCTATTTGTTCCCACCAAATACAGTTTTGGTAATATCTCCTGCAACAGAAGTGGTCTGTTGCTGAATGGTACCAGGACTGCTTGTAGGTGACATTCCGGAAAGCAGGAAGAACAGTCAGTAGAGTCACTAGAGAGAGTGCACAGTGGAAAAGAAGGGCTGCTGCCCTCCACCAGGGCACTCATCTCTTTCACGATGGATTTAGCAACACAAAGCAGGTGATCACAAGGCTGGAAAAGGACAATGAAAGATTCAGAAAGGATGAAGTTAAGGAAATTAATTAGCAATGTAATTTTAGAGAAGTCACAAGGCCAGCTGGTGAGGCTTCATGCACACGATGATTAGCAGAAGGAAGTGTAAATATTTCTGTCTTACCTTTTCTTTTCTCATCTCTCTGTTACTTTTGTCCTGCTGTTCTGAGTTTCAACCAACACCCACAGTAACAGTCCAAATATACTACACATAATGCAAAAGATTATAAAACAGGAAAAAAATAAACATATTATGAAAAAGGTCTATTTCTCTGTCCCTACTAAGCCTTTAAAATTGGAACTGCCTATCACACCTATAACCCTGTGAAGACTGTATGTGAACTTCTTCCAACTATGCCTAACTACTAGACTTGGTTCTCAAGTCGTCTCTTTCAGAAACAGGACATGTGCCCCAAGACTTTTTAGAAACACTGCGGTAAATCATCTTCTCAAGACAAGGAAGCAGTATTCCTCTTTATTGAATATCCTTTCTAGGCTATGTTACATGTGTTAGAAATTTCTCCTGAGCAAAAGGGAAATGACAACAGCCTAACCACTCAAGTGTGGGTTAATTAGGTTGGGACATTAAGCCCTTTCTATTAAATCATTCTATTTTCAGTAGAAGACTGTGTGCACTGAAATAGAGTGTCAGAATAGAACTACAAGTTAACCCAGTTCCCAGGGGAGTCCTGGGAACCTCTCTGTGTTGTAGACAATATATGGATGTGTTATCTAACAAATACACTTCTTTCAAAAAGAAAGTGCAGAAGAAGATGTTAGAGTTGGACGCAGTATTGAAATCATCTTTCTTAGCTCACAATTGCATACAGGGTGATGAAGGGCATCTAGCCTTTGCATAGGGTCTGGTTCTGCAGAGGTGCAAGAGGCCAGCTTGACAAATTGAGCACACACAGGTTCACTTGGAGAAGAAATGCCACAGTAGGTTTTCTTGTGTGTAACTTCTGTCAAGTTACTCAGGACAGCCAAGAACAAAACTTACACAAGAATATTGGGGCAATATGGCAAAGATGCATCCAACACTCCATACATATGAAATTATAATTAGGCAAACCACCAATTGAAAGTTATTGGCATTAAAGGTTGAATTCTCAGGAGTTCTGTATATTAAGGGGGAACTGTGCTGCTGATTGAACCATCAGTGCTTTATCTCCCATGACAGAGGAGATGTTTGGTCAAATATTCCACAGTTGTTTGAAAGGGTCAGGACAAATTGCAGCACTCTGCTGGTGGGCAGTTCACTGAAGACTTTGTGTCAAAGGCACTGGTTAGAGTAACCTAATCATTGCTTCAAGTATATCAGGGCTAAATCATGTCAAGAGCTGAGGGCATGCTTTTCTCCTTATTGTCCCCCTACTCTCTCCACAGCCCAGCTGCAGCCAGAATTCTGTGACCAGGGAAAGACTGGTGTCCTATAGGGGTAGGAGAAATAAACTGGAGAATTTTGTACAGACATTAACACCAACCAAAATCCCATGTGTATATGTCTCCAGAATGATCAATTGCAACTTGGAAAGCGGTCAGTCAGGACACGCTAAAAAAGTTAAAATATAAGGGTAATGCTTTTATAAAGCAACCACAGCAGTTTCAATAAGTACACTGAAGGGCAGCACTGAAGAGATCAATGCCAGGTCTGTGATGGGCAGACTGCAGGAAATGAAAATCACTGGGAGAGGTTCAGGGATTGGATAAAGCCAAATTTCTAGATCATACTATTAAGATCCCTCAGTTACAGAAGGAAAAGAAGAAATAGAAGATAAAAGAATTTTATCAGCTCTAGTCTTATGGAGGGTAATATCAGGCATGAAAATTACTGAATGTGTGAGAAGAATCTTTAGTTGTATGGAAATTAAAAATGAGATGATAAACTGTTCAGAATGTATATGGTTAAAGATATGACCCACAATTTTTCATATCTTGATTTCCACTTAAAAATTGTTCAGTACTTATTTTGCCTTATCTATTTTATAATAAATGTAAAAAAAACCCCAGAACAATTTTAAGGACTAAATGGGAGAAAACATAGATTTTAGTTTCATAAACCTATTTATTACACCTCTGTGAAGAAAAAAAGTTGATAGAAAACAAAAAAAAAACCACTCCAAGCTGATAGAAAACACACAGAAGGCGACTAAGAGTTAAAATACAATTCTGGTCCAAGAAAAAATTAATATAAGCCAGTACAGGTTCACTTAAAAAGAAATTTGTTAGTCTTATAACCAATGAAGATGTGATAATCTGGGATAGTCTTCCAGTAAAAATAATCAGCATGAGACTCTATCTCACTTTCAGTTGGAACACAGTAGGTTTCTGAAAGAGCTGAAATGTGTTGATGGCTGCAGCAAAATAATTTTGTTTGCCCAGGAAATCAGGCGGCTTCCCCTCCAATATCTTTATAGCCAAACTGGCAGCCAGTGTTAAATGAAGAGAGGTGTTAGGCTCCTCAAGAGCTGCAGCATGACATACATACCACACAAGGAGCCACATCTCTGCTGCATTTCACTATCACAAATTTGGTGCTTCTAAGTGACCCATATACCTGTTGTCTAGCAGAACATTGGTACACAGTTGCCCAGCACACTGGACCATCCCCTTTTGAAGCAAGGGAGGGAGCAGGCACATGGCATCTGTCCTTCAAACTCATTTCATTTAAAACTGAGAAATGAAGAAGAAAAAACCCCAAATAAATAAATAAACCCCACAGTTCCCATCTCCCTTCCATTTAGTGATTCATTCTCTTTTCCTATCTGACTGTAAAAAAAGGATCTGTTTTTCCAGTGAAGGCTTTAATATGTAACAATGTTTTTATATTTAAAAGTATTTTCTATTCTGGGAATTAAAGGAATCAGAATGACTGGCATTTATGGGCTAGTCTTCTGCACTCCTGTAGCTTGGCATTAGTTGTAAAGAAATCACACATACTGTGACAAACTGACATTATCTCCAGGGTGGTCATCTGTCAAACAAGTTGATTTCCATCTCATCTGCTTTCTGAATGAGATATGAAAATGAGTAGGCTACATTACCTCTGCTGATAAAGGAGAGGATGGATTCAACCCCCTTTAAAGTGACAGTAAATTTTTTGCTGTCTCTGTCTGAAGAGTTTGGCTTTATCTGCAGGGAATTAACCTTATCCCAAAGTATACAAGGGGATACATTGAAAAGATTTTCGAAGTTGGTCCTTTGAGCCTAAAGTCAAATTTCATTTAACTTTTAGTGCGTATCTGCTTTCTTGAAGTTTTCTGATTCAACTGATTGTGAAAGATGTCTGATTGACAGCACTGTTCAGGGAGAGACAAGGTCCCAGAACACCTTAAGCACTTGTTTTAACCACAAGATTAGAATTCAGCAGATTGAACAGTGAAGGACGGAGACGCCAATGTTCTTGGGGAGGAGGAAGAGTTAGGAACTACCTGTGACAAAGATCTCTTGAAAAAGCGAATACAAAGCCATCACTATCCAGCACGAGACTGAACTAATGAGCTGAGTATGAGGTAAACTCCATTTCTTCGCTCTATCTCAAACCTTTACCAAGTCTTTATTTTTACATATTTTCTTATTCAGCTATCAAAGTTACTGTTAGCTTATCATCCTCCTCCCAAAATCCCTAACACCCTCCAGAAGTAATGGAGCATCCAGATCAGTTTAATACAAACTTGAACCTACTGCCATTTCCAATGTCCTGTGTCTGACATACCACATTTTCTGTACCTTCATTCTTTCCATCTCTTCCATACTGCATATTCAGCTTGTGGTTCTGCAAACTGGGACCTATCAAGGCAGGGATCTCCCTGTCTTCCTAAGATGCCACATTCATACCTACAGCAGAACAAGTATGCAGAAATTCATTCCTCTACACTGAATTCACAGTGATAACTTTGTGAGGGTGCCTGTTGGGCAGAGATCTAAACCCTGGTGATATTTGAGACAGGAGAAAATAATTCTCTGTCTGCATATTTATAAATCGTTTTGGTGGAGCAGCAGCTAGAGAGCAGCACAGAGATTCCTATGCTAAAAGAGCCAGAAAGTGATAAACACACAGCTCAGTATTGATCAGCAGCTTGAGTCAGTATCTGTTCATTAAACACGTTTGCTTACTATTGAACCCTGTGACACCACTTTCTCTGTCCTTCCTGTCATAGATGTACAATTAGAAGAAAGAAACAGAGCATGAGCATTTACTGAGGCTAAAATGCATTTGGGAGACAGTTGTCTGGGTAACAACCCTGTCCCCTCAATTATTTTTGCATTTTTAACAACTGTCTAGTAAAATAGGGGAATTCAGACCACAATTCAGGACTCTTCAGGAGTTCTTTTATCACCACAGTACCCACTCATATTCCCATTTTACCATAAATCCATCAGCTCAGGTGTGGGGGACAATGAGCCAGCCAGAAATACATTCACCCTTCCCTGGAGGGAGGAGAGCCTTTAAGGAGTTAACTTGCCCTAGAAGAGAAACCCCGGCTGGTCACCTCTACAGGTATGGTGAGGTAAAAAACTGACCCCAGAATGCCTCCAGTTTTCAGGTAGATGCTGTGTTTCCCATTGGTTTTCCCCTTCGACACGCCCTGACCTGCAGGGGATAAAAGGTCAGTTCTCTGTGACCCCAGCAGCATTTGTATCAGGGATTTCTTGGAGGACAGAGCTGAATTAAACCTCCTGAAGAGATTAGATATGAAGCTCCGTCTCTTTCTTGTAGTCGCCTTAAAAGCTGTTATCACTCACACAGCCCTTTTGAGGGCTAAAGAGCAAAAATCACAAAAGGAGGTCACTGCACTCCCCACAGACCCAGCTGGCTCTACTAAGGCCTTAATATCTTTGCTCAATGACTGAAAGACTATGGTGATTTCTGTGTTCAGTGTGGGGAAGGGGCTTTAGGTATGGCAGATCAGGCCCTTCAGGGACACAATCAGAAGAATATTGAAATTTCAAGATCTAAGATGGCTTCAGTGGGAGACACATGCTGAAAGATTCAGCCCTGGCAAAGTGGATGCAGAGCTGAATCTGTGAAAGAACACAGGGCTTGGCATCTTAGAAGCCTTAGTCCTGCAGACGAGCAGACACTAAACAGGAGCTTTCTGGATCACTGCTGACCTTACATGTCCAAGTCTTTCTCTTAATCTGAATCAATACTTTTTTTCAGACATATTTAGGCAGCACATCAGGATGGATGTTCTGAAATCATGAAATTTACTTAGAAAAAAATTTAATTTGAAAAATGTACTTCAAGTACAACTATTATTGTACCCTCTCATCCCCCTTCCTGTTCCCCAGCCTTTCAAACACCCGGCAAACATACAGTCTTTACAACACACCTGGAGAACATCTCCCCTTTTCAAGTATGCTACAACAATCTAATATTAATGTGACACAGAGGTTGCAAGAAACAAAGTTAGGATCCACAGCAATGTTCACTTAAAAAGAAAAAAAAGAAAAAAATGCAGAGATCAAACAAGACTTTCCTAAAAACTGCTGCTGCATGATTTGCTGATGAATAACAATGTACCATAAGGTCCCAGTGGAGGACATACATCCTCAATTAGCAAGGTTATAATCCTCAGTATCCACTTGCTTCTTGAAAAAGAAAGCCAGCAGCAGCACTTCCCGTTGTACCTGTGGGATCAGGATCAAGTCTGTTGCCATAATGGTGGCTCCTATATTGTTTCTTGCTTTTAACTTTTGCTGCAGATGTAAAAAAAAGATGTCTCATATCTCCCAAACCAATTCAACATTTACACATATCTATGGGACATCTGGTCTGCACAATGGTCCTTGTATTTCAGCATCTGATGCAGATCTGTATCCTGAATCCTTCTGTCAGATTGTGCAGTCCAAGCACCAAAGATTGCAGTCAGGTAAACTCCAGCCAAGAAAAATTATTCATGGATAGTATTCAATATGATAGGAATCTCACTCTCCTCATATCATGACATTGATAAAAGCTTGGAAGACTTCCTGAATTCAGTGAAATGACAGTAGTGACACTCAGCATGGAGAATATTAGCAATTGAAGAAAATTTCCATCGTCCTGTAATGTCTTCATCTACTTTACTGTTTCCAGATTAAAAGATTTAATTCACAGTAGAACCTGTTCTTAGAACATGGTTGGACTAGATGATCTTAGAGCTCTTTTCTATCCTGAAAGACTCTATGGTTCTACAACATGTCATTTCAGAAACATACATTAGCCAATTTAACAGCATATTTTCCTAAAACCCAAAAAGACTGCTTTAATTTCTTCATCTTGATTTTAAAACTGAGAAAATTTCTGTTACAAGCTGGGCAAAAAAAAAAAAAGTGGAAACATAGCTTACAACCCTATCAAAGGAACAAATCCATAGCCCTTAGGCCAAAATCCTTACTACCATCACAGTGTCAGCTTAACTTGAGAACAGAGCTCTGTTTTGTCTGTTTTTGCATTCACACACAAGGACCAGCTCATCTGCTCCTTTGGAAGAGACACCAGTTACATGATTTTACCTTCTGAGGCAGAAAACAGACAATAAGGTACATGGAAATTACACAGGAATTGTGAGGTGATGTTTTCAAAAATGCTTAGTAGTGGTGTGAGCTTGCTTTCACTGAAAGTATGATTCTATAAATTATTTCAATGGGAGAGGTACTGTAACCACGTCAACACGTCCAAAATTTTGTTCCCTCTGCAAGTGCTCAGATTTGAATATTTATTTACAGGAAGACTTCAGTGATTGTTCACTGAGTGTCACAAGTTTTGCAGAGGCTGATTTAATATTTCCCCAGAAGCAGATTTTCAGAGAGTTTTGCTGCAACTCTGCTTCCCTGGTTTGCCAGGGTGCTCCATCACACCCAGAAACCACTTAGTTAAAGTTCTTACTTCAAATACAGGCTTCAAATAACACTTTATCGTATGTTTACATAGTACATAATAGACCACTAACAAGTCTTTGCCTAGAGGAACCTGTAGATTCAAAGATCCAGCCAAATGCTAATTAAATAGAAATACACCATTTCCTTCCACAAGAAGTCTCCTCTGCAGCAGATCCTTGCATGTGTCCATTATGGTTATACAAAAGATGCAGAAACACCCTGGTGTTTCGAGCACTCATTGATTTAAAACAGATTAAAATGTCAATGTTATAACAGAAAATTAAGGAACCACAAACATTTAGGACTTTGGGCTCTAAAATATTTGATTTTTAAAAATCCAAGACAATATCTCTACAGTAATGTTATAATACTATGTTTATTGTCTTTGTCTCTCCATCAACAACATATAACAACATATAACTACAGATCTCAAACTATTCACATTACCATGATGCGTAATGTTAAGCTGCAGGATAAGAACAATTTCCTTTATGAACTGAATACTTATGTTCATATGGTAAATTCTTTCTTTGAAAACCTTATTCAGGTTGTAGCAATATACCTTTAGAATGTAGGACATTCTAGAAAGATAAGATGACTTGTGCATCTTAAGCAATTAAACCTCTTGTTTAAAATCTCTACTGTAAGTGGAAATAATGATACTGAATGTAGTAGTGGTTATGCTGGCTCTAGGTGGCAAAAAAGGTACAGACTTGGAAGTGTGAGCAAGCATCTGGAAGAACTGTATTCACTGAGGAATCCTTCGCTTGCCTATCGTACATTGATAATTTAAGATTTTATTTAAAAACATTTACTAGTCAATTAGCATTTGTTTATTTGTTTAAATAAAAGTATCCTAAAACTTTAAACCAACTGTAATTAACCTCGTACCATAAATCTGATCAAACAATTGAGAATAATAGCACAGCTCAGTCCTTTAAGAATCATTTGTTACACTGTGCTACTGACAGTGAAATATAGAGAAAATGTTTAACTGCTCCAGTCTGAAGAAACACTTAAAAAGCAAAAGAGATCATTTTCTCAATATATAATAATTAACAAAAAAATTAACAACATATATAATCTCAAAATGCCAATCTCTGTATCAGTGCACATCCTAGTATTCTGCATTCAACCTTATATATCAGAAATCTGCATTTTCTTCATATGACTGCAGAGTATAGGATATCATTGATATTTATAGTGATACCTGAATATGGAAACTGTAGACACGATTTCCATTCAATATGAAAATGAGTTCAGGGTCCGGAACTCATTTTTGTAATGATCACGTGTACAAAAATCTCCTCTGTAAAACTAGCAACATGCAAAAACTGGGCTGCCATAACAAGATTGTCAAAAATTTCAGAAACAGAGCTAAAATACAATGCAATGTGAAAAACTGACTGCAGCAAATGAATCTGATATAGAGGTTGCCATAGGGCTTTCTCTGTGCTTTAAAAAGCTCCTTCAAGTCCAGTGTCAAGAGAAGATGGGAAGAGCAGGAGTTGTTTCCTCCTGTGGATGAGCTTAAGGACAGAGCCTGGAGCAAAACTTGAACTCTCTCAGAGTGGCTCCCATCCAAGCACTGCTGCTCTGCTCACAATGAGTCCCTAAATTGCCAGGTACTTGCCCCAGGGTTGATGGAGGTTGAGTATTGCAGAGTCAAAACCAGAAGGGTTCTTTCTGCATTTAGTCCCCAGCTGACAGCATTGAACTTAAGGAAGAGAGAAAATATTTTTGTAAGGTAGCAAATTGCTACACAGGTCAATATCAAGCTAAACAAAACTAAAGAGCTGAGTAATGTAAAACCCAAGAGATTTGTTTTTAACTTCTTTTTGTGTAATGACACATTAAGCACAGCAATGAACAGTATGGATGAGCACATCTCTAATTCAGATCATCGATAGCAAAGTAAAGAGGTTGTAACAGAAAATAACATTTGGTAAAGTATGCCAGAAGACTTAGAAAGCAATACTGTCGCCAGGGCTGTGACTTGACTTTTTCCTGTGCAATGCATAATAATGAGGAACAGTGGGCTAGAGCTTTTGCTAACAGTTTAAACAATAAAAAAAATTGTTTTCAAATAATGACAGTTTCAGGTTATTAAGTGTGTCAACACAGAGTAGGCTTACCTCTTACATGTAAATGCATGTACAGCTTTATTCAAACTGCCTTATTTCTGAGCAAACACATACAGAAGGGAAATCCAGCCCTAAGTGTGGGAAATGGAAAAATGGAAAATTCCACAGGTGCTGAAGGGTTTGATCTGCAGCCTTGGAAAGAGCTTGCGTTAATGTAATGATGAAGGTACACAGACATTGGGTAGAGAAATTAAAAATTTATGTCTCTATAGTTATATATAAGAAATGATATTAGGTAAAATAGTCTGAGGTTTAAACTGTAATAGTGTGATTTATAGAGTAGGTTAGAGACCTAGAAACTGTAACAGAGGTGTGTATGAATATGTGACCTGTCAACTTATTGCTAAGACACAGATGCAGTGCAGCAAAATTAAGCAAAGGTAATAGGTTAATAAGTGAAAACAAGTTTTGTGTCAACTGCCTATTGAACCAAAATGTTATATACTGCTGTGCAAAGAGGAAACTCATGACTACCTTGAGCTATGGCTGACTTGTTGCTCTTCTAAACCTCACACCTTGAGACTGACATCTTATCTGGCTACTGAGCAATAAATCATCTCAAAGCAAGGTGGTCCAATCCCTCATTCTTCATCTCAGCACCTAAGTCATTAGATGTGTTTTGGTTGGAAGCCAAATTTACAAAATGTGGCTCCTATCCTAAGCATCTTATAATTCCCATGTAACAAAATATATAGAAAAGTTTTACAAATATTTTAATAAAGTACAAACATATTTTATTCTATGAATAGTTTAAGGATCTAGTTATTCTGACTGAAGTATTCCATGCAATGAATATCATATGACAAAATCATTGTTTCATGAGGATGCAATTTAAAAAGCTACACCAAGAAAAAATACTAGTTCACACAAATACAAGATTAAGAATGAAGGTAGAGAGAGATTTCAGTAATACCCAAGGCCTGCAACATATACCGGAATTAAAATTGTTGCTTTTGACCCCCTAACCTGCAAGGGTTAGGGGGAACAGGATTACTGTATACACCAGATAGAAACACAGATAAAAATCATATAGGCGTATAGGCATGGAACCATGCAATCCCATCATCATGCAACGGATTACTGATCATAAGAAAGGCAGGTCTAGTGCTTTACTTTTATTTTTCTCTGTCCAGGGAGAAATAAAATTCATACTGATATGTCTATTTTTGGATGCTTATAATTTATGGTGTGTAACACAAAATCCCTGTTTCTGTTCAGTCTTTGGATAAGACTTATGAAGAAATTTTGTGGAAGAGAAAGAGAAGTTTGTGGAGAGAAAATCAGGTTCTGTAAAGATTAACATCATTTAGCAACCTTTGAGCAGATAACTCCCTCACCTCAGTCAGTGATTGACGCTCTTTCTGCAAATGCTGAATAATCCCTTGTGACCATTAGCACACTTCCAAGGGTCCAAGAAACACCTCTATATAAAACATCTACCACCGGAGAAGAGCATGCAGCTTCCAGAGAAATAGCACACAGTAGATGATGAATAGCAATTGATTGCCTATTACCATTAGGTCACCGCTTGCTAATGTTAAACTCAGTAATGCAGTTGTTCAGTGTTTTGAATATAGCTGCTCATGACTAGGTACCTGTGGTAGTTTCACACTGATTGACATTTGGGGAAGAAGTAAGAAAACACCCACAAAAGTGATTTATTAGAGAGAAACTGCTGGGAGCTTCTTCTGTGCCTGGGACAGGCCAATAGCTGACCAGTTCTGAGAACTGGTAACATTTGGCACCATTTAGAAATTAGGTCCGCCTCTGTGAGATCCACATTTTTAAAACCACAAGCCCGGGAACTCTTTCTCTTTGGTTCGGGCCTCGGAGGGTCCTGGAGCTGTGGTGGGGCCGGCCCCACTCCCCTGCAGCCTGTGTGGCCTGGGGGAGGCCGGGCTGAACCCCAGCGGCTCCTGGGCAGGGGACAGGAGGCCGGGGGGCCCTGGGCCCAGGCTGGGCCGGGCCATGGCTGCTGACACCTTGCTGACACTAAACCCTCCCGGCCCACACCAACAGCCCCAGGCTGAGCCCTCCCTCCCAGAGGCTGACAGGCAGAGGCCAGCATGGCCTGAAATCCAACACTGTGACTGCAGCGGCCACTGCCTATGACCATCTGCAGGCCTGGCAAGATTTAATGCTTTCAGTGCACAGGTGAGACCTGCAGACCATGATTCTCTCCTCAAGAGAAAAGGACAAAGTGGGGACACGTGGAAGACAACGTGAAAACAGTGAGGTCAGCAAAGAAAGAGTCAAGCCCTAGATGGAAGGTGAATAAGGAGATGCCTTACTGTTGGGCTGAAACAGTGGCCCTTTGGTAGGGCCATTGAAATGGACAATGATACACTGAAATATCTTCTTTATTTCATGAGAGAGTATGGGGGATGAAGCATTCAAACTGTAGATGCGAGCAGAGGTATCCACATGATGAAGCCAAGCAGATGTTGGAGTAGCTCTGATCCCATGAGAAGTTTGAACAGAGAGAGGGAAAGATGACAGTGATGAAGACCTTTGCCCCCAGGAAGAGAAGAAGAAAACCTCTGTTCCCAGAGATGATCACAGAGATAGATGAAGAGAATCTTTGCCTTTGAACAGCTCATCCTTAAAATAACCCCATGAGTTCATGGCCCATGGACACACCTCTAAGAGGGCTGTGAAAATGGGAGGGATTTCACAATGCAGAGCTTTTCCCAGGCAGCTGCTATTTGTGAAAATGAAAAGCCACGAGAGAACTTTTTCTTGTGGAGAAGTCTCCATGGCATATCAAAGGAAAACTCCTCTCCCTACAAGAACTGATGAAATACTATTGTATAGTTAGTATCAGATCTAACATTCCAAGTTTTGTCTCTATGTTGCCAGTTAGGGAAGGAAAGAAATTAGACAGGGGGAGGAAAAGTTTTCTGGAGGTCTTATTCTGATGCTTCTTATTCTTGTAGTCCTGTTAATAGTTTCTTTATTTCTTTTTAAGTTTTGAGCCTGTTTTGCCCTTCTATTAATCCATATCTCACAACAAGAAATGAGTAAATGCACTGGTGATTTTAGCCACTGCTAAACCCACTATAGTATCACAAGGTAAATCTGCCTCTTTTCGCTATGTACAGCACTACTGTTTCTAATTTTCGGTTTCATGAAGGGTGCTACTGATTTACTGGAACATATAATATGTTTCAGAGAGGTTTAATCCAACTACTAGTAATATCTAAAAGTAATTTTACTTGACTGTGGAAATACCACTTCAGAAACTATTTTCACTGAACTCTTCTGTTCTTTCTTTCCTTTTTGATCCTCAAAAGCAGAAAAGGTTAATGACAGCTACTTTGGTAGATTATTATTTTCCTTTTCTTAAAGTAGTATCTGTGGAAATGATTCAGCTGCAATTACTGTCTCTCTTCTGAGCCCTGTCTGCAGAACAGTTTTAGATTTTCTCTCACAAAAAGCATAAAATACCGTAGTAGTTTTGGGGGCAGGGACTGGACCAGAAATCAAACTTCCCCTACTGCCCACTACTCTACAGTTATTACACTTCATGCACTGTCACAGCCAATGAAACACAATCAGCAAGGAGGAGTGGAGCAAGTCTCTGAAAAATAAGGGCAGCCATTAGCAGATGCAGGGGAAGTAGGAAGCTTATGTCAGAGCTATCTCAAATCAAGCAAAAATTTGAGCAGACTCCTGCTTCCTAGGCAAAAACCTCACCATTGACTGATAATACATAAGAAAGGCAGACACTGGAACCTTGTCCAGAATTTGTATTTTAGACAAGGATAGGGAAAATTTAATGCTCTCAAATAACTTTGTCAGGCTTTTTTCTTTGGAGACATTCAGATGAACAGTAGTGCCTTAACTCCAGAGCAGAAAAAGAAACCAAGAGCTGACTAAGCATCAGCCAGGACATTCTTCAATGGCCTTTCCAGATCTCACTCAACCCCTTTCCTCACACAGCAACTGAGACTCCTACAGGACAGATACCACCACTCATTGCCAATTCAGTTTTTAGGCATTAAGTCTGACACTAGTTCCACTACTTCCAGGCCCCTGGCAAGACCCATCTCTCAGGCCACAGGTCCTTGTTGACAATGAGAATTTGATTGCTACCATTGTACAAGGACCCTCAAAGAAAACCTGTCCATGCTCACCTGAGAAAGCATGGACCGTTATCACTCCAGTATTGTTGCAGAGCAGATGTTACAGAGGTGTAATAGTAGCCACATAAAATTTGAAAGGGTTTATTAGCATTAGAGTTCACATGGAAAAAGCATTGAGCTAAATAATCTTTTGAACTGTGATATTCTAGCAATGCTTCATGATCTAAACGTTTTTTCACTGTGGCCTTAAAGTGTATTTCATACTTAGAATGATCAGAGTGTTTTTTTTTGCTTTGGGCCTTCTGTGTACTTGCAGGAAATGAGCAAGAAATAGGACAGAGAAAAGAGGAAAAATAAAACCACAGTTCTTCACAGCTACAGGGTCTACACACTTTCTTATTACACAGGTTACAAACAAGGCTCTATGTGAGCACATTGATCAATTTGGCCTGTTGGTTCAGTTAACCTTTCTTCAGATAAATCCAGTGTAGCCGAAAGGCACCAAATTAAAGAAGCAGGGGCTTTTAATTATCAGAAGAAGCTACCATATGAATATCTGTAGTGTGCTATTGTTCATGCTTGCTTAATCCTACTTGCTGACAAGTTAAGCACACAAGATGGAGAATATTTTGGGAGAGATGAGACACACATGAGCAGAATTTCAGTAGGTATACACTTGTACTGTTCTTTCAAACTAAAGAAAGTGCTATGCTCATTTTGATGAAAAGTACTAATGAAATAGAAAATTATATCAAAAATTTCAGGGTTTGGAATGTGCTCTTAAAAATCAGCCTTTGTTCTATTGATGGCTGTTTTGTCTGAATAGATTTTTCCTTTGGCCTCAGAGGAAAGGAAGAGTCCAAATTGCCTTTGCATCTAACAGCTCCTAAGGAGGTGTTGAAACAGGAAACTACATAAATAAGGAAACGAGCTGCAGCTTTTCTCTATTAGGCACAAGAATTGGACTAATTCAGTCTTGGCAGGGAATATAAGACTATTGCACCTGAGATAAAGGGTCTGGTCTCTTTGTCTAAAACCTGAAGTATCTCCAGACAAGCTCATCTCCCTAACAGGGCTGAAGTACTTACCACACTGGAAGAAAAACAAGAGAAGATACAAAGAACACACGGGGCATTTAAAAGAGATACCTTCCTAATGGTACTTTTCTGTAAGGATGTTGTGACGAGGGAGGGAGGGAGGAAGGAAGGAAGGAAGGAAGGAAGGAAGGAAGGAAGGAAGGAAGGAGACAGTGAAATAAATGCCATGAGATACAGTTCTGGGAGATGCTCATATGCTCAGTGCATATCACCATCAGTTGTGTAGCAATTTGCTACTATTTCTTTGTCGTGTGGTATCCTCCCAAAAGGCTCAAATGAAAATCTATGGTTCTTATAGAGTGCCTAGTTCAAAGGAAGAGCTCTGATTAGTGCCCCAATTCTGTTCAAAAGAAATGCAGAATAGTCTTGACTACAACTGCTGTATCAAGGGATGTATGTTTTCATTTCTTTGAATTTAACAATCTTCCAGCTCAGTGCTTGCAAAAGAACATGGCAAAAAAAACTTCTGTTTTAAATCTTCTACCTGATCATTTTGTCAGGTTTCCTCTGCTTTTTCAGTTGTGAGTATGGAACTTATACTCATTATTTCTCATATTTTCCTGGTCAATTGTGATTATAGAGGCCTATATCCCAGTTATTTTTTTTGTGACCTAAGCACCCCTTCACAATCTAATTTATGTTATGCAGTATTCAAAATGTGGGAAGAGAGTAACAGCACAATATAGAATATATAGAATGCATTGTGGAACAATGATGTATCCTGTTTTATTCACTACTCCCTTCCCAGTCATTCCCATCTTTCTAGCTGTCTTTTCAACTCATATTGATTATCACAACATTTTGTAGCATACTTTTGCAAATGTCCTGTATTTTTTTCGTAGCTCTTTATAACTGAGGACATGGAATTGCCTCAGTCTTCTCACTCATTTTTACTTCTGACACATTTTAATTTTTTTTTATTATTTAAAACAAAAACAAAAATCTCCAATTATTATCATATCACTGTTAACTTCTTTGCAGAAACAGCCTATGAATTTGTTGGGTAGTGCTGATCCAAGCACTTCCAAAGATCCTAGTGGATGATGTTAAAACTTCTCTTAGCTGTAAAACCTTACCATTTTTCAGCTCTCATAAGTCATGGCTGACCAGAACACCCACATCTCTGACTCCTTCTGAGATCTAAAATATATGTCTGTAAGACATGGCATCCATATACAATATAAATAGCCATTCTTTCCCAGTCTATCATGTTCATTCATGTACGTGCTGCTAGGTTACCAGTTATGACTTGTAATAAGGCAAAAAATCATCAATTTAGATCAGACTGTGAAAAAAAGTCTCCTGGTAAAATTTAAAAGTTTAATAAAGAACAATAGGAGACAAACATAATAACGCAAAGTTTAACAGTCGGGTGCTTGGCATTTTGCCGAGAGCACACCTGCTATTTCAAAGACACCCTTTATATACATTTTCTATTGCGTCAGCCTGTTGCATATTCATAAACAATTATACATATTTAAACTTTTCCTCAAACTAGTTTACATGTTCTAAGAACTGTTTTGCATGACTCCTCCTCAGGACTGCCTTTTTAGAGCATATGCATTCCTTGGCTGTGGCTTTAGTCCATTTTTATCACCTCCAGTTTGGATTTTGGTCCATACTTTCTTCAGACGGTAGGTGCTAATAGTTGGCATATCAATAGCAGGGGTCTTCGTCGTACATTCATGGATGTTATCCCAACTTAGCAGGCAGTTCAATTACCACAAGCATAGCTATTTCACTACTGCATCTAAGTTCAGTTAATAGAAGAAAAAAACTATAGCAAAGTTACTTTAACATTATACATATAATATGGCCCATTTAGTATTTTGTGAAAAGCCAATATTATAATAGGTGTTTATAACAAGACCCACAGCCCCTTTTAAAAAAGGATTCTATTTGCTACATTTATGGTCCTCAGATAACAAATTTAAATGATAAACTATATAAGGTCAGAAATAGTTGACATTCCTAACTAGGGTATCACCAAAAAACTAGTCCAGAAAGGAAAATAACCTTACACAGACATATCTATAGCACTCTTTTTCTTATTTTTTGGGACAATCATACAATGGCTATACTTGCCATATACTCTTATTAAATTACTCATGGAATAAAGCACACTTTACAGACATATCTATAGCACTCTTTTTCTTATTTTTTGGGACAGTCATACAATGGCTATACTTGCCATATACTCTTATTAAATTGCTCATGGAATAAAGCACACTTTATCCTGAATGAGATAACCAAAACCTTGTCTTTAATATCAGGCATCTTTATGCTCTTGGTTTTTTAATAGCAGGAACACCAAGCACTTCTCTGTGATTTTCTGAACTTTTCTTTGACCTAATTTATTATCTGGACTTTCTCTTAAGGAAAAGGTAGCAAACTTGAGGTGCCTGTCTGATGCTCAAACTCAACAGTCCTTGCTCATACTGGCAAAAAGATAGATTCAAAGTGTCTTTCACTGAAGTACCTGTGGAGTACAGTAAATTTACATATGTAAAGAAAGCTATGTGATTGTACTGTTTAACACTGAAAAGCTGAAGTATAGAACAATATCACAGAGGCAAATGTACAGTACCCAACAATTAAGAGAAGAGCTTATTAAGACCTATTTTCTTCCCCCCACAATTTCTCATGGCACTTGCTCTACTTCAAGGAAGTCATATCACAGACACTAAGCGTCAACAAATGTTTTCCACACTCAAAGATATACTTTAAAGGTGTAAATTATGATTAGGCAACTCTTTTCCATAGAAATTGCATGAGATTTGGTACTCTATTTCCCTGTTTACTTTTAAAACTTCACATTGAATATGTGTCCATGAAAAGAGATGCATCACCTAAGGCCTTGATTTATCTCATTCCCTGTGCTGAAATTCAATGAGAGAATACATCTCATTGCAAAAGACACATCAAAACTCAGAAATCTTTCCAGCTTAGTGAAAATCAGTGCTTTGCCAGCACATATTTTATTTATTGCACTGTATACATGCTTGTATTTTATGATTCTGCAACACTTCTTTCCAGCTTCATAAATGAAAATAAGGAGCTACCTTTCCTTCTTAGAGGACACAAAATGCTAGTTAACATAGGGCATATTTGCCATTTTATACTGAAACACAAACAGCCCGCAGAGAAAATAGAGAAATCGCCTAGAGATCATCCTAGCCCTGCAAAGAGGTAGCAGAGCCTGAAATGATGATTAGCTCTTACTGTAACATTAGTCCTTTACTGTAGCATTAGCTGGTACAGAAACTTTTTTATAGAAACTTTTCCTTTAAAAATAAATCATACTGTTCTTCCTATATATGCCAAGTAAGCATGGAGCATGTGGGAAAAACACCCCCACACCTAACACTGACAACGAAAGATGTGCTACTTTGTAGTCTCTTGTATGACAAGAATTTATTTTATGACTTCACTAGCATGTCTTAATAATCAATATTACCTTTACATGCTAAAAAATAACTCCTTTTCCTTGCCATTCTTTGCTCATCCCCCTTTTCACTATTTTTGTTATCCACAGTAGGTTTGCCTTTATAGAGTCAAGACATTTATACCAGAAACTACACAGCAGCAATAACAGAGATAACAAAAAATAGCAATAACCATTTACAATCTCACAAACTATTTTAGCCAGCAGGATTTTTTAGTAACAAATAGTGCTGGGCATTTCAATACCCTTACAAAATTTAAAACTACATGCTTGACATTTTCTTTCATTGTTTATGAGGTGAATAATTAAAATTTTAAGTACATTTTACAGGTGAAATTAACTATCAGTCTGCCATCAATACAAGTGCAGTCCATATGATATAAGTCAATGAGCAATTCTTTTGTGTAATAACTTTCTGGCACAGTGAGGAAACCTTCCATGTAGGCAGAGATCCCAGGAGAGTGGAAGATCCTGGGCTGCTGGTCCTGGGGGGCAGTTTGCTGCTGACCCCCTTTGCTGCAGCACTGCCATCTAAGCACAGCCAGGTTCCTCCAGGCTGATACCAAGCAAGGGCCTGTGCCAGCCCTGTCTAGCAATGGAGACAACTTTGCTACTCACCAGGTAAGTTCTGTAAAGAAGGGCAGGCAACCCCTGTGACTGCTTGAACTGTGCTCACCACTCTCTAGTGTGACCATGCAGATGTGACACCCCAAAGAAGGATGTCAACTGGACAAGCAGCTCTTTAAGATCTGTTATGATTCTGTTCATCCAGTTCTATTACCATCTTATTTTCTTCCTCTTCCAGGGTTTTAAAGGACATTCAGAATTCCTCCAGTGATGTTTTTTGAACCATTTCATTCTTCATTAGAGCAATATTTTATCCTATCAGAACTGATCAAAATTCCCATGCATTGTAATCTAGGAATTCACTCACTGTTGAGAGGGTTTGCACAAGGAGAAAATCAGCTTTGATGTCAATCACTTTTTAAACTACCCTCTCCTTCTGCATCAAGCATTGCTGTTTAGCTGCTGCTGTTCTGTCCTGATGATCTCCTTGGCAAGTTCTGTGTGTGTTTAGCTGCAACTTATGAATCATGTCAAGTACAAGAGAGTCATAGAGACATCCATGGAGAATAGATGATAATAAAGTATGAGAAACTTGTGAAAGCAATCAATAGCTGTCATCCTAATAATGATGCCCTTCTACAGTCTCAGATAACACAGGCATTTGCCCAGTATGACACTGTGGATGCAAAAAGCTTGGAGACTTTCCAGTACATATATTCTTTTAGCAGCCCACCATTGGCCATGCAATAAGGTAATTTTATAATTTACTCAATCCCATCTTGCACGACAGACACAGAGAGGTACATGCATGGAGCTACATTTGGCAAAAATCAATCAGGAAACTAATATTTTGCTGAAAGGATAATCCCTGTATTTATCTTCCATTCTTTTATTTGTCAATTTGCTGGCATACAACTCCTGCCAGTAAAAGCTACACTTTAGGTTAACAGTAAAAAGTGGTGCTCAATCAAAGTCTTTCTTTTCAGAATCACCTCCTGAACATCTTTAATTAAAATAAAAATAATTAATTTCTCTTTGCCATTGACAGTATTAACACTTTGAACAGAAGTACTGTGTGCTCCCATAAAGAAATCATTATCCTTTGACTGATCTCCAATTCCTTGAACACAGACTTTTAAAACCAGTATCTTGGTGCTACCCTCAGAAATGCTGAATTCAGTATCTAGGTATGACATAACCCCGTGCAATGAAATAAGGAGTAATTTTTTTTAATGGACACAGTGTTTCTGAGAAAGGAAGGTAATGTGTTTGTGGCACCTACAAGATCAAAATATTTTCAAGAACGACTGGGGTCCTTCTCATATTTCTGAAATTCTGAAATTGGCTCACCTATTTGTGTGGTGAGGTTTTTTTAGTTGTTTTGGATTACTTTCTCCTTTGAAATCTATATATAAACAAACACGTTAAGTGTGAATTTGTCCCTGTGGAAACAGAATAAAGTGCTATTGGTGATAGGGCAGACAATTTTTTTATTTTTTTTTTAGCTCTTTATTGGCTTGTGAAAAATTGTTTGAGCAGCATATTCACCATTGTAACATTCAAATTATTAAGTTCTAATGTCCACAAAAATTGCATGTCCCAGAAACTGACCAGGGGATGTTTTAAGAAAAAATTGTAGGTGTGATAAATGCAATTAGCTATTTATCACATGAGGAAATGTGATTTCAGCAGCTAAGGTTGAAAATCCAAAGGGGATTTATTCCAAAACCCAACTGAGCAGCCTCCAGGTGGTAATGAAATGAGTGATATTTTAATGATCATAGGAAAAGCATCAAATCAGGACTGATCCATAGCTGGGTGACAACTGGGTGACAGAGCAGAAGCTGAATGGCTTTGCAGATTGGATCAGCAGACTAGTCGGGAACCAAGGCCCACCACTGCAAAGGTTGATGTGAGCTGCAAGGATTGCTACTGCAAAGGTTGCTGTGGGCTCACAGCACTATGCTGACAGTTCAAGCAGGTCTAAAGGAGGCTGTGCTCAGATCTGAAGAGCTGAGGCAAAGGAGTAGATGCTCATGGGCTACTTTTAGAGACAACATCTTAGAACTGAGATGATTTAAAACTTTCATGACACCTGTGCACATGATACCTGGCTCTAATGCTGCTATTAATACTCAGGGGCAGAAGCAGTACTTTTCCTGAACAGACAAGTGAGAAATCCATTACAAAATCCTGGTTTCTGCTTTTAGCAATATTTATGAGGTTGCAGCTGTTTTCAAGCAAAGCTTTTCCATTTTGGGAGAAATATTACAGCAGAATCAACTTTCTCTAGCCTTCATGCAAAAGACCCTCTTAGTTCAATCTCAGAGTTCTGTGGAACTCAGGCAAATATAAGTGGCAAGACATTTTCTGTAGTGAAGCAGACACTAAAATATAAGGATAGAGAATGAAAGAAAAAATAGTGCATTGATAATGAAAAGTATTCACTGATCCATATGTGTATCTGTGACATCTTAGAAGAGACACTTCAAGCCACCTCTGCTGGTAATCATCATTAAGCACAATGATGCTTCGTACATGCTATACTGAAGGTGACATTAGGTTTACACCATCTCAAGTTTCCCCTGTAGTGTCATCTAGAGAAGCTGTTTTTATTACTCATCTGAAAGAAAATGCAGCTTTTCCTCTGAAGATACAATACAGAATTTGTAGTGGTACAACAGAGGGACTAACTGCTTATCATTTGTAGGATCCTGCTCAAATAGTTCAGATAGAAGAGGAAAATGAATCAAACTAGGAATGAACAGGTCATTGATCAGCTCAGTCCCCATCACTTGTTTTTCCATCAATCAGACATCATTTGTAAACGTAGACATGTTCTAAGGCAAAGTGCAGACAAAAATGAGCGATCAATGAGTTGTGTGTAACCAAAATGCAACTTAAACTGTAATGATACTTTCAATAATCTCCAACATGGGCATTACAAATTTAAAACATAGTTTGAAAGTGCTGAAGCCAGAAAACTGTAAAGAAATTTGCTTGAACATCCAGACCTGGAATACAGGATCTCTTGAACAGGTCCAAATTCAAGACCCCTAACTACTGTGGTCTCTAGATTTCAAGAGCAGTTTGAAGATATTTTGTGATGTCTGCATTCAAGTTGCCTTTGTCAGAGAATGCAATGTAATGCAATGCAACAAATAGCTTGTAGTGGGTGGACAAACCAGATGATCCACAAGGCCTTAACATTAGGTTTTTCCTTTGTTGAGAGTACATACTAAGCCCATTCCACACCTGCTTAGGAAGGCAAGTTATTAACTCTGGAGAAGCAAGAGTAAGCATGTAGGTCCATGTTTCCCCAGGTGCCACGTAAGCCCTCAGAGAGCACCACAAGGGGATTAGCACATGTAGTCATAGTCAAAAACCCAACTGTAGGAGCTGAAGAACAGTTTTTCTTGATCATGTTTTTATTGTTTCATTTTGTTCCTTCATATGCTCTGATCTTCTCCTATTCATTTTGTTCCTTCATATGTTCTGGTCTTCTCCAGAATAGAAATTATCACATGAATACAAGAAAAGGAATTTTGACAATTAATTCCATCTTGTCAAAATCATAATCTACCAGCTCTTGAGCTGATCCTCAGGCACCCATACTATCTATTACCATGGCACCACCTGAAGGATTACAGGATGCCAACTGTCATGGCTCATTATGCATCTAACTCAGAAAGCACATAAAGACTTCCTGCAGTGTTCCTGAAAGCTAGGGGAGATAACAGTAACTTTAAAAAGCACAGCTGCATGGGATGTTGCTCTTTGTTTAATATACAGTTGACAGTCAAATACATTCTATTCTAAGCATCCAGTCCCTAAGGAACTAAAATTGCAATAATTTTTCACAAAGCAGTGGCAAGAAGGCCCCATTTTCACCTCTGAGCTCAGGAATCGTTGGCAGTCAGGATACCTAGTAGCTGTGGTGAGCACAAGAGTTTCCAGAAGTATTCAATCCAATGCCTAGGACTTCCTAATTTGAAACAAAAAGTTAAAAATGGCCCCATAATATTGCAAAAGAACCAGAAAAATATTGCAAAAGAACCAGAAAATTTTCTGCTTTAGGACCTAACATAAATGAAGGATTTCAATGTAAAACCTCTAGAAAAGTGGTAAGCAGTTTGGACTGATTCTTTAATAAGTGATCAGCAAGAACCGAGCGCCCCTGTTGTGATGTTGATAAGAACTTACCTGGAATCCTCTATGTAGGAACTTCCACCTTTTACAGAAAGCACCACTCTAGACAGCTAGACAGATATTCCTTGAAAATATGTCTGTTAATCTTTTAAATCTTTCACGTCTCTAATTACATCCAAGACAATTTCATGTTTCCTCAGTTGTCACTAAAGTAAACCAGCAAAACCTTGTATCAAAAACCACAGCTACTTCTTATTTCTAGAGTCTGAGAACTTGTTTGCTCAAACTCAGGGTCCAAGACCATACTCAGGGTTCAGCAGAGTGTTGTGTGTCTCCTTGTGATGCCTCTTTACTACAGATATAATGCCTAGCAACTTGGCTACTCAACAGAAATATACTGAACTTGTCACTGCACCATCCCAGCAAAGAGAACCCGGGTTTAGGTATTTAGTACATCTGTGAGTAGGGAAACAGATCATGCTCATTTGCATTAGACTGAGCTCACATTTTCTGCATTTTCTTGCCTGAAATTCACATTTTTAATGACAATATAACTAGAATAGAACTGGTTTCGAAGCTACTGAAAAGTACATTTATTTCCTCTTGAAGGCACAGTTTCTGAAGATACTGTAGTCTTTGACAGCATAAGCTAGGACTATTCAAGTGGTTATTGCTAAAAAAAGCGTTAAATATACAACAGATGTACCCACCAATGGTCACTGCATTGCTCATGTAGCAGTTTTTTCCAGAGCTCTTCTCTGACAGAAAAAAGCCCCACTTAACAGTACTGTTTTTGTAGTTTTGTTGGTATGAAATGTGAGGTTTATCATTAGTTGGAGTTGTATTGTTGGTTTGTTTTGATTTTCTTTTCCAGCTATAGCTTCTTATTTAATAAAAGCAAACAACCTTTCAGAAACAAAAGCCTTTCTTTAGGTAGAACACCTTTTAACAAGCCCATCCATCTATGCCCATTTGCACCCAGATTTTTCAAAGTGGGTGAAACATTCACCGTAACACTTCAGCTGTTAGTCCTGTCTCTGTGCTCCATTTCTTACCTTTAATCCCAGTGTTTACTTCTTCAGACAGGTACTGATCTTTTTTACCAGACTACAACACCTTGCTGCTACACAATCTCTCTGGAAAAAAATTTTGTTGGCTTTAGTGTGACTAAGCATGATTTCTCTATATGTCATGTGAAAAAGAAAAAAAAAAGCCAAGTATATATATGCATTCTGAGAAGATACTGAAAATAAAAATTGCAGTTTTTTCCAATCCAATCAGAAGATGCTTCATAAAGAAACAAAGATGGAATCACAAGCTTCTACCTTCTGGCATGGATATTTATCACACAGTAAACTTCCTGCTTCTATCTCAGTAAAATATACCATATTGGTGAAACAGTGCTAGCAACGATCACTTTATTCCTCATAACTTCCAGGCAAAATACTGTTTATCATTGCACTTGCTTTACCACAACATCATAATAAAACCCAGTTGCATGTGCCTCATGATGTAAAGCAGAGTCCAGATCCCTCCTTGCTACTGAGCTGTTTCCAGGCTAGTTCCCCCTTCCCACACTGCTGGTTTAACAACAACAAAAAAAATCTTGTTTTGAAGTGTCATGGTTTATTTTGCTTTTTTTTTTTTTTTTCCCCAAAGTATACTCATCCACCCACAGAACTCCATAATTTCTACTGTAAAAATCAGTTTTCTTAAAGAAACTTAACTATAATTTTCTAATTCTAGTTCTCTTGACAGGATGGTCTCAGTCCATTTCCAGTGTTTCTCAGCCTCCTTTCTCTTAAATAACTACTTGTCATGTGTATTTGCCTTTTAGTTTCCCCTGCCACCGAGCTTTCCTAAGCATAACATTTCCATGAGGAATAATTCACACTTTTAATGACAATATAGCTGTAACAGAACTGGTTTTGGAGCTACTGGAAAGCTAGGGAAGGAGGTAGATTCACATTGTGCCACCTCTCTCTGGGTGCCAATGACTCTGACTGCTTGCTAATTGCAGCCAGATCTACACATCCCTCCTTGCCCTCCTACCTGTGATAGTGTGCTGTCACAGCTTCTCACACACTGCCTGATTCACTGACAGGGAAGAGGGTTGAGGTGCCTGTCAGTCTTGCTGTGACTCCCTTTCTGCACAGGGTTAAATTCTGTCTGGTGGGAACTCAGTGACCAAGGCACCAGCTTTAGTAATGTGAAACACCTCAAGGATCCCAGTGCTTCTTGTTCTTACAGAGCTTGAGAAAGCTTCACATAATCTACTTACCAAATATTGTCTGCAAAGGGCTTTTGGGACCTGAGAGTATAGAAGTACTTTAAAAAGGTCATCGAGTAACATGTTACTGGCTTGAAAAGAAAAATAAGCCCTGTCCTGTTGCTCAGCTTCATCTTGCTATCTTCCTTGACTGCTCTGCAGGAAAGCTATTTAAACTCCACTTAGCACATAATATAGTCACACTTATTTTTTAGTGTACACATACCATGTTCTGTAACATTAAACTTAACACAAGCTATTTTTTCCTAAAGCAAACATTCTAGGAGCAAACATTGGAGCTCTCCGCCAACCAAATTCATCATCCATACTGAAAGGCTATGCCTTCATGCAGTAAACTTCTAGTGCTTTCCTCTCTCACTGGCTCTCAATTAAGCACCTAAGCCTGGCAGAAAAGATGATCTTGACATGGCATGTATTGGCCACCATAACCTAAACAACTTTTTTTCCTACCTGCAATAAATGTGGCTCTGAACTGTGCTCCATGGCAAAACCCCTCTTTGCTGACGACCCTCATTGCTGAAGGGAACTGCTCTGTGAATGGCCTGATGGACATACAGTGTGTGGAATACAGATGTTCAGTGAAAAATACTGGAAGACCAGTCTGGAAGGGATGAAAACATGTACCATGGTCTTTGATTGTTCCTAGACAGCAGATAATTCTGCTATCTAGAGACAAGGGTGTTATTGTGCCCTCAGGACCAAATAGACTGAAGCACATTATCCTGAACAACATGCATTAAAGTCACTGGGACATCAGTTTGAGAGGCATAGGAGTAGGTGGAAGAAAATCCAGCAAGGGGGATGATTTTTTTCTGGCTGAGAAAATGAGAGACTTGGATAAGCTGTGGCAGAGGAGGTGAAAATAGAAGGGTTATGGTAAGGCTTTATCCAGATTACTGGGAAACAAAATAAATTTGAACAGCTTTTTCTTTTCTCCACAGGAGAGCGTTTGAGGGTGGAAGGGTGCAGAAGCAGAGGAGCTTAAGTTTACAACCAGAACTATACTGACAAAATCTGTACTGATCTGAAGAGAAATATAGGGGAATAATTTGCTTAGAATCAGTACAGCAGGAAAACTATTACCCAGTTAAAATACAGAAGGAAAAGGACACTGAATGACACAAAGTGGAATACTCAGAAGAAAAGCAATACTTTTTGCCATCTATGCATTTAGAAGGTAAAATTCTCTACCTCAAGATATCATAAATACCTTACACTAGACAAGTGTCTGTGAGGGATTAGAGTACCATGTAAAAATAACACTCAAGAGATTCATTCAGGTATAATGTTCCACATATTTATACAGGGGTTTGATTTAGGATGTATAGATCCTAATATGTTGTCTTGATTTTGGAAGACAGGTGTCTGCTAGGGAGGGCAGGAGCCTCCCTTGGAATGAAAACGTAGACCCCCTCCCTCCGAATTACTATAATTTTGAAATCAAGGGCTCTCAGGCAGAGATCAGGGGATAGGAGTAACAGTTCTTTACTAGTATGTACAAGGCAAACAAACAATAATAACTACAGTGTTAACAACAGAACAGAACCAGGGACCCTGTGACAGCTTTCTCAGCCAAGACAGGAAGGGATGGAGGAGAGGTTTTGTTTCACAAGCCCCCTTGGGCAGTCAGTCCCGGTGCTCCTGCAGGGCTCTGAAGAACAGTCAGCTGGAACAGCAGGGATGAGCTGAGATCCTGGGCCGGTGGCTGAGGTGTATCAGCAGCTCCACAGAGGTGCCTGGCACTATCACATGTCCCAGCAGGACAGGGGGTGCGAGGCCACCAATGAAGAGGGAAGAAGGAGACGAAGAAGCATCTCCGTCTGGGTGATGGTGAATTCCCTTCTCAGCAACAGCTCTGCGCCCCAAAGTGTCCTTCTCTGAAGGTGAAGAAGCCTGCCAAACTGTCCCCGCCCTCCGCCTTTTCCTGCCCCCTTCCCCTTTGGGCCCAGCCGAAGAACTCTGTGTTTCTCAAGCATCCATCAAGTACCTGCAGTCAGGTTTTCCCTGAAACTAATGGGTAAAAATTCCACAGGTGAGCCAGAACTTAAAGAAGGACACCTAACCCCCAACACATGTACAGATCCTAGATACATCCATACATCTTTTTATAAATTTATATTCATTAACATGAATTTTGGAAGGATATAGGGCTTTTATCCCTCAGTAAATCAACTAACCACTCAATTAAGGGGAAGGATATTTTCCGTCTCAGCTGTTTTTTATTTTAATTCTTTTCACAATAAAATGTATTACGGAGTGTTTTCAATGCTTTTTGAGTCTTCTCTTAATAACTGACAGGGCTTAGAAACTAGAAGTTACCTAGGTATATGAGGACAGGGGAGTGGGAAAACCTGAAACTCTCTTAAAGAAGTTCACAATTCACATAGGTATATAGCTTCTCCCCACTTTGTAAAAATATGTTCTTAATCAGAGCTATTTAAAGTTCTCAGTAGGTAAACATCCTGATATAAAAATATGAAATGACACCATTATCTAGAAAAAAAGAAAATTTAACATTAAAAAAAAAAAGCTGCAACAGTGAAGAACAACCTGCATCTTTATTTCACCCCCCCATTTATCGTATTATTGGTAGGGCAGAACTGTGTGGACAGTGATGGTACAAAAGACCCAAAAGTCCAGTTAAGGGAGGCTGCTTCAAGTGAATGAGAATCAGTTTTGAATAATTCCTGTGGAAAGCACCCCCAAAACCAACAAAAACAAAATAAAACAAAACAAAAAACCAACAAAATTAAAATCCCCAAAACACTTTTAGAATATTTCTGATTGTTCTGATTTCAGCCAGGACAGGTGTTGCAGTGTGTTTCTTGTTAATGGTATGTTCTGTTATTACCTAAGTTGATGGTTTGGTCCAAATGAGGCCCTCCCACCCCACATTGTCAATCTACCCTGAGTCTCCTGTCAATCTGTCTTAAACCAAACACATGCTTGGAATTCCACTTCGGAAATCTCCTCAACTTTGACGCTTGATTAGTCCATGTGACCCAATTTCCCCCTCTACCTCCCTCATTGGATGATGATTTTGTGAACCCTGCCTTTTATCCTCCCCAGGATAGCTCTGATTAGCTGATGTTTTGTACCCAACCTTTGAACCGCCTCCCTATTTCAGCTGTTGAACACTTGCATTTTCTGTCTTTTGCCCCCAAGATTCCCCAGAGCAATAAATCCTCTGTTATCCCATGCAAAAGACCTCCCTCTCTTCCTTGCCTCCTCAGAGCACAGACTGACAGCCAAAAAGCCGTAGAGCAAGTGCTCTAGTCACACCTCAGGTCATCCTGCTCTTGGGTGTGACCCACTCCTGGAGCAGGCTGAAGTGATAGAGCCAGAAAAGCTCCAGCCCAATGCAATAGACAGGGATATTTTTTTTTATTCTTGCCAGAAGGCCGTGGCCAAGACCCTGCTGTTATTGCCAGGGTGGGGGAAAGGAACCCATCAATACTGGCTCATTATCGAAGTCTCTGTAAATAATTTCTTCATCTTATATACTTTGTTATTAATATTGTTGCTGTTACTGTTAATTTTCTTATCTCTTTGCTGTTTCTAGCAAATTTTTTTATACCAACCAGTGGATGACTTTTGCCTCCAGCCTTCAACTCCATCCCACTGAAGTGGGAAGGGGGAGAGGAAAAATGGGGTGGGGGGAGTGAGAGAGACAGAGGCAGTGTGGTTTTGAAGAGTCTCAATGAAGGCACTGAATTAAGGAATAGCATCCCTAAACCATGACACTGATCCATTTTATAATATTTAGTAGAAACAAGTTTTTTAGACTTCCATTAGACAGAGGAAGAAAAATCGATAAGAGTGAGTATAGAGTGCCAGACTCTTTTAAGTTTCCTAAGTGAGATAAGAGATATTGCAACTAACCACGGGTATTTTTAACTGAGTTCATTTCAACAATCTTTGGTCTCATTTAACTTATAAAACCACTATATAGGTACTAAAAATGTACACAGAATTATTTAAAAGCCTTAGGAACAAATATTTAAACAAGCAGAACTGTTTATTCAGAATCAAATGCCAAATGTCAAGTATTCCACCTGTGAGTAACTGGTACATTTCCACAGAAGAAAAGTTAAAACATACTGTTGAATCTTGCACAAGAGAAGATTGCATTTATTTGGCACAGCATCTCCTACAAGGGCACACCAGAGCAGTGTCATCCACTTTTGCCTGTACCCTACCAGTACTGTATCGAATTATGGACTTCTTCTGCCCTTTCACTGGCTTCCCTTACCACCAAAACCACACCACAACGTTCATCAGTAGTTAAAATTTGAAGTTCCTTTCCCCCTTCTTCCTACCTGGGATCATATAAGTAGAATGCTTTCAAAATTGTTTTTAAATTAGTTACTCTGTTCATTTGGAAAGGAAAAGTCTTGTAATGGAATAATCAGGGTCTGTGTTTTGCATAACAATGGACTATCTGAATATGCAAAACATGCACAAAAGATTAGTTGCTAGAAGCACCAGTAGCTACTGTATGGCTGTGTACACAAAACTACTTTGGTCCTCCAGCTACCAATGCAGCCATCATGCCAATACTGTTCATCAAAACCTATCCCAGTCAATTACTTAATATTCATAATACCTAGCAGACGGTGGTGTGCCAGTGGCAACTGACAAAATGCACAAGACACCAGAAATGTGTAATTTGTCATTAATGGACACAGCTTGATAGCATTCATGGCCAGCTTAAGGAACTTAACTAAGAACAAATTCATTCATGTAACTATGACAATCAAGGAAGGCAATCTCTCCGGTGCCAAGTGAAGAATAAAAATACTATTTAAATATGAATTCCTATGAATTATAAAAGTTTGGCTTAGCTTTGCAGAATAAAAACCTATTTATGCACTGAAAAGAATTACATGAGGAGAGGCATTTTCTTCAAAATGGCATTTATTTGACATGCCCATACAATGAACTGGAGAAAATATTTTCAGAGCAGAGAAAAGCTCATTGCTTCTACCTTGAGAATGCACTTTAAAAAAATTAAATTATCAACTTTCATGGTGATAGTTGGCATCTTAACAAAAATAGCATAATAATACATACCACAGAGAAATACCTCAAGTCTGAGAACATGTTCAGTTATTGCCACTATGAGGTACCTGAAAGGCTCATTTCTGCATTTCACACTTTGTGACACATTCATGACCTTGACAAGATGTAGATCATTGATGCTGTTGGACCTGTTGCCACAGAGAAAGAGAGTTTTTTTGTTGCCAGCACCACGACAATCTTTGGACCAGCCAGGGTGGCAAAAATAAAATTAATGAATGGGGATGGATTTGATTGAGAAAGCCTGGAAAACAACTTTGATAAGGGAACAGACAAAAGAACATAATCCAAACAGCAGTATAAGGCAATCTCAAAAGACCCCAAAATGGGGGAAACATAACAATTTTAGAACACTGATAACCAATCATCAACAGGAACTCAGAATGCAACCTTACATGTAGAATGACAATAACCAATCACCAGTGAGAACCAAGAACATTACTTTGTATGTCTTAACACATTAACATTAACATAATCCTTCCCATCATCCCATCCTCCTCACCATGACCTAACCAGATGTTTTCTACAGCCTTAGATTAATGACCACTTCAGAATTGGCCAAGGCCAACTCATTGTCAGTTCCTGTCAATTCAACTCCCACATATTTTTTCAAGATGTATTTCAGATTGAGACCATCTGGTACCAGCAAACCACCCAGCACTGCTAAATTCCTTCCTTTAAAAGTATTAACATGTTTTCTTCTGTTATACATACATTTTTTTCCAAACACCACTACTTATTTTTAGGATGATTTAAGCCTGAGAATTAAATTAGTTCTAATGTATTTTGTCACTTTGACACATCATTAAATTCAACAGGGCTGTCTTTGATCAGTGAAGAGAATCACCAAATTGCATAACCATCCCATTCCTGTCTCTTCTTCCAGGCAGCAAATCATACCTTACAGGTTGTGCAAGAAACGCTGCTAATATTGAAAATGCAAACATATTTGCAGAGTCCAAGATGTGTACAGCCTTTCATTTTACACAGGTAATGGCAAAGATATTCAGTAGGGCTCAGGAAGTTTGCCAAAACATGCATAAATATCCCCACATCTGAATTATTTTAAAAAGCCATATTTTTGGAAAAAAGCGCTTATTTTTGGAGGCATCAGTCTCTGGTCTGCTTTAGGTCAAAGGTGTGGGGCAGTAAAGTGACAACAGCTCATTTGCAAATAGCAGTTCCTGTTACATGGTTGCAGGCTGATGTCAAGTGTAATTAAGACAAGCCTTCTAATTTACATTACCATGGCTAGCAGATGCATATGTTGGTCACACAGATGCCCAAACCTGAAAAGCTGTGTTAAATTTATTTGCAAATAACTTACCAGTGCAATAGTGATTGAAGAAGCACCAGTAAAAGCAGAAGGGAAGAGATGGGAAACAGTTTTCAGTTTAAAAAGTGATGCTTCAAACACAATAGCTGATTTTTTAAAACAAATAGCTAGGCACAAAAATGTTGAGGATACAATGGATACAAAATTCTGCATTGCATGAGATCTTAGAAATAAAGTTACAATTTATAAGTATTCCAATACTTGTGGTAAAGTTTGCTAATTCTTTTGCCTTATGAATTCTCAATTCATCTTTTTGGTTCATCTGCAAAATCCTACATGGAATTGACAGTTTATTTTTCAGTTCAATCTCTTATGAACCACTCAGGAAAGAGAGTTACCAACTATCCAGCAAGTGAAAAAACTAATAGGCAAAAAGAGGAAAAAAATATTAAAGACTTCTTTAGATAAATATCTACATATATATTATCTGCAATATACTGACATAGAATCAGTGACAGATTTGGAAATTTTGCCTAAATAAAATAGAAATTCAACTGCAGAAAATAATGTCTATAACTAATACTTTGGTGAATTGTGCTCCACAGGGGAATGGTAGATATACTAAATGACTAATCCTGTCTCTTTCTTTTTCCTAAGCCTGTTTCCTCAATTTCCTATGGACATCCATTACAAGGATGACAGTGAATGTTCTTTCTCTCATACAGAAAACTGAGAAGATTATATATATCTGCAGCTTTATTGAAAAAGTTTATGTTTGCCATGTATGAAATGCTATTCTCTAAGGATTAATTTTTAATTACGTGTCTAGTTATATAAGTGGAAACCACACAAAACTTCCCTTGGCTGCTACTTTCAATATTACATTTCAGGGTCTCACTCAAAAGGCTGTGAGAGGCTGGGAAGAAGGATTAAGCAGTTTTGTCCCTGTCTATTGATATTTTACTCTATAACCTTGTGCATTTTTCCTAACTCTTGCAAAACTCACATTTCCTCCTGAAATTAGTACAATGAGAAAAAAAAAAAAAAAGAAGATGAAAAATTTAATGATGCTTGCAAGCCACTTTGATGTTCTCCAGTGGAAAAGGTTATAATGTAAATTTCTACAATGAAAAAATGCAGTGCAACTAGCCCAAAAGGTTCCAAGTCACACAATTATCCAGTAGAAAAGAGGAAAAAAATATCTTACCCAGAAGACCTAAGGTAGTGCCACGCATGGAGCACAGCATGGGGTGACATTAGAAGTTCACCTCAGCTTCCTATTATGTAGTCCAAATTCAGGCAAGAGCTACCAGACCCAGCTCATATCATAGTAACAAGGACATCAACTTGCCCGGTGCTGTCACTTCTCCAAGTTATTTCAAAAGGTCTCTTTCCCTGATCAACATGACAACTTTTTTAATTACATGGGCAATCTCAGCTTCCTCTGAGACAAAATCATAGAAGTATTTCCCTTGCAACAAAGAGATTAGGTACTCAACCTCTTGGAAATAAGGGAAACAGAAGAAAATGAATCCAGTTAAACTGCTTACTTGGGAGGATGAGCTGGGGGAGATTCCTTCTTCTGAGCCTAAAACCTTTTGATAATGTAAACCTGAAGAAAGTGCCTAGATGATTGGGGTGAAGGACAGGAGTCCAGGGGACATCCTGATGCAAAAGAATGACTAGAGAGAATCTTTCTGTAAAATACAAAATGGATCTGTACCAAGCAATAAACTAGAGAATTTGGCACAAAGAGCAGGAAATGTTATGTTAATTTATCACTCTGGTGTGATAAATTCTCTTTAAAAGAAAAGTTACTTTGGAAGAAAAAATTATCACTTTTTCCTTGATTAAGTCTGAGTTTTAACACATAAAGAAGGACAAGGAATTTCTTTCCCTTTTAAGCTCTTTTACTCTTTGGTCCATGTTTGTTCCATCTGCCTAAATACTCTATGAACAATTAGTTAATATACTAGCTTCACCTAAAGAGATAATTTGAGTTTTCGAAGAGATTTAGGAAAAATATTACCTCCAGAAGACTTGTAAGCTGTTTTGGTAATTGCAGTTACTAAGAATCCAGTAAAAAAATGTGGCAAGAGACTTTTTCCCTCTCCAAGGCTCATGTAAACTAAAAATGGAAAAACCCCAACACTGTTCTACTAAAGCAGCTGACAGAAATGCAATCCCCCTTAGCTAGGGAAGCAGTGTTACAGTATGAAGCCTTTGTGCAAACACTCTATTTAAATTGCTTTTACCACATTTTCCTTCTACTTCCTTTTATGTCTTCCTGAAATTATTCTGATATCCCAGCTTTCAATCCTTAGGAATAATACTTATATGAAAAGTGACAACAAGAACGTAGACATCTTGCAAAGAATTGCAACTCCTTAGGAGGGGATATGTTTTTCAAAGAGGACAAGAATAAGCAGGAAGAACGCAACAACAAACTCCTGTCAGTAATTCAGTTTGAGTTGTAAAATAGGTTTTCTCTTACTGCTAGATCCCAGCAGAGTCAGTGCACCACCTCCCCTCATTCCTGAATTGTAGGACTTTAGTTAAAAATGTTAACCAAAAAATAGAGGTATTTTTCAGTCTTGTTTGTGCTTCCATCTCTGACAGCTTGTATTTCACACCAATCCAACACTACCATTTGATTTACAATGTCTTAATGTCCTATTTCTGGAGATTTGGCAGTACCAACTGGAAGGTTCTTCAAGCACCTTCTACACAATTTTATTCATTAAGAAAACAAAGCATGTCCAGTTAGGATGTTGGTTTATCTTGACCGTTTCACTTACATATATGTGGTGATAAAGGTTCAAAAAGAGGATATTTCTTCACAGGAGTCTGGGCACAGGTAGTCTTGAGGCCTCTAACCCTGCATCACCACTAAGAATCCAAGGGGGCTGGCATGACAAAGGAATTACAGGCAGTGCAAGGGCTGAAAAAGCAAAAGAAAAGCAAATGGATGATTCTTTTAGTGCAGTAGTTGTCTTGCCTGCAAGAGCTAAAGAGACAGAGGTGGCTTTAGGTCACCTTTTCAATTCCTTAGTCTTTGACTAGCTCAGGGATGGGCAGTTTTCCAAATCAGATTAAAGAGACTATACATAAAAATCTGCTAAATTTTACCTTGGGTTCAGCACTCATGGAAGCAATTGCTGACTACATTCCAAGTACAAGCCAAAAAACCTCTCATCTGAATCTGAATTTCCTTGAAGCTTAAAGGTGCATAGATCCAGCTTTCTGGGTCACTTCCAGTGTTCAGCTCCTTATCTTCTGTAGGTTATTTAGGCTCTGCTAGACAAGGAATTTAGAACAGCAAGTAACAGCACAATCTTCCCTGGAAAACTGTGTGCAATGGCCATGTTATCCAAATAAAACATCTCTTAACTTGAAGAAACTCAGAATGGTGATCAAAATGAGCAACTGCATAGGGAAAAAAAACTATCATCCAACAAAAATAGAAAATACTTGGAATGGGAAACTAGTGACAAGAGGAAAGAATTTATATAACAGTACACTCAGTGAAGAAAAAGGCCTGAGAGCATCCAGTCTCTGTCTCACAGGGTTTGGACAAAGGAAGCTGAAAGGTGGAAAAAGAGAAAGGAGCATCAGTCATGCACGGTGAAATCAGGCTGAGGAGCTCACTGCCAGCAAGCCAAGATTCACACTGGATTCAAAGGGGAAATTTAGCACAGAAAAAAATGCCCAGGATTGTAGCAGCTGATTTTTAAAGGAAATGTAGAAGAAAGAAGAACAACTGCAGAAGTGAAATCTGTTGCTTTCAGGCTAAAGCTGGCTTCTGAACATTTGGGAAAGCACAAGATTATATCACATCTCTATAGTTTCTGGGAACTTTCCCAAAAATCTTGGTGCTGCCCAGTATCAGAGCAGATACATTGGAACACAAGGATGCTACACGTTACTTACTAAAAATCTGCAACTGATCAGAAAGACCAGAGAAAACATGAATTGTCTTCCAACATGAGTTTAGAAGCTTGCAGAATGTTGCAGTATAAGCATGGTTGTATTAAATTTACAGGCTTTGTCCTCACTTGCATCTTGCAGTGTCATTTCCTTTTACACTAATAGCTGCCTGTACGGAACAGTTCACACAGCCGCAGAAAAAGCTTGGCATCTTAACGTGTCCAAAAACTCATGCACACAGCTGTCTATGACTGAACAGTCATATCTCAGGTAGCAATTAGAAACTAATGAAGTGGAAGGAAAGCCTTTACAGACAGTGACCCCCAGCCAAAGGCAGAGACACTGTCAAATCTCCCTGGGAAGAGAAGCCCTGCACAATTGGAGACACTTCCTGAGGAAGAGATGGCCAAAATCCAGCCAAGAGCTACAACCTCTTTTGTGCAGCTCCTTGAGACACTTTAGAAGTAGTCTTCAGCATCTTCTTAGTATTTACCTGACATATTCAGACACAAATTTACAACTACTTGGAAGTCTTTGACCTCATATAGCTACCTCTGAATTGCTCAGGCAAATTTGCATTTACTCTGCTGACCTCGAGCCTTTTCAACCCACCTCTGTTTTCTACCAGACCTCTGTCACATATAAGATTGTTGTATCTTTACTTCAGTGGTAAGAGATACAAACTGAATCGGAGAGGCATTTAAGACCCTCATTAGCAGGTCAAAAACTAATGTTTTTTTCCCTATAAGCCATTTTATGGCTTATGTACTTGAATAGTGCTTTTACACATTTGCTTTGCAGTTTTTATAAAATAATTAGCTAGTCTTGTTATTTTTCATTTCAAAATACTGGTACAAAAATTTATTTAATTCTAAAAAATTCCTCACTAGCCATGTTGTATTCATTGTAAAATGCTTATTTTTATTTTTTTTTCCAAGTTACTGGTTTTGATCTCTTCCAGGTAAGAGATGGTAACACAGGACAGATACTAGCCAAAGGTTTGCATAGCAGCAACACCACACATTTTTCCCACACAATGACTCTGATATTTTTTTTTCCTTAAAAATAACTGGAACAGATGAGATCAGAGTCATTTCTGGAATGACCTCATCAGATTCATTGTGACCCTTCTGACTAAATTGCGCCTGGATGTTGGGTCCTTTAGCATTTTATTAAACTGTGTTTGTGCAAAAATTTGCCAAGGAATGGATACAGATAAAGTTTACAGATGCCCAAGAGAACACTAGCATTTGAATCATTTCACTTATATACCACTCAACATAAGCCCTTTTTGTCCACAATAATACAGTTTAGCTCTCCTTTGAAAATTCCCTAGATTATTTAAATTCCTTTGCCTAAACCATTCAATCTTCAGTTTCCATGAATGGCCTCTTTTAATCATTGGCCACTCTGGAAAAAAGATTTTACTGTGTTTTTGATCAAGATGCTAGTAGCTTTAGCAGCACTTATTTAAAAAGATCCACCAGCAACTCAGCAGAACAGTAAAGACAGATAGCAGAGACAATGTCATGGACATAGCTCTTGAATTCCTCTTCATAGTTTATGTGCTGCTGAACCTTTGGAGATCAAAGTTATAAGATGTCCCAAAATTAATATTATAATAACTACTGTGCTACTATAGCCCAGGACACCTGGAGGCCATTAGCCCAGACAGCCACAAGAATATTTTAGTTCAAATAACAATCAAGGAATTACCTGGACATAGCACTCTACTAAAGCCACATCTGACAATGTATTGGTTCCTAAACATCAGTGACATCAGATGAACCCAGATATATAGAGTAGATTGTCATTCCCTCTTCTGTATTTTGTTTCCAAAAGCAAGGGAACTGGTGAACCCTGTCTGCTACCAGTAGTTACTGCAGGCTCATTGTCAAAATGGGCAGGTGTAAGCAAGTGCAAGGTAATGCAAAGAGGCAGTGTGTTCAGAATATCTTTCACCTAATGTGTCACAGAGACAGGAAATGGTTTGCATTCATTCAGCTGAAGATGAAGGTCAAAAAGCACCACAAGGCTCTATGACAATTAATGAAGTGTTTTTTCTTTTTCTCCAAAGACAATTCTTCTGCAGAAGAAGAAAGGTACCTGGTCTTTCTACAATTATGATAAGCATGAAAGGTTTTTTCTCTTCCCTTTTCTGTCTGCAGTGACAACTTTAGTTCCAGCCAAATATTTTCTCATCCTGTCCACAGTGTCTGCTCTAACACTGTGCCTTACAGATAAATGACCTCTTCCTTCACATTAATCATCCCTAATGAGGCAGATGTTCTTTTCATAAATTCACTCCCTCCTTAGTACTTTTTGGATCCCAATATGGAGGTCTTTCTTTGCAACCCCTTAGATAGAGAGAGGCCATTCAGTCAGATCATGAATTTTATTTGATGCTTTGTTTAATGTGACTCAGCAAGAGGACTAGAAAGATGCAGTAGTGCCCAGTGGAGTAAAAAATTATGCTTTCAGGAATTATAAAACCAAATCACATCTCTTCTTGCTTTTGGATAGGTGTAATGAACTGAATTGTAGTGTTGCACATCTTCCTTTAGAGGGAAAAGGGCTACTTCCCATCCTTTCACCATTTGTAGTCGTAAAGACACTTTTACACAAGGGTTAGCTTTCACAAATGTAGGCATCAACCTGCTTAAGTTATTAATTGGTACCCTGTACTTAACCTCCTAACCATAAATAAAGAGGGCTGGCAGCTCCTGAGCTGGTACTCTTTATGGCAGCTCTCAAAAACTTGTGCCTGTTTAGGCAGGGCAGGAGGAAAGTGAGGAATTGATGTCCTGTAAACATATGGGTATGACCACACATCATGTTGTCATGTCAACCAAAATTATGAGAAGAGTTTTGTCCTTGACTATGCACCTGCAAATCCTACCCAGATAGCATCTCACACAGACAGCCTTGATCTCTTTGTGATGCTGGACTTTTCAAGGTCCTTTATAAGAAAGAATGAACAATTAAAAAAAATTTAAAAATCACTCATTTGAAATTTTCAGTGTTCTTAAGAAAAAACTATCACAGAAACATTGAAATACCTCCAAGATCATTAAGTCGAACCTTTGACCAAATACGGTCCACTAAGCCATATCACAAAGTGTCACCTCTATACATTTTTTAATGTTTCCAGGGATTGCAAATCCTCCACTTCCCTGAGGAGTCTGTTCCAAAGTTTAACCACTCTTTCAGTGAAGAAATTTTTCCCATTATCTACTGCCACAACTTGAAGACATTTCCCCTTTTCCTACCAATAGCTGCCTTGGAGAGGAAGCTGACCCCATCTGCCACAGTCTCCTTTCAGGCACTTGCAGAGAGCATTAAGGTCTCCCCTCTGCTTCCTTTTTCCAGGTTAAACAACCCCAGATCTCTCATCTACTTGGATTCCAAACCTTTCATCAGATCCATTGTCCTTCTCTAGACACTCCACCACCTCAATGTCTTTATTGTGGTGATGGGCCCAGAACTGGGCACGAAACTCAATGTGTGGCCTCACCAGTGCTGAGTACAATCACTGCCTTGCTCCTGCTTGCCATGCTATTTTTGGTACAGGCCAGGATGGCATCGGCCTTCTTGACCACCTTGGCACAAGCTGGCTCATGTTCAGCCACTGTTGACCAGCACCCCTAGGTTCTTTTCCACTGGGCGGTTTATTTAGTTCCATCTTCATGTTACTAGATACCACCTCTTCATGTAGGTAATGTGCTGCTTTGAAACTCCTGAATCTGGCTCTGTAGGGTTTTAGGTAACTAGAGCTTTATTAAAGTTCTCCAGTGCAAGGTTTTTCTACACCAGAATAATGAGTCTTACTCCACCTGGGAAAAACACCACTGGCTTCAATAGTAAATCTGTCCCAAGTCTTCAGAAAGTATCTTTTCTGGCTTTATATTATAGCTATTCTTGGGGGACAGAGGGGAAGGAAAAGGGACCTGAAGTTATGTATAGAAATTATTTTTTTTCCCTAAGTCTCAAACCAGCAGACACATCTATTTCAATAATTTAACAATTTTTTCCCCACTTTCTTTTGAGTAATATTTCTGAGCCAAAGTAACAAAATCCAGCAAAGACTCCTAACATTTTAGGAAGCTCTCAAAATATGAAAAAGTAGACCTTGGAGACAAAAACCTTGAAGCAGAAAACTCAAATGCTTTGTCTAAATTTCCACAGATCCTGATGTAACAATGTAAACTGATTGCCTTACTCTGTGGAAGAGAAAAGTTAAATCTCCATCTAGAGTTCTGTAAAGACTTTGGAAATTCTAATGCCTTGGGGTTTACTAACCTCACTGACTTTGGGTGTAAAGAAGTCCACAGAGAAAAGAGTTTTCATGCAAAAAACGCAACACAATAAATCCAGGTTACAAATGGCAGGCAGCCATCTGCATGAATGCAACCAACTTTTTGAATGCTGTTCCCATGGTCCTGTGATACAAACACATCTTTTGCAATCCAACCTTAACACAAAAATTTTGACTATATCATGAGGCTGTGTAAGTTGGCAGCATTATCTGTTACTTAGGCAGCTTTTAATGAAGGTGAGTATTCATAATTTTGCATAAGAAAATGGCCAGAGAACTTCCATTTTAGTTTCCATATAACACTAGATATCGTGTATCAAGTCTACATATATAAGGTGCTCTCTAGAAATTCCTTACACTGAGCCATAACCTCACTTTGAATAGAACAGGGCTTCTGATCTAGTCTAGGTTTAAAATGCTTTTGTAGTTTTGGGTGTTAGCAGCAGATTGGTTACAAGATTGGTGAAATTTTCCTCCTGCATTCTGAGTCTGTATACAGCACAGCCCACACTCTTAATCCTTGAAGGGTGGAAGCATTTGCTCCGCAGCACAGACCTGGGGATTTT
The DNA here is from genome assembly GCF_971803275.1 of Cyanistes caeruleus. Classification (NCBI taxonomy): domain Eukaryota; kingdom Metazoa; phylum Chordata; class Aves; order Passeriformes; family Paridae; genus Cyanistes; species Cyanistes caeruleus. Next base: position 92,480,330 of record NC_141702.1, read on the forward strand.
CCTATCTTTCCCTGCATGGTTTTTGCCATAGCATAAATTCTGATTTAGGTGGGTGTATGTGAAATGATAACTGAGCCTCTATTGTCTCTAAACATAGAGTCACTGCTACATTAATTTAACCAGCAGTGCTCCTGATAAATGGCTCACACTTTTACAGGAATATTTAGGAATTATTTCACTCTAAAAAACATTAGGTTAATTAGACATCTGCTCTTCCCCCTGTTTATGCTGCTTTGTTGTTCTGCTTTCTCATTCTTTCCCAAAGTATTGGCACACACAAATAATTTAACTTTCCTCACTTGTGTTCTGCAATAACTTCCCTCCAGGTTCAGCCCTGGTTTGCTCATAGTCCAGTGCTCCCTCCTAATCCTTACGCTTCATTTCTCTTTTTCCTTTTCATCCATAATAGCTCATCATCCATGTATTTCTCTTGTCTCTACTCACTCGGGTAAGAAGCATGTCAGCAGTATAGAGCAGTGTGTAGATATTACAGGGCTATATAAATGTTTTGAAAAAAACCCTTTGGGGGAAAATAGGAAAATTTTTCTCTGCCTGAATTTAATAAAAAGATCTTGCAAAGAAGATGAAATAAAATTGTTTTAATTTTTATCCTAATATTATATCCTAAATTTATTCCCTCTCATCCTTTTAAAGGAGTACAGTAACAGAAGATCAGCAGTATTCCACCATTTTTTTAACAGAAAATCATCCATCTCTTTTCTGTATCCATCCCAGCAGACCTGAGCACAGCCTTGGGCTCACGTAAGCTTTGTCGTGATAAGGGATGATCAGAAAGGAGTGCTCCAAGGTAATTTTGTTTCAAAAACAAAGTTGAGAGAATATCATACCTCAAATTGAGCTTACAAATTAGTCTCTTTGAATTAAGAAAAGTATTTTAGAATCATTGAATGGTTTGGTTTGGAAGAGGACTTCAGGTCATGTAGTTTCAACCCTTCTGCCATAGGCAGGGACACTTTCCACTGGAAGAGGCTGGTCAGAGCCCCATCCAACCTGGCCTTGAACACTGCCATATATGTTGCTTCCAAAACTTCTCTGGGCAACCTGTTTCAGTCACATGCAATCTGAAACTACACTCTTTCAGTTTAAAGCCATTGCCCCTTATCCTAACACTTCATGGTATGATGAGAAGTCCCTCTCCAGCTCTCTTGTAGTCCCATTTAGGTACTGAAAGGTACTATAAGGTCTCCCTGGATTCTTCTGTTCTCTAGTAGGAAGAGTCCCAGCTCTCTCAGCCTGTTTTCCTAGCAGAGGGACTCCAGCTGTCTGATCATCTTTGTAGCCCTTCTCCATACCCACTAAAATAGGTGTTTATCTTTCTTATCTGGGATGCAAGACTTTACATGGTGTCGCACAAAGGCACAGTAGAGGGGCAAAATAAATCCTCTCCCTCAGCTTGCTTGTTACACTGCTCTTGGTGCAGCCCAGGATGTAGTTTGCTTTCTGTGCTGCAAGTGCACACTGATGGGCCAAGCTGAGCTTCTTGTCAACCAACACCTCCAATTATTCATCCTCAGGGTTACTCTCAATCCATTCTTCACCAAGACCTTATTCGTGCTTGGGTCTGATTCTGCCCTGATCCACATGCAGATCTTTGAAATATAACAAAGCATTGTAATATTCTGGACTAATAATCACGTAAAATAATAATAAGTCAAATTTAATATGATAGCTAGGTTTCAGAGGCTTAGGAAGTTTCTTGAAATGTCACTAATGAAAAAGAAAGCATTATACTACATATATGCAGCCTCGTATCCCTTTCCATAAATTAATCTCCCTTGCACACCTGCCTGTATATGAGTTGTCCTGTGGATCAGCTAGGTTTTTTAGGAACCACGTAGCTGAAATAAGGGAGAATAATTCCAATCAGCATCCCCAGCATCTGACCATTTTCTCAAGCCAGAGACAACTGTGTGTGATACAGTGAAGATGCCATCAATAGAGGAAGAACTGAGGGTTCCCAGATATTTCTAAGAAATGAAATATGTGATGGAGGAAGGCCACGTGCTTGAATTAGATGCCACCATTATACATATAGACAGTGTTAATGTGAAGAAAATTTGAAAATCATATGATAAAATGGGGGTGTAAATTTCTAGGGAGGAAAGTGCAGTTTTCTACCTGACAATTTGCTCATCAGTCTGTGCGAACTGAGGGGAAAACACTGGTTATTCTCTTTCACCTCTGGAGCTTGATTCAACTCTCATGAAATGAATCAGTAATACTGCCTTGAATATATCCAGTTAACGCTTATCTCCAGCTGAACATGATGTTAGATGTGTTAAAAAAAATCTCAAATCTCAGTGGACTGATAGTACTTTGGTACAAAGTATAAGTCTGCAAACACTCAGTTGTTCTAGGCTCATTTAACGTTTTCCAGACTCAAAAAAATTGAAATACAGGGATGTTGCATTTCACTGCTTGTACAGAAAATGCCAGTCTTTGAAAAGGTATAGCAAAAGCTTCCTGGTGCTTTCTGATAGCTCACTGTCTGGGATGTTATTCCTTGTGGGAATATGTGACAACAGACATTAGTCACTGCTGCAGATATTAACACAGCAAGCAAACACAGAATTGCACGCGGTGCTTCTTTCTTTCCTTTCAGTGAAAACACCAAGAAAGCTGAAACAAAGACCAGAAGCACAGTATATCCCTTGGGATAGAATTATGCTTTGTTCTCAGGTTCTGTTTTGGAAGAATGACTCTCAAAGTAGGGTTTGGCGCAGAGCATTTTGGTTTGTCAAAGGTGTTTAGCAGAACATAAGTGTACATGACTCTTTCACCTCTTAAAAACATTGACCACCTCTTACCTATTATAACACTTTTCTGACTTTATTAATGGCAGGATGCAGGGCTCAGCATGACTCTAGAAGTGAGAATACAGGACTGTAGAGCTCCATTAAACAGGAGGATCTCTCTTGAGGTACAGATCTTAGATTGTCAGATGTCTGAATAAGGGAAGAATTTGGACAAGCAGATCCAGAAATTCTGCAAGTCTTTTTGAAATTATCCTTTTGTGGATAGCCAGACACACTGATGTTCTTACAGGGTTAGAGAAACGAAAGTGGATCACCAGAGTGAGCACTCTTTATTGTCACTCAAGTCTGCCACATTTTTTCTACTTAAACTAATGAAAATTGAAGGACATCTGCAAAGTTCAAATTATTTATATCCACTGTTAGAGTACTGGGAAAATTGAGGAAAGGCTGTGACAGAAGTAAATATAAACATTGAAGCAACTGCCTAAGTAGGAGTGTCCGTGGATTTCCCCACACAGGAAAACAATAGTTTAACACAGACTGGAATACTGAACTGTTATGGCATTACCTGCTTATATATGCATCCTGAACATAAATGGCATCTCCATATAACACCAGATAGAGATTTTTCTTGGTTCTTCATATGTAGTGGTATACTCTAGCAAGCTGATAATAAATATTCTGGTGTATTAAACTAAAATATGACTTAGACTTTCTTTTGTTTCTAAAATGTGCACCTAAACTCAATCCACTGAAATCTCAAATTCAGTTAAAAACTGTCCTCTTAAACCTGATTCCACATACATTCCAATGAGATTCTATACACATACAGCTCCTAATAGACATTATATTAAGACATGAGATCATGTTGCCAAGCCATGTGAAAGTTCATGTGAAAAACCAGCAGTGTTCATCAAGAGACTAAATAATATCTGTGACATATTGTTGGTTTAGGTGAAATAGGTACCAACTGCAGAAATGCAGCTGTTTGCTGCTCATCAAAATCTGAAATTCTGTTTCAGAAAATCATAATCTCATGTTTGAACTGTGAAATCAAAAATCTCGTCCCGTGCATGCTACAGAAAAGAGAATTATTGCTGCAACCATACTAAGCATCATACATGCATTCTTTATGTCATTGCCTTTGTCCTCCCATGAGTCATATTTGGTTTTTTTCCCCAATGGAGATGCATATGTAAAAACAGCCCAGCCACTGGAACCTAAATCAGATATTGATAGTAGCCAGAAAGTTGGGTTTTTCTTGTCCTATTGCTATGTTTTTCACATTAGAGTGAGAATTCATGTGCTTGCAAGAGTCAACAAAGGTGCTTTATACAGAAAACTACCAGCAAAGCTAGAAAGTAATCTGTTGCAATATTCATTGATACCACTCAGATCAGGTGCAATTGACAGAAACCCCAGAATATTTGTTCCTATGAGGAAGGGAACACAGAGTACTGTTAAACTTGTAGTCCAGAAAGTGAGGAAAGGAACAATACTGAAGTTTAGCAGAAGACAGGTAAAGAACCTAAAGAATCCCATATAAAAGGTTTTCACTAAGTGTGAATTTTAGATTTAAACAGCATAAAAGACTTGGAGGAATCATTAAATATAAGAGAATTATTTAATTGGCCTGAGATATTTTGTGGATATCTTACCTGTAGTATTGCAAAATGAGAAGAAAAGGAAGGATCTTATACTGTTTCCTGAAAAATACCACTTTCACTTACTAAAAATTACTTCTAGAATGAGGCTGGGAACAAGGCTATATTTCTGTCGCCTGCTAAATAATCAGGAACCTGTTAATTCACAACGAAAAACCCACCTTTTTATCACTCCCAATATTCTGTGATATTCAACTTTCTGCCTTTGAAAATAATATTGAAGTTGTTTGCTATGCCTGGAGTCATTTTACTAGGGTCAGAAAGGAAAAAGATGCAAAAGACTGAATTGTCCTCTTGCAGGACTACCAGAACATGTTTTATTTGTTGTTATTCTGTGTATACAGACAGGAGTAAGCAAGTCTGCTGGTCTATCATCAGCCTGGCTGGAATGCTTGCAGAGATGCTAGAAAAAGATACATTAGAGGTTCCCTCCAGTCCCCAGTAGGCTGCCTTGTCTGGAGCTTGATTTAGCAAGATATGCATTGCTAGTTACAGTTAAGCCAACTGGCAGCCTTGTAGGAGTAGCTACAAGAGATGAAGTATCCAAGAAGGTTATTTTGCATTAATTATTATTTTGGCCACCTTCAACTCCATGCTGCTTTAGATGCTGCCTTCAGGATGGGTGTTTTGCACTTGGCAGTCCATCTGTCTCTCCAGTGATGTCCAAGCACAATTTATCAAGTGCAAACAGAGAACTGGAAGATTTGTGAGCATTGTATAGCCCCCTAATCAGTGTATTTGTGCTTTCTCAAAGAGGATTACATGACAGATAAAATATATGGGGAGAGACTTTGACTTTGGCATTTCACCATGGCTAATGGCGCACAGTGAATATGACAGAAAACAGGTCTTGCCTGAAACAAACACCAAGCATAAGCCAGTCGTAAGAGATCCCAGGTCCCAGCCAAGGGACAAGAAGCAGGCAGTAGTGAGGCTGAATATAACAACAGAAGCAAAAGCCAAAGAGGACCCAGTCCCTTGGCAAAGAAACAAGTACTTCAAACCTCAAAATATATATAAAATGCAAAGCAAGGTAAAAAATTCACTGTGAGAGCAGGCAAAAACCTCTAAAAAAATTAAAAGCTTTGACATGTAGTGGTTGCTGTGGATAAGCAGCACTGGGCAAGTTCAGACTATTTACTGAGCTTTTCACTTTGAGTATGAGAGAGAATATAAAGTTCATTAGAAGATGATGTCTCTAAGAGCCCACATAATAACAGTGTATTTCTTAATGGTGATATATTGATGATATTATAACCCTTATCTCTTAGCACTAGTGCAATGAAGGGTACTGAAGATGATGAAGCCTTCCCTCTGAATTGCTAGCCATGTAGAGGAAGTGTCTTGTCTCAGACAAGGGATTTTAAGATTAATCCTACTGAGCATCTTGATACCTCAGATAATTTACTTTCTGGACATCTTTCTCAAATTTTACAAATGAAATCAGAGAAGACTAAATAAAAAACCAGATCTTTTTTCAGTGGTGTCCAGGGACAGAACAAAAAGCAATGGGCACAAACTGAAACATTGGAGGCTCCATCTGAGCATCAGGAATCACTTTCACTGTGAAGATGTCCAGGTAGAAGTACAGGTTGCCCAGAATGTCGTAGGGACTCCATCCCTGGAGATGTTTTAAGCCTTCTAGATCCTAGGCAGTGCATTGTAGGTGGCCCTATTTGAGCAGATGATCTCCAGAACAAACCTCAGCTATTTTGTGCAATTCCAGGTGGCAAAATGTTGGGTGAGAAGGTGCTCATAACCATATTTCAAAGTAGAGTCATATTTTTGCTGCTTAGCTTTCAGACTTCCCTTAGCCCTTGCCATTGGTTCATACCTGGCACACTTAATACAGCTGCTCTCAGAGTGAGTAACTCCAGACAAAACAGAAAAACTCTTGTTCAGAAACACTAACAGTGTTTCTACTGGGCAGATCGAGGAAATGAACAATTATTCTCTGGTAGCTGGAATAAGATGTGGGTAAAATTGGTTACAGTTACACACTGCAAGGTGTTTGAGCAGACAAGAGGGAGAAGACCGAAGAATTTTAATATTGTAAACCAGCATTTTGAAGGACATAGAATTTTCAAATAATATAGGAAGTCATCAGAACTGCAAGCTATCCATTGAAGATTTGCCTCAAGCCTTCAGCAGCCTGGTGAGAAAGGTGTAAAGAAAGTGCACTTGGATATAGGAAAGTGAGAGACAAAGCAGTTGAGTAACTGATTACTCAGATCACCTTCTAGATGAAAGCATGCTTTTCTACTCCTCTACTTCTTCCTCAAAGGCATTAACTCACTCATCTTCACTTGTAACTAAGGCAAATCTCTAAAGATACTATAAGAATAATGTGGCCTGTGTCTAGTCTACTTTTGGAAGAAGATTAGGGAAAATTGCATGTTTGGCTAGCAAAAGAGAGTAGAGTCAACTAACCACTGCCCTCCTCCCTGCATGAATCTTTACTAGACTTAGGTGAATCTTTATTTAGGTGAACCTAAAATGCCAAGAAGATATGCCAAAATAGAAAGTTTCAGTACTAACTGACCTGAAAAAAATGCCTCCCTACCTTGCTTCCTCAGAAAATCCAAAGTTATTCCAGTTCAGTTTCCAGAAACAGTTCACTGAACAGGCACATAAGTCATCCCAGGACCCCAGGGGCAAATAAAGGTTGGGCTCTTTCATACTGCTGCACTGCATGGGATTCTTGTGTCCCTGGTGCCAGCTCTGTTAAGAACATTTTACATGTATGTCTATGTGACACATTATGGGAAGTAGCATATGTAGTTTCTCTTCCACCTGGAATTTGGACCTGAGAAAGCACCTACAAATTTTTATTTTATTTAAGAATTCACTTCAGTGCCTTGAGCCTGCTCCCCACCACACTTGCTCACCATTCCCTAGTGAGCTTAAGTCACATAGGGGAACTGAGCTCACATTTAGTACATTAAGTCTTGTTTCCTTAAAAAGGCAAAAACTTGCAATTCACAAGTCAGTATCACACATTCATCTGTAAAGGATAATGCTCTTCACCTCCTGTTAGCAAGCTAATTATCTAACAACTTTAGAAATTCCTAGAAAATGTAATAATGTTCCCCTGTTGCTTGGAGCTTGTAACAGTCATCTAGTCAAACACAGTGCCTAGGCATAGGCAGACAATACCAGCTCCTTCATGGGTCCCTGCCACATATAGTCAGCCACACCCATAACACAAGGCATGAACACAGAAACAGCACTGCAACCCTGTGACCAGATTACTGCCCAAAAAAATTCTTACTAAAAGCACTACTTACCAACAGTCTGTTTTCCTGCAGCACTATCTGATTACTGCACTCCCAGACCCAGCAGTTAGAGGCATACCTGAGCTAAAGGTCTTCTATTATTATATTCCCTGGCTCCATTGGCTGCTGCTGAGAGCTGATTTCAGTGAAGCTGATCGACTGACTCCTGCATGGAACTTAGCCTAATGAATTCCTGGAAAGATGTCAATGTCCCAGAACTTTATCCAAGCTTGAACATAAGTCTTATCCAATACTCCCAACAGCTACAATTGATCTTTCTTTGTTTATTATGTGTTTGACCCAGTGTACGCTATAATAAGACAGATTGTAAGTGCACTGGGTTGTTTTACAGCTTCTCTGTAGAATGTCTTAATTAGTATGCTTGATATGCTTTGAAAGCAAGTAGAGTAGTAGAGTGAGTGATAAAAATATTGGCAGTATTTTGCCTTATGCAATATGATCATTCATGTTTCAGTGTGGCTCCAGGACAAAGTGTAGAAGAGTGTCACAGTTGGCTTGCTGTAACTCCAAGATTGGATTTGCCAGGCAAGTGTGGCAAAATGGAAGGACAGGAATGATGGAGTTGCCTGAAAGACTTTAATGATGATAAAATAACAAACTGCAGAAACTGCACGTTCTGGGGTAAAGCTCCAAAGACCCAGGGGCATGGTGAACTTCACAATATATAGGGGTACCTAAAGGCAGGGGTCCAATCACGAACGCGGACCAGGGACATGACCTTATATGTGACAAGTCCTGAACCAACTGAGAGCCACAACCAGAAACATGGCCTATTAAGGAATGATTCCAGTGATATTCTGATATACATCCTTTCAGTATCTGTCATCCTATGCCTTCAGGTTTATGCCTTCTGTGCAAGTCACTTGAGCTATGTCACTATCCATCCCAGCAGATTCAATTCCCATAGAAAATGAGGAAGCACCTATGGTAAAAAGTTCCCTGATTCTATAAAATTAAACTGATGGAAGGTCAAAAAACCCTTTCAACTCTTGTGAACCGCTGTAGTCATCTTTGCAATATTGTCTTCTGTGTCCAAAAAGGCAACAACACATATATCTCAACAAGACAAATTACCACTCTTTTGTTTTAAACTGATACTGTTATCACATGGACTGTCACATGAGCTCCTGCTATGACCAAACTACCTCTTTTTTCTGTTCAGGGGTAAAGCTTCACAGCAAATAATAGTGGTGCTGTCTCCCATCACTTTTATCTCTGTAATTCTTTCCGTGGTGTCTTGACAGTCCTATTAATATTGAAAATTTTCTGTTTTTATGAGATGTGGAAATTCAATGTAGACTTATTTTGCTTTTCAAAAAAATATACATGTAGTTCTATCCTGACTTACTTGAATTAGTGGTCCTGTTTAGCCTTACAATGACAGAAAACAATCAGTGTTGTCTAGGACTGCCCACCCTAGATTACTTCAGACAGCAATAATTTCTCCTGAGCTATGCATAATATACTGTGCATTTTTCTTCCTTAATACTTGATGACTTAAAATGTAACTCACTAAAACTATTGATCAGCTTAATAATGAACTTTGCCTCAATGAACCCCAAAATGGCAACCTTTTCTCTATGATCAGAATGCACATGTGGGAAAAAGCAGAGGAAGAGAGATAAATATGACTGGGCTTGAGTAAGCAAGACACCAGGCAGTGCACTTGCCTATATCACAACAGGATGTCCTATTGTCTCCTTAAACTCTATTTCCATTTTGTTGACTTTATGTTGGGGGTTAGGTGTCCTTCCTTTTGTTCCTTTTAAGCTATAAAATTTTCCCCATTAGTTTGGGGGAACCTGTCTGCTGGTACTTACTGGGTGCTTGAGAAGACAAAGAGTTTGGCTGGGCCAGGAAGAATGGGGGCAGGTAAAATGAGGGTGGGGGTAGCTGCTGGCTGGCTTGATTCTTCAGCTTCAGAGCAGGACACACTCAGAGCTGTTGTTGCTTGGGGAAAGGAATTTGCCATAACCCAGATGGAGCTGCTTCTTCTCCTTCTCCTGTTGTCATCATCTGTGGGCCCCTTGCACCCCCTGTCCTGCCTGGACGTGTGGCAGTGCCAGGCACCTCTGCGGAGCTGCTGATCCACCTCAGCCACCGGCCCAGGATCTCAGCTCATCCCTGCTGTTCCAGCCGACTGTTCCTCAGAGCCCTGCAGGAGCACTGGGACTGACTGCCCAAGGGGGTTTGTGAAGCAAAGCCTCTCCTCCATCCCTTCCCGAGAAAGCTGTCACGGGGTCCCTGGTTCTGTTCTGTTGTTAACGCTGTAGTTATTGTTGTTTGTTTGCCTTGTTATACATACTAGTAAAGAGCTGTTATTCCTATCCCCTAATCTCTGCCTGAGAGCCCCTTGGTTTCAAAATTATAATAATTTGGAAGGAGGGAATTTACATTTTTCATTCCAAGGGAGGCTCCTGCCTTCCCTAGCAGACACCTGTCTCCCAAAACAAGACACTCTTGCATTCACTGATGCTTTTTTAAGAGAGCTGTCATTTTTTATTTTGATTTCTCTTAACTTTATGAAGAAATAAGGAAGAAAATATGGAGTAAGAATTAAGAAGATACAGACTAATTTTGTCCTTCCTTTTTTCCCCTGGTAGACTCAAATAGGAACAGAGAATGAGAGAGGAATCTGTGGGAAACAGTAAAGGTAAGAAGACTTTCAGAAGCTGTGAAAATAGGCCACAGAAAAGAAAAAGCAGAGAACTTAGAGCTAGCTGCAGCTGCAATGCCTCTAAGTAAAAGAAGATACAATAATACTATATACAAAGACATAAAACAATAGTTGAGCTTTTAGGCTTGGCTAAGATAGACTTTAAGTCTGCAGAAAAATATGCTTACCAAGATAGTAGAATATTTTAAGCTTAATAGTAGAATATTATGTATTGTTAATAGAAAGCAAACAAGCAAGCACTGTTTGAAGAAGGTATATGTGTGTTTTTAGTGATTGGCTATAACAATTGTCTGTAAGCTTTAGCAATATGTTATTGGCTGAAAAACTTATAAAATGTTCTGTAACAAAGAAAGCTTCGGCTGCTCGTGGTAGACGTGAGCTTTGTGCTTATGCCCAAAATAAAAGCTCATGATCCATCACCTGGCAGTCCTGTCCTGTTTATGAGGGAAAAAAAAAGCCTCCAACATGAATCCAAACCACTTGTTATCCTGACACTGCTACTCTGCAGTACCACAAAATTTCCTCCTCCTCCTTTATTTGGATATGCCCACCTGGGTTGTGAATGGAAGCAGGAACCTCACTTATGCATGTCCTTCAGCGGCTTCCAAGTCTCAGGCAAGAGCCAGGCAGAATTTGTTGAATCTCCTCTCTATATATCCACACTTCATTGGCTTCAGTTACAGGAAGGTAGGATTGGAAAGGGTAGACCTGAGGAATGATTTGGCAGCAGTAAGGAGCCCATCTTCCCCCAAGCTGCAGCCCAGCAGAGCAGGCAGAAATCACACACTGGATTGCCTCTGAGGCCTTCACACCCCTTTCTGTTTCCTGTTCCTTTCTGCATCAAACTTTAATAGTACTCAGGTTCCAGGTCAGATCCCAAGTCATGCCTAGGTTGTGACTTTTCTTCTTTTTTAACCAGAATGCTTTTTTGAAGTAATATTATGAATAAAATCCACACTTTTTGCATCATGCTTAAGCTTCACTAAGAAAAATATCATCCTGTATTACTTCTTTTGCTCTTTATTACAATCTTAACTCATTTCAGAGGTCTGATTGTTCCTTTTAAGTGCCTGATCCTATCCTTGACAAACTTAGTAGCTTTTAGACAATTGTGAACACAGAAACTAAGTGCTTTGTGGCTGGGAAGAATTCTTCCCACAAAGAAATTCTACCATGATTTCTAGGTAGATTATTGAGGTTATTTGTTGGAGTCAGAGGCACAGAGTGTGTGCCTTTATCTATGATACCTGGCTCTGACATCCAAGAAAGCACTGAATTTCACATAACACCCTGAAGACAAATGTTAAAGTTAAATAGAAAAACTGGGAATGTGACTGTGTAAGTTAGAGAGTTCTCTTAAGTCACTAGGTGAAAAAGAGTTTAAACCTTGGTTTAAGCTCTTTTAAGAAACAAAAAACAAGATGTACGATTTAGGGTGTTGTCTCTTCTTCCTTTTCCTTCCTTCTTCATATTCTTCTTCTAGGGATTTTTGGGTAGTAATAAGTAATTGGATCGAAGATGCCGCAGTGCAGCACAAGGGATCAGGTCATTGGGTCACTAAGAAAAATAATTTACTTGGTATTTGTTAATTGGATAAGTAGACATATAAAAGACCTTGAAGAAGTTCTTTGTTAGCCATTTTGCACGTCTCTATCTTAGTGTATATAGCTCCTTCTACTCTGTATATATATATATAATATAGTTAAGAGAAGAATAAATAACCAAGTCCGAACAAAAGAAAACTGCCTCTCTCTCATCAGTCTCAGTCCAAGGAGAAAAGAACCCAACCACCAGAGTCACATCCTGACAGTTATTGATGGATTCATTCCTTTGACACTTCCATGCTATAATGTGACAACTCTTAGCAAATACTCACTTTATGGTGATGGCTGTAGTTTTGATGCAAAACAAGTGTTTGCCCAAAAGATTCTCACCTTTATAAAATATAAAAAATATAAAAACCATATATTTTTAATCTAGTTATAACCATTCAGTTCCATGGCTGAGACAAACAATTTTGAAAGGACTAGAATGATTCCTGAAAAGCTTAAAGAGCCAGCCTTGTCCTTGATATGGACTCTTGTCCATTGTATGATGGTCTTCTCACATGATTAGCATAAGACTGATTTCACAACATTATCCCTGGTTGACAAATTCTCTCTGAGGGTTAACTGTCCCCAGTGTCTCATGATTCCTCTCTCCTTAAAGGTTAAAAAATGCCAAACAACCTTCTCTTCCTCCAAACTGTTTTTTTAGGTGACAGTTAGAATGTAAACTAAGATCTGCAGCATGTAAAGGGGCGTGAAGACAAATGACTCAGCTGGTGAAGACATGAGATTAGCAGGGGAGTCACTGGAGCAACTCCCAGCCAGGGCAGTGGAGAGCCTGACCTCCCTTACATTGCCTCTGTTGTCTGTGGAATGGTAACAGATGATCACAACTTAACAGCATCCTCTCCAAATGGCAAATGCCTCTTTCAGTGACGAAAAACATTGGCATCTCTTATTCTGTGTGGAAAGGGTCAAAATACAGAATGAAGACTCATATTCACACTCCTCCTGTGCCATACCTTTATTACACTGGGCATCTGCAGTCCCTCTGGATTTCAGTGGTTACTGGGAGTGTTCTGCACAGTGTGAATTGATGCCAGAGGTTGCATATCCACCAGGATGAGGTCCTCGTGGGAAGGTGGCAGAGTACCACAGCCTCCAGGTGTACTGTGGAAGCTAATGCTGTACTTTTTATCAAATTAAGAGTATTGGGAAAGCACTGCCAAGGGAGTCTCTTTATTCTGATGAACACTGTGCTAAAACAGATGTCCACTAAATAAGTTTATTTGTTTGCTTGTTTGTTTGTTTATTTGTTGAGTGAATAGATTACACCGGTCTCAAATAGCATTCATTTGTCCCCAGTAGAACCAGTCCACTTGGCTGCGAGAAGCTTCTGCTATTGGTAATTCTGAGTTTTCTGAACAGGAGATGCCCAGCTGTAATTCATAATTATCACCTTGAAGTTTTGATAAAATACCAAAGTCTTTTGAGTAACAGAATGAGCTGTGGTCATTTTTTTAAAATAGCAGCAGTTAAAGATATAAAGAGAGTAGGGAGTGAATACACCATCATTTGAAATCTCTAAATCAAGATTTAATCATTGACTGCCTTTATAAAATACATATTTTTGCATCTCCCAATATTATGATGATAGATGCAGAAGCCACAGAGAGGATTTCTGTAACTGAGGTTATGCAGAAGGTCAAATGAGATGGCCATAATGATCCCTTCTGGTCTTAACCTATCAATCAAAGGGCATTAAATTTTACTCACTTAGCTGGACATGTGATTATGCAAAACAGAAGTACAAGGATTTTCCTGCTTGTAAAGGGAGAATCTGGAAAGAATAGTAACCCTGGGACAAAAATATTATGCTGACCTTCTTTTAAAGCATCTACAAAGTTACAGTGGGTCCTCCTAAGGTTAGCCCTAGTATCCTGGTAACTTCAGATGAGATGAATGCTTGGAATGGAGTAGATTATGAATATATAATTTCTTCTATAACCTGAAATAACTTTTTTTGGTATTTGGAAACCCTTCAGCATTTAGCTGCAAGATGGACAATGAAAGATTGTTGTGGAGTTGTTGAAGTATTTTAATTAAGTTCATCCTCATGTTTTCATTGTAATATTAGTCTATGTTTTTTATAACAGTGTATTGCAAATGGCACCTTCTGTGATGCTTTTGTCTCATCAATACCCTCCAAACCCTTTTTGCTTTCACTGCACCATAAAACAGCACCTGGTCTCTGTTGGATGTCTGGGTCTAGAAATGTGGCTAAGCAGAATGCTTAGATGAAAAAAACTGAAAGAAAGCACATTCGGTTTGTCTGTTGGCTGGAGCTGCTTTTAAAAGCAGAGGGATGTGTGGGTGGAGAATGTGAGAAGGAGATTTTGTACTAGCATATGCATGTATAAACAGATATTCTATGATTTGTAGAGAGCTGAGCTGTACAACACCCAAGAAATACACAATCTTTCCCCAAACTTCCAATGTTTGAAAGCTCCTAACAGCTGTTTTCATCAGTAGGGCCACAGACCTAAGGTTTTTAAGACTGTCTTTCAATCAGTGTAATTGATTGGCAGCCATTGATTAGACAGTCATGTGGACCACGGCTGACAGCTTCAGTTTGGAAGGGAGTGGGCAGAAAATGGGAATCACCGGTGGCTACAAGCACATGCTAAATTGTATTGTCAATCAGATGGTCAAAGGCTTCAGTGTTTTTTCTGCTAGACTTGGAAATGAGAATGATGTTTGTAGCATGCAAAGTGGTCCTGGAAGTCTCAAAAGCATCTCAATTTTATTTTTGTCTTGCTCTGCTATCCTAGTTCAGTTTTCTTAGGTTTTGATGTTATATCTGACACTGTACATCAAATGAGAGGGTTTCCATTACAAAATTTCAGTGTCAAGCTAGGTCTTTTCAGTGATTGACACTGTTCAAGAAAACTGGTATGAATGTGATTTTAAGGATTTTTTGAGTTTTATGAGTCTCTTTTCATAGAGAAATTATACATTCTGTTGGGACACAGGATTTCCTGCATCACTGAAAGCTTCAGCTGCTCTGCAAGATCCACAGAGCAAAAGTTAGCCATCTGTGATCTCATGCATTTTCTAGATCTAAGTCAAGAATGGAAAATTGAACCTTGACAGTTCTTTCCAGGAGTGAGTATTGTGGGTCTCTGAGATAATCACAACCTAGGCAGAATGAGACTTCTCTTGAGGTTCTTTGGGTCTGATGTGATTTCTGTGGAGGTGGAAATAACAGTAGATGTAGGTCAAACACCCTTGTTGGCTCACTGGGAACTAGGGCAGGATTGGAGAGAGAAGAGTCCTGAACAAAAGAGAAGAGTGGAAGTGAGGTCTTTCTTAGTCCTGCTAGGTGGACCAAGAAAGAAACCTGTTGATTCACTGAGAAGCTCCTTAATTGAGAGCAAAGCAATATATAAATATCAGGGATGGTTAGTGAAGAGGAGAAGCTGAGGGGCAAATGCCAGGGCATTCTGATTACATTCTAAAGGGCATCACAGAAAGCTGGAAAGCACCCTGGCCTCGCACACTAAGGACCCACAACACCACAGTCTCATGTATACCTTTTTTTGGGGTGATTTTTCTTTTTTCCAGAGTTGTATCATCTTTTATTTTTCTTTGTGAGTTTTCACTGTCAAAACTGTAGCTGGTAAAGATTTTGGAAGACTTTTGCAGTGCACTGACAGAGTACACTGATTTCTGTCACTGCAAGCAATATTTTCCTTTCAAATCAGACTTTGAAATACTAGTCTTAGAGACTATTATTAATTTTTTATGTCATTAAGAGATGTCTTCTCTGTCTGTGATGCACTGGCATTTATTTTATAAGGCACTGACACAATTAGAGCTTTGATTAGATTTTCTAGCCAATATGCTTGGCCCAGGTTTTCTAGGAGTTTAAAGTTAGCTTTTTAAGTTCATGTTTCAGTAATCTATAAATGAAGTAATTTCTTAATGTTTTAATGCCCAGTTTGGCAGATTTCAGCTTTTTGAGTCCTCCTTTGGACAGGCCACTTGCTTCACTGCCCAGTAAGATTACTGACTGTGGTAACTCTTGGCCTTCATCCCAAGAAAAGCCCTTCAGCACTGTTCCACATAGAGCCAAGGAGAACTGAATAGGCTGAAAAATAGGCAATTGCTCTCTGTGCAGTCCTTCCTCATCTGTTTAACCACAGTCTGGATCCCATGTGTGCTAAGTCTGCAGCTTGCACCTCAGGGATACAGAGAGAGTCACTGGGAATGGAGTGGGCACAGATCAAAGGAGCAAGACTGGTAACAGTAAGGGATCTAAAGTTTGGAGTAGAATCTGCCCCTCCAAGAAAATCCCATGTATTCTTCTATGCAGTCATTCACAAAAATACGTTCAAACTTTTCAGTTTACTCTGGTCTGACTTTCTAGGGGCCAAATTTGTTACCTGCATATTGTTTGGGTGACCTGGTTGATCTACCTGCACTGGATAGCCTCTTGAAGTACATCTGATGTTTTCATTGTGAATAAGGAGTAAATGACGAGAGTAACTAGGCTAGATGAGGCTATAAAAATATACTTCTTACCCTGCAGACTGAAATACTACAGCTCTTTCTGAACTCTTGGCCTTTTTTCACACCGGGATGTTTACAGAGCATCAGAAAATTTTATTCTTTAGATCTCAAGTGTCTTAAAAGAGGTGTACTTTACACCAAATACAAAGGACCTCAGAACCAGACCTTACATGTTTAATCTGGATGTGCAGAAGCAGACTGTTCCACTGCTCATGCCTCAGTGCATTAACTAATCTCTAAAGAACAGGGGTTAAGGAGAAGCTTTGCCCATGAACAGGTTAGCCCTGGCCATTTAGCACAGGCTGCACAAACTCATTTAGATTCCTCAGAGGTGTGTAGTGCTGATCACTATCCAGAGAGAGGACACTGGATTAAATGGACCATACATGTGACTCAGGGCCACAGTTTTCAGGTAAATTTCCAGTGCAAAGTGATGCTACTTTCTTGGTTTGTTTTTGTGAGCTTTTTTGGTGTTTTTGTTTTGTTTTGTTTGTTTGTATGTTTGTTTTTCCTGTTCCTTCCATGTGCATTATTAGTTGTTCTTTCTGTTGATGCATTGATACTGGTGTGTGGTAAGTTGAACCAGACAGATTTTTTCCTCCTCTTTTATAGTCAGTGCTCATCTTTTCCCTAGCTCTGTCTAGGAGCCTCTTCAACCAAGAGAGGCAGAAGAAAATTAATGTTTCTGTTTCAGGAGGGCTGGAGAGAGGAATCTACCAGTAAATGGGAAGGCTTATCAGTCTTCATGAGTTCTTTCACCGCAGTTCAAGTTTTATTTAGACATCGCAATACTGTTCAGTGCAAAGAGAGAACTACTACATTCTTGCCAGCATTTACTTTTCTAATCAGCATTAGAAATAATATTATTTAACATGGGCAACCCCTATACATGTTCTTCTCTTTCTCATTTAAGTTTCTAAAACATAGCAAGGGAAAATTATTTCCAGTATTAAATAGAATTAATGAGGCTGACAGTGCTATTAGAATCATAGAATGCTTTAGGTGAGAAAAGACTTTTGAGATCATCAAACCCAACTGTTAACACAGCACTGCCAAATCCACCACTAAACCTTGTCCCTAAGTGCCACATATGGTTTTTATCTATCTTTTCCTACATTGATACAGATATATATTACTTCCACTATAACGTTTCAAGGATCGGCACCACCTGAGAGCTCTTTGCAACTGCAGCTTATGCATTTTGCAGTAAAATCTCTCTCCTCTCTTCCTTCCTCTTCCTCTACCCCCAGAGGACTGACAGGCTTTCTGCTGACAAATGTTGAGTATTGCTCCTGAGGATTTAGCATGTCAGGCTGTGTCTACACAGCTTAGGTTTCTATTATTATGCAATGGCTTAGAGGGCAGTGCTTTACCACATAATTAGAGAGCCAATCTTTGTCAGGACCAGGAGGTTGGATGCCTCTTTCTATACTAACTATTTACCTCCTGCCCACTTAAGACTCCTCCCTGACATGCTTACTTGTTTATTAGCTTCTTTTTGTACCCGTCTGGTTTCTGTTTTTCTTGCTTTTCCTTTACTACATATTTGTTTATTTCAGAGGTAAAGGGTCTAACTGAGTCACACCTTCATGGATTCCTGCAATACAAAGCACTTGCTGTATGTTGCATCGTCAGAAGAGGTAAGAAGAAATTCCTGAAGCTGCCTGCTAATTCTCTCTGGTTTTACATTCTCTGTCTTTTTTTTCTCTCTCTCCTTTTTTTTTTTTTTTTTTTTCCCTGGTGTATGCACATTGCTTGTCTTACAAGCTGTGCAGGCTCTGCCATCTAGAGCACTTTGTGATATCACTCCACTTCGCTGTTTTTCCTTCTTCCATCTCTGCATGACTGTGTGTGTCTGTATCTCCCTTCCTCTCCTCCCCCCCGCAAAACGACTCTGCCCCCCACCCCAACACACACGCACATACACAGAAGCTGGGCTCGCTTGTATGAACTTGAAGAATTGCAATACTGAAATGCATGTGTTACCTTGGGGTGCACTAGGATCAGAATGCTCGAAAAGCCTGCAGGCTGCTTAGTCCTCAAAGACTGGGTTTTTTAAATCACACAGGAAAAGAGCAAGTTATTAAATTTTTTTATTCTATTTCTTTTTCTTTTTTTTTTTTTCTTTCCTTTTTTTGTGCTTTGGATATTACTGAACAAGGAGTCTCAGGGATTGACATGCTCGGACCTCACTGAATCAGGCTGCATCTGACAAACAATCTTGTCTGCATTTTGGTTTGCTAGAGATCAACTGGAATTTTTCTGATTCTATCTATTCTTTTGAAAAAAGGATGCATGGAATAGAAAGAAGGTCTAAGTGCCTATCTGAGACTATCTTACCAAACCTGGGATAAATGTTACTTCTCAAAGGTAAGTGCAAGGTCTTTTTCCTATGTAAGTAAAAACTGTGCAGTTATAACATAAACTATATATAGATATGTACACAAAACATTTTATAGACAGCTACCTCTGATGGCAAAAAATGTCTCCATCGTGATTCTTAAAGCATTGAGGAAATGTATAACTTCATCTCCCTTTTCATGTTAGCTTAGATAAGATTGTTCATGTAGAGTAATGGATTTCAGTTTGGTTTCTGCCTCTCATGGTATGAAAGGCACTTCAAAACCAGTATTTTTTCAAGAGTGTATAGGAAATTTTATGACAGTTTTTAAACAGTGATGGAAAGATGTTTAAAAGAAAGGGTAATAATTTGGTTTCTAATAAAGGAAGAATTGAGGAATAGAGTAAAACTGTGAAAGCAATTTCAGCTTTTTGAGGAATTGTTAAATCCCACAAATCTAAGGAGGAACTTTGCTGGATAGATCAACTCTGCTGTGTATAAAACCAGAGAGTAAAAGTGTGAGGACCTTGGCAAATGTTATTTGAAGAAATAGAAGGCATAGGAACAGCTAGAGAAGGGAAGGGAGTGAGGGATGTGGAGGGGCAGTGGGCACCCACTTCAGTGTCTTTTGTCACAAAGGCTGTTGTTTTTGGTAAGGCAATGCCACTAGTGATGGATGTCCAGAACTGGCAAGGTGGGCATGTGGGGGATGGGGTACACAAACAGGTATATGCAATATCATGTCTGTCTGACATCAGCAGACATATATGCTCTCAGAAAGAATAAATGGACTGAGAATTGGGATGGGGGAAACGTCTAAGTGGTGGCACAGTAGAAGATACAGCAAAATGGAAACTGAGTCTCTCTCTGATTTGCATGGACATATGCACACATTTGGGACACAAAGCAAGTGCATGACTGAAAAAAAGTAAGGAACTAAGGGGGTAAAAGAAATTGGCAGTGAAGTCAACAAGTCCCAGTGTGGTAGATTAGTAACTGGAAATGTAAAATGGTCGGTAGCGTATGTAAGGAAGGGTTCTTAAAGTGGGTAACTGTTACCTACACAAGAGACAAATAATATTGATATAAAGCAAGAATAATCTTTTTCTTTTCAGGCTGCCTGATCTAGTATTTTTAGGACAGTGCCATGGAGATATTAGAAGAATAAGGTTTATTTTATCTATTGCATCATTAGGATTGCTATGACAGAAAAACTCTTTTGATGAGAAGAGGGAGGGAAACAGTAAGCATATGTCAGTCTATAAAGTCACAGTTAATTAAATTGACATCTCTTAACTTTATAATACAATGTTCAGCATGGGTAAGTCCAGCAGATGGAACACAATTGTCATGGGGATTTTCTGTTCCTCCAGAAAGAGGAAACATTGCTATGCAGGGGATAAATTTCTTATTGGACCCTGCTGTGTACAGAGGCTGTACTAAGGCAAATTTAGGTTTGTGATGAGAAAGAAGAGAGACAAATAATTGCTTCCACTCTTGCCATGTTTCATGCTGGTTGCAGTCTCCTTGTTTACAGCTTGCTCTATGTTAGTGGTGAGTTTGCATTGCTCACAGATCACCACTTGAGCACAACAGAGTGCTTCTCGTGCAGTGTGCTCGGAGCTGCCGTGTCACAGCACCATGAAGAAGAACTACAGACCTTCCCTGAAACTGCTCCTAATTCTCAGGGAGAGAGGGGATGCAAAAAATAAACTATACCAGGAGACAGGTAGCAAAAATTAATTTTGAACCAAGCTTTTTTAACCCATGAAACCCAGCAAAGATCTGCATTACATCTTGGATCAGAAAGAGTGTCTGATCTGCTCTCCCCAGCACACCTCTGGTTTCTTTAGGGTAACTCTGGACCAGGTGTGCCCCCAGTCTGTGTAGGGTATTGGCATGCAGGCGAGCTGGCCCTCCTTGGTGCACCATAAAGGGTGGGAAATGTGACCCAGCCTCAGAGCCCTGCTTGCTGCTGTCATCTCTGTCCCATGCTCCACTTCACAGCTTCGGTGCTGCTTGTTTAAATTTACAATTGTGCCATTACTGACCATTATTCCTAATGGGAAGTACAAATGGCATATGTAGCCTTGCCCTGTAGACTCCACTCTGCCTGCTGCTCAGGTGGACCCAAGCTGACAGCTCCCAGCAATCCTAGTCAGGGTGCTTCTGCTCCACATCTTTGCTGAGGAATCTGACCACTGACTCAAGTTTGCAATGTAATGATTAGAGATCCATCTGATCTGCCCCCTCCCCCCACTACTTTTTTTTTTGTACTTGTGGGCAAAAAGAAAAATCAAAGGCTGATTCAAAATTATCAAGGTTTAACTGGTAGTAGGTGGGAATATTCTTCAAGTGACTTAACTCCCTGCTGAGGGGTTGTGGACTGAAAACCCTTAAGGCTGCATTTGCTACCCACTCTCACAGAGAGGAGGGAGGGGGTGATGACAGTGCCTGCTCACTCCCAAATCCCATTTTGCATTACTAATGCATTTCTGCTTTGACCTACAAAGATCCCCTGTGGGAAAAGAGGGGTAATTTGTTCCAACTGTGTACTCAGTCTTTATTTTTTTCTGGCCTGAGCACTCATCCTTACTTTCTTTGCGTTTGTCTAAGTGTGCTGTCATGGGTTTGTTTTTGTGGAGAGGCTAATTATCTTCTAGGTGCTGAACTTAAAAGCAGTAACACTCTTTTTGAAGGATGACAGCTGTGTCTCCTTCAGACCAGTCCAGATGACTCTGGAATTTATTGCCCAATACACCAAATATTGCTTGCATTCCCTTTTTGCTTTTATCATTTAGAATTTGACTGTAGCAATTAAGGATCTCACCATGGGATTGGGATTTACACTGTCAGCATCCAGAAGCCACATGTGCTTGCAAGGGGCTCAATGGCCCCCAGTTATCAATTGAAACTTGTGACAAAAGACAAGGTTTCATCTGAATGCACCAGAATACTAACAAACCCTACAAATCAGTGTGATGCAGTGCTGCAGGGAAGGGCCAGCTGTTATTCTCTGCCCAACCCAGCTCCACCCAGAATGCACAGAGAGAGGAAAGCCTGTAAGGGATACTTCTGATTTTAGGAACTAAAACTACCTCCTGCATGGGTAAATGACAAACCTTGACATGAAATTAACATATATAAATACGTCATTAGAAGGCCCACAGTGATGTGACATGGAAAACTGGGAAAATATATCATTTAGAAGCATTTCTGCATCCCTTTGACCAGCAATTGTTGTCTTACTTCAGTATGACATTGTTTCTGATTTTTCTTTCTTCCTGTCATTTTCTTTGTCTTACCCATGATATGGGTTTCTGATGATATCCTCATCTTTATGGAAAAACATTGGTGACAAATTCAGGATACCAACTTCAGCATATAAAATCAGCAGCAGCGGTAAATTCAGAAAACTTTTAACTTTCACTTTAAAAAAATGCTGATTTTAAATCATGGGAGAAAGGAAATGATGTGTTGTCAGGGTCTGTCCCCATGCAGAATCACTATTGACCTACTTAGAAGGCAGAGCTTATTGGAAGTTTTCCAGTATAAATGTGTTTGTTTTTTGCAAGAAAAAATATTTTTAACATACAGAAACATGATTGGGAAATGGTCAGTTTTACAAATTTCCTGACTAAAAGCTGTAGAGACAAAATTTCCAGAGCACCTTATCTTACATTCTTTCTGGAAGATAAGTTTTATTATTTCTTTCCAGTTCATGCATTTTGCATGAAAATTGAAAATAATTCATATGAAACTTGATCATAAAATCCCCTTTTGCTAAAGGACAAGCAAATCTGTGAGTTGAACTGGAATGAAACATTTCTGGCTCATTAAAAGGCTTGCATACCTTCAGTTTGGGACAAGGAAACTCTAGACATTGTCATTTTGACTCAAGGGACTAGAAAACTTTTGCCTGCCCAGCCTTACCTGGAAGTCAATTTATTTCACCAAATGGGATTATTCTAGGGGTATCTTGGCAACAAGTGCTGTGAGAGCTTGCTCTTGAAATAATTTCTCCAGCCATGGAAAACTTAAGCACTGAGAGGACATGGCAGCTAAATAACAGCAGGTAGGAGGGGATAGCTGCAGCAATAGTATAAGCAGTACAATGGAGCATTTAGGAGGCTTCTGCTAATCACACATCAGGAAGGAACAGGTTTCTAATCCTCTGGCAGATCTGCTGCCACTGTGGGGTTATGAAAAGAGGTGAGATAAGGAGAGGGTCCTGGAATAGCAGTAAATCCAGGGTCCTGGACAATGGTTGGTCAGCAGACGAGAGGTAGGGCTGGTGCATCCCAGTGCATACAAGGCAGGTTCTGAGCAGAACAGAAGCTGGATTAAGGATAAAATCAACAGAAAGTACATGATGGCTGAAAGCATCTTGTCTATTTTAGAAGAACTAATGTTGCAATGAAAATCCCTGGAAAACACGTGTATGGCACTGGTGCAGAAAATCACCAGTGTGACTCTTTTCCTGAAGCCAGAAGAGGTAGGTCAGAGTGGTACACAGGCATGTGCAGGACTCAGACAATTGCTGCAGTTGTCCAGTTAGAACTGTAGAGTTTGAGCTGACTTGGCTGGGAGAAGGAAAGACTATGAAAAACCTAAGTCTAACCAAGTCACATGGATTATGGTAACCAGGCACGATTGAGATTGGAGGACATACATGTATTGGTGGAGAACTAAAGAATTTTTCTTCTTCTGCCTTTAGAAGAACAATTTAATTTAACAGGCTGAGGAGCAAGGGGGCTCAAAATGGCACCAGTTACCAAGAGCCCTTGGCTATTCTTTTGTCATGTCTAAGCTCCTCAGAAAAGCTTTAGTATACGTGTTGGTCAGAATGAGGAATCCTCTTTTTGTTACAGTCTAAAGATAAAAAAAAAGAGCAGGAAAGGAAAAGAGGAGTTCTTAAACATGCCACATCCCCTGCAGTGGCAGGGTGGATAGGCTGTCATATCAGCAAGAGAGCAGCACCTGTATGAGTGCTAGAAAGGAAGAATTAGCTGTACCAGGATTTATATTAGATTCCTCAGTTAACAGCCTTTAAAAAATCTATCTACCCTTTCAGTACAGAATAAAAACAATGAGCAGTCATATGGCAAAAGGAAAAGTTGAGAGAAAAAAGTGCCTGTCATAGCTTGCTTAGCATCCCTGTCTGGTTTAAAAGTAGCCAACAACAAATGTTGTTTAAAAACTAATGTTTATCTCCTTAGATATAGATATCAAAACCTTCCCAATCATTTCAGTAGACATTTGATCTCCTTTCCCTTGTGAATATTCCTGTGAGTACAAGTAAACACATGTGATACTCTGAAAGCTCTGCATAGTTTGGGTGTGAAACAAGTATACTAAACTAAGAAAGAAAAAGGCCAAACTATCTTGATAGAAAATAAATGATCTGGACTGAGACCATTTTGTTAGTTTCCTAAACGGAGGAGTAGTTGGCATTTTGTATGTGTTATCTTCAGTGTAAGTGAATGTTATCACTGCTGCTGGCAGGTATTTACTGTATATTGGTTTTTAAATAAAGGTCCAACATTGATTACTTGCTCTCCAAACTATTGACTGCACTTTCTCCCAGTTGTGGGGTCAGATAACTTATCTCCTCTGGAAATGTTCAGTAGAAAATGGGAAAATGTGTTTGTTCCCAGAAACTCTCGTGGAGAAGAGGATCAAGTGGTTTTGGTTTTTTCTGGCTTGGTTTATTTTTTGAAAGCTGCCTATAATAAAAATACTTCATAATTATCCCTGAAAATTGACAAATTTGTCTGTCAGATATGTGAGTATTCATTATTCCCATTTCATGTGACCAAGTAGCCCGGGGAGCTGTAAATACTCCAGGGATCCAAAAAGTCGGTTGACACCCACTTTGGAAGGACAGTGTGAGCTTTCCTTATTAGCACAGCTACATCTCCTGTTCACAGCTCCACAGATGCATTTTGACAGTGATGCCTTCTTGAGATGAGGGGGAAGGTTGTTCATGGGCTTCACAGTCATGGACTTCTGTATGGCCAGAAGTCTCACAGACAATGAGCTTTCCCCTGTCCA
Organism: Cyanistes caeruleus; assembly: GCF_971803275.1. Taxonomy (NCBI): domain Eukaryota; kingdom Metazoa; phylum Chordata; class Aves; order Passeriformes; family Paridae; genus Cyanistes; species Cyanistes caeruleus. The sequence continues at coordinate 92,505,258 of NC_141702.1, forward strand.
TGGTCTCCCATCACCCTACCCTGACTGGACCCAATGGGCCTCTGGCTGGTGGGAGAAGTTTCAGGGGAATTAATTAATAATGTTTTCTTTCAGATCCAGGTGTGGGTGACAGCAATTTCATGTGAACTGGAGAGAGTTGTTCATAGTGACAGAATTGGTCATACTGACAGAGAGTCAGAGCAGAGAAGTTGAAGCACAGCCTGATGGATATCCATGACAGCAAATACCCTGAGAGCAAAGAGAGTAACGCTGGGAGTAAAACTGGGGAAATTTGGTAGGATGAGGGGGAAGACAACGCAAAATCAGCTGTGGTAAAGCTAAGATGATGTTTATGTCTCTTTAGTTATTTGTACAGCCCTTTTTGCAACCAAGCCAGAGTACCAGGCTAGGCTAAAGACAGACATAGGTATCTTTGGTCACACTGTACATAGCTGATACCTCTCTCAGCCACTTGATGTTATTGTATTTTTCACATCTAACCTGTTTAAGCCTATTGGTGAACATGAGAAAAGGTACTCAAGCCCTTTGTGCATTTGTTTCTGTTGTGTCAATCTTTCCCTGGATCAGCTGAGTGAAGAAGCTGTTTTTTTTAAATTTTTCTTCAGGACTGAACACAAATTGTTTCTTATTGTCAGCTAATACTTATAACCACTCAATTCCTAGTAGAACTTAGTAATAAGCTTTCAAGTTACTGGGAGAGACCCTCTAAAATATACCAGGTCCCTCTTATGATATCTTTTCCAGAGAGGGTGTAACTGATGGGCTGAGATCTTTCCCTTTTGTTCTGGATGTCTAATGGCTGCATTTCATGCTCATTTTAGTGTTTTTATTTACATCTTTTACATTTTCTTTTCATTTTTCTAATGCTATGAGCAGCAAAGCAAAGGTCTGTGATGACCTTGTGGGTCTGTGTCATGAAACCTCATTACCTTTCAGATTGTGCCAAGAAAAGGAAGAAATCCATTCTCCTGCAATGGTGAGATAGGACGTGGTGAATTTCTGTGCACTGGTGACTTCTGTCCTATGTCAGTGTCCTACTGCAGAATGGAAAAATGAAAGTTACGCCACATTCTATCTCAACTATATGATTTACATTTAAAAATAAATAATGCCCTCGGGCCAAGTAAAGCTGCTGCAGTTCTTTCCAGCACAGCTCATTGATCTTGTCCTCTTCTTTGACATATCCTTCTGCTCCCATGGTGCTGTAGTTAGCCTTAAATCACAAAGAGGTCCTGTAGTGACCTAATTGAAACTGAGACTTAGTTGGGGTAGACTTTGCACTCAGATATACCAGTCCTTACACCACCATCTCACCACACAGTGGAGAAAGACCTGAGAACACAGTCTTCGTTAGGCTCTGCTATTTCTTACAGAGAATTTTTTTTCTTATTTTATGTTAGTCTAATCATCTTTATTTTAAGGAATTGCTTTAATTTTTTTAATAGTACATGTTGTTTTATCATGAAATAATGATGAACTTAAAAAATATACGTTAAAAGTATTTCACAAAAATCCTGTCATAGATATCAAGTATCTTTTAGGAAATCCTGAATAAAATGTCTCTCACATTTAGTACATGATGTAATTTCCTCACAATTATTTCTCACATTTCTTACAATCATTCCTCTTTTTTCTTTATATTGACAAGTACATGAAGAGCAAAAAATGAACTTTCCAGCCAGCTGTTATTCCTAAATATGTCATGTCTTGCTAGCTCGGGTAAAAGGCAAATTTGAGACCTCATTTCTGAAGCAAATCAGGTCTATTTACAGAAGGATGCTTCTTCAGTCACAGTATTTCAATATGGGAAGCCATGGTGTGTTCCTGCCCCAAGCTGATTATACCATGTCTGCAGAGACTTTAGTCATAGGGTGTCAAAAACATTTTAGAACAAAAGAACACAGTTTTGGAGTTTTGCTTTCAATTCTTCCACGCATGATTACATTTTCAAAGCCTTTCCAGCATTTAAACAGAACATTACCTGAAAGCTGTTTGGAAAGAATATGGGATCTTAGATTGTAATTCTCAGAATAATTTATACTTTGTTTCAAAACAATCTTTCCTGTTACGAAATTTATTTCGGAACATGTTTTTTGCTTTTCCTATTGTTGCGTCCTTTTCTTAAAAACAACTTGTTTGATTTCTGTAATCTTACCAGAAAAAAAACATTTACCTTGCCAACACACAGTTCTCTTTCTTTGATCATGTCATAGAATAACAGATAATGCTGAATGCGTATAGGGCAATGAGTAGTAAAATCGTATTTACCTCACACAAGAAAAGGATATTTGAGCTTACTGGTAGGCCTTTGTAAATGGATACTCAGGAGAAAGTTGATTCCTTATAATTCTGTTCATAAATGCTAAGCTGTGGGTGACATTAATTCACTGATATTTGTCACTGGGATTTCCATTAATTTTTCTGACGTTGTTTGACTAATGTGATATTCATATGTCCATGCTTTCAGATGTTTTATTCATTCAGACAAGCTGCAGTGAGATGAGATAAAAAATAAAGTAAGAATTAAATAATAAATTTTTATTTTTAATTGATACTTCTAACCACTATTAAAAAAATAATAAAAATGAAATGTAGACAGTATCACTATGAGTGCATTTTAAAATTGATATCCAGTAAATCCTGGTATCTCACAGGGGAAAAGAATGGCAGTACCAGCCCATATGTTGACATACATGTATATTAAAATATTTTCACTTATTTGCAGGAAAAAACTGAGGAAGGAAGCATAGCCTTTCAAATAAGGCTTTGGTCTTAAAGACAAAGTAGGCGTGCAAGAAGCAGTTTATACAGAACTTTCTAAGGTTTGGAATAGCCCACAGTTGACTGCAAAGAAAAATGGAGAACAACTTTCAATTTGCTTAATTTTGGAAAGGCTTTTGCCTTCTGTACATCATGCATTAGGTCACTTCTAAAATGGAAATGGTAATTTGAAATTAAATGCTTGGGTAATTATGTTTCTACTTCAGATTCAATAAATGTTTTTTGAAAGGAGAAATGAGTTCAACCTAAACAAAGGATCTTTTCCCTGTTTAAAGAAAAAATTACAAGTCAGCTCAAAAAACATATTTTTGATTCTTTTTGATCCCTTTTTATTCCATTTTTGAAATAATTAAACATATATGTATAATGTGTACATTTGTACATATGGTTAGATACATTCTTGACCATAGGTATAAATTTTGCTCTTCATTTCTGCCTTTGTAACAGGAGATAATGGTGACATGTAAGAGACCTGACTTAGGCCTATCAGTACTGACATTTATGAAATGTTTATAGACTAGTGAAGATAAAAAATCCTCTCAGGGGAGTACCTATGTCAACAAAAGGAGACACACAACCTAATGAGAGCTGGCAAAGAATTTCCAGTCAGCCTGAGATGTGGACAAGCTCAAGAAGTGGGTCCACAGGGATCTCTTGAGATTTAACAGGACCAGGTGCTGGTGTTGTACCTGGATGGAACAACCCTGGTATCAACACAGGCTGGAGGATGAACAGATGAAGAGCAGCCCTGGGGAGAAGGACTTGGGGGTGCTGGTGGAAGAGAGGCTGGACATGAGCCAGCCATGTGCACTCACAGCCCAGAAAGCCAAACTTGTTCTGGGCTGCATCCTCCCCCTCTGCTCCCCTCAGGTGAGACCCCACTGACAGTGCTGCATCCAGCTCTGGGGTCCCCAGCACAGGAAGGACATGCATCTTTTGAAGAGCATCCACAGGAAGGTCATCAAGTTGATTAGAAGATGGAGTACCTCTCCTATGAGGAAAGGTTGAGAGAACTGAGATTGTTCAGCCTGGAAAAGAGAAGGTTTCAGGATGATGTGGCTGTACTCTTCCAGTATCTGAAGGGAATCTACAAGAAATATGGAGAGGGACGTTTTTCAAGGCCAGGTAGTGACAGAACAAGTGTGAATGGCTTCAATCCAAGAGAATGCAGGTTGATCTTAGATATTAGGAAAAAATTCTTCCCTGTGAGTAGGGTAGAGCACTGGAACATGTTGTCCAGAGAAGTAGTGGTTGCCCCATCTCTGAAAGTGTTCAAGACCAGTTTTGATGGGGCTTTTAACAACCTGGTCTAGTGGAACTGCCTCTGTCCATGGCAGGGGGTTTGGAGCTAGCTGATCTCTAAGGTCCCTTTCAACCTAAACCATTCTATGATTCTATGAACTTTTTTCATTAGGGAATAGGTTTTGTCCAAATTAGCTTCATGAATATGTTTCAGAGGTGGGGGGGTGTGTGTATTATTCAACAATATCTTCATATCTTCTCTCTTTTAAAATATCATTGGCTGGAATGCTTATGAGTTTTTTCTAAATGAAATGGCACTTTATATCATGTTTAAAGCTTTACTGTGACATTTTGTGCTATTTTTACAGAAAATAACTTATATTTTCTGGAAAGCAGATACTCTTTCAAATTCAGTCTAATCCAAATAAGTCAAAATTTTCTCTCAATTTCTGATAAAATTATGTTTTCTTAACATAATTTTTGTAAATAATAATTCTCAACAATTTCCAAAAAATAATTCTTAACACTAACATTAATGCAATAACACCACATCTCTTTGTAGAATTTTTCTTTTTTCCTTATTCATTTCTTCATTTTCTTGTCCTGGTTGGTCTGCTTTTTTGTGGATGGTTATGCACAAGGGGAACAAATAGCTCAAAGGCTTCTCCAAATAAAACAGTATTAACAGTAATTTTTTAACATTATTATAACAGTATATATAAAGTATTATACAGTATATATATATATATATATATATATATAGTTATAAAATTCAGTAAAAATACTGAATTTACTTTAAGGTTCACAGGACAGGAAATATGAAGGTAAAACTGCAAGGAACATGTGGTATTTGAGGCTTGTACCACGGCAGAGCAGACCATCACAATTCTGAATTAACCTCTAAAATATTACCTGTGCAGAAGCAACGGGGGTTGAGAGGGGACACGAGTAATCATCAATGAATTAAAAAGGAGTTCACTGTCAGTGCTCTGTGATAGGTGAAAAGTAAAAGAAGCAGCTGAGGAATGTAAGAAAGTTTCCTGTGGTAGAGGAGTCACCTGTAGCATCTCAATAAACTTTACAATAAACAATAAACTTTATAACTAAAAATGCTGTTGAGTGGTCCGTGGTATTCTCTTACTTGTAACAATGAACATGCAACTACTCCACTTTCAAATGTGTTAGGGATTATCATTAACATATAATTCATCATTCTTAGCCATGGCAAAGGAGAATAAGGGGCTCCTGACAGTTTACATTAAAATCTTCCTGGAGTGCAGAGATTTTGGAGATTGTATGTTGGCATGCTGACACTGCAGTAAAAGCTCCCTTTGCTTTTAGCACATCTTCCAGTCAGGACTCAGAGCAAATTAATTGATCCTTGGTAAACTGGGGTAGTGTTACTATTCCTTAATTAGAAAATTGGCATGTGGGTTTTGGTTTAAACTGCTCTGTGATCACATGCAGTGGCCTACAGCAGAGCTGTTTGTTGGGTCAGCCATCAAACTGGGTTTCCTCATCCTGCTGAGGCTGAGGCAATGATGTGGTTGTGCTAAACCAAAGGAATGGAAAACAGATCAAATCCCAGAGCTGTGCTGCAACAGCAACAGAGTGAGCTGTGCCCACACGAGTAAGTCCACTGGAAAGCTCCCTTTAGGCTTTTCATTTCAGCTAGACTATTATGAAAACAGTACTCAAATAGTAAGCCTTAGCTAAAGCAGAAGCCACTGAACTATTTTGTACAATTTTTACATGTTCTAATAGAGTTGAAGAAAATAGTCATCACGTGCATTATCTTCCTGCTTATTTTTTGCTATGTTTATTTAATAATCATTTGGGAGGGATATGGATATACCAGCAACTGGAATTTAAAAAAAAAAAAAAAAAAAAGCAGCTGAAATGGCTATAATAACTATACTAAGCTTTCCATCTTGCTTGGATTGCTAGAAATTATCTAAGCATACATCCAGGCAAACCCACTCTTCCTCACATATATTTTACTTATTATCATGAATTGGCATACTGAATTTCTGATTAAATTCACACTAGGAGAAATTCAAATGTTATAATTATTTTACTCCAGTGATGCACTGAAACCTTTTATTCATATTACATACAAAATTTTTCTTCTTTTATTATGCTGCACCTAAGATTTATTTGGCCTCTTAATTTTTAGGGCCCCTTATTTCAGCTGAAGTTCTGAAGTATGTAATTTATGTCAGCTCATGGCTGACTTATTCCTTTAGTTTTCAGATAAAGAGACCAAGAACTTCTCACCTCTCTCTCTTCATTGTGCAGGTAAACATAACCTAAGCCTTCTGGTAGTGAAAATGGTCAATCTAACAAAATCAGAGAGTTCAGGTGACCTAAGATCATTGATCTAGTTATTCACAGAGGAAATATGAAAACTGCTCATAAATTATTCATATTAAAAACAAACAACAAAAAAGTAGAATTTATACTTTAGAAGATTTATACTTATGTAAACTCGGGAAAAAAATCGTAAGTTTCTTGATCAAAACTTTTCTTACCACTTTTACAGGGCATCCTTTAAGCCAACACTGATAAACAAAAAAACCCCATCAAACCAAATAAAGTTCTGCACTGCAGCTGTTGATCACCCATTTCGTATTTGGTGCAGTTTGTCTGGATTGCAACTAGTCCCTCCTACTATACACTACAATCCAGTCTCAGCTGTCCAAACCTCAGTTACCCAAAACAGGAGGATGGTCCTCCATGCCTGTTAGCTGCACTGATAATTCTCATAATTACTTGGACATTCTTCATCTCCCCTGACATTCAGTTGAATGAAGATGCACTGCCTGTTAACATTTTATTGTCCCACTCTAATTCCCTCCATAATACATTCAGCAGCAGCATGTTTACTTGTTCTTCTTGATGTTAAAGCTTCTAATATATGACTACAGCAGAGATAAAAACAACAATAAATATTCAAAAATCACCAGTGTGATTAGCACACATAATCCATAAGAGAAAAAAACTAATAGTTTTTAAATATAGATGGTTTACTCACTGTGTCAACAATAAACATGTGATTTGTGATTTCCTGAGACTTTTAAGGTAATGATTCAGTCATGATTTGATTTATTTTACTGCATAATGAAGCAGAAAAGCAGAAGGAAGATATTTTAGCTGATGCCACAAACATCTCCTTATTTGGTGAGATGTCTTTCTGTACTTTCTAGTTAGAGAAATTAAAGTTTAGGGGTCTAGTCCCTGTAAGACTACTCAGCTTCCCTGTAAAGTGTTGTGTGATTTTTTCTGTTTGGTACAAAGTGGTACTGCTCTGTAGGTACTGCAGATGGTACTGTCCAAAGACAGTAAATTGGCCATTGCCTTTGGTGATAAACAGATGCTAACAGAGAGCCACCACTACAATTCTCTGTCTACAGAAGCCCATTTGGTTGCAGCTACAGCTGTTAAGAGACTTTGGTGCTCTCATCAGTGATGTTGCACAGTTCTGGTCCTAGAAGAGGACCTGAAAAAAATGTAGAGAAGAAGATGGATGGATGGATGGATGGATGGATGGATGGATGGATGGATGGATGGATGGGTGGATGGATGGATGATCTTTTAAACGAGGAATAGTTGGATACTGTAGCTTGGAAGGAATTTACTCTAGGTTGATATGACAGAGATATCTAAGACCATGAAAAATATTTTTGTTCATTGTCTCTTCCAATAATAGTCTAAGAGTACAACAGATTAAACTGACAAGTGACAGGTCCTGAAAAAAAAAAATAATGAAGCATTTCTTATCTTGGGATAATTAAAAGCTGTGAAACCCTTTTCTGAGGATTTAGGTATTTCTAATTGTTTGCTTTAATTTATAGACCCTTTGGAGAACTAAACAAGAGAAAAACAAGGGTTTTTTTACACACAAAGACATTATCTTTAGCTAACAATGTCAGCTACACCACAAGCAGAAGCTAAGAAGCCAAGAGAGTACTCTGGGAAATTATCACCAAAGGCTTGCATTGCTTTTAAGTTTTTTGATTGTTTTCCCTGTTAGCTACTAGCAGAGAAAAGATAGTGGGCTGGATATACCACAGATGTGACATGATTCAGATTTGTTCAGACAGATTTGATCCAAGATATTGATTCCTATGGTGCTCATGGCACAGAAGAATGCTGTGTTTTGTTCAGTCCACAGCTGTCCACCAGCAGGGTGTATGGAGGTGCAAATTACCCTGTGCTTGCACATGTGGGCAGAAACAGTGGTCTTCCACCAGGATGAAGCTTCACTGCTGAATTGACCAAGTTATTAACACTCTGGATTCTGAAACTATGCTGATATAATCATGGTCTCTGACTCAAAAATTTCAGATAGCTTTTACAGTGTTTCACTCCTAATTAGGTGAAAATTGTTCTTTCTGCACTTTGGGTTTCTGATAGGATCACACAGCAGTGGCTGGCTGTGCTGGTGTGAACACAAGGAAGTTGTTGCTGAGGTCTAGCAGCTGGAACAAGTAGGCATTCATCTACTTCTTGAGAAAAAAGTTAAAATGGCATATGAGCCTCTTAAGCTGCAAAAAGGAGAAGGAGTATTCTTTATCACTTGTGAAACTATTCTTCTAAAAATTTAATAATGATAGCATCTGAGTGGATAGAGAAGAGATCTTTTGGAAGGCTGTAGTTTCTTATGGTGCAGGAGTCTGAGCTCTTGCATATCGTGCTCAATCCCTATAAAAAGTTAGAAGGTATGCAAAATAAGGGAAATTCTTTTCAGTAAACATCTGACCAATAAACAGATATGATTTCTATAACTTTTATTGATTTAATTTAGGTTTTTTGCTGTACAATTAATATCTGTCTAACCTGAGTTTCATATGGGTGGAATTACTATTCATTGACACCTGCCTTGTGAATAATTACCAAGGAATTTTTTGCTTGTGCTGGTGGAGGATCCTTCAGAGGAGAGTTTTCATACAGATAAGAATAGAGGGCAGCCTCTAAACCAAGACAAAATAGGATGGGGGTGGTGAGGCTAAAGAACTATCTTCAACATAACTGTTGTCAGATGAGCTCATTTCTTTCTAGGCCAGTGTGTCTTGTTTTGTTAAATTTCTTTAGTGACAAACCACAAATAAAATCCTCAAGATTCAGCACATCAGAATATCAGAAGGCTGCTATACAGAAAAAATGTATTAAATATGCTATAAATTCTATATTAAAATATATCTTTATTTCCTCTAATTTTTCTTAGGCTAAATTTTTAAAACCTTTATTCAGGTGTTGCCAAGGTACTCTGAAAACCTAAGAAAATCCTGAGTTATTTTATTAAATAGTTGGGTCCCAGGAGGGAATTGTTCAGCCAAAATTCTCCAGTCTACTATGTGTGTTTTGAATAATAAATAAATACATTTGTGAGACTCACTTCTTGGATAGAGTCACAGGCACTGACCATTGGGTTTTCCCCCGCAATATAAGAAATTATGACTGCATTGCCTTTCTTCCTTGGGTCACCTCATCCAACTCTACCCTATACTCTATTGTCTCTCTTTTCTTTTTTTTCTTTTTTTTAATGACCAGAATATCTAGATTTGTGTTATGTGGTAGGATTAAATGAAAATTTATCCCAAATTTACTGCCAAGAGAAAACTGCACTTACTCTTTTTCTAATACAACCATTTACAGAAGTGCTAATGTGTCCTAGGAAATATGAAGGCACAGTACCACTTTTAGAAATTGTTCTACAGAATTATCAGATTTTTTCCCCCTATTTTTTTTTTCCCTGCTCAATATTTCAAGAACTATCTTGAGGTTGAACAGAACGAAAAGATTTATTGACAGCAAGATTCATTAGACTGTGAAATAGTCTCCAAAGGAAAGTTGATAAAACTTTGAGATTTAAAAGTAGCTTATTGGGCACAGGGGAACCTAAACCTTTTAATGTACTGCATGAGATAAGAATTGTGTTAGAAGAGGGAACATGAACTAACTGGCTTGATAAGGCCATCTTTTGATGTGTAGTTTCTATAGATATTTACACAGAAACACTAGCATTGCTAATTAACTGCTCATCTGCTTCATGTACTTAGCAGCTAACCAGTTATAGTCAAATCCCATCTGTCACTTGAAGACAATTAAGTGGGCTGAGAAGTATCATTTTATGACTGCACCTAGCCAGGAGAAGATATTCCAGATGGACAGCATGGGAATCAGGAGACGCTTAGGAGAGGAAGAGAGGGGAGGAGACTGTCTCTTCAACAGGCAGTGGCAAGTTGTTGTAAGCCTGTTCATAGAAAGCAAAGAAAACTTGTTCTGGAGGGGCACTGATAGGAGCACACAAAACTCTTGCATATGCTGCCAGGATCCGTGCAAGAGCTGTGTGCTTTTCTTCAGAGTGCTACAGTTCCCATCTTCAATTTTGTATGAGTTTTGACACCATAGACCATAGAAAATTGCAGGAGTTGACCAAAACCCAAAAAATGGCATGAACAATACTGGAGATGAGGAAGAGATGATATAACCTATGTTATTAGGTGAGACCCAAACCTGGAATAGGGTTAGGGTTAGTGGTGCTGCAGCACAGGTATATGATACAGTCATAGTTCTGCCTGGGACATGGTCCTGGGGAGTGAACAACTGCATCATTAAAAAACCATGACCAAATCTTCATAGTGTTGTCATGGCTCTCACTTTGTGCATTTTCATTCAGGCTGCCCTTGCTATCTGCTACCTATGGCTTGCAATGTCGCCCTTTCATTTGAGTAAGAAAATATGTGGTGAATAATTACATTTGTCCCTAAATATGTTTTCTCAAAACTCTTCCAGCAGTACCAGTGGCCCTTCAGAGGCCATTTTCAAAGCTTACAGCAGTGTGCTTGGGTAATGAAGCAATGATAGTGCTTCAATTATATGCTGCAAGTGAGGACGAAGCCTTAAAATGCCATTCATCTTTAGAATTACTGCTCTAATTTTAAAAGTAGCTATCCTCCTTTCTCTTTAAGCAAAATCATCCACAGCATCTGTCAAGATAATGATACCCATGGCCAAGAAGGGCATCTCCTTACAGTGATAGCTTCCTTCAGAGGGATCCCATTAACAGCTTCATTTTGTATCACCTGAATCCATGTAGTTATATTTATCTCAATTCTATTTTTTTTTGTTATTCACCATATCTGTCCATTATGCATGATCAGGAGACAGAAAGAAGGACAATTGTGCCATATCAGCCTTTGTGTTGATACTTCCCAGCAAAGATTTTACATATATATATATATATATATATATATGTATTTTATCTATATATGTATTTTATCTATATATGTATTTTATCTATAAGTAGATGTACATGGAAGAGAGATTTGCTTCTTGGTAGCCTATAAAGAAGGACTTTAACTTTTCCTGGTAGTAGATTTTGCAGATCCTGGCATGGTGATAGGTTGCAGTTGGCTCTGTGGTTCCTTCTGTCAGGGCTGCACTCAGGCCAGTAGAACACATCAGTAAATCTTTGTGGCACGTGGAGTCTGCTTCCCCTTTGTGGGAAAACAAATGTCTGAATTCTCTGCTCTTGCTTGCATATCTCAATGGTAAAAGGTTTCAAATAAAACCATATCTATTTTGTAGAGCTGAGGGGTCTTGTAAGATGGCTGTGAAGAAACAGTCAGTAATACTAAGTCTTGTTAACCACAAGCATTCAGAAATACTCTTAACATCAGATGAGAGAGCTTAGTGTGGCATAATCTATCTTTTGTATCACTGCCTATTCTTTGGCTCCCTTCTCCAGTTTCTAAACAATTGTGGATAATCTTTAAAAAGAAAAATAAATTCTTTCCTACTCATGTGATTCCAGGAGCCTTGTTGGTCCCATGTGGTCGCATGCCCATGGTCCCTGTGCAGCTGGATAAAGGACCATTTGATACTATTTACTCTATGCACATTTCAAACTGAATCAAGACAGTTTCTCAAAACAACACTGTGCAAGATTCTGTGGTTTGTTGTTTGGGTTTTTAACCTCTTGGTTTTTGTGGGGCGTTTTGTTGTTTGGGGTTTTCTTCACTATGGTATATAAATATACTTTTAAAAATTGTTTTGTAAGTACTCTGAGAGCAAGACTTGAGCATCAGTTTACCTTTTTGTTCAGGAAAAGGGTGACATGGAATGGATTCCTGCACAGAGAGGGACTCATTTGCCTAAACCTGCCTGTCAAGACAAGAAAGATGATATAAAAGCCAGCAACATAACATGTAGAAAAACAAACTAAAATACTTTCATTCTTGCCTAAGCAAAAGGATTAGTGTAAGGAATATAGGAGAAAATTTTGAAGATAATTTTATTTAAATTGGCTCTTCACAATTTAAAAAACATACCTTAACAGATTTTTCTCAATCACCAAAGTCATATCTTTCTAACCTGTACCTCACTTTCCAAATTTTAAAATACTTCTTTTTTCTTCCATCCTTCTTTGCTAATTTGAGCCTATAAGGTCTTTCATAGCTCTCCATGAAGAATGCAATATCTATTTTAACTATTTTCAATTCTGTTCTAATACAGAAATTCTATCAAGACAAAAATCACAGTTTTGATGCCTGTATCTGGGCACAGTCACAGCCTGATACAAAGTGGTAAATAACAGGGAAGAGTAGTCAGGTGTACTATGGCATACTAGACATTGACATAGAGAGATGAGGACACCCAAGTTGAGATCAGAAGCCCATTTTATTCAGTATACAAGGCATGTATATAGGGTTTTACTTGTATGGCACTTATATAGGGTTCTATTTTTGTTAACAATTTCCATTGGGTACACATTCTACATGACATCACTTCATCTGGTAACATCACAAATTTTCACAACCTGTTTCTTGGTCTCTTGTTGTCCAGGGAGCACTTATTTGTGTCTCTCTCTCACGATTTCTGCTGGATTAGGCCTAAGATATCAGTTCTATTGTACTCTCTGTTTTATACCCAGTTTCAAATGGCTGTGACTACGCTTTTCTCCCTTGTTACATTTGTCACTAACACAACACCAAGCACATTTCCTTCAAAAAACACGTTTCAAGCCTATTAGATAGAATAAGTTAAGGTCATATTTTTCAAATATGCTCAGCATACTGAGTGCAGATGGGGTGCTACTGCTCTGGTGTTTTGTGGGTTGGTTTGGGGTCTTTTTGTTTTGTTTTTTTTTATTGTTTGTTTGGTTGGTTGGTTGGGGTTTTTTTTTTTGGCTTTTTTTTTTTTTTAAATTGATCCCACAATAGGATTTATGGACATAAAATTACTTCAAAAATTCATCTGCTATTTAAATGCTCAGGTCTGCAATAGCTGGTTCTTGACAACTTTTTTTAATTTTGGAAAAAGCACTTTGACTGTGGGACTTTCAGGCATTTCCCCAGCTGGCCAAGTTCTGCTCTCATTTGAAATCGGTGAAAATACTTTCATCTTAAATTTATGTTTTCTGATGTGGATTTTTGGTCCCGCTTGTCTTCTTTACTCTTTGTCCATAGGTATATGTTTATGTATAAACTTTACCTGAGCTCACAGAGGACTAAACCTCTATCTCAGTGCAGGTGCCAGCTCTTTACTCCTGTGCTGTGGGTGGATCAGGCACATGTCATGCTCAATGACTCACACCTGACAACAGTGCACTAATTGTGGCTTATCCTTAAACCTAAACAAACATCTGGGGGTTAGATGGCTGTATAGGAGTTTTCCATATGTAATCCTTTAGGACTGGTGAGGGGAAATACACTTTCATCATGCAGCTGTGCTGCTATAGTAGATGAAGCACTCAGTAAGGTAAATATCAATAGTAAGCTTGATGAGTTATGTCTCAGAACTAAGTCTATTGATTCATCCACAAGGATCACCATATGACAAGATAATATGTGAATGTCTAAATTACAGGCCTCAAAACTGAGATCAGAGTCACTGCTAGCCACAGTTGTCACTGTGGATGAAAAACACAGGGGTCATTCAGTGTGCAAAAGCTCTTCATCTCTATTTTAACTTTGCATCCTTATCTCATTTTTGCTCCACTGGTTTCACTTGAGAAAAATAATTCCATATCAATTGCTTCTGAAACCTTTACCTTCAGTTCAGGCATTCTGTACCTCTACACTATGGCCATTTCCCTTTAAATTACTTGCTTTTTTCATTGTTAAATAACTTGTCCCTGGGACTGTTTTTGTATCACAAGCACAGAAATGGACCAGCGGCTAACTGATTCACTCTCTAAGACATCACGTATTTCACATTGTATCCGTCTGTGCTATGATGATACCCTTCTTTATTTGATTATGTTCCTTGAACTCTCTAAAAGCTAATTTAGGAAATTATTTGCTTGGCATTTTTTAAGCTTTTGTGTTGTTGTTATCACTATTATTTATTGAGTCAAAGAGTATAAGGAGATATTTGGAATCTTTGGGGTTTTTTCCTCAGTTTACGAAAAGATTTTTATTTTTAACAGATGAACTTATGATAAAAGAGACTAGATCCTAGCACATCATTGCTTTCTGGTTCTGTTATGGTAAATAAATATGTAATTAATTGACATATTACAAGCTAATACAAGTCTATATGATATTTCTCCACCTCTTTTAACCTCCTACATTCTTAGAACATGTGTTGAGAATGCCAGCCATAGCAAAGGATAAGTGTAAAGCATCTGTTGCAAATTATCCCATTGAGATTGATTGATTTTTCAATTTACACATTTAACTCTCTTGGTTTCGATTTCAACCTAGACCTCAGCTGAATTTCAATAATGACACATGCCAGACTTACATTCTAAAGAGCTCCTGAAATTCAATAAATCCAACATTGTTAATTAATGAGGCACTGGTTGACCTTGCTTCTTTCTAATAAACCTCTAGGAAACTAATAGGTTAAGACATAAAGAACCTTTCTGAAATGTCTCTTGTGAATTAAGCTACCAGAGGTGGCAGGCACTGAAGCCTGCAACCTTCATGGGTTTGAAGGTGTCTTGTTTTGGAGCTCCTTGTGCTTCTGAGGTCAGCAGCAATCCTTCTAGGATTGTTTAAATAGGATTTATAGCCAAGCAGTAAAATAAACTAGCAGTAAAAAATCTTAAATTATTGTGCTAGGCAATCTTGTAAGCTGTACTAAAAAAGTAATCACTTTCACTTATGAGTCTTGATTTATTGTTTCTGAAAAAAACCCTATACTCTGGTAGCATTTTAGTCAAGTTCTTTTGTTGTGCCCATAACTGTTTTAACTAGTTTTCTTCCTCTATTTCTGTCAGTATTTTCTGCTATTTGAAAGTAATCTCATTCAGTTCAACAAAGTTACTAAGATAAATAAATAAGTAGGAAATCTAGCTGTGACAGTATCATTTGGAGGGAGGGATAAAGGTTCTTTGTAAGCCAACCAAGTGAATTGGATTGTTTTCCACACATCAGCTGGAACATTGGATACTTGATGAGCAAGATAATTTTCAAGTTTGAAATATACTTGTGTTCCTAATGGAAACGTGAAAAAGTAATTTCTTATCACTTCTGTGGAATGTTTGTAGAGGGGCCAGAAAAGGAGTTGCTAATGTGGGTAGGAAGAAGTCTAGCCATACAAAGCAGTTGTAGAAAATTTGGAGTATCAGAACCCTTGTGGGTTTTTTTGGTTGATTTTTTGGTTGCTTGTTTGGTTTGGTTTTGGGTGGGTTGTTTGTTTGTTTTGTTTCTGTGTACAATGAAAATTTAGAAATGTGGACCTTTCTTTCACAGACTATAGACTCTATGTCTGATTTTCTCTACCCAAAAGAGACAAGGTGACCTGAGTGTAGAGCTTTCACTGCTATGTTATGAAACTGCAAAGCCTGAAAAATAGGCAACTGCAGTTTGTTTACAGAATCGTGGCACAGAAAGTCACCAAGCCTTTGAAACTGAGCCGAGATCCATACATTAAATAGCAGATCTGCGTAGCATTGTTTCAAACTGTAGTACAAGGAATCAAGAGTCACGTTTTCCCTGAGATTACAGGTATTTTTTTATGTTTCTGACTTTCTATTATACAAGAAACGTGCAGTTACAAGTTAGTTCACAGTGAAAAGAAAAGCTAATTACCTATGGGACCACTGAATCTGGGAAGATTCAAGTCATGTTGCAGGTGAATACCCAATCTCAGTTACTGGCTGCTTTCCCAGAGCACCAAGTCAGGAAAAGAAGAGCTCTCATAGACATTGCACGAGGTCTATGTCTCCACAGCCACAGGAGAGAAGGAAAGCAAGGGGAGAGCACATGGTCAGGATTCCTTCCTTACTCATCTCCTCAGGAGCATGAACACAGATGACGATTTTAATCACTGACTCAGGGGGCAGGAAAGCCGTGGGGAGGTGCCATCACCAATGCAACATGCTGCTGCCTCCCTTGCAATGGATGCCTTGCTCTTTCAGTTGTCCGCAGTTCAGTGGGACCTGAGCCTGCCTTGATGCACTGCATTCAAGCAGGTGCCTTTGTTTCCTGTAGCATATATTTCCTTCACATTATCTTATGCTGCCCTGCCTATACCATGGGAAGCAAAGATTAAATCCTTTGTAAGTGACTACATGATAAACACAAGACACAGTCCTATTCTTGCAGTTGAAAAGGGATTTAAGCTCTGTTCAATGTGCCACAAAAGATTTTATGCAGTGGTTGGAGTTGCATTATTTGTAACCAGAAATAACTGTGACAAAGACAGTTAAATTCTGCATCTGTTTTTGTCACCTGGATTCATCTTTTGTGATGAAGACCAGGGAGACAAAAAGAGTCAGCCTTATGACAATAGTGCTGCATAGTGTTTTTATAATATTTATCTGTAAACAGAGACTTTAATTTTAATTGGGCAATTGTGATAAAGCTACAGAGACTTGCAGTGAAATGTCTTTATATTTTTGGTTGTGGGTTTGGGATTTTTGGGTAAATTGTTCCTCCAGTTTCTGCTTTGAGGAAGATAATTCATTCTCTTCTAATTTGGTTGTGATGCATTCAATTTTTAGCTTGGTAATCATGTAACAGATTGGTTTCATTTCACAAAGGAACAAGGAAAGGAGTACAGGCTTAGAGGACAGATAAAGTGTCCTAAGTCTCCTGTTAAACTTAATTTGAGTAAACCTAAACTTTCAATTATGATGAAACAATGGTTGAATAAGTCTTTCCTTTCCCCAAGTCCCAGCAGGTATCTTACTTGCTGACAGCAATTCCCGAGTCTCACTAGAGCAGATAATTTGAGCTAAATCATACTTTGTCCCCTCATCTCGCCTTCAGAAGGTGAGGAGATAAGTGTTTTCTGAGGTGTTTCTGATATATATGTTTCCCTGAGGTTATGAGCACTGATTACAGAAGCAAGTCATAGTACATGCAAAGACAGTTTTTCTGCAAGATAAACCTCTACAGTGTGATTTCACTGCAGGTCAAAGAGTGACTGCTGTCATAAAGGAGAAACAGTATTGACTTTAAAGGGGCCTCTCAGAGTTAAGGGCAAAAGGGAACAGTACTGGGCTAGATACCTTCTTGCCTTGCAAAGCAATTTTGTGGTTGCAGAAATCTTCCTCTTGCTCCCATGAGGAGAGGTGAGATAACCAGATTTGGGTGTTCAGTTGGAATGCTATAGAAAGCCTTTTTCCCTCTCATGTAGAGCAGGAACGTGGACTCCTGTTTCCTATCTTCAGGCAAATCACTGTCATCTCCTGGCTGCTCTGAAATTTGCTCATGGTTGTTTTTACTGCACATGTACCATTAAAAACAGGCAGATGTCCAGGTTGGTGAGAGCAAGTGAGTGAACATGACCAGCAAGAGCTACTTTTCTAGTAACATGTCTGAGTTAGGAAGAACAGAGACCAGATCTCCTGCCGTGGGTAAGTAACAGTCTGAACTGGCATGTAACTAAAGAGCTCTGGGCTGGTGTTTTGTTCCCCTCTCTGTGGCTTTCAGTAGAGTAAGTGGAGAAATTTGCTGCTCTGTTCTATCACTAGCCTCTCCCAAAATGAGCAAACAGCCTGTCCAGCTGTGGAGGGGGAATTCATCTGGATGGCATGAAATTGCCTGGAAGCTGTCACAATGAAATGTTAGAGAAGGTCTTGCTTCAAGTTACTATGTGAAGTGACACCTGCCCCTTTAAAAACTGGAATGTTTGCAAAGACATTGAAACCTATATGTTATGAAGAAAAAAAAATTATATTGCATTTAATGAAATATTCAAGGCTGCCTCCTTTATTTTATTTTTGTTGAAATCCCTGCTCCCAAAAAAACCTATTTCAGCTTGAAAAATGTAATTCCAAATCAGAAATACTTTGGGGGGAGCAAAATTAACTTGCAAGAACATATTATCTACACATCTGTACTTGTGTCATCACACTTCAGATGATTGACTGTGCCTTCCATGTCTCTATAGGAAGATTGAGTCTTTTCTTTCCATATCTAAAACCAAAAATAATGCTATCAGAAGTTTTGTGTTTGACAAATCTGGAGTCTAAAGTTGTCTTGCAGAAGAGCACTGCAAACAAGATCTGAAATGATATGCCTTTAAAAAGGGGAGATGTTTATTAGGGAGTAATAACCATATCATCATGGCTTTCTATTGCATTGCAGTACTACTGGAACAAACAAACAATTTTGTGGCATAAAGTTTTGTTCACAACAAACAGTAAGGATTAATTTTGGAATCTTCTTCATGGGTTCTGTTTAACATTAGAACCTTTTTCTAGACTTATCTGGGTTTGTTTAGCTAACTGATATGACAGTATGAAATTTCTACTTTCACATCTCCTGTGTGATGAGCAGAGGGAGATGGATGAGGAAATGTATTGGCATTTATTTTTTTCTCCAATTCAAAGCACACAGCTTTGTCTAATTGTGTAATTAGCCTGTATGTTTGTGAAAATGAAGGTGTGAGTCAGGGGTAATCAATTCTGACTACTTAGACCATATCTAGGTGGTGAGGGTGGAAATAAAAAAAACCACAAAAATACTATCTTATTCTGCTCCTGTTGTGGAAAACCATTTTGCTACTAAGTGAAGCAAATGCTATGCAAACTTCTAGTTACTATGACTTTTATTTGACAGATGGATGTACTCTTTTTTAATAGTCCTGATTTACCTTGATTATCTGCATCTTGTCACTTCTGGCTGAGCACAAGGAACATGTCGGCACATTTCAATTCAGACTACCTGTCAGTGTGAATATGCTTACAAACACTAATGTTGCAGCTGGAGTTAGCATATTTATTATGACATGATTGAAACATAGAATTGCTTTCTGGGCCCTGTGAACTTACTAGTTTCTACAGGAAGTATCTTAGCAAGGCAGGAGCTCCTTGGTCCTAGCATCCTTCTAGGGACAGAGTGTGAGGCCATATGATGGTTGAGTGCCAGCCTTGGTCATTAATGTGTCCCTCCTACTTCTTACTGACACCTACTTGGCCAGCAGTTAATTTGCTTTTTTGCAAAGAACTGAGACTAACCCCAAGTTTCTGAACACTGTTCCTCTGCTTAGTAGCATGTTTATGCCCATCTGCTATTATTTTGTGCTGTGGGGTTTGATGGTGCTAACCAACAAAATTCTCAAGACTGACTTTAAGGTTTAGTCAAAGCAGACATTTGCCAGCAAAGCAACTGTGGGGCAAAAGACCAGCTTGTGATTCTCTGTGCTGTTTTCACTGTGCTTAGGAGCCTGGAAAACTGAGCTACAAAAGAGGCTTATGCTACAGAAATACAGCAACCGTCCTTCTCCCTTGCAAACAGCAAATTTGACTCTCTTGATTTCTCCTCTTTTTCTGTCTGTTAGCTTTACCTTGTTTCCTTACATAGATGGAGTTATGTATCCCTGTTAGAGGCTTAAGTTTTCATCCTTGGAAAAGTTGAATTCTCACTGCATTTCTCAAAAGCTTTGAGGTGGCCTCATCTGTCACTGTATATTTGGATTCCTCTACCCTACTTACATAGCTCGGCAGTTTCTGAGAGTTATGGGTGCACTGTAGCAAATTATTTTCTTTCCCCCATCCCTTCACAGAAGAATGAGTGTTCTGGTTTTGCATTAATTGACATTTGGTGAGGAGGGAGGAAGCCACCCACGGAAATGATTTTTCTGAGAGGAGCTGCTAAGAGCTTCCTCTGTGCCTAGCAAAAACGAATAGCTGGCTAGCTCTGAGAATTGATAACCTATTAAACCATTAAGAAGCTAGATCTGCCTCTGTGAGATTCACATTTTTAAAGATGGGCAAGCCCGGGAAAGCTCACTCTTGCTTCTGGCCTTGAAGGCATAACTGGGCACCGGTGGGGCCGGCCCCACTCCACCATGGCCTTTGTGGCCTGGTGGGGGCCAGGCCAGGCCCCAGTGGCTGCTGGCCAAGGGGAGGTGAAAGCCATCAGGCTGCAGCTGAAATTGAAGGAAGCAGGAGCCAGAGACCAGCTATGCAGCCAGAGTGGCCACCACTATTCTGGCCAGGCTCCCTGAGATCTTGGCACAGCCCCCAGCACAGCCTGAAATCCATCACCATGAATACTTCAACCACTGCCTAGCAGAAGCCATCATTATCATCCACAGGCCCTGGGCAAGGTATTAACTCTTTCAGTTCACAGATGAGATCCGCAGACCTCGATCCTCTCTCGAGTGAGAGAATAGGACAGAGTGAAGACACATTGAGAAACAACATGAAGACACCAAAGGAAAAAAAAAAAGACCTCTGTTCCAAGAGATGAAGATGATCACAGAGATAGATGAAGAGAACCTTTGCTTTTGAACACCTCATCCTTAAACTAGCACCCCATAAGTTTGACGTGGCCCATAAATGCAGCTGTGAGAAGGCTGTTAAAGATGAGAGGGACTTCACAATTGCAATTTTTCCGGGCAGCTGCTATTTGTAGAAATTAAAAAGCCACAAGAGAACTGTTTCTTGTGGAGAAGTCTCCATGGCATGGTGAGACAACTCCTCTCCCTGTAAGAACTGATGAAAGACTATTGTAGAGGTGATTGTTGCATTCTGCTGCAACAGCAGTATCTTGTCCAGGGAGGTTACAGCCACTGGTGACTGACATGGAAATCAACGACATGGGTTTCTGCTTTGTTAAACTCAGGAACCCATTTACTGGGGTGTCACCAACACAGGAACCAACTCAGCTTAATATAGAAATGGAGAACCCCGAACCCGGAGGCAGGCTTGTGGACTTTGGTCACAGCAAGGGAGAAGCCCCAGGGGCACAAACCAATAGGGATACAATAGGAGGGCTTAATGCAGAGTGCAGCAAATTGCAACACAAGGAAGGCAGAACACCTTGGGCTGACACCCCACAAGGGATTTGGGGGTGGAGCAACTCTTCCCAGGCTTATAGGGCACATCTCCCAAGGCAGAGGGGTGGAATCCACTCTTCCCAGGACTTAAAGCCATGCCTCTCACTTTAACACTGCTAATCTAAAATCTAAATCTAAAAGTTTTTGAGTCTGCTTTTCTCTCCTCCTAATTCATATCTCACAGCAGGAAATGACTAAATAATTCTACTAGGTGCACTGGTGATTTTAGCCAGCACTAAACCCACTACAATATTTAGTGCATTGGCCAGGAAACTCAAATTAGTGAACCAAAACCACTACAAATGAATGGGTTTTTTCCTCATGTAGCACTGAGCCCCTGTGAAAGCATCCATATTTCTATATTCCCAAAACATTGAAGGACTGATGGTGCCTTTACATTGCTCTACCTCATCTTTCTTCTCTCTGTGGCCTTTCTGAATGGGCATCACAGAAAGCTCTGCATATGGGGAAGACATGGGTTTTGCACATACAGCATGAACACTGCCAATTGCACACACAGTGGAGCTTTTTCATCCCAAAAGAATGAGGGAGGACCTACCACTGTGTTAAATGGAGTGCAGAAATAGACACCAGTGACTCCATAATACAACTCCCCCTCTGCAGGAGCACAGCATGCCTGAGCAGCATGAAGGGAATGATGACAGCAGGCAAGTCCCTGCACAGGGACTCTCTGGATTTTGAAGTTGTGTGGGAGCACCTCTATTCTGGAGTAGAACAGCTGTTTCACAGTGTCCAAACAGCAGTAGACCAATCAGAGGAGGTTCCAGTCTCATGGAAAACTTGGAAAAAGTTTGACCAGCTTTCCACATTCAATATTGTGGCTCTTAACAGAGAGTTGTAAGAGATGCACAGGATTGTTTTGTTGGTTCTCTGTCTGCTGCCAAAGAAAGTGGCGTGGATCCCGTGGGTGACGTGCAGCTGCTGAGCCAGGCAGCTCTCAGGCCAGCCTGGCTGCCTGCCACCCACATGCTGGCTGAACCCTGGCTGCTGGGGATGGATTTCAGTGGGTGTTTTTCCATCTCATCCCGTAACTGATTCTGTTAGTTTTGCATCCTGCCATGCCTCTGACTACTATCTCTTCTATGATGTCATGGGAGAATCTCTTCAAAACAGCTCCATGTGAATGTCTCTGCAAGTAGTCTCCTGCTTTTAAATGTTTTTAATGTACCCAAAATGAGCTGTACAGTGCATGACCATTAGCATTTTTTAAAGGAGTGGGATGTTCTAGGTCCCAAACAAGCAGATTGCTATATCAGGCAGTCTTTCTCCACACCTGCTAGACTGGCATTTCTCCAGTCAGCATAAGGGCAGAAATGGCTTTACTTAGGTATTCTCTGAAGCTAACCCCGTGGTCTCCAACATTGTTTCTTTTAGAGCAATTGCAATACCACATTTTTATTTGTTTGTTTGTTTGTTTATTGAACTCCTGAGTTTGGTGTTGGTAGAATACTTTTTCTTTTTTCATTTCTGGCAAAATACCTGAAGTAAATTGCAGAGAATAAAGTCCCAGGAGCATGATAGCCTGCCTCACTCACAGTTAATGCTGCTGTGAATGTACACATATAGATGTATGTGCAGCAGCTTTATCCAAAATAGTGATGGTCTTAAACATTACGGGAGGTAGTTTTCTTAGAAGTTTAAATGGACTGAAACAATAAATTTGCTAGTTCATATTTCTTTCCTGAGTTCCAGTTGATAGCCCACAAACAATACTATAGTTTTAGTTACAAGGGTTCTATTTAATACTGGACAGTTTTCTTTACATTTATCATCCAAGCTCATTAATACTTCCATTCTGCTAAGACTGTACCAGGCAGTAGAACCCTTCTAAATTTAAAGAACAAAACAAGAAAAAGGCAGAGAACATGATTTCATACCTCTGTTTAGTATGATCTCAACTTCAATCATGCTTCTAATTGTTTATCAATTGTACCGCAAGACAATTATACCTGGTTCTGGCTTCCTTTAAAGCAAGGCCAGGCTCTTTTCAGTGGTGTCAGAAACAGAACAAGAGGTAACAAAAATAGAAGAGACTGCATCTGCAAACACACTTTCACTCTGAGTGTAATCAAGCATAGAAATAGGCTACCCAGAGAGGATGTGTCTCCATCTTTGCAGGCTGAGCAGCTGGCTCAGGGTGGTCCTGCTTGAGCAGGGGGATGGACAAGATGACCTCCAGAGCTCCCTTCCACTCTCAACTGTTCTCTGATTCTATGATCATAGCTCTTGTCCCTCTTCACCTTTACATTATTTCTTTCAAGCAAAGTAGGTGATGAAAGGGAAAGAAAGAAATGACATAGAATGATAGAGGAAACCTTTAGGAATGGGATAGAGAGACATGAT
Organism: Cyanistes caeruleus; assembly: GCF_971803275.1. Lineage (NCBI taxonomy): Eukaryota > Metazoa > Chordata > Aves > Passeriformes > Paridae > Cyanistes > Cyanistes caeruleus. The sequence goes on from NC_141702.1 coordinate 92,528,892, forward strand.
GGAGCCCCTGAAATGTTAGGAAACAAGAGGTTGTCCAAAAAAAAACTCTGGAAATGCAGTGCAGCAGAATGCCAGGGACTACCCCGGATGCAGGAAGATCAGTCCATTAAGTCATTAAGCCTTCAGTGCTGTGGGTGTGAACACCACTGATTTGCACATTGATATGTCTATATGGAGCTTCTTGGATGTTGAGTCCTCTTCCTTTTTATGTAATGCAGCTGTTGTACAGGGCAACACTGTAATGCTAAACATCATGAATCCAGGCTCCCTGACAGTCCTTGGCATTGAAATGACTTTTGCTCCAGGCCCAGGAGTGGATCATTTGGCAATGTGGTGGTCCCTTGCTGCTCCTGGAGGCTTCTACTGTCATGATCCTGAGGGCTGTAGAGAGAGTCAGCCCAGACACGTTATAAATACAATCCGAGAAAAAGGCTTTCATTAATTTATAACCTGGAGAATATCAAAAGAAGCTGTAACAAAAGAGGAAGCATCCTGTGTTCATCATCTTAACATAATCAGGAATGTTGCTTACTCTTTTCCCTTTTCCTTTTCTTCCCTTACCCCACTCCTTCCCATGCTAACATCATTATGCCTTTTCTATGTGTGACCTGGGGATAGTCACTGATGCTTTCACTATGGAAAAGGTCCCATCATACCACAAAACAGGTTGAGGCTGTGTCACGATCCGCAAGGTGGGATTCGTGATGTGGTTCTTTTAGCCGGTCTTAGAGTACAAAAGATTATCAGCAAACCAAGGACTTAAACAAGAAAACACACTTTATTGAGTGCTCATCAGCACTAATATGTGATAGAGGGAAAGAAAAGAGAAAGCAAAGCATAAGGAAAAGAGAGTAAGGGGATTATAGCTACCAACGTTGAAGTCCACTCAGCCGTCCAACGACGCAGAGTCTTCTGTCCGTTGGGGAGATCTCAAAGGAAGGTAAGTTTGGGGTATAATTTTATAGTCCTTTACAGAGCGAGGGGCGCAGGGCCAAAACCAGATGAGATTGATGATCATTGTGATGAAATTCCATTGCGCAGGGAGCAGGTGTAGGGTACAGAGCAATCCATGTCTTGCAAGTCTTTGCTCACCAGCAGGAACAAGGACAAGGTGTTGTGGAAAACCTATTGCACCGGGTACCACGCACAAGCCTCTGCTCACCAGCAGGAACGAGAGCCATGAGTCGTGGAAAACCCGTTGTGCAGGTTACCAAGCCTCTGCTCACCAGCAGGAACAAGAGCAGTGTACCGTGCAACCTCCTGCAAACAATCACTGAGCAAACATCCATCTCAGCTAGGCCCAAACCCCCAAACCAAGTCCCTTGTGATATTTAGGGTCTCAGTCTCTGTCCTTGAGACGGTTGTGAGACAGATGAGGGAATCTTCGGACCGTCTCTTACAGGCTGTGCCCATTCAATTTTTTTTTAATTGAGTTCTGTTTGTTCAGTTATCTTCCTACTGGGAAATGACAGGTGCCACTCTTCCAGAGAGATTACATTGAAGTGTGACAAGAGTACATTTAGCAGGCTTTTATATTAATGACAGCTAGCTCTGGTAATGCTTAATTCCCCTTTTATCCTTTTTCTTTTTTTTTTTAATCTTCATTGAATAAAAATATGAAACAGTGATGTTGCTATGTCCACTTGAAGTTTAATCAGAACACTTACTGTGCTATCTATCTGTCCTTACTAGCAGTAACTTTCTTGGTCTTCAGAGTATTGTTCCTGAAACTATTTTCTTTAAAAGAGGCTAGGCCATCTCTTTACAATCAACAGGAATAATTTACTGCGTGGGGTTTTGTTGATTGGTTTTTGGTTTGGGGTTTTATTGTTTGATGTTTTTGGGGGGTGGTTTAGGGGTTTTCTTGCCTTTTTTTTGCGTGTTTTTGGTTTGTTTGTTTATTTGTTTGTTTGTTTATTTGTTTGTTTGTTTAGAAATATAGAATTTTACTGCAAATTAGAGGCATCAGTGGAGCTGGTAGCACTCAAGAGGAGTTCCTTGAGAGTCTGCTGATACATGTGTGTATGCGGCAGCTAATGTTAGAGGCTGGCATAACCTTGGTACTGGGAGAGAATATTTCAGAAGTTCCCACAGCAAAACCTATTGTTGCTGTCATCAGGGGAGGGTAGCAGGTTCAATGCAGGGACTGAAAAGGATTTTCTTTGATTTGGTTTCTCCTAGTGAGGGAATTTTTAAAATATGAGTATCTGGTAGAAAAAACCTACTAAGATGCCCAACATAAATGCCTAAGCGGACTGGGAGTGAAAAAAGGTCTGACAGTAAAGCCTGTAGTTTTTTGCTGTCATCTTTCTAGTGCACACATTGGTCTTTTGATGATAGTTGTGGCTGAATATAGACCTAAAGTACCCCAGTACTGATCTCTAATCCCAACTGCTCTCTTTTTCCCATCCTCCTGGAATTTGTACTGCACATCCTGCTGACATTGCAGTAACACTTTGAACTTCCCTCTTTTAGTAGCCTCCTCTTGTGGATTCCAATAGGTGACAAATTACTGAAATTAAATGTTCTTTCCTAACTGATTCTACATACCTCCACTGTGTTTCTAATTTAAAATTTGTTAGTATACCTTAGTGTAAACCTAAAGAGTCCCATTAAGACCTGCCTTCTATTTCCTTGGAAAGTGTCCTCTGAAGTAACCTCAGAGTGTCCACTGAAATTTCTAAGGTAAAAGAAGGCTGTCCAAGCTCAGGAATACCCAGAGAAAGATGCTGTGTTTCCCAGAGATGCTCAAATGTTATACACAGCATTTCTTAAATGTTGCGTTATGTTTTCCCTGTGGCACTCACATAATCTTGTTTCAGTAATTGAAAGTTACAGAAATTGGAGCTTTATCATTTAATAACCTTCCTACTTGCTGTTTGCTCAGATGACTATGATCTAGTTAAAAACATTATGTAAATGTATTTATAAACAAAAAGTAATCAGCCTGTGGAGGAAAGAAAGCCAAAGTAGGAATACATTAAAAGTAAGAGACAAAAATAAAATACCTGAGACATGAATTCAGAAAATACTGATCAGTCACAATTTTATGTGAAAGCAGTGGATGTGCTGACTACTTAACAATCATAAAATTTTGCTTTCTTGTTAAGTGTTAACTTCAGTAATGGGGTATTTTGACTGACATCAAGTGAGAGAAGCTTAAGATCTGACTAACCTCATATTAGGACGCTTTATTTGCACTTGTCAAAAAGATGGTTTCTTCTGTCTTTTATGTCTCTGATCTAAGATCCAGCCCTTTACTACAGATTGTAATTCATTTTTTGAAGTTATGAAATATAAACCATCAGCAGAAATGGAATAAAAATAAACCTCTGGCTACCCCAGTGAGGGGGAGGAAAAGGGCCCCTATTTGGTTCTCAGACTGAACACTCTCAGACTGACTGAGCCACTGCATATGTCATGGGGTTATGAAGTTATACAACACCAGCATTAGTCTCTTAGCATGAGTGTGTGAGTACTTGGTAAAGACCTGGAGATTTTTGTCAACCTGTAAGAGACATACGTTTTTTTTCCTAAGTTTATTTTCAGTGAGAGAGAACATAAGGCATCATTTCATCTGTTTTGGGGTAATTTGCACTGTTATCAGTGGTAATAGGTGGTGTTGGTGGCTGGGATAATTCAGTACTTGGAAAAAAGTATCAAAGGTTTCAGTCCAATGTAACTTCCAGGTTTTTTGATAGAGGAGTTTGATACTAGATCTACTAACCTTACATAAAGAAACATTCTCATGCCCACTGTTGACAGTGAAGGATGTAGTATATTTTTTAGGAGATGTGCCAAACACACCACTCTAATTATACAATACACAAACATCCTAAAAGGATAGTTAGGGATGACTGTATTTCTCTCTGCTCCTCAGGTGATTAATTTAATGCTGCTCAGTGAGAAACAAAGTCCATCTTTTCACAGGACTGTTCTCTCATGCCTGTTTTTCAAAAGATCCATAAACCCATGGAATTTTCCTTCTGAGATTAAGATGTAGTTAACAGTTCTACCTCTATACATTCAACAAGCTTAGCCCAGTTTCTACTCACAGAAATTTCTAAATCAATATGTAAGGCAGATGTAGAGAGAACAGGATTTCTCTCCCAAAGCCATCTCCTTCCCAGGGCAGTTGGTACAAATTTTATTGGAAATTGCTCCTGGCAGTATGTGCCACTGATTTTCCTTTAATCCTGTTTTCATCTCACTTAACAATAATTTCAGGAATGGTTTTAGTTTCCAAAGCTGAGGAAACAGTTTCTTCTTGGTGGAAAGAGCATTGGCTGCTAAATAAAAAGAAATGTGCTTTTCTGGTTAAGCATTATGAAGATGATTGTACAATCTGTACTGTACACTTGGAAACTGCTGCAACAAGACGTGTACCATATGGTGTGTATGGTATTCCCTTACCTCAAGTGTTCCTTTACACAAACTGGCATGGCTGGTAATGAGCTCATTTTTGAATAAGGGAAATATGGATGATTTTTTTGTCTTTTTTGAGTGGGGGTTGGGGTAGGTTAGAGGAGAGAAGCAGAAATCTCTACATGCAAGAACAGGGCAAAATGTTGTCATTTCTCACCTCTGCTGGTTCTCTAACCAGCTTGAAGTCTAAAGCAATCAGGAACTTCATTAGGGAAAAAGAGGGAGACTATTGAGCTGAGGTTAAGTTTAACATGATGCCATGTGTGGTGGGTTTTAGCCCTAACTAAAATCACCAGAGTACTTACTCATTTCTTACTGTAAGATATGGATTAGGAGAAGGGAAAAACAGGATTAAAAGGAATAAAGAAACTTTATTAACAGGACTACAATAATAAGAAAGCTGAATAAAACCTGCAGAATAAGACCTCCCACTATCCTACCTTTCCTTTCCCAACTGACAACACAGAGACAAAATTTGGGATGTTAAAACAGTACTAACTATACAATAGTCTTTTCATCAGTCTTTGTAGGCACAGGAATGCCATGGAGACTTCTCCTCAAGAAATAGTTTTCTTGTGGCTTTTCATTTCTATGAACGACAGCCATCTGGGCACAAATTCTGCCATCTCCTCCCATTTTCACAGCCCTTCTAAAGGTGTGTCAATGGGCCATGAACTTGTGGGGTATTATTTTAAGGATGAGTTATTCAAAGGCAAAGATTCTTTCCATCTGTCTCTGTGATCATCTCTGGGAACAAAGGTTTTCTTCTCTCCCTGGGGCCAAAGGGTCTTCATCAACTCTCATCTCTCTCTCTTTTCAAGCTTCTCATGGGATCACAGCTACTCCAACATCAGCTTAACTTTGTTGATGGATACCTCTGCTCAAATCTACAGCTTAAATACTTCATTCCCACAATACTCTTTCATAAATTAAAGGAGATTTATTGTCCATCTCCATGGCCTTATCAAAAGAATATTTCAGCCTATTAGAGCATCTCTTCATTCTCCTTCCATCTGAGGCTTGACTCCTTCTTTTACTGACCTTGATGTTTCATGTTGTTTCATTACGTGTCGATTGCTCCATCTTTTCTCTCTCTGGAGAGATGATTAAAGTCTGCAGATCTCATTTGTGTAGTGAAAGGGTTAAATCTTTCCCAGGCAGTCACAGTGTTGGATTTCAGGTGCCTCTCTGAGCCCTGCAGCCGATGGGAGGGAACAGATGGTCCTCAGCCTGGAGCTGTCTCTGCAGGCTGGAGGGAGGGAGAGGGAGAGGTGTAAGCGAGTGTCAGAAGCCATGGCTTGGCCCAGCCTGGGGCTGGGCATCCCCCTGGGAAGGGCTTTGGCCACCCCGCTGCATTGGGACCCAGAGGGCTTCCCAGGAGAAGCCAGCTCTGCAGCACAGCCTGGTCCAGTCTGGGGTCCCCACAGCCTCCATCCCCCACCTGGGACCTGCTGGGCTCTGACCCAGCCTCGCACAGGACGCAGGAGAGCAGGCCAGGCACACCAGAGCTCTGCTGCCTTTCAAGGCTGGAAACAAAGAGCAAGAAGTTCCTGGGCTTGGGTTTTTAAAAGGTGGTATTCACAAAGATGAACTTACTTTTCAGCGGTGCAAAATGCTTTCAGTTCTCAGAACTGGTCAGCTATTGGCCTGATCTTAAACACAGAAGAAACTCCCAGCAGCTTCTCTCAAAGAAATCACTTCCCTGGGTAGTTCCCACTACTTTCCCTAAATACCAAACTACCACAACATGATAGAAAAATAGAATTTAAGTAAAAATTAGTTTTGTTTCTCTTTCTCTCTGGCAGATGCATAGCCCATAAATGTGTGGGAAATGAGCACAATAGGCAGGAGAAATGTGTTATCAGCTCGCTTACTGTGGGAGAAGAGAATGGGAGGCTCTTAACCTTGGGAAACACTTCTGCATGTTGCATTCTTCTTCTTGGAAGTCACCTTAGAGGAAACTAGGAGTGTGATACAGAGAAGTTAAAATTAAAATGTTTTCTACCTGTGTGCTCCTAAAAACCACAGACAGACAGGGAAATCCTTTTAGACCATCACTGCTCTCAGGCAACGTAGGTTTAGCGTGTCACCATGCTGATCTGCCATAAAGAGAAACAACCATTTGAGGGAAATTGATAACCTGTATGATCAAGCTGACTCAAAACACTGTTTTGGACTCCCTCCTATTAGATTAGTACTTGTTCATGGTGTGTATCTTGGTGAAGGATGGTCTCCCTGAAATAAGCAAGTTGTAGACCACTTGTGCCTATGAAAGCTTGAGATGGCTTTTTTCTCTCTCACCAAGATATTGCATTCTTCATTTATTAAAGATAAAGTCCATCCAAAGGGACATGCAGTGCCATGTCCGGCACATTAACGATAAATGTCTATGATATATTGTCTCAGGCAGAAGTCTAGAACCTGCATAAAATGTTCTTGAGCTTGCATATTCTTACTAATCTATTATAGTGCCCTAACACAGGACAAATCATGCGACTAAAAGGAATACTTTGATCCTGAATGAAAGGAATATCCTTTGTCAAGAGCCATAATATGACCTTTTGCTACAGGCTATAAATGTTACAAGGCCTGTGTAGCATTTTCTGTCATGACCCTCAACACTAATCTGAGACAATGAGTGGATTGTGGGAAACAGAGGCATACTGAGGACTAAAACTGCAGTTGTGGATAGAGCAAGCTGCATGAAAAGTAAGGTGTAATAACAGCACACACTTTCATGTAGTGAACAAAACTAGTCTGCAGTCCCATTGTAATTGCCATGAACATTGTTAGGGCAGCCAAGAGCTGGCAACTGAGGGGTCTCCTGTAGGATTGTTTTTGCCATGAGAGGTGTGATGTTGCCTTGGAAAACAAATTGAGCATGGGATGATGATGCAAAGCCCCAAGCCCCTTTCTTGAATGTAGATGGTCTTATTACTCCCCAAGGTTTAGGGTCATTTTTGTTAAATTTTGGGTTCTTGCTTTCATTACTTGGGGATGAATATGAACAAAAATGAACAGAAAATGGAAAAACACACTGCATCATTTTTATGTTCCTGTCTTACCATTTTAGTTAAAGACACTTCAATAAGGATTTATGATAAAATAAATATGAATAGTATTAAGCGGTAAAGAACATAATTGCTAATTTGAAGAGTTTGAAGAAAGGCATTAAGAACAGAGCATTTGACTGTTAGACAAACAAAAGCTGAATTTTCTAAGCTTAAATTGGCACTTTTTAAATTAAAAATAGATTTATATTGTAATGAGTGTTAAGAAACAGACCTTTATCTGTGGGGTATCATCAAACTTAGTGAAATGAGGACAAACATTTATTCTTTAATTTTTCATTATCTGAAGTCTCCAAAAGTTTATGAAAGTTTCTCACTACATGTTTTTTATGGTGTGTTAGAGAAAGGAAAACATGCCTGAGCCAGTGAAATATATTTGCATAGAAAAAAAAAGAGTAATTGCATTTATATATACGTATATGTATGGCCAGGGTAGAAGTCAATAAACACTTGCACATTTCTATCTATGGAAGCAGGCTTTAATTCTCTACTATTTTACTTTTCATTATTTATCAATCTGCAAATAAGAATTTAAAATGCTGTTTTGTGGATTTAGCAACAGGCCTTTTGCATTAATTTGCACTGGTGGTGTTAAGAAGAACCAGAACATGAAACTTCAGTGTCTCTTCAGAAAACTGTCAGACAGGAATATGTGTCCTGCTGCCACATGGGAGTGGACTTGAATAAAAATCCCAAATTGTATTTGTAATGTGGATCACTATCTCACTTCCTGGGTTGCATAAACCTGTTGAAGGACAAAGATCATTCCATGTTCTGAGGTGAAAATAGAAGCAATTTCACCACGAAATTGGTGAAATATAGATAACAGAAATATCTAGTCAGAGGACACAAAACTCATGTTTCCTTGGGAATACTCAATCATACTTTTCAGGACAGACTAAGATAGTGATAAAACTTTGGGGGGTATAGCATGGCCTCCTTTTCTAAGAGATTTAGAATATATTATTTTATACATTTATTATATATAGCATATATTACAACTCCTGTGAGAAACAACTTTCAAACAAAATATCAAATATTAGAACAACTAGACTGATCCTTAAGACTTTTCACAATATACTTCCAGTGTGAGTCTCAATGCAAATAAAATATAATTTTATTTTTTTAAATTTATTTATTTTTTTTATATATTTACTATATTTATATATCAAATTTATATAATTTGAAAACCAAACAGGAAGTTAGATTGGTTCTTTCATTGTAAAATTCAAAAGAGGAAAAATATTCAGTTTCCACAGAGATTTTCCTTTTAGGTTTCAAATGAGGGGCTTTTGTAATGAAAAAACCCCACAGCTCTGAGGATGTATAAAGTTATTTTCCTGCTTGAGATGATGAAAGTATATGCTTTTGTATTTTTTCCCAAAATCAGTTTGACCTCAGGACTTACCCTGATTTATTGCCTACCTGCTGTTCCATCCAGAAAGACCTAAAGATACTTTATTACCTTGCACTTGGTCTTACACATGTGAGCCCAAATCTTCCTTGGGGTTCTGAGCTGTTGTGGCTGAAAATCTTCCCTGTTATATAGACACGGGTTTAGCTGAAAAATCACTGGGTTGACTAGGGGATTTGTTTAAAATGCTGTGTTTCTCTTGTTTCTCTGGATAATCTCTTGACCTGAGCATACCCACTACTTCTCATGTTGTGTTACATCAAGAAAGGATGAGCTTGAGAACAGTATCTTAATTGCTACTTCCAAGACTGTGATTATCAATGTAGTATTGTCACCTTCTTGCTGTTTTACCCTTTTAACATACACTGTTTTGCACATATGTATTGTAGTCCTTGTAAGCACCTGATCCAGCTGAAAGCCAGGTCTGAAAACAAGTGTGCTGAACCCCACCACAATCTGCATCTTTTAATTTTTAGTGTTGTGTGATCAGCCTATTTGCTGGCATGCTTCCATCTAAAACCTGGACTCTTTCTGAACTGTATTCCATTCTTACAAATACATATCAAGCTACCTGTTTCCTGGGGCTGGGAGAAGAATAAGAGACTATCTTACAAATCTCATTTTCCACTAAAAAAAATAATTTCAACCTTTATCGTTTTGAATGAATGATTTGTTTTCCTTCTCCACAGCTCAAAAACAAAACAAAACAAAACACACACACACACAAAAAAAAAAACACAAAAAAACCTCAAAATAATATCACACAAAAAACAAATAATAAAGCACCTTGGCATGATAACAATTTGCTTCATTTTCTGGTTTTCTGTTGGCTCAATTTGTTATTTTCTGTGTGTGGGTTTGACATTGAAGCCCCTGAAGACCTTATTTTAGAGTTCCTGAAATAAAATTCTGTTGCTTGTAGGTCAGGGGGTCTGTCCAACCCCCGGCTGCCACAGACTTCCTGGATAAGGGTCCCACAAGGAACAGCCATCCAGGAGTCTCAGGCAGTTTCCAGCTGGGCTAACCCCTATGAACTTGTCCTGAGGCTTCAAGTGATCAGCTCTTTTAGATGTGATTTCAGCTCTAGTGATCAGCTCGGCTTGCTCATGAGTTACCCCAGCTGATGCGTGGATGAGAAATGGGGAGCTGTGTAGCATTCCACAGAGTCCTTCATTGGCAGGTTTTAGTGAAGGGGGCCAGTGGCTGCCACATCCACTGAACTGGGCAAAAGCTGGGGTTTTTAAAGGGAAAGGGTTCAATGGTTTAAGACTGGGGTAAAATTACCAATAGTTTACAAGGAGATAACATGGGGTCCTGAAGCAGGAAGGGGTCCACAGCTTAGTCACCATGACTAAGCAGTTTTGTTTTATCTTAGGGAACAGATCTCCAAGGCAGAAGCCTTTGGGAGGACTGGCCTTCCTTCACAAAATTCCACAACAACTTTCACAGATTTTTAGTTGAGTGAAAATTCAGGGGTCCCCTTGTTAAAATTATAGTTCCAGCACTGCATCACCATTTTGAGCAGAGATTAAATTACTTTCTCCTAAACTAAATATGATGCCAGTTCTGTGTCTGAGTGAGGACATGAGGATCCTCATGTAGCAGGAAATATAGACCCACAGTGTAAATACCTTCTGGCCTCTAAAGGTCAGTGCTACTTTATCCTGCAACTACTCAAATCTGATATATTGATGATGATCAGGAGCATAACAAGCATAGGGATCCAAGCTGTTCTAACCTAATATCAGGTGAACACTATTTTTGACTTCTCCAGCATTCCCAGGAAGACCTAATTCTTCTTTTTGTCTGATTGCTTTTTGACCAAAAACCTTCACCATTGGTAGCTCACCTGGCAGCTGGAGGAGGCACATTCATTCCTGTCATCACTGAGCAGGCCCTCATGCCTGGCTGCAAGCCCCAGGTGCCAGCTTCATACATGTAATTACAGCTGTAAAACACATTTCTCAAGCTTAGTGAAGTCTTAACACCATATGGTCGTCAGTGTTTACAAATGAGGTGTTATTAAGTTGTCAGTTGCTTACAGAATTGAAATGGAATGAACTGGATGAAGTGGGAGGAGTGACCTTGAGTTAATGGAGACTGTTGTGGCACACTGAGCAATGAATAACACCATGGGTAATAACTAGATTGGTCTCACCCATATCCCTTTTCATGTGTACATTCTTTTATTACATCAGTGATCAAGTAGTTGGTGCATATGGCTGGAAGCAAGGAATTAAAAACTATAAATAACATACATTTTAATTGAAGTCCAGCTGTGAATTCCTGGCCTCTGTGATTAAACCTTTTATCACATGGATTGTCCCACCACAGGTACATTCATACTACTCATAGAACTACTTAAAACAACTTAAAAAAAAAGCCTTTCTTTCTTTCAGGTGTCCAAATTGAATCAATTGAGAATTTCTTTGGCAGTACCAGGGCAAGTACTGTGGATATAACAAATGCATTCTTTCATGTATGTAAAATCCTCCTGCAATTTCTTCTGCTCAAAAGCTGCTGGCAAGCACTTTGAACATGCCAACACTGGAAAGGGGGAGGGAGCATGAGAAATGGCTTTACGGATACTGAGGGTCATCTGCCTTAGGGTTTTCCACTCCAATTATAGCTCATTAATGTGGTCCCTAGGATTTCCTAAAAATAATGAAAAAACGTTGGATTGGGCCAGCCTTGATAGCATTACCTAAATACAACAGCTTGATGCTGGATTTCTCCAGGCTTTCTGTCTTTATCAAACTTCAGTGAAAAAGCTTGATGAGCAGGCTGCTGAGCTAGCAGTGTGACTCCTAGGGGGATTTAGCTGTGTGAGTAGATCAACATTTGCCTGAAAACAGGGGCACCACTGGTGTCATCCTTTACACAGTGTGTAGCAGAGTGGGACCTTGATTACTGTGATGGAAACAGCAATGGATGATATCTGTTACTGATCACTTCATGGGTAGACTGTCTGCAGTGGTGAAGAATTAATGTTTTCCAGGGCAGAGGAGTGACTGGCTGTTCCTAAGCCTCATATTTAGGAGTTTGGTTTGTTTATAACTCTGTCTGGAAAGAGTTCTCCAAACATTGTCTGAGATTTATACTTATATGACATGATAACCAGGCTGAAAAAAAACACTGTTCTTGACAGCAGTATCCAAGTATTTTTTTTTTTTCTAGTTCAGGTGTGTCATATCTGCAATGTGATGGACTTCTTTTAACAAGTCAGTGCTGACATAAGCTTGATGCTTGCTATTCCCCAAGTAAAATTATGTGGAGGAAAATCTCTGTGTCCAAGCTACAAAAAAAGATGATTGCTGCAGAGAATGCAGAAAAATAACATTATACAAAGCTCACAGTCCTGCATTAGTGCAGTGAATAACCCTAATAATATATATTAAATTACTCTGAGATATTTGGTTTCTCTCAAGGAGATTTATCAGCCAACACAAGCTTTTGTGGAATGTCTTTGAACCTAAACTACATAAAAGCGGCCAGTAAATATAGACCACCAAAAGGAGGGAAAGGCTCTGGGAGTTGTTAGAGTTATAAATTATTTGGTTTTACTGCAGCATGCAGCCAGAAGGTTCTTCCTTGATTTAAACAGATGCTTTGTTTTCCTCTTTGTTGCCCACCATTTGCACTTGACCTGCCAAGTATCCAAAGGCACTTAAGACAGGTAAATCAGTATTTCTAGCACTGCAGTAAACATGCCAATTGAATACGACACTGAGACGGACTCTGAAATTAAAATATAAATGAGAAGTCTTACGTGACTTCTGGTGAAAGGAGAAGTTTGAAAGTAGCAGCACTAATTTTTCATCTTTAGAAGCCAACAAGCACCACAAAAGCTGTTTTATCCTTCATGCAGTGGCCTAACTTTTTGAACCTAAACTGTTCAAGCCAAAATTGTTACAGCTTTCTTAAGTTTTAATTTTTTTTTTACTGTATTTAAGTTGCTATGAAGGAGTACGTGTTGTAAGAAGAGCACCCTTGGCATTTAAAAGAAGATAATTTAATAAGCTAAATTATAGAAAGAAATAGAATAGGTTTTTACTCCACATTCTTCTTTCAGAAAGGACTCCCCAAAGCCCTTGTCAAATCAGCAGCTTCCATCCCAGGGAAGGACAGGATGAAGGCTCACCTTGTTGCAGCATACACCAAGATTTTCTCTAGTGCATCTCTATATCTCTACTGCATCTAATCTTCTCTGAGACTGCTTTTGCTTTGAAGCAGGGTAGGAGAAAGCAGAATCTTGCAGGGACTTTGCAGGCAAATGTAAGTGCTCTGATGGAATCTACAGTGGTTCATGTATATATACAAGGGATATATAAAAGCTGTTTTATTGGCAAGGGGGCTGTTGACCAAGGCACCGTGGTTATACTCTAGTACCTTGGGACCAGTATGTTCCACAAGAGCAAACACTGTGAATTTTGAATTGCTGTTGCCTCTAAAACATTACTTTGCCAATAGTGCTGCACCTCCACACAGTAATTGTCATTCAGCACTCAGATTTTGCCAGCTATTTTGAAATTCCATGGCAAATCAATGTGTCCTCAGTGTTTCACAAAACTAGATCCTAGTGCTTCAATGTCATCCTGATACAAATGAAAGACTTTATCTTATAAAAACTTGCTAAACATGAGAACGTATATGTTGTGGGGAATGATTCTCTGTTGCTGAACTCTGGACTGCTCAGGAGCTGTTCTATGACTGATCATGTGCCTATTCTATTTTGGGCCTTTTGCAATAATGCTGAAATATTTCAGTTTGCTGTGAACTTTCTTCTCATCAGTTAACACTTGCTTAGGGATAAGCAAGGAAAAGGTGTGGTGAGTGTTATGCGAAAAAAATATAAATATATTCCCTCTCACTAAATCCATGTAAGCTTACCAATTTATTGAAGGAGGTAACCAACCAATCAAACAAATCCCTCCAAACCAGCTCTGGGTGGTTTTATTAAGTATGACCTCCTACAGGTCAGAGACTATAGAAGATCTTCAGTCTAAGGCAGAATGGAGATTTACTAGAAGTTTTGAGTTTTGTTTGTAGCAGGGTAAGACTAAATCTGGAAAATGTATAAAAAGGGGTTGTGACCCAATGTAGTCCTTGTACTCTGCAGTCTTTTTGAGTCTTGCTAACCTACAGAACTCCAGTCTACTCAGGCTTTGTTGTAAAAAGTCTAAGCTGTCTTGTGACATGTCATCCTGTCCTTGACAGAAGCATAGTGCTCACAAGTCCTCCAAAAGCCCTGGAAACCTTCATTCTCAAATACAGTATCAATCTTTGACATAATAGATATCATGAAAAGCATTCACATTAATCCCCTGGCACATGGAAAATTGTATCTTGGTAAAAGAGTGCTGTCAACAGGGACAATGTCCTTGCTTGGAAGATTATCCAATTTGTTATCTCTCTTTGTGGAGAGCTGACCAATATCTTGAGCACTGTACAACTCCATTGTCATAATGCTACCTGCAAAATTAATTTGTCATGTGTGTATAAATTTGTGCCAAACTATCTCAATTTTTGAGTGATGGTCATGTTAAGAAGCAGAAGCCAAATAGAATGGGATTTCAAGCACATACATTAATTGTCAATTACTTAATTTAAAACTGCACCAACAGCCTAGGTGAATTTTGTAACATTAGATTTAGTTTCAATATTGTCAGTAAAAGTTTGGTGTGATGTTACTTGAACTTATAGTTCAGGACTGAAGTCATTGCAGCAATGGAGGAAAAAGGGTGAGTGAATTACCTATACTAATGACTGAGTTTTTTCACAAGAAAAAGTTGCACATTTTTTTCTTTTTTTCTCCCATTTTTGGAGAAAATATTGTTACTTTATATATGTGGACTGTCTTGTTGACAGGGGGAAGTTTTGCTTTTTATCTATGCTGATATCATTAAATTAGCAAAACCCCTGTAGTGTGAATAGCGTTATTGCTAGAATAAAAGTGCTTATATTAGTATATCTTATATTAGCAGGAGAAATAATTTACACACCCATAAATCACCTTAAGTTTTTCAGATTATATCTGCACTAGGGCTTTTATTGGAGTACTTCACTGGCAGTCAGGCTCACTAACTTCCTTTCTACCCTGAGACTGAATCAGGGTAATGTGCCAAGTAGGCACAGCATTATACTTGACTAAGTTTTCCCAGAGAAAGCAGAAGATAATTGTGGGATCTTGTCAGAAAAAAATAGTAGTTTTCTCTTTTTGGAAAGTATAAAATCCTTTTGAGCTCAAAATGTAAACAATTTTAGCCATAAACCTTTATCTGAAACACAGGCATTTAATTTTTGAATTCTTCCCCTGTGTCTCTCCAGAGATGCTTAGATTGTTTATGTTGCCAGTCTGCACTGGGCTCTGAGCACCCTGTATGAAACTCACCTTCTAGCTTCAGGTCCTTGTCTTTCAGGCATGTTATAGTTCATGCCTGATGTTCTGGGCAAAGGGCAAAGGAGCCAGGTGGTGAATGTAGCTCATAATGGAGGACTTCTATTGCCTGAAATGACATGGGAGTACTTACATATGAAAAATGTGAGAGAAAGGTATTTCTATTCATAACTTTTAAAAACTACCTCAAACAATAGGCTTGATCTTGTTCTCAATAAAAAAAAAAATCACAGTGAAAGGACACTTTGGAGAAGAAAAAAAACCCCAGATTTTCCTTGATTAAAGACCCTATTTCCCTTTCTTCTTCAAAATAAATGGATTGTAGAAGATTGTAGGAGAAAAGGCACCAATGAACCTGTCAACCTTTGGTCAAGAATGTTTGGATTACAGTCACCAATTGTAGTGTGTCATGAGCAGCAACTGTGACCATTCCCCTCTTATAGCCCACTATGTGAGCCCCTTCTTTACAATATTTTTCACCATGGCATCCAGCATGAACACTTAAAGAGCAAACTTCAGAAAGCCATTGCAAGAAGCTCCTGAAGCACCTGTTTTAAAAAAAAGCATGTTAGACATTGCTTGAAATTAACACATTGCTTACAAAGGATAAATCCACATGGCTGTCTGACCCATTGGATTTCCATTTCCCTTCAGTCTGAGGTTTCACATGATTCAGTGACAAAAACAGTTGTGCTGCAAGGTGATGACAGAAGAGGTAGCAGAAGGAAGTCTGTGCATCTCTGGCCACAAGTACAAGTTCAGATTTCATGCCCCACCAGAGTGGTTTTAGACTCTTTTACAAAGTTTTTTTAGTTTTTGGGAACCAGTGTACTGTCTCCCCTCTTCTGCCTTGATATAAGTTGATAGTAGTATTATAAATCTTGAAAGGTAATGTTCAAAGCATCCAAAACATATTGTACACTAGATTCATTCAAATTAGAATTCCTTGAGTTAAATCTCTGCCAAGTAATTCCTCTGAAAGTGAGTGAGTCGTATAAACCAGAGACATAGACTGAAGTCCTCACAGGCTTCTGGTAATTTAGATCTGGACACAGGCATCATTTTATTGACATGTTTACTTGATGTGATTTTTTTTTTTTATTTTTTTAAGTCTGTCGCTTTATTTACCTGTCTGAAGTCTGATGCCATATTAGGACAAAAAAAAAAAAAAGTCTTTGCAATTTTCACTACTTAGGTAAAAACAAGAAAAGTTAAAAAAACATTAAGAAGCCTTTTCTGTTTTTGCAGGATTCTGATTTGCATTTTGTATTTTGAAGATTTTGGGAGGGAAAAAAAAAAATCTGAGATTTGCCTACTTCCATGAATAGAACACCCATGCCTATTAGAGATATTCCTACTCCTAATCTCATCAAATTACGGATGGGCTGAACACTGATTATCCAAGCTTTGTCTTTTTCATTTGCACGATGAAGTGTCACTGTGGTATTACCGGGCTTAATAATTTGGAAAGTCATGATTTGATTGCCTTCATTTTAATACAGCTCTACCTTGGCAATCAAGTGTTTGTGAATGCCTTGATTGTAGTCAGTCTCCTGGGAGGCTGTGCCTTCAGTCAGTCTTGTGGCTGTCCTCTGGGTCTGAGCAGTAGGGAGGGGATCCTCACATGATGTCTTCTGTTGTACAGCCTCTGACATAGACCTTATTTGCTACTTTCTAGCCCAGATTCCCTCTCTGAGTGCTTTACTGTTGCACAGTTTTTATAGCATAGTCATGCATATTTGTAACTGCCCTATGCCTATTCATAGTGTCCACTCACTGCTGCAACACTTTACTCCTGTTCCTTATCTCCAAACCCCTTCTCAGCTTTTTGTTTCTGAAATCATGCACCAGCCTTGCTCCAGCTCTTCAAAATTTATTTCCTTCACTTCTCATAGTTCTGGCTTTTCGACCCTCTATCCAGCTTAGTTTTCCAACTGGATTTTCCATCCCTGCTTCCAGACCGTGACTACAAACCACGTTTTATGCCAAACACAGTGGTTTGCTGTGGATTTTGCCTTCTCTGTGTTCCTAGTTTGTGCTTGGTTCATGTTTAATACATGGACTTGCCCTGCTTTTGCGCTTAGTGATCCCATCTGAAAATAAGAATTTTCCACATCCTTGAGAAGAAAAAGTCTCCTGTTCCCAAATAAAGCATTCACCTCCATTACCATTGATCAGAAAAGTATCTGGGCTACAAGGAGCTAGCTTACCATTTGATCCCCATGGTGAGGTTCCTTCCTTGGCTCAGCTACTGGCCATTCTGTTGTCCACTGCTGTACTTCACTTTTATGTCCTCCTTTGACATGTGGAAGGATTCTGCAGGCAGGCACTTTATGATGAAGGATCTCACAGCACATTTCAAATTGTTACTGTCCCCAAGATACATTTTCCAGACAGCTGGTTCAGCATGCAAGAGCACATAATTCAGTATTTTCCATCAATGTCTTATGCACATTAGGATTGTCAAGGGGATTTTGTCAGGACCATTTTCAGAAGGAATAAGCTAATAGAGAAACATTTGCTTCAGTTTGCAAAGAATTTTCCAGGCAATGCCTATTAATAAAAATGGTGATTATGATTGTTATTGTTTGTTTTACTGGGATGTATGTCATTCAGATGTAGATTTTGATCTGTTGTGGTAGTTTTATTTGTGATCCAATTTTCCCAGGGGTGTGAATGGATTGCTGTTTATACAGTGCAGATGTATTTTGGGTAAGCTGTGGACACAATTCTTCTTTGAAAGGTTCTGGTTTTATTTCCCTCTGACAACATTAATATGCAGCTTTTAAAATTGGCATGAATGGTGGATTTTCTGCAGATTCATCAGAGAAATGAGGAACACTGAATTTTTAAGCAATTATAACTAGCATCAATTATGAAGCTGTTATAATTATAAAGTAACACAAAATGAAAACAAAAACTCAATGAAAACTCAGGCACAAATAAATATTTGTGTCCAGAAGAGTGATTCTGGATTGGACCTTGTCATTCAAAGCAGATAACTAGTTAAATAATACAGAACAAATGGCTGAATATATGGCAGAAAATTATTAATTTATTAATACTTAAAGACTAAAAATACTTATAATTTGCATACTATACATCAATATATTTATTATATTTAATTACATCTACATATAGGGAAATTTCATATTTTAAATTATTCTATATTTCATGTTATATATTAAATATAAACTATAGAATTATTTTTATTATTTATATTTAAGACATTTCATATGATGAGGAAGATAGATTTTTAAAACTATATAATGGATTATATCAGGTCAATCTCTCATTAAAGCTAGTATCACGCTCCTTGCAGCAGATAAGATCTCCAGCTTGAGATATGGATGAAATACACCCTGAAACTATTTAGGCAGTGGTAGCTCTCCATTATCAGGGAACAGGAACTGAAAGGTAGCATTCCTAACTATGTTGGCTGGGTTATTGGGGTTGGACAGAAGAATTGATACCAAATTGATACCAAAAACTAAAGCTCTAAACTTTCACAGCTCCCTGCAATGATAGAAGGATCCATGTAGAGAATGCTGGTACTTAAATCACCTCTTCGAAGGGGATATAGTTTGAAATCATTGTCTAACACTAATATACCTCTTAATAGTGGAGGAGAGAGAAATATCTGGATACGTGAGAAGGCAAGCCAGTCAGGGATGTTTTCAGAGATAACCTCTGAAAAAGTAGACTCCTATTCTTTCTGCTCTTTGCTTTAGGAAGGCCTGGAAATGAGAGTCCACTGTATACAGAACCAGCTTCACAGTGCTTGCAAGATGTATCTAATTGGGGTGCTTTGCGCGAGGGAGGGGTGGAGAAAAATCAAGAACAGACAAAAATAACCAAAACCAAACCCCAAATTAAGAAAATGCAAACAAAACAACAACAACAAAATCCATTAAAAAATTCCCCTATAAAAAACTTTACTCCCCAAAGCACACCACCCCCACTTTAAACACCAATATGCCAGCTTCTGAAACGTTCCAAGTGTTGTCCAAATGTATATTGGCCTGTTGATCAAGAATCTTGGACATGATTAGAGGTCTGGATGCCTTTGTTTGGGATCTCTCACCTTCTGAGAGACCAGGTTTTTATTTCTCATTTTGTATGCTGAGATACCAGTCATGAATATGACCTAAGAAGCTCCCAGTTGCTATTTAAATCCCCTGGCTATCTGTTACAACATGCACTTCAACCTCTGCCTGTGATGGAATGCATGCATCTGTTTTCCACACACGTGACAACAACTACTTATGTTCTAGCTGTGTGCAGCAGATGTGATCCAAACATGAAAATATTCATACCATTCCCATGGATAGTTTTTTATTTTCTTTGTTCCTTTGTACCTTGAAGATGCATTGGAGGAACTGATTGAAAAAAGGGAGAGTCAAAGATTGCAAACAAGTCAGAAACACAGGAAAGTTAACATAGAAAATAGTTTATGACTGAAACCTTGACATTATAGCACTGAGAGAAAGTGAATGACATCAGGAGGTGCTACATGGTTGAAGAGCCCAAACTCTTACAGGGATCTCATCGTAAGGTAGCTACTATTGTGCCATCAGAACACAGATGTTTTGCCTTTTCATTTAATTTCTTCTCTGTCTCCATTCTTTTTCAAGGATTCTTCACATCCCAGCACTATCCAGCATCACAGCAGGTCTCTGTGTGTCCTTTCACATGCTTGTGTCTTCACATATGCACAGACAGTGTGATACATGAAGCTTCCTGAGCTGAAATAAGTACATTCAGACCTATAGAGTCAATCTATAAAGCAGATCAATCTAGATTGCCATAATCCTATAAATCTATACAATGACCTTTTGTATCAGAGCCTTCTGTAAGCTACAGATAGGATAGTAAGGATTTGCCAGCGTGGGCTTGGAATGATTACATTACTCACAGGTAAATAAACTGAGATGTCTCTAAGAACAAAAAGAATGGCAACAAGGACTCAGCAACAGATGACATTCAGCCTCTAAGCAGCCATTCAGGCTAAAAATCTGTACTGATATATGTTTTCAGAATGGGGAAAGGATTTCATGAGGCCAGCCAGAGTAGCAATTGTACCTTCTCATATGTACCATGGATAAAGTCATGCCACTACTAAAATTTGGATGGGATCACCCATTAGATGTTTTTTACCCTCAGTTACAAGTTTTTGAAAATGCCTTTTGCTGCTAGTTTTACTACTGTACCTGCACACAAAGCAACTGTTCATTCAGGTGTTTCCTCACCCAAGCAGCATCTTCAGTGTCATCTACACTATGTTTGCACTGCTGCAGAGGTGGCAGAGTGCTCTACATGAGGCACAGGGCTTTATGCTCACCTTTTCCGTTTCATGTCCCTTTCCTTGGTTTTCACTATCCTACCAGACCTAATCCACAGTCACAGACATATGAGCTTTGTCCCATTGCTGGACTGTCCTCAGTGGTTCACCTCAGACTAATCCAGTGTCAATATAAAAACAGCTTTCTCACTTTGCAGAGAGGTTTTCAGCAGCTTCTTACTGGATCCAGACAGCAGGATCTGAGTGGTGCTTTGGCTCTTGGAAAAGCAAGTAAATCAGTGAAAAAGCCTTGCATGTCCTCTATCTTCTTCCATCTGTACACCAGTCCTGGAATATGAGTCAGTTCACTACTTTTTGAGAGCAGAGAAAGGAGAATTTACTGACTTTTGCTCATGGAGCAAATAAGGTCTAATTCCATAAAGGCTTAAGTATATATATTTTAAAAATGGAAGGAATTTCGGCAAATTGATTTTTGTGAAGTTCAGGTAAGTTAGAAAGGATCTGCGTTTTTGAGTTACAAAATATCAGGATACTGTCATTGATTTCAGTAAGAGCTGAAAAACCTTAGCATTTCTGAGAACTTAAACACTCCAATAGGGTCAAGAGCAGCATCTAAATCCAAGCAAAAATCTTGGGAAAAGTGATGCCTTGTGTTTTGTTGTAGATCATGTGGACATCAGTCCAAGGAAAGAAGCCAGGAATCCTGACTCTAGCTCCTAAAAAGCTATTTCAACCAGTTTTCACTTCTATACATAGCAATGGAACAAAACATCCCTGTGGCCAAACCACAGAGGAGAATTTGTTCAACTCATAGGAGCACTGTAGTGTGTCTGTGTGCTCTCCTCCTGGCTCATGGGCTGTTTCATATGGTTAATGGCTTGGCAGAGGAAAAAATCACCAGGATGAGCAGCTGGTGAATCTCAAAGCATTTTGATTTTCAATTTAGATAAATAACAGAAAGGTCAGATGCTTCTAAGGAATTCCTCCTACGCCTTAACTAGAGAAATCAAATTGACAGGTGTATCAGGTAGACAACTACACTGCAAATTGTATCAGAAGTGTCAGGTGGTACCATCTTTTGAATAAATAAGGACCTACTCTGATTATTTGAATCTGCAATACGTTTTCCTGATTTTATAGGCAAGCTAGCAAAATTCTTATGGGAAAAAGAATTCCTAACCTTTATACCTTTACTTATTTGGTGTCCGGGTTTTGTATGAGATTTTTTTTTTTTTTTTTTTAAACTTCTAAAGTGTTCTGTTTTGGGAACTTAATAATCCTAGACTTTTTTAGAAATTTTCTAAACTCTAAAATTTATGCTGTATTGCTCAAGTTTCACTCAGTCAATGCCCATGTGTCTCAAGTGACAATTCTTTCACCAAAAAGATGCTCCACCATCTGGTCCATCAGCAAGAAATTCCTGCTTCCTCCACATCATTCTACCTAAATACTCTTTTTTGAAATACTCCTTTTTGTCTCATTAAGGCATTGTTTTAGAATTTACTGCATAATTAATAGTTGAGTCATAACTTTTGAATGAGAACATGTTGTACTTTATTAGTATAATCATTGCTGCTGTCCCTTGTTAAACTTTTCAACTTTTGGGTCATGAAAGTTTCCAAAAAAATAAATGATTCACTGCAAAATCCTGGCAGGTAACAAAACTTTAGGAACAAGAATTTCCCTGACCAGATAAACAATGTCTTTAGTGGTATTGGCTTCTGAAAAGCTTGTGGAAGCTTTTTATCTATGTCAAAAATTCATGCGCTGTACTGGGATGGTATCATGTTCTCTGATTGCCTCATCATGTGAAATCTTTCTGGCTTGACCTTCTTAAAGCATCTAAAAAAGAAGATCCTGAAATTAATCCATAACTTCAGTGTTTTAGTAAAAGAGTACTTGTTTATCTCTGCCCATCATCTCTCTTAGTTTTTAACATCGATAGTAAATGTGGGGGTCATAAAACTACTCCAATGTTATGTACACATGAATTGCCCAATATTTTAATTCCCAGGGACAGAAAGCAGTTCAGATAAGGTTATTTCATCTCTAAACAGCATCAAAGGTATCCTGACACTGATACTAAGAACAACTACACGAAGCAGCTAGGAGGAGTAGACAGAGGAGAAGTGGAGGAGAAGATGGGTAGAAATATGGCAAAATAGTTTGTTTATTTATTTCTTTTAAATAAGTCTTTTAAATTTATTTCTTTTAAATAAGGTTTCAGTGTGTCTCTTGTCTTTGATTCTTGGGCTTTTAGCAGAATCCAGAAGGAGATGGAAATTGTTGAACTTGAGAATTTTGAGAATTCATCAAGAAAGCCAGCAGAGGTGATGATTTCCATCTGGGTAGCAGCTCTCCTGATCTCAGGCATTTCTCAGCATTGCCCTGTAATGCTCTTACACTCAAGATCACTGAAGCAACAGGCAGCACCCAGGAAAGTTTCACACCCCTGAGGACTGAGAAGTAGAAATATTCTGATCCACCATCAAGATGACCCTTTCCCTCTTGAGGCATCTTCAAAGGGGAACTGGACCTGAAAGGATTCTCTTTACCTTCAGTTTAGTCTGTGTGAATAGAGTCCCCTTTTTCACTTGTGAATAAAGTTGTTGTTAAAAAATAATAATCTCTTCTATTTGAGCATCTATTTTGCAAGCAATAAAATGGTACCCTTATGCAAATTTACTGGAAATATTTATTAATTTCCAGAAGTGCTGAAGTCGGTTTAATTGGCATCACTGTAACGAAGTTAGTAATACTACAGACTTCTGCTACAGTGTGAGTGTGCTTATAGAAACAGAGGTGGATTTGGTGAGTTTGTGATGCCTTCTGTCCAAAAGCAGGCAGAAAGGAAAAGCAGTAGAAAGATTTCTACTTGTTTGCTTCTTAGACTCAGTGACTGTATTTAATTTTGCCAGATATTCATGGTGTTAGGTTGTTTTTTCAGTGCTTGCTGCTGATGGCTGGAAGTTCCATGGATCAATAGGGACCAGTACCAAAAACATGTGAATGATTTGAGGTGGAGATTATTCTCTTACTTTGGGCTGTATAACATGATATCAGTAAGAGTAGTAATAAGACCCCGTCACTGTGCAAAGGGCTTTGTACCAGGCTGTGGTCAAGGTGGACCATGACCTGTGTTCTCATTTTACAAATATCTATATTCTAGCCCTGACGTTCGTGTGTTTCTCAGCAAGCTGCCAAGAAAAAAAATTAAATAAATAAATACATAAAATATTTTTTTAAAAAAAAGGTGCAAAAAGGGAAAACTTAGAAGGCTGTGAATCGTGTCTCAGGAACTGCTAATGATTGCCATTCAGCTGCTAGCACAATGCCTGTAAATGACTATTTAGGAAAACAGCAACATGAATTCTAATGCCAGTGATCAGCAGCCTTATGGTTAGTAGTTACACATGGTGCTGTTTTCTGAGGTTAAATCACATCTCTTCTTTCTCAGCTAAGTATTCAGAATGATTTTGTCTTTTTTTATTTCCATTGCTCATTAGAGAAATCAGAAGTGGGAAAAAAGCTACTGCAGTTGATGTGTGCACACTCTGATAGTAGGAAAGTTAGAGCAGACTAGACTATTTGATTTGAAAGGGATTTACAATGATCTTCTGGTCCAGCTGCCTGACCAATTCAGGACTGATCCAAAACTAAAACACTTTGTTAAGGA
The DNA here is from genome assembly GCF_971803275.1 of Cyanistes caeruleus. Classification (NCBI taxonomy): domain Eukaryota; kingdom Metazoa; phylum Chordata; class Aves; order Passeriformes; family Paridae; genus Cyanistes; species Cyanistes caeruleus. Next base: position 92,553,177 of record NC_141702.1, read on the forward strand.
CAGCATGGTTCAAATGCCTCTTAAACACTGATAGGCTTGGCCATCAATCACCTCTCTGGGGTGCCTGTTCCATTGTTTGACCATCCTCTCAATAAAGAAATGCATCCAAATGTCTAGTCAAACAGCTTTTCTCAGAAATGAGATACACCTTATAATACTTTTTTTTTTTTGCACAGCTATATACTTTCAACCAAATCTATTCATGATGTTTGTCAATATTAAAAAAAAAAAGGAAAGAACAGCAAAATCCTATAAACCAATCAAGACTTACTTATTTTAAATTAACTTGTTTCTAATTTAGAGCAGAAAGTATTGATCCTTGTTGTTCTTCAAAGACTGAGTTTTTTTCTTCTAGGCTTGGACTTTTATGTGCCAAAGGTCAGTCTTGAGTACTGTTTTTCAAACCACATATTGTACTTTTGAGTTGAGTTGATCGGTTTCAGTATATGAACCAAAATTAGAGCTTTGGGCTCATGTTCAATCTCATCAGTATTGTTTGAAAGGATTGGTATTTCCCTGGAAACTGTCTAGGATGGAAGACTCAAAATTTCCCAGTACACTTAAATTTTTCTAATGACACAGTACTGAAGGAGGAAACTTCTGTCCCTATAACGTGTCACTAAAAGGTGAAGGGAGGTATGAAATGGGCAGCTGAGACTTTCTGTTACAAGATTTTTTAATGCTTTAGTGGCTTGGCTAAAGATACCAAATTTGAGATATTTATCAATTCCTTTTTGTAGGTTTGGGGTTTTTTCTAATGTAAAAGACATACAAGGAGTTGCTCCAGGAAAAGAATTGCCTACAGGAGTCTGCACCCAAAAGTAAATTAAGAAAGATTATGCTCCATTTTTCCTGTAACTAAAGCCTTACGTGGTCATTAGCTTTTCCCTTCATCAACTCTGTTCCTCAGTTTAGTCCCTTACTCTGGTTGCAGTTAAACTGTCCAAGCAGTGGATATTTCCTGCTTCCTTCTTCTTCCCTACTAATATTTCCTATGGGACACTCCAGTTTCACAAGGAATATCTCAATAAGGTGGATCACAGGTGTGCAGTCAGAGGGAGAACTTCCCTGCCCAGGAGTGTTGTTTGGAGAAAGCATCTTTCCAGCAGTGCCATTAGCTCACAGGGCAGGCTCAATTGGCAGGTGTCCCAACATTATATCACTGAAGTTATGGATTAATTTCAAATTATAACACACTCTTTTCCCTCCTTTTAGTCCCACTATTACTTCATTTTTCATCATTTCCTTCACCAGAAAAAGAACTGTGACGATGGACATACTTGCAGGTCAAATGCCATGCTAAAATATAAATAACCCCAAATAATAAACCCAAACTAAAATGTATTCCATTTCACCTGCGGGGAAGATTTCTGGGTCTGCTGCCTCTCACTGTACTAGCAGTCAGGTAGCAAGCTCAGCAGAGTCCAACCAAACCACCTGCCTTAGGAGGTGGGATAGCAGGTAGGCAGGCAATTGGACATTTCCTTGCCAGTAATGCTCCTGTAGATTTCAGATACATTAAGTGATGGTTTTTCAGCATGAAATAATTCTGTGGACACTTCCGTGCAGCTGCTGTTCTGACAATGATGATTGACAGAAACAGTCTGGGAAACGTGCTCAGAGCTCAAAAGAAAGGCTGAGGAGGCAAACTGAGTGCAAAGATGGGGTGGGATAAGGAAATGTGTTGAACAGGAATCTGTGTATGGATGCTGAAAGCAGTCAGGAAGCACAAAGCCTGTGTGAAACTGTCACACAAGGTTCTGACTCTGGCACGAGAAATCATAAGGAAGAATCCAAACAGTCCTTAGAGAAGGACAACAACCTTTGCAGGTGTTGTTTGGATCCTTGTTTCCTTGGAAGAAAAAGGTGGTGTACCCAACTGTCCAATAATAGTGGTGTTGATTTAATGACCAATGAGAGTTTTACCTTTTGGACCTTCTCAGACCTGTCTATAAATGAAGATCTTAAAGATTATTATTATCGAGATAATAGACCTTGCTCTCTTGTATAACCCAGCTAGAGAGTCTATGTTGTACTGCTTTGCCATTCCTAATATAGTGCAACATCTGTGAGGGAGTTTTTGTATTCCTAACGCTTTGCCCATGTAGAAGAAACCCTTTTCCAAAGCCCTATTGACCCTTTGTTGCTCGTATTTGGTGGAAAAAACCAAAAAAAATCCATAGACAACAACCACAGGATAGGACCGTATCTAGTATATTTTTCACTATATCAAATACTACTTATTTTATAAATAATTCCATTTCTTCCCCTGTTCTTCCTCACTTGGTCATATTGTATTCTCATGCTAGAATAAACACTTTCTATTCTGACCTCTGAAAGACAATGACAACAAAGCAAATCACATCATTTCTTTCACTAGTGATTTTGTCATGCTTAAAGTGACATCTCTGAACATGATTATGGATAGATAAGTATGTACATTTTGTTTATACCTAATGGTCTTCTCTGTGGCACTAAGAAATCCATGAAGATTTCTATCTGACTGTTAAGAGATGTGGTACCAAACTAACAGAGGAAAATCAATGAGGAGGTTATTTTCACTCTGACCACAAATTTGACTTTTCAAGTTTTCTTATCAAAAAATGCAAATGTCCTGGCAGTATTTTGTTAAGGGATATCTTGATATTTTGATTGAATCCAGAATATGAAATCAAAGGGGAGCTTTTTTGGCTCAATATATATAACTTATACAGAGCATAGCATCCTTCTCTGCTGCATAGGATTGCAAAACAGCAGTATAGATCTGTACTTTTAATGTTATAACTGTGTAAAAGACAGAGGTGCAAACCTATATAATTAAAGGTCATTCACAGTCTGTTAGTAAGATATGGAAGATTTCCCCAAAATAATATTATCATCAACCATTTTGTTTATGCACATATTCAGAGCCATATTTACTGTAAAGATGGGCTTTTAAAAAATTAATTTGGTTATGTTTAGCCCTGTGAAGTGGGTTGCATAAGGACAGCAGAATTTTGTGTTTTAACATGGCAGAAAGAGTGTCCTGTGTACTTATTCACAGCCCGAACTTCATCATTGGCATGTTCATCATAAAATCCCAACAGTCTTTTAAGATGTCTGCTCCCCAGAAGTGTTCCTTAAAAAAATATCAAGGAGCAACTTTCATCTTCTCTTTTATCTAGGGTCCCTCTAGGTATTTACAAAGGTTTATTTGTGCAAATGGTCACATGTTTTCCTCTTTTGATCGCTTGAAACGGGGGAATAGTGAGAGATTAGCCCTTACAAATACTGAGCTGCTGTTAACATTGGAGAAACTTTCATAAGGAATGAAAAAACTGTGTGAACAATGAACAAGTTGCTGCAAACAACAGACCTGACATGCAGTATTTATGAATGGAGTATCTAGGTTTTTTGTTTGCTGCTTTCTGGTTTATTCCATTCCCAACAGTAATTATGATATGTGGATGGTTAGACTGCTGGCAAGATTATTGCATAACAACATAATGATTAGATTTTTTGTCCAGAAAAAATATTTTTTGTGGCATATTTCATAATGTAAAAATTTTGGAGATGCCTTTTGTTTCTTTTTATATAGTTCTGAATGACAGAGAGTCCAAGAAAGATATTATTTGAGACAATGTTGGAATTTTAGGAAAAAAAAAAATGTTTGCAACATTGAGGAAAGGAAATCAGTCCCCAAAAGCATGTAGTGCTGGTTTTGAGGCTTATATGACTGTGTCTGCACTGAGGAAATTTCCTATTTTCCTCATCCCGACTTCAAAGTTATCCAAGGTAGGCAGTTTCTCCAAATGAACTGGGATTGTCTTCCTGAACATTTACTCAGATATCCTTTCAAAGGATAAGTGGCACACCTGGGGACTGGTGCCTTTGTTTCGACAGAAATTTCATTCACCAGTAATCTGTGCCAAAACACTCTCCCCAGTGGCTGTCTGCTGTAAGTTGCTGGAGATGGTGTTTACCAGAGTGATGGCAGAATGGTTCACTTAGCTCCAGCCTTTTGGCTTTGTTACTGAAGACGTTGGGCTGCATCTGTGGTACAGTTTACAGCAGAAAATGGCTTTTCATTAACTTACTCCCAGGAGGTTGAAGCCATGTACAAGGTTTATGCATGTGACAAGATCAAAGGGGTGGAGTGTGAAAGCAGCTGTTTTGACTTATTGGCATTATATAATAATAAATAAATTATAATTAATAATAATAATAAATAATTAATATGTAATATATATAAGTTGAATAGATATAAGTTGAACTGAATAGATATAAGTTGAACTGTCATTAACTCAAATGACAGTTTATGGTCAGCAGCATTTTTCTTTATGAATGACAGGGTGTTTCAACTGCATTCAGAAATTCTTCTAAAAATGTTTGTGGTACAGGTGGTTGATAGTTCTTTGAAGGTTTTAAAAGAGAACGGGAGTCTGTTACACAAAGTGACCATGCATCTTGACTGAAGTTTGCTACCTGTTTTTTGCTTTCCCAAGTTCCTTCCATTCTAAAATGTTTTCTTATCTGAACTTTTTTATCTGCTGTCAGAATAGTAATGGAAAGTTGCCTTAATTTTTAACTCAAGTGATAACACATCTTAGAAGCTCAGTTAACATGCCAGAATTCTCACATTGTTCCACTAACTACTGGGAGAATGTTCTGGCATCTTATTATAAAGTATTGCTAATCTGTTTCTGAAGTTCACAGAAAATTTAAGCCTACAAAACCAACCAGCATTTCATGTCAGTGTGATTTAATTATGATGAATATTTCAAATATTTTAACAAACATTTAACACCATAGTTCTAGACTCCAATTTAGGCAAGTACTGTTATAATTCTTGGTGTGTACTCTGATCCTGAAAAAAATAGAAAAACTCTGAAAGTTTAGTATACATATGAATAACTAAGGAGAAAATATGGATGAGAAGTTTGAAACCCACTCAGAATTAGTACACGTGTATTCAATGTGCTTCAAAATTATCTTCTTTGTATTTATTATATACATGATTTGCTTCTGCTAGAGAAAAAAAACCAAACCAAACAGGAAGCGTCATAATTTCAACAAGAAGGTACTTGAGTAAATTTGCAAAGAAAATAGGTGCATTCTTGTTGTATTATTGAATCTAATATCATCCTTAAGAGTTCAGATGGTTTTCTTAAAAAAAAAGAAGAAAAGGGGTGCTGTTACAAAATAAAATTGCTGTGATGTTTGTGAATGAGAAAAGCTTTGTACTTCACATAGTCAAAAGAGCTGAAATGAGATGCATTCAGTTAAGAGATGATTTCCTGTTTTCATAGCTTTTGCTTCTTCTATTGTTTCAACAAGAAATAGATTTATTCTATTCTTGGTTCTTGGATGCAAATAATAACTTTAGGTCTTAAAAATATCCATTTCTTTATTGCTACTTGACTACCAAATCTTCCTAGATGCTTTTGCTACTGGATTTATTATTAACCTTTATCAGATAAAATAAAACTTCAAATAAGTAAAAATATTTTGGTCACCTGGACACAAAATTAAAATAAACCCTTCACTTAGAGTATATGGTTTTACGTTTACTGTAGTCTATCTCCTATAATCAACTTTCTCTATACAGTCCCTAGGCTAAATGCTCAGCAGTCTGAGCAGTCTCAGCAGAAGTGACATTTGACTCCATGTGTCAAATTTTTGTGTAGTTACTCCAGCCTCGGTGAAGCACTTTTTCCTTCTTTTCCTTCATTTTCTCAGCAGCTTGAGTGATTCCTATCCAATTTTACCAGGCAGCAAAGATGAAAGCAACTCTGTAATAAAAATGTGTGTGAGGAGAGCAGAGCAATTTGCAGTCTCACAACATTGTGACACTGGTATCACATCACAAGACACAAACACTGTGCTCCCAAGCAAAGATCATGTCATGCAACCACTTCTGGCAACATGTCAGAACTGCTGCTGACTTGCCTTGTTCCCTGATGAAAAAGTTACACAAACTTTAAATCCTCATTATCCAACACTATTAGAATACAGGGCAGTAAAATGCATGAATGAGTGAGAGAGATTTCCTGCAGGTTTCTGAGAAAAATTTCCTGTGTCATGAAGGATTTTCTGCTCTTAGGCATGATGCCCAAAGCATTACTTTTTCTAGGGCTTAACTTTCATGATGAAAAGTTTACTTTTTGCATAGTAGTTATTGGATATTGATGATATAGTCAAATCTACTTTCAGAATCAGGGAGTGACATCTCTGCAACTGACAGATGCAGGGAGAACAATCCACTGAGCTGCTGAGCAGCAAGAGCCAAGTGCCAGGGTTATGGTGACTGCCATGTTGCCACAGACTTCCATTTCATAGCCATACATTGCTAAGGGAGCTGCTAGCTTTAGAACCCATTAAAGGCTCCAGGTAAAGAATGGCTGTGAGCTCTTTTCCTGTCCCCAGACTCCACTTTTGCTTTTCATAACAGCTGTGACTGACATACAAACTGTATGTCCTCCTTACAGGACAGCTCCATTCTTCTGCTAACATCAGGAAAGTGTAAGTTTACCAGATTAGCACTGCAAAATAGGTTCACCTTAGTTAAGAGCAACAGCCACAGGCCACAGATATGTCAGTGAATTATCTGCCAATTCTCAAGAAAACCTACACCCTAGATAGTCAGATATATGCTAAATAACTCTATAATCAAAAGTGTTTGAAAATGGTGCTTTGCATTTTATCCAATGGATTCAGAGAGGGATGGTTGTACAGTGAAACTAAGAAAGTGATGCATCCCTCAAAGGGTTGGCATGGAAAGGCTAGATACAGGCCTGCAATCTTGCTAGAGACCAGGTCTATGCCTGATAAATTAGACCTTGCACTGAGAGCTGTGGAGAGCAGTTGAAGTGATTTCCTTGTGGGTGTTAAGCATTTTGTAGCAGTAGAAGCCATTTGGTGGGGAAAACTCTTTTTGGTAATGATGATTTTGCCTAATCACTCAAAGCAGGAGTTGCTGTCACTAACTGCTTGCCCTGGGTCTGCAGTAGGGCTGCCCAGCACATGTGCCCTCATGCTTGCACCCTCCACATCCCCATGCTTCAAACTTGCTAACGTGGGGGCAGGGGAGGAGTGAAAACAGAGGAAATGGAGATGCTCTAAGTCTGCAATGCTTTAAATCAACCCCGTGACACTGAATTCTGTGGGGTTGACTGGCACAACTGGTCTATGTACAGCACATAGGAGTCCCTTCCACAAACAGCAGTGTCAGCAAAGAAATGCTCAGGAGTAACAATGCGAGGGTCAGGCCTTAGCATCCACCCTGAGTTCTTGTCACTGAAAATTTTCTAGTGCTTTATTAATAGTGGCTAGAGTGGTACTGTTTATTTAGGTGCATGGGAAGTAGAAAGAAACAAGAGACTTACTTCTTTTGATGTGTGGGAATTAAAAAAAAATCATTTCTAGTATAAACATTTTTAATCCCTGCAAAGATCATGTAGAAGATATCTGTAAAAACCTGATTCCTGTTAATCCTAGTTTCTTCCTAGCTGTTGATCAGCAAACTATCCTAGGGCTATTGGGATTCTTGCCATCAAATGATTCCACAGAAACCAAGGAGCATCCTACCTGCTCCAGCTAACAGAAGGACCAGCTTGAATGCTGGTGGTGCATTATTTTCTAATCCAAAGGTGGGGCTGTCAACTTTATCATTGCAGATAAAGAGGATGGTTTTAATGGTCAAGCTTAGCTGGCCAGTTGTGGGAGTCAGATACAATGTGTTGTTCAGAACCAGATCTCAGGAGTATTTGCTCTTCAGTGTACATTATGAATACCTACAGACTTTGATAACCCTTGACCTTTACAGCTGCTTATCCTCTCCCAAAAAGGTAAGGGTTAAGCACGGTGATGAAGCCCTCTGTCATCAAGCCTTCTTATTAGCAAGAGAAAGGAAAACACACATTGAAACAGTTTGCAGTATTGTGTGTTTGTGCAGGATATGAAGGAGCCTGTCTGCTGTTTTGAGAACTGACAGGATAGCTCCTTTCACAGTTATTATACCTCAGTCAGGATGTTTTTAAAATAATCAATTGTTTTAGTCTGAGTGAAATAAAATTTCTTGTTGACTTTGTATTGTAAAAGCACCATTGAGATTTCCCTTCTTCATTTAGATATTTTGGCTGAAGTGATTTAACAGGACATGTTAAATGTCTTGCTATGAGATGAGAGAAAAGTGGTATGTGGTTGAGTTTACACTGTCTGCCAGGATGCTGAGGCTCAGCAGAAATAAAATAACCTCACAAATAAACAACAGATGGCCAATGGTCTAATGCTTTGATTTGGGTGTACATGACAGGGATTTACTCTTTCAGCCCAGAGAAGGAGCCTCAGAAAGAGGCTTCAGAAAGGCTGAAACTGCAGAAATGCATGATGTGGACAGACACAGTTTGTTATGGGGATTTGGTCTGAGCAGATGGTATTAGAATACAGATCTATTATTAGGCATCTGCTTCCCATCTCAGTTATATGATGTGTAAGACTTAGATTAAATTCCCCAAGGAATGCCTGGATCACTTACTAATTTGTGCATGCACATCTCTATTTGTGTCTTTGAATACGAGCTACATTCTGAGCTAAGTTACAGAGATATACATTTGTAGAGTGACAGCAGTGTAACTGTCAGCATCGTCTCATCTGTGTTCTCATTGCACAGAGAGCTCCTTAATGATAAACTATTACTTAAGGTTTAGGACTCAAAACAGAAAGAGTTCCTGTACTCTGAGTAAATGTGCATGGATCCACACACTGAGAAGACAGCAACATGTAAGTGTTCTGTAAAACCTGCAACCAGATAGAAACAATATAGATTAGGATTTATTTCTGCTTTTTCTCCCTTTTCCATCAAGTTAAGGTACATCATGTACCTTAATAAGTACTGTGGGATAAGTACTGGGATAAGTACTGTGGATGCCTTCATGCCAGCCTCTGCTGGGCTTAAGGCAGGAACTAGTCCAGGCTTTGAAAGAAGGGCTTCAAAGCATCTGCGGTAATGAAAATACTATGTCTTGCAACAAGTCAAATAATTTAGGAACTTTTGAACTCTGCTTTTTATGCTTCCCATGTGAACAACGTGAAGTTGATCAGCAGAGCCCAATGGCTTCCTGCCTTGAGGGACCAACCTCCCACTGCCCCAGGTGTAGCACGTTTGAACACAGTTCATGATTCAGTGGAAAATCCACACAGCCTCCCGCTTGGTGGGGGGGTGACCTGACAGCATTGCACGCACTAATGGGAGGGAGCAGCAGCCCTCAGTAGTACCTCAGGCCAGTAACCTGCCTCGTATCAGAGATGTACCTGCTGATGACTGTCTTGCTAAGAACAGCCCAGGCTGGGTCAAGGATCTATGTTTTATCAGCATACCTGCACTCCCTTCCTTCTCTGCTCCACTCCCCACAAACTTCACCCAGGGGAAGCGCTTTGAGCTCTGAATCTCCCATAATTAACACTCCCACTTGGGAGCCTTGGAGCATGAGACAGGCATCCATGATACTGCACAGCTCTCCCCCTTACAATTATGTCCAAGCCCACACAGAGGCAAGTGGACCACAATTTCCATTGCTCGGCCCTTGAAGGGGATAGATTTTGTGGAGGCTGAGGCAACTAACCCACTTAATGAGAGGAAACACTTCCAGCTGAGCATTTCTGTCCCTTACCTTCGAATATTTTATAATAAGTATGTTTAGTGCAGGAAAGATGCTGCCCTAGATGTGTCTCAGTTGTAGTTGCGGTTGTGTTATCTACTGGGTTGCAGTGAAGGAAGAAAAAGATACTGAACTTCAGCTCCAGCAAAGTGTCTCTGATAAATACGTAAAAAGAATATCAAAGAAAATAATGTATCTGTTAAGTTCTACTTCTCTGAAGCAATTTCAAGCTAGTGTAAGTTGCTTTATTAATAGATAAATATACAGATTTAACAAGCAGTTCTCTCTCCCTACACAGGAAAACTAAGGAATGATATGTAACCACTGAAGTAATTCTTCTGTCTACGAATTCCCACCATCTTCTGCAAAGCAAAAAAGTGCAGTATTTGGTCTTCCTTGTCAAGTTTATGATGTTATTTATGATTCAAGCTGCTGCGTTTAGGAAGGGGTGTATGTTACCCAAGTTAATGGTGTTCAAATGTGAGCAAGCTCTTACATCTCATCCCAATTAGAGTGGAAGAGTAAGTGCTGGAATTCAAAAATTTACCCCAAAGTTGTCTTCTTACTCCATGATGAGTGAGCCTGCATCCTAGGGCTGCTAATGCAGGTCAGAGGCTCATCCTTTGTGGCTGAGGGCAATGTCCAACTCATTAGTTATTTAGTTCTTCAAAATGCATCAGGATGAGGGTACTATATGACTGAAACCATCCGAGTAGGAGATTTCCTGCAGAGTTTAGAGGCTGTACATCTGTTATGATGACTTCGCTGATCAACCTGAGTATACAGTCACTGTTAGTCCAGGATTTAGTGGTGTACAGAAACTTTGTCAGACCTACAACCACATAAAAACCCATGTCCTTTTTTCAGTCAGACAAGTATCCCAGCTACTCCAGACTGTGCTCATGGAGTGGAAAGGAAATTGGACATCCTTTTTCCCATTCTTTCTGTGACTATAAATCAGTCTGGCTCAATTAAACCCAGTTTAAATAATTGCTTGAGAACAGCAGCCATATCTCTTTGAGCTATAGAGTAATTACAGCCTTATTTAATTGCATGGTACTTAATTTTTGCTGACTACTGAGTTGGTCTCCTGAAATGTTAAAAGACAGATGAGGCATTGCAGTACCATAGTTAAGTTCTCTGAAGAAAGTTTTCTTTCTAGTAACAGAGTAGAAGGAGATGGATAGAAATCTGAGATCCCAGTAAACCTCTACAGGTGGGGAAGGGAGTTAATAGCTAGGGAAATAGTCAGGCTATTTCAGCTCTGAAAAAATTCAGTGGCAAAGGCCATTGCACTGATCCAAAAAATGCTGTGAATTATCAAGTTTTGCGTTTTCACTTTCCAAACTAAGAATCACTCTAAGTGGAGAGAAAAAAATAGATGGAAAAATGGGAATGGAGCATAAAGCCCCTTTCATGAAAGACATATAATGAGCAGAGAAAATTGCCTCTTTTCATTACAGCCTTAAGCCTGACCTCATGCTCTGTCTCACAAACTGTATTTTTCATTATTATCCTTATAAATATCTTATATTCCATGTATTTATTCTTCTTTTTGAAGAAATTCAGACAATGATGGCAACGACAGTGATGAGGGGCTCTGTTTTATGGGAGCTAGCCTGTTAACCACTCAGCTTCTAAAGACTCCAAAAGGGTTTCTCTCCCCAGATTTATAGTTAATTAACACTTTTCACCCTCAGCTGATGATATTTCAGACTGAGTAAATTGTATCTATCATTGCTCAAGTGGAACTGTCAGATACATGAACCCCAGATTTCTTTCATTGAAAATAAAATAAAAAGAATAAATTCTTTGGATAGATAAAGAAAACTAGAGTCTTACCCTAGCATAGATTATGGATGGCATAAAGAGAAAATGTAAATCGTGTATTAATCACCAGCTACAGTTGTTTCACATTAAGCTTAAATCTTGGCAGGAGCATTGTATCTAATTCTCTCAGTGTTTTACAGAGGTGGTAGAAGCTGAGGTGGAAGAGTGCCAAAAGTATTTATACTTCCTTCACCAAGTTAAACAGAATCAATCCTGACTATACAGCATTACACTTCACTAAAAGTAGGGCCATAAGTTCCATTTTTTGAAAAATGAAACTTATTGATGTAGCTAAAAACTTAGTGACATAATGCTATATCCCAGTAAAGATATCTAGAATGCCTAATTGTCCAGAAATACAGACTGAAATGATCCTGAATGTGGAGAAAAACATTAATTTTTAAAAAATTCTAAATTCCATAATTTTCCTTTAATAAATGGGGGTCAAGCAGCACTACCCACAATTCTTCAACATCATGCACCATTTTAGGAGATTGAATCTGAGTTGCTTATCAGTCATAATCTAGAGGTCTATCTATGAGCTGATGTTTTCTAGGATGTGGGGGTTTTTTTGTTTGTTTGTTTCCCTGTATAGGTGTGGCCCACACTGAGGATGCTGCTGTGCATTTGGCTCGGTTAAAAGAGTTTCTAAAACAAATAATTAAGATTTTATATGTCATTATATTATTGGCTTATCTCATCAGCATCCATAGGTTTGCTTGAGTCTTTTTTCTTCATTTTTTTTCTTCCAAGTCTCTTCTCACAACAGACAGTTTCCAAGTTCTTGGCATCTCAACCTGGGTCATTTTAAGAAACTTAGTCCTTTTTTTTTTTTTTAGTATATTTTGGAGATATTTGTTCACAATATTCCCTTGTATTGATAGTATTCACTGACTTTTAAAATGTTTCAGTTTTCTCTCTTTTTTTTTTTTTTTTTGTCAGCAGAAGGAGATTCAAAATGCAATCTTTTTAGGCAATAACTGACTTCTTTCCTTTGCAATTTTTTTCTGAAAAAAATATTCACTACTGACAATCAAAAATAAAGGAAGAAAAAAAGTTAAATATAAGTTTTCTTCTCAAAAGCTGAAAGTTGCAGTCATTTCAAGTGTAACAAGCATAACTCTTAGAGAAATTCTGCCAACTTGTACCCTTTGGGATAGAAAGAAATGTGATGGAGGCAAAACCTTTTTTTCTGCTGATCTGGTTCAGTTGTGCATTGCTTGAGTATGAACTCTGAAACCTCTTCTAAAATGGGCAGATCACTTACCTAAAGTTGAATAATTTAAGAATTTCAGGTGTTCCTAAGAAATGTGGTTTGAAGAGCTGACATGTTTTCAAGCTGGTTTGACACCCTGCATCTTAGACAGAAGTTGACAACACAGAGCTTCTGCTCTTCCGAGTCTCCTTTATGTGGCCTTGAAAAAGTAAAATCTCCTTTCTTATTGCTGTATCTGTCAGGATCAAATATTTATCATTAGACGACATACCTTATCCATAATTTTAGGGGTGGAAAGAAGGTAGCAATATATCTTATAAGAGATTGACACATACAAAGAGCCTAGAAAGGTTAATTCTCTGCCTGTGCACCACTGCCTCTGAATGGAAGCTTTGTAACTGAAGAGGGAAGACCTTCTTTACAAGTGTTTTCCTTATTGAAATGACCGTTTATTGTTTATTCATGCTCAGTATAGCAAGGAAGACCTAGTTTTTCCAAAGAGGATATTTATACTGCTTTCTAATTTTCCATTTCAGTGGTTTTATGACTTGTCCTTCAGGTTTGCTGAGTTTTCTCTGATAGGGGAATTTTCCTCCTCTCATAAGCAGAGAGGCACAACTTGAGAAAGAGTACAATGTAGAATTATTATTTTTTTCCAATTACAGCAGGTAAAAAAAAGCCCCAAGAAGTGTTAATGGGTCTTCTGCACTTCTTGCAGATGTCCTGCTGGCCAGTCAAGTTATTTAAGTCTCAATGTAAAACAGCATAATGAAACTGGAAGGAGTAGGAATGCAAAGCTATCTCTACAGAGCAATGGATTCAGAAGTTTCCTGTAGCTGTTTTTCAAGTACAATATAGGTTTGTGATTGTCTGGGCTTGGCAAGAGTGAGAAACCCCATGGACTCAGTGACACCATGGTTGAGGAATCCAACTCTCTATCAAACTCTGACATCATTTGTTTCACTTTTTTAGCCAAGTGATTCCTTTAATTTCCCATGAGAGCAAAGTGATTCACATAATAAAAATTAAAGATTATTTCCTTTCCTTCAGGGACACTGTGAGCTAGAAGTCACCAAAAAACACCTTAGGAGACTTTTGGAGCACACAATATCTGTGTAGGTCCAAAATAATTAAAATTCTGTGTGTTTAGGGAATTCGTTATCACTTTGTTTTGGTGGGATTTTTTTTAGGATTTACTACAAGATAGGGCATTGTTCCACAGAGGGAATATAAAGTGCTTTTATTGAAAACACTTTGCAAGGGTGACTAAGCTGTAGTCACCTAATCATAGTACACTGCTAACTTTCTGTATGGAAAGTTAGGGCTAGATCCCTCTACTATTAACTGTGCTGTCTGCAGCTTGGGTCACTGGGGATGAAAAGTCACAGCCTTTTCATCATCATCGCAGCAACCACCTCTTTGGTCTCTCATGTGCTGCAAATATTTCTCAATCTAGTTTTCATTACTCTGTCTGGACAAACATTTGGGGTGCTTAAGGATCTAGAAACTGCAAAACATAATGTGAATTTCTACTCTCCATTATCCTTTCACACATCACATAGAGAACTGAGAAAGCTGCTCTACTCCACATGAAGTTTTAATAAGAACTACATTTACGCTTTGCATACTTTGTTAGTGGATGGGAAGCAGTCCATGAACAATATTTTTATCAGAAAACAGTATGTTTTGGAAGGGAACTTGGAACTCAGGAGCTCTTTAGAACAAACTCCTGCTTAAAATGGAGTCAGCTGTGAGGTTGCATCAGCTTAATAGGGCTTTATCTAGTCAGGTCTCAAAATATTCCATAGATGGACACAACTTCAATGCTTGACTGTTCTCACTGTGAAAAAGTCTTCACTTGTATCTGACTTGAACCTCTCCTGATTTATTTATGACAATCTTCTTTTTTTGTTGTCCCATCCTACTCCTCAATAGTGACCCTGGTATTGTCTTCTCAGTCACTTTCTTGTATGTATTAGAAGGTTAGGTCTTGCTAAGTTTTCCTTCTCCGTGCTTGTCATGGCTATCCCAAAATATTGCCAAGAATTCTCCTTTAAATTGTCTCAAACCAGGACAATACTGAAGATGTGTATAGGCAATTTTCCTTTAGTCAATGGTGCCACAGTCAAGTAATGCCAAGGTTTTGGTTATTGTTATAGTAATGTGTCAGTTTATTTCATAATTAGATATGTATTACAAATAAAATAATTCCTTTTGCCATATGAGGTTAAGCACTACCAGAGTGACCCACTCAACAGTCTAGCTCAGTTCCCATGTTTAGTCAGATGGAAGTTCTCTGTGATTCAGTCTTATCTTTTTAATATGCAAACTTTGTTGACTGAAGCCTTGGAGGAATTGTTCCTCTGCCTCAGCAATACACTGTAAGTCCCACTGTTTCTTTGAAAATATGGTGAGAGATGACACAAAATTACCCATTTACTCATGGGACACAACATCAGCAAAAGTCTGAAGGCAATTTTACTTGCAGGACAATATTTTTGAAGATTTTGTTATCATTCTTTCAGAATAGGGTCTTGGCTTTCCACTCAAGATATCTGTGTATGGGTTAGGAGATGTACTTTCAATTCCCTATTCCACTATCAATTTCTTTTTAGACTGAATAGTTATAATAACAGGGCTTTTATCTAATCTTTCCTTATAGACAAAGAAAGCAAGCAGGCATTTCCAGGGAATGGTCAATTCCCTCCTATACAAGACATTGAAAACAATTCTGCCCTATAAGACCCTCTTTTTGTCTAATGTCTCTTACAGAAAAATCTTGTTTCCTTGCTTAGGTACACACAGCTACATTTCAGACTTCTCAAGTTAGATGAGATGAATTTTACTCAGAGTTTTTCTGAGCCTCAGTTCTTGGCTTTAAACTTGTAACTGTGTCTCAGGAGGGATTAATTGAAAGGATAAGAGCCTTAGGGACTTTGAGATATCCAGTACCACACAGAGCTTGGGAACGTGGTTTAGTTACATATAAGCCTCCATTAAGGCATAGATAAAATACCTGTGTGGGGTGAAAGCAGTACAAAGACTATGATGGAAGACATGTAGTTGAGGTCCTTTCAGAAAAAGGCACAACACAACTCCTAACTTCTTCCTCCAGATAAGAGCATGGAGAAGGTGACACTGCCTCTCCATGCAGGTGAATCTGCCTTTCAGCAGCAGCACTTAAAATAAGGAGGAACCAAATTAATAAAACTCATAAATCCACCTCAGCTTCTTCAGTTGCAAATCATGCTTTAAATCTTTATACGGAATGGTGCAATGGGTATAATGTATGATTTCATTTCAGGTAATTACATTCTCCCTGCTTAAAATTATCACCATAGTTTCCACTGGGAAAATGATTCTTCATTTCCCCCTCCTGCACCCTGCTGGGTAGGTACTACTGCTGCCAGAGAGTAGCTGCTGTGTGCCACCACCATGCTCTCCACATACATATATATACAAATTGTGGTGATGTTAGAATGAGTCCTGCATATGCAGACTTTTGTCCTGAAATTGGTTGGAATTGCCTGGGTGTAGCTGAAAGCATTATCTGACCTGCAGTTTTCAAACCACAGTGGATGAAATCAGTGCTAGAACAAGATTTTAATCAAGTCTCCAGAATCATATAATTCTTCATTCCCCAGTGGGAATCCATTTTGATGGATTGTTAGATGAGATAATCTGGGGCCAGGCGGGGTGAAAAAACTTGATGGCTACAAGGCAGTATGAAAAGTCATGCAATGTAGTCTGGGCTTCTCAGGAAGCTAACTGCCTCCCACATGGATTACATGGTTCTGCCAGAGGTGATTTAATTGGTCTGGTATACAGGGCAAACAACCTAGAAGAGCTCATGAAGTCACTGCCTGTTGAAGCAAGTAGCAGCCAGAAACAGACAGAGAATAGCTTGTCTTAAAGCTCCAAACTAAGCTGGCAACACTTTTTAGCTAGGCACTGAGACATTAGGAAGACATAGCTAAAAGCCAAGTGGATGCCAGCTTTTCCCTCTTCTGCCAAATACACACTCAGAGCAAGCCTTATTCTATGGCCTTCAAGGCAAGTTCTACAATTAATTTGATTTTAAAACTCCCTAGTCACATATGGAGTTTTGGTTTTCCAGTTGGTTTGGTCTTTTTCCTTTCCTTTTTTTTTTTTTGGTTGGGGGAGGGGGGGAGAGTGGACACTCTAGTTGATTTGGAGGTTTTTTGGTTGTGGTTTGGTTTGGTTTTGGAGCTGCTATATTTATATTCCCAGGCAGCTGGCACACTGTGGTGTGTGTTAGAAGTCCTGGAGCCACCTTCCTCTTGGCATGAAATGAGGCAAGACCCAGGTGTTCACCTTGTTGACTGTATTGCTTCATTCTTCTACATTCCTACAATTGATCTGTTTCTCTCTTTTTTCTTTTTTTTTTTTCCTCTTTTTTTTTCCTTCCTTCCTTCCTTCCTTCCTTCCTTCCTTCCTTCCTTCCTTCCTTCCTTCCTTCCTTCCTTCCTTCCTTCCTTCCTTCCTTCCTTCCTTCCTTCCTTCCTTCCTTCCTTCCTTCCTTCCTTCCTTCCTTCCTTCCTTCCTTCCTTCCTTCCTTCCTTCCTTCCTTCCTTCCTTCCTTCCTTCCTTCCTTCCTTCCTTCCTTCCTTCCTTCCTTCCTTCCTTCCTTCCTTCCTTCCTTCCTTCCTTCCTTCCTTCCTTCCTTCCTTCCTTCCTTCCTTCCTTCCTTCCTTCCTTCCTTCCTTCCTTCCTTCCTTCCTTCCTTCCTTCCTTCCTTCCTTCCTTCCTTCCTTCCTTCCTTCCTTCCTTCCTTCCTTCCTTCCTTCCTTCCTTCCTTCCTTCCTTCCTTCCTTCCTTCCTTCCTTCCTTCCTTCCTTCCTTCCTTCCTTCCTTCCTTCCTTCCTTCCTTCCTTCCTTCCTTCCTTCCTTCCTTCCTTCCTTCCTTCCTTCCTTCCTTCCTTCCTTCCTTCCTTCCTTCCTTCCTTCCTTCCTTCCTTCCTTCCTTCCTTCCTTCCTTCCTTCCTTCCTTCCTTCCTTCCTTCCTTCCTTCCTTCCTTCCTTCCTTCCTTCCTTCCTTCCTTCCTTCCTTCCTTCCTTCCTTCCTTCCTTCCTTCCTTCCTTCCTTCCTTCCTTCCTTCCTTCCTTCCTTCCTTCCTTCCTTCCTCCCTCCCTCCCTCCCTCCCTCCCTCCCTCCCTCCCTCCCTCCCTCCCTCCCTCCCTCCCTCCCTCCCTCCCTCCCTCCCTCCCTCCCTCCCTCTCTATCTCTATCTCTATCTCTATCTCTATCTCTATCTCTATCTCTATCTCTATCTCTATCTCTATCTCTATCTCTATCTCTATCTCTATCTCTATCTCCTTTTTTTTTTTTTTTTTAATTCCTTTGCGAATGTTTCCTTCTCAAGATATATTTACATTTTATTCATGACTCTGTCAAGATTAATTTCAGCACTGCACACTGCCTGTGACTCCTCATGTATAATGAATGAAGCAGCAGCTGGTGCAGCTGACAGCCTGGGCACTCCAAGGGCATATACACACCAGCATCATTGGCAACTTCCTACCAGGAAGGATTTTAATACCCCTGCTGTCTGAAAGGCACCTCGGGCCAGGGCATTCTTTAGGAAAAAAATTGTGGTAGCTCTAAGCAGAAGGTACTTTTCAAATTACTTTCTCGTTGTTTATCTATGTGCATTGATAATATGATGGCTTTGGCTCCATCACTGTCTTAAGGCTCTAACATGCAGTGTCAGGACTTGATTACCTTGGTGAAATCCTGTGGAATTACCGTAAGAAACTAATCCTGGATCTGGAGTAGCATACAGATACAGCCTCTGTTTTGCCTTTTCGATCACACAGAATAACTTTTTTATGTCATAGCTCTCCATAGGCCAAAGATGCTTTCACACTGAATATGCTCTCAGAGAGTCAAAATCTGATCTCTGATTCTGCCACTGGGTTCTTGAGTAGCCTTGTCATGTTGTTACCACTTGATGTTCCATGCTCTTCGTTCAAAATAGGGGTTAACATTTCTGGTTTCCTCCAGTATTTTGCCTATTTAGATTAGAAGCATCTGTAGAGGACTGTATTAGATGTTTGGATGGACCCTAACACTGATGTCTTGATCTTCCTGGAAGTTTTTATGTTGAGCCATAATAAGAGCAATTATGGTAATGAAAAAATGTTTACTGGATTCCTAATTGAATTGCTGCCTCAGCCATGTACAGCACTCACAGTCAAGCAAAAAAAACCAAAAAACCTGTAGAAGTTATCCCAACAGTTAGGTTTTTGACCCTTATTTAAATGATGGAAAAATCAAGTTTGAGGTAATTTGTAAAAAGGCATTTCAGATTAATCTTTAAAGATATCAAAAGAGAAAAATTTCTAGATGATCAAGTTTGATTGTGTTTCAATATTTCTAGTTATTATGACTGCTTTAATTTTAACTCTGTAAATACTTTGAACATTTCTGCTTCTTTGCAATGTTTGGGTTGTAAAGCAACATACAGCATACCAGATTTTCATCTCAGAATTGAACTCGATTTTCAAACTATGTCAGGCAAAACCTCAAATTGCAGAACTCTCTTCCATCTTCACATTTTCTTGTGAATACAGCTCACAAGATCCACAATCCCTCCCTAGCATCATGATTAAGTATTATCTGTCTTCCCGTTCATGAAAGTCTTACATCGTAGGAAAAAAAAAAATATCAGTGTTGAGTGTTATAAGATGGTGTCATTAAGATGTCTTCCAAAATACTTGGTAAACATTACAGTCTTAGTTGATGATTAAATATCTAATTCCAGAGAAATTGGACAATAATCATACTCTGACTTATTTGTGCATAAAAGACTTATTTGTGCATAATCTGCTTCTTGGAACTTCAATCCTCCCATGCAAGTTATCTTGGTTTTTATTGTTGCTGGTATCTGTCTATAACATGCCATTACAGAAAGCCATGAGACCCCAGCACAGGTGTAAAAATAGCCTTAGAAGCTGAGAGAGCATGAATGTGATGTTTTTAACTTTCTTTTAATAACTTTAATAATTTAATAATTCTTTTAACTTTCAAATTCTAACATGGCAAGTCGAGGTGCTGTGTGCTTCTGAGGACCTTCTTTGTATTGAATGTCTTCCTTATCCCACAATAATTTATTTAGGTGTATTTTTATTTGGCTGTTTGATCCAAGCATCAAAAAAATAAAAGAGTTAATTCTCCTGTCATAGAAAATAATCTAAAATTTTGGGAATATTCATTAAAATATTTAGAGAAAATGACTTGTCAAGAGCACATTGGGTGTTTGGTTAGAGAAAATGACTTGTCAAGAGCACATTGGGTGTTTGGGCTCTCCTTCCAGTACCTACCTGAGCTTGGGGAGAAGCATGTCTCAACCCCCGGGTTGTCTATGGCATTAAATATTTCTTTGAGCAAGGAGAAGACAAGAAGGCATGCCTTCTGGTCCCAGGTCTGATTCTGCTTCCCTTTCCTCAGTTTGTTGTAGTGTTCAATGCAGACCAGCTTATTTTTTTCTACCTTTGAAAGAGCAACTGCAGAAACTTGCTCACCAGTGGCAAGGCCATAGATGTCCCAGAGCTTAGCTGGAGGGGCTGAGCAAGCCTGTTATGTTGCTGGCTGGGAACCAACCAGACTTGACTTGTGTCACAGGTTAAAAAATTCTTTACTGTGTTCAAGGTAGAAGTATGGACATGCACAGTGTTTTTTCAATCTAAAATCTTGGTTGCAAATAGCTTGGAGTGCCTCCTGATACTTGGATCTGTGGTATTTTCTCAGTACAAATCACCAAAGAATTCACAGAAGAGTACCTCAGTTTTCAATTAAATGGTGTGGTTTCATGCAGAGCAGAGCCAGAACTAAGAATCACGAAAAAAAAAGAACCTCTTCTAGTCCAAAGACTGGTTAGGAGAAGAACCAGCCAGCAGACATGCTTCTGTAAACTTTACCTGAATTGTGTCCCATGCTCTACCAAAAAGCCAAGGTGGTATTTGCCTTTTTCAGGAATAAATTGTATCTTCATTTCAAGGCTTTTCTTGCAATAATTTGTAAATGTGAAAAATGCTTAAGGGTGTTAAATGCCCCCAGACAGTTCCAAGTTAGAAATGAATTTCCAGGGACACTTCGGGAACTATTTGTCTCCCTGTCTGAGTGAGTTTGTTGTTCCCCTGCTTCACATTAAGAGGAAATGACATATTCACTGACAAAAGATTGTATCTTTTAGTGGTACTTCTAAGCCCACAGAAGAACAGTTCCCCAGGAAGCAATTTAATTCCAGCTGGAAACAAAATGCATGTGTATGGCTATATACGAATATCTATTTTTAAATTAACCTTTCTTTTCAGTTTGCTATCAGTCACTAATCCAAAACATTCTAGATGGAACAAATTTGGTTCCGCAACACTGAGATCATTATAGTTCAGGATTTTAAAGAGTACCAGAAAGGTCCCTGGGCAGCCAGATCAAATTGTTCATATTGTTACATTGCTGGAAAGGGACCTGCAGAGGATTTACCTTGTACACTGTCCCGGATGATCACTCAGGTGTTAGCAGGGGCCACTGAGATTCTCTCAGTAGGTAGCCAAGATGAATCTACCCTGTTGAAAGGATGAGGGAATTCAGCAGTAAAGCTGTATTTGCCTGTAGCTGTTCTCTTCAGTGCTGAAGGGAGTACTGGAATAACTAATTTATGAGCATGAGAAGCAAAATCTCTGTATCTACACACACAGCTGCTGGTTTTTATCCTTTCTGTTTTTCTCCAAAGTAAATGTTATAGATACATATTATATTATTGGCTTTTCGCAAATATTAAAATGAATGTTATATGTATAATGTTGGAAAACTTTGCTGTATTTCTAGAGTTTCTTTTATTTCTGTTATTGATAGAACTTAGAAATAGTGATGTAATACACATATACATATATTTTAGGCTGTAGTATGGTATTAAAATAAAGACTGCTTTAGTTCATATAACCCAGAGACTAAAAAGATAGTCAGAAACACCACCGTCATTCTTAGATTATCTTATCCAGATGAAGCCAGCAGTGACTGGAGCTCCAAGGGAAGAATTTATTGAACCTCTGTTATCAGGGAGTGTGAGACTCAATGGAGCCAAGAGGATTGATCTACTGGGGAGGGGTGAGTTGAAGCTAAACAAAGGAACATCTAATGCTTTAGAGGAATGTTTGAATCATGCATAAGCATTTATAAATATGCAAGAGATTTCTGTTTTTAAGGGACAATCCTTTGTTAGTAAGGCTTGCTCTTGGCGGAATGTTGAAGCACTCAGCCGTGTTTGTTCATTTTGCTTTATTTCTGTCTCCTAATTGTCTTTCTATTAAACTTTTTAAATTTTATATAAAAAAGTGAACCTCATTTTTCACAGTAGATGAGATTATTGCTGCATAAAGGCTTTATTTTCTCTTACATACAAGGTTCTAAATTCAGAATAATAAGACAGAAATAAGAGCAAATAATCCTGATGGCCCAGTGGCAAAAGAAATCAGAGACATAGGAGGAATTTTGTTTAACTTTTCTTAAACTAGAGTCTAAATCCATTATCACTCTTCCTATGAAACTTCTTAATATCAGACCAATTCCCTCAAAACACCTATTTTCTGCAGAGTGCTTTTAATCCAGATCTTTAGATTCAGTAATAAATTTATTGAGTAAAAGGAGACTGCAGGCAGTATTTCTGCAGTCAGTATTCAGAGTGCACTTGATTGCATTAGTACTTGTATATGGTGTGTTACATAAGCAGGAAATGATTAAGACCGGTTGAACTGTAACAACTGTTCTTGCCAGTAATAACAGCCACCATTATGCATGTGAAATGCAATCAGCCACTGTGCTTCAGGGTGTCAGCTGATGGCTTCTGCTGCTGAAGGTGTGCAGGGGAGGGTCAGAAAGCAATTCCCTTTCTTTATGTATTGCCATAACTCAGTGGTTGAAGAAAGGTGGACATGATTAATGGCTGGCCTTACAGAGATTAGCACACATTGCTCAGATCCAGGTTGTTTTCCTTGGTGCTTTGTATGTGTGACTAGTACCTACTAAGGACTTCCTTCTCTCTGTGCTTGCTGTGTCCTAAAGCATATTTCAGAAAACTGGGGCTGTCTCTGACAGGCAGCCAGACCTTGTTTGTAGTATGCTACAAAATTCAGTGAATTAATAACAAAGGGTAACTGTTCATCTGGCAGAATTATGGAAGAAACTGGGCCAAGATGAATGTCAATATAGCCTTCAGTAAGCAGTTTCTCTTCCCTGAGCTGTCAGAAAAGTAATTGTGTCTCTGATTACCCATTTTTTCCCACAGCACCTACTGGGAGCATCCTAAGTGTGTATTCTCTCTTCCTATAAGGATAATGCTTGTAATAATGTCCTGCAGGTCCACATGCCCACCCTGCCACCCACCTACTCCTCCAGGAGCTGTCTAAGACAGGTCAGTCAGCATTTTTATTTCTCTGTGGATCATGACGATAGACACAGTCCTACTTTAACATACACCAGCACCAAGAGAGCTTCCACAGCCTAACTCCAACTTTACACCAGAAAAAGAGTGAGCAGATTCAGGCCAAGCAACTGTCTGTAAATGATTAGAAGCAAATGGGATTTGGCAAATACGGAGTTGGCAGGAGGCATTAGAGAGCAGTGCTTCATCAGTAGGTTCCCCATGGCGCTCTGAAGGGTCATTGTATGTACTGGCAGAATTCTCATGTTTTCTTGCTTCCTCCTTCCCACAGGCATTTTGGGGAGGAAGATTATTCTTTTCCATATAATCACTTCTCCCCTCCCTCTCCCCACAGTGCACTCCTCCTTCACAGGTCTGTTTATCATGCTGAGCCATGATGCAGGGTTTTTCTGTACTGTTTCTCCTCTGCCCCCCTTTCTCTCCTTACATAAATTTTTGTTGCAGAAGCAGAGCCTCGAGAGATTTTTGATCAGTGAACATTCAGGGTTTCATTAATTGCTTCTGCATTTAATAGGATGCCAGCAAGGAACTAAGTGAATGCTAATGGAGTGCTGAAAGAGAAGGTCCTGCTTCAGGTTTATCCTCACAGATATCTCAGGCACTGACAGGAGGAGTCTATAATTCACTACTTTGAAAGAGGCATCTTCCTTTACTGAAAGAAAGAGGTATATGCTCAGGAAGCTATGGAGGCTGGGGTGATTTGGCCTTTTTTGGCCATTTTCTTCAAATTGTTAACGGATCTAAGCAAATTTTTCTGGCTATATAGGCAAAGGCATTTGTCATATTGGGGGTGTATTGTGCATCTGGAGACTATCAGATCAGACACATAACCAGGGATTTGAACTATGCCTAAATTTCTGTATTCCATACATCTTAGGAGTTAGAAGTATTTAGAGGTATAAGTTCTTTCAGAAAAAATATTAGCCATCAGTGTTTTGGTGAAATTTTAATAATTTGTTTCAGAGCTTTGTTAAATTATTGATGGTTGTGGCTGTTTTTTTAACATTAGCAGAAATAAAGTTTTCTGTGAAGAGTGAGATAAGGGTCGATAAGAGGAATTAAGTGTATAGGGAAAAAAGCCAGAAAAGCAACATTCAGGCTTCAGAATGGGTACTCTTCAGGCTACTGTAGAAGAGAGGAATATGACAGCATAAAATGATGTTTAATTTTAAAAAGCTGAAACAGCTTCAAGAAGGCACCAGGATTTTTCTGCCATGGGATATGTAGTTCCTCAAGACAGAAAGACAGACCACCATAGAGCCATGGGTATTTCAGTCTGATAGTAGACACACAGGCATGGCACACAGTCCCCACACCAGTCAAAAGATTTCCGTGGCTGGGATGCAGCTCTCCATATTCCTTCTCAGGTCCCTGAAGCCTGGCTTTGCTGGCTGAGGCTGTCTTGGGTCAGGATCTTGCAGGTGGAGTTGTGCATACCAGACCTGACTGCCAAATACATTTGTTTTACAGTTCTTCTGGGCTGGAAGTGTATAAGTTATCAGTAGGTGTAAGTGTGAACATGCATTTATCTCTTCTAAGAAAATTCAAGGGATTGTCAATCAATCTTTGAGGAGTTTACCTTGTTCATATATTAAAGTGTCTGGTGAAATATCAGTCTGATTCTGCATGCTTCAGCTGGAGATGACAAGTTCATTCCTAATGAACTGATTACTTAGTTTAGCATTAAACTGCTACATTTAATGGCCTTCAACCCTCATAAACATATTTAACAACTAAAGGGATTATAGCTGCCAGGTTTGCTGTGTCATTACTATAAATTAATCTAAGAATTTAGTCAAAGATACCACCAGAAGCAAAATAACAATGAGGTGTTGAAATGATAAGTACTTAGAGCAAAAAAAAAAAAACTTTTGTATTGAGAGTTCATTTTCAAGAAGGTTTGTTGTAAGCAAATGTAAAGGACATAGGTGTAATATTTCCCCCACGTACATATGCAAAATTATATACTGTGCTTGGAAAATTTTATCACATTTTCTGATGGCTTTTTTCAAATTTTCAAACATCTTGTTTCAAAGTCGGGAATGAGGGGCAAACTGGTAAGGTTCTTTGAAATCAATGGTAAAAATTACACAGACCCTGGGAATTTCAAACCTTAGTGTTGATTTTACACCTCTAGGGAAAAAAAAAAGAAAAGAAAAAAAATATTCTTCAATTTCCATCCATTGAAATCTCCACAAACCAAACTTTATCTAGGGCTGTCGAGGCTACACCTTCCATGAGTGGCTGTGTTTTCACAGGAATCGAGTGCACACGGCTGCCCATCTTAACATTCTGAACATCAGGTCTGTGATCTCAGCTGTTGCAATTGTGTTTCCTGATCTCTCAAATGTCAGAACTACATCTTCACCAACTATTCATATAGCCCAGTAAAGGTGTATTTAGGGCATACTTTTCCCTCCCTTCTGGAGCTCTACTGTCTTCTACCTTACATGATACAACACTAGATTTTACCAAAGGGAGGGGTAGGAAGTGAAAAGTATAGAAAAGGACTTAACCTTCAATTCCTACTAGGTGCCATGGCTATTCGTCCCACATCCAATCTACATTGCCATCCTCCATTATTCTCCTTTTACCCTTCAAGACATGAGTTATAGCAATGAAAATTAATTGTTACAGGCATTTCTCAGTTTCTGGGACAATTTGCTTTCGGTTTTTCCCCTTTCAGTTTATATAAATTTATTGATCCAGGTCACAGATTCATTGTTCTTAGTTGTAGACAGAAGATGTCAGCATTTCTAGAAACTGAATCACCAAATGTCATGCTGAATGACCAGAAAATGTTAAAACAACTGTGAGCACTCACACAAATCTTTGTTAGGAAAGTTGCTGAGCAGCACCTATGAACTTATTGGCACAGACATGTAATTCACCATCTTAGACTCAGGTGTCCAGAACATTATTTACATCTAACTAAACAACCACATGCAGTCTTTTTGAAACTTATGATTTCATTCAGAAGGTTACTGGGGAAGATAAGTAACTCTTAATGCAGTTATCTACTGAATTAGAAGCTCTTCTGTAAGTTTCATCATCTATCATCAAATCCCACTGATAAAGTTGTTTTCCTGTTAGCACCTGGCACAATGAAGTGACTGTTTTTTTCACATATCATTGCTCTTTATTGCCTTTTCCATCCAACCTCCCTTTCTAATGTCCTTGTGTCCATGTTATGTGTTTATCTCCGTGAGCTAATAAACTGAATCTTACCTTAGGCAACAAAGTTTCTTTGTGAACAGTTTTATTTGTGAAAGAGTTAATGTGAATTAAATATTAATTTCTCCGTGTCCATTAGGACTGATCTGAATCTTAATGAACATTGGAGAGTTAACAGATGCTTCATTGATGTGTATTGTACTTGTCCCTTTCAATGACTAATGTATAAATTGTAGAAAATAAATGGAAAAGAATCAAAGTAGAAATATGGATCAGCAAAAGAAGTTGTGTTGCTTGGTAACATGGACCATGTACCTGCCAGATGTTGATCAACCCCATGCTTTGTGTGGCATTTGAGTCAGAAGATAACTATTATCAGGGGGTCTCATATCAGGCTGTTGCATGAGCTGGCTAAATGACTAGAAACAGATGTTACTGGCTCCTACATCCTACTCTCTTGAGCCATTCCCTCCAGAAAGCTCCATTTCTGCAGAGTATGATTATTCCTTATTTCAACTGTGTTATACATACCATTAATCTTCCTTCATTTCCTAGTTATTGCTGTCACCTCCTTCTGTAGCTGGAAGGGACTTAGAACTGACAAACAAGAAAACTCCTGTCCTGTAATCTGCTGACAGTACAGCATATCTGTTTCTTCCACTCCAGCTTCAGGCACTGTGCTTCCTCATAAACATCAACTGAGGAAGATTAAGACTAATAAATTCCCTCCTAATGCATCAGATAGGAAGTGGTGGAAGAAAGAAAAATTTATACACATAGATGTAGATACTGTTGGTAGTGGAAGTAGTTTCTTATATGTTGAGTTGCTGAGTGCATTTTTAACCTTGTCTCATGGATTCATGAAGACATTATTGAATGTTAGTTGAAGTTTTCAAAGGGATGCTAAATCAGGGTCTAGAAGTTGTGAGCACCTAAGATAGGTGGCAGAAGCTGGAAACTTTCATTCAACCTCTAACTGTACTTTTATTTTCTCCAGATATTCCCAACAGATGTTAATATATCATAAATAAAAATCAGTAATCATCTGGGAGATGGGAATACTAATATTATGCTGTATGTCACAAAAAGTTGGCTGAAAGTAGGTAGTGAGAGATTAAGACAAGGTGCTCTAAGGCTGACCAGGAAGCTGTTGAAAGAAGCAAAAAATTAGACACATCTTGTTTGATACAATTCAGAGAGGGGTACAGAGGTCAACAGTCACAGCAAGACCCATCAAAGAGAATCTGTCAGTGTGACCTGGAGCAGAAAAAAGCATTTCTGTGTTTTATAAACTGAAAGGGATTTTTTTTTCTGCTCTTGGCATACATTACTTCACCGTTCCCTGCCCTTTATATGTGTGTGCTGATCCAGCTTCTCCTGAAATGTACGTCATTGTCCAGGGGTTTATCCGCATCTGTGGTTACTGAGAGTAGTTGCTACTAATTTAGGCAATGCATTCCAAGAGGTTCCCTGGGTTTCAGTAGGGAAAGTACAGGAAAAAAATCAACACATTGGTAGCTGTTCTGTTAAATTATGTTTTCTTAAAGAAAGATGCTGGCTGCTTCCTTTATATGAAAAAAATATAACATTGAAGCAAAAATAATCCTGTGATTAATTTTAGAAAACATATCTGTAGTTGTTTTTTAAGTTTTTTCACCTCCCTTTATTTTTCTGTGTTTCTCTGTGTGTATCATCTCTCACCTGAGAGCACAGCAGATAACAGCTCAGTGATACCTTATTGATGTACAAGGGATTGTCATCACTGTCTAGGCAATATGCACTTTTCCATGTGCTTAGTCTAAAAACATTCTGTACTGTATATATTTCCTATGTTTCTTACACCTGCTTCTCGTCAAAAGCCAGCAAAGATAAAAATACGTATGCTTGCTCTCTAAGGAAGTGGATATTTTGCTTGGATGAATGCTAATCAAATGATTACATTCAGGCCAAGTTTCTCTTCAGTGTTTCAGTAGAGTGTTATGACCCAGCTATAGGAGATTGCCTGACAACAGGCTTTGGATGAAAATCAGGTAACTGAAGACCTCTTTTGACTAAAGATTATTAGGCATTATATTGCTAATTATGACCAATGGGATTGTATGCCTAGAAATCCTTTCCATACTTAGACGTGCCACATCACATTGTTTTGGAACTTCAGCACAGACAAACGAACTCAGACCTGGAAAATCTTCACGAGATCCCAAAAAGCAAGTTTTTATTTTAATCTCGACAATTGCTTAGTTAGGCTGTGGTATGGCCACATCAAAGACCCTAGGATGGTTGCTCTGTATTGGAGAAAGGCCCTACAAAGATGATCAGACTAACTCAGGGCTGGGCTGGGCTCAGTGCCACTGAGCTAGCACAGTGCTGTATTTAGCCAAATACCCTTATAAGTCCAGGCATATTTACATATGCAAAAACTATGTTAGCCTTATTCTTGAGCCTGACTTTGGCATTTGGTTTGGCTCCAAGTGGCATTGCAGTGTCACAGTGCTAAACACAGCTGAAGGGCTCAAAAGACCCTGTTAGCCCATCAGATACCCTTTTTTGAAAAGCAGTTATTGAATTTTCACCTTAAAAAAAAAACTTTAAAGATCTAAAAAATTGTGATTAAAAAGGCAAATGAAATGTGTATGCTTCTGCTGGGGCAAAAAGACCAGGCCATTTTTAAGAGTTCTCTACAGAAATATTTGCACTTTCAGACTTGTCAACAGGACACAGAACATTTTTCTCTGTAGATCATCTCTTCAAATTTTGTATCATTGTAAGTCAGTGGTATCATGCCAGTCTGTGCCTAATGAATTGATGAAATCATGCATGTCAAATGAATTGCTGTCCACACTGCCATTGACACCAGAAAGAATCTGTGGTGGCAGAGAAGACAGAAAGTAAAATAGGCAGAGATACTTAATTATTCTTCTGTAGATGTCAAAGAGTTATTTGTGTTAAAAATGCTATGTCAGCCAATCAAAGTAGTCACATTCACAAGAAAGGCATACAGGAAAAAGGCCTGTGATATTTTACTGAATCTCTGAAGAACAGAGTCTGTGGGATCTTACCCTCTGAAGGTAAACTGTGACACTCCTTGCCATTGGTCCATCAAATAAAAACCACATCTTTTGTCTCAGAAAGTTCTGAGAATATTCTAGAGAAATGTTGATAAATGTCTGCTCCATTCCTCCATAAACACTTTGGCCACTATCAGAGACAAAAAATGGATGAGGTGGCTCTTTCATTTGATGCTTTCATATAAGCAAGGATTCAAGGTGTAACTTTCATATGTCCATTAGCTTCTAAGATATTCAATTTGAAATTTGACATAGCACTGTTAAGATAAAATTGTAGGCTATCCAGAACAGTCAGTTATTAAAATGGTCTCTTATCATTATTGTTTTTTGAGTGACATAAATTATGGTAATGGTGATATGAAAAAGTTCATTATCCATACTTTTATCTCTAGGGGAAAATAGTAGTTTAGAGCATTAGGTAGAAGGTTGGGGAGCTAGGTATTAGTTTCAGATATATTACTGGTTTCTAATACAGCCCCAAGCAAAATACTTCTCTGTGCCTTTTCATCTGTTAAATGATGGTGACAGAGCTCTGTGAAACCATTTGGCCATATTAAAATGGATAGCACTGTTTGATAGCTTAGAGCTCATTATTATCACCATGCAGAATGCAGCAAAATCAAAGCACCCTGAAATTCCTTCTGTCCTCACTTATATAACTTATTCCATGAACTCCAGAGCATTTCTTCTGAAGATATACATCAGATGGAATCAAGTTAGAAAATACAAACCTTCCATATCTCTCTGGGGTTCTAGATCAAACTGGTACAGAAGCCCCAGGAAATCATAGAAAGGTTTGTTGACTCTCTTCTCATGGGATACTATCATAATTCAACCAGTGTCACCCTGGGCTCTGTAGGTCAATTTAGCCAACCACAGAATCACACATAATCACAGAACTGTTAGGGTTGGAAGGGACCTCTGGAGATCATCCAGTCTAACTCCACTCCCAAGGCAGGGTCACCTAGAACAGGTTACATGGGGATGTAACTTGCTCGGGATATATTCTATCCTTTTGTGCAGATCATTGATATGC
Organism: Cyanistes caeruleus; assembly: GCF_971803275.1. NCBI lineage: Eukaryota > Metazoa > Chordata > Aves > Passeriformes > Paridae > Cyanistes > Cyanistes caeruleus. The sequence continues at coordinate 92,583,602 of NC_141702.1, forward strand.
AAGTAGAATAAGTCTGAATCCAATACTGAACCCTAGGGAAAGCACTGGCTAAAGGCCTCCAACTGGATTCCAGTCCACTGATCATGACCCTCCAAGATCTGCCATTTAGCCAGTTCTTGATCCACCTCACTGTTCTTTCATCTAACCCACATTTTCTGAGCTTATCTAAGAGGATGTTATGGGACAGCGTCAAAAGCCTTACAAAGTCAAGGTAGACAACATCTACCGCTTTCCCCTCATCAACCCATCCTCCCATGCCATCACAAGGGCTATCAGAAATTATATCAAGCATGATTTCCCCTAGGTGAATTTGTGCTGACAACTCCTGATGACCTTTTCTTCTGCAGGATTGGTGATAACCTCCAAAACAATCTGTCACATCACCTTGCCAGGGATGGAGGAAAGGCTGACTTGCCAGCAGTTTTCTGGCAAGAAAACTCCTTGCCCTTTTTGAAAATTGGACTAACAACAGCCTTCCTTCAGTCAGGCATCTCTCCCTTTCTCCATGATTTTTCAAAGATGATGGAGACTGGCATAGCACCAAGATCTATCAGCTCCCTCAGCACCCATGGGTATATCCCATGAGGGCCCATGGATTTTGGCTTTGTTACAACCCATAGATTTCTAGTTCTTCTCGTTTATTCTCCATGCTGCATATGTTTGTGTACAAGCACTCTGAAGTGGTAATCAATCATCCAGGTTCCCTAGAAGGGTTGTGAGAGAGTTCACCATAGCCATGAACACCCATGATACGGTTATCCCTTTGTTCTTCAACTTGAGAGAAAGCCAGGGAGTACCTGTCACTGCCCTTGTCAGCCTGGCTTACTCTCCAGCAGGAAGAAGTGCCATGAACATTACCACTTCAGACCCCACCCCTCAAGTTCAAACCAAACTAAGCAGTCAAAAGGGGAAAGCTGATCTTCAGCTCAGCATCTCTCTGGCAGCCCAAATTCCTCTGCCCATATAGGCAGCACTGTTGCTCCAGGTCCCCATATCAGGTCCCCAGATCTTTCTTTCTTCTCACTCACTTCAGGGACTGAGTTCTCGCTTGTATTTTCTGTAAGTTCCAGTCATCTCTGCTTAATTCCTTTCATAGCAATAGTTTCCATCTGTGGAGTGGTGTTCCTTTTGGGCCAATGAGACTGTTTAATGAGAAGATAATCTTGTTCCTTCATAAGGAAAAATTACTCAGCATTACAGTTTTCCACAGAGCAAACAAATTGTAAAATAAAATAGCATATTATGCCCTAAATAATTAAATAAGCAATGAGATATTTGTCATTCTGCTATTCAACAGACTGGTGTTGACTGAGAAAGCAGATATTCCAAATGATGTTGGCTTCTCTGTCAAAGTGAAGTTACAGAAGAATACTAATTGTCGAAACGACAGAGTAGCATTCCATATTTTTTCCCTCTGTGACTTCCTGAGCAAATTCGTTCCATTTAATAGTTACACAATTATTTTTCTAAATGACAGCAATCTCAGACTTAGAAAATTGCACCAAGATTCCTCTGTTTCTCTTGTGCTACTACCAGGGAAGGTAGCATGATCACCATTTAGCTGACAGATTTGTTGATGAACAAAGGAATTTGCTCACTTGTCACAACAATAGTGGCTCAAATAGCTGAGCACAGTGGTGGTGGAGTTTCTTTTTGTTGTTGTTGGTTTGGTTTTGTTTTGGTCTTGGGGTTTTTGGTTTTGTTGGTTTGATTTTAGTTTTGTGGGGAGGGAGTTGCTTTCTTTAGTCATCTCTGTGTCAGCAGCAGTGGAAGATAGTGATACAAGGAATACAGTGCTTTTTCTATAATAGTGAATATTATTGTTCCAATAAATAAAAAGCTGGGACGGCAGAGATATTTATTTGGCTCATTGCACAGTAAACAGATGGACTGGACAATAGTGCATGTTTGGAATTTAATGCAAGAAGATGCTGTCCCAAATATTCAGTAAGATATTTAAATATTAATAATGCTTAGAGAGTGTCTGTGTTACTCATGTAGACTTGAAAAGATCCCAAACTTGTATGTGTGTGTGTGTGCTTATAATTTTCCCTGCTTCTGGTAGATATTCCTTCTCAATGTTTCATGTTTTTCATTTACAGTAACAAGTTTCAATTCAATCCCTGTTTAGATTTGTTGCCTTGCAAGCTATCACACCCAGAAGCACTTGCTGTGTCCCACTGGAAGAAGGGACTGTGAGGCTATGATTTACACAGCAACAACATGTGTTTTTTTCATTCATGTCGTGAGCTATATGATCTTAAAACTGCACACACACACACCCCACAGTCATAGACACTCCAGCTAAAGTTATATTTAGAGGTGTACAAAATGTATAAGCATTGACTTTCTACCCCTCCCAGAACTGTGGACATAACTAAATCAACTAGCTTCACTGGCATAATAGATACAAAAAAAATTATAGCAATAAAGATTTTATTACTCTAAAGTATTTCTAGAATAACCTTTTCCCCTCTCTCTTAAAAGAGAAGTAAATGGGATACGTGATAGTGCGGCAAGAGTGTTTTATAGACATGCTTGAGTAAGGCAGCCATTTCAAAGTCATACCAATAAAAGGCCAGCTCTTGCTGCCATTACTCATTTGTACAGTCCTAATGACTTCAATACAATGATATGCTTGAGCAACTTGAGCAGGATTTAGTACAAAATATTCATTTCAGAATGGTTTATTGGAAATTAGAAGGTTTTATCTATGCTATAAATAATATCTTGGGCTATGAAAAATGAATTGACATTTTAACATCTAATTCAAATTGCTAAAATAATGGCACCTTTCAGACTACTTGTTTACTTTTTTCCTCCTGTCTGCTGGGTCTGAAAGTGTACCACTCTGCTTTACTTTGGATTTTCAATCAATATCACTTTCCTGTTCCAGTTCAATTATGGGTGCTTGAAAGTCAGAGTAGTTACTTTCATCAGCTTCTTTTCATGACTTTGTTTGCTCTTCATCTTGTTATTGAAATACTTTCCAATAAACAATGGCTATAGAACATCTGTTTTGAGCAAATCTTTCCTTTGGGACCTTCTCTGTCCTTTGTAAAATGCCTTTTGTCGATCCCTGTTTCATCTTACAGATGTTATCACCAGTGGTGCAAGGAATAGGGAACAGCACATTGTCTATCTCCAGCTCTGGTACTGCTGAGAACTGTTTTGGTCCCCACAGGGACTAAATGATCCCTGGGATCCCAGAAACACCAACCCATGGCATGATCAAGGCACATGTTCTCATCATCAGGCGGCCTTGGAGCTTTTCCCACTTAGTGCCTAGTTGTGGAGGCTTGGAGACCACAGAGGTAACATGGAGTATTCCAAAGAACGTCTCTGCTGTGTTCTTGTCTCCCTGAGAATAATGGCACAGCTGCAATACCATGGTGAAAAAGAGATTTCAAGCATCTAAGAAAAACTCTCATTGAGCTGCTTCTCTGTGCTTCATTGTCCCAGTGAGAGACTGATTTGTGATTAGGTCTCAGAGCAACTATGGTAATGAAAACACTGATAAGTAGTGACAATAACAGTTGGCGCTTAGCAGTTCCTGTATCCAAGCGTTTCCAACAAATCTAAGGCTGACATTCCTCAGTCAATATACACAAATGTTTAAATGAAGAGTACCATAATTGGTTTTCCTGTCTTATCCCTCTCAACCCATGGAACTGCCATGCTACCATTTCCTGCTATCAGACCACTGCCAGTCATAAGGAATCAGTCAGGTACTTCACAATTAGCAGGGAAAAAATATGCAATTTCTTTGTGTTGGTACTGGATGTTTAAAGCCAAGAACAGGATAAGCCAGAAAAATGATCCACCCTCAGAATGCTGCAAGTTGGTCTCCTTTAGCATACCTTGTTGTCTTGGCTATGCCTTGTAGTTCTCTGTAATAACACAAAAGTGAGAGTTAGATACTACTCTCTTTATCTTTGCATGGAAGTTGGATTATTCTGGGCATTCAGTTTCCTTACAAGGATTTTGTGGCGAGATCCTTCAGAAAAAAGCTGGTTATAAAAGCAAGAAAATAATGTCAGAGGGATTTTCTTTCACAAGGAAAAAAGTCACCAGTGTAAGGGAGGAAACAGTCCTGGATGCATCAGCATGGGCAACAAACCCTCTCCAAAGTAATTGTTGGATAGAGTATTTGTTGTACTTAATCAGGCTGGCACTGGGGGTTTCCTTTTGAGCAATTTTCCATTGGCACAGGTGGGTAGCTGAGATTAGAGTAAGTGTCTGGTCTGTGTAATTGAATCTGTACTACTTATCAGCACTACTGAGAGCTCTGAATTGCAACTGAAGGTCTGTTGTCTGTGTTCTGGCTCACATGCAGAGAGAGACGCAATGGTCTAGAGCTTTCAGTCTATTTACACAGGGAAAAGAGGGATGGGAGGAGAGAGCGTAGTCCAGAATAGTGGTGACCACAACAGATGAATAGTAAAGAAGAGACCCCAGATCTCATAACAGTTGTGATTACCTCACATTAGAGCATGACATATTTTGTGACTTGATGATATCCATCACTGTGTCATATTTTCTGCAATGAAGCTTCAAATCATCAAGAACTTGAGAGTCTGTGTCAATTTACCCAGATAAGATAACTGGGAGAGCTGCTGTGAAAGAGCAACATATTAATTCATTCCCTTTGGTCTTTCTAGGATAAAATGCAGTCCATTTCCAGACATCTGAAACTGCTACACCTTAAGTTAAAAAAGCCTGAAAGATTATTGAATCTTAACCAAATGCTACTCATGCCTGTTTTGGATAATCTCCATAGTATTAAAAATTTTATTTTTTTTAAATTATGGGAATGTGGGAAGGGTGAATGAGATTAAATTATTTGCTGTTTGTTGCAGAAACTACATACCGGACAGCAGTATTTAATATCTTGTGGTTTGTGTGATCAATTAAACATTTTTGTTTTACTGTTTTTCTTGGTGTTGAGATGCATTATTTCCTTCCCTTCAGATATAAGACACTTTTTCTTGTGTGGTAGATTTTAGCAGTAGCTAAAAATCACCAGAGTACTTACTCATTTCTTGCTGTGAGATATGGATTAGGAGAAGGACAAAACAGACTCAAAACTTAAAAGGAAAAAAGAAACTTTATTAACAGAACTACAAGAATAAGAAACCAGAATAAAACTTCTAGAAACCTTTTCTCCCCCTACCACCTAACTCTTCCTTTCCCAGCTGACAACATAGAGACAAAATTTGGAATGTTAAAGCAGTACTAACTATACAATAGTCTTTTCATCAGTCTCTGTAGGGAGAGGAGTTTTCTCTTGTCATACCATGGAGACTTAGCCACAAGAAAAGTTTTCTCAAGGCTTTTCATTTGCATGACTGGCAGCCAGCTGGAAAAAAACTCTGCCATCATGCCTTCCTCCCATTTCACACCACTCAGAGGTGTGTTCATGAGCCATGAACTCAAGGGGTATTATTTTAAGGATGAGTTATTCAAAGGCAAAGGTTCTCTTTGTCTGTCTCTGTGATCTCTGGGAGCAGAGGTTTTCTTCTCTCCCTGGGGGCAAAGAGTCTTCATCAACTCTCATTTCTCTCTCTCTGTTCCAGCATCTCATGGGATGCTGATATCACAGCTACTCCACCATCTGCTCAGCTTCATCAATGGATACCTTTGCTTAGATTTACAGCTTGAGTACTTCATTTCCCCCAATACTCTTTTATTAATTAAAGGTGTTTTTCAGAACATTATTGTACATCTCCATGGTCTTACTAAAAGAATATTTCAGCTTATTAAAGCTTCTCCTCATTCTCCTTCTATCTGAGGCTTGACTCTTTCTCTTACTGACTTTGATGTTTTATGTTGTCTCTTTACATGTTGATCACTCCTACTTTTCTCTCTCTGGAGAGGGGATTAAGTCTGCAGGTCTCATCTGTGTAGTGAAAGAGTTAAATCTGGCCCAACCCACGCAGGTATTTATGGTGTTGGATTTCAAGTGTCTCTCTCAGCCTAAAGCAGACAGGGATGGTCCTTGGCCTGGGCCATGGTGGGTGGCGGGGTGAGAAGGTATTGGCGAGATGTCAGCAGCCATGACCAGGCCCAGCCTAGGGCCGAGGGGCCCCCTGGGAAGGGCTTCAGCCACTCTGCTGGAATGGGACCCGGAGGGTTTCCCAGGAGGGGCTGCAGCAGTGCCCAGCCTGAGGCCAGGGGACCCCCTCAGTCTCCATCCCCCGCCTGGGAGCAGCTGGAGTCCGGCTCAGCCTCCCCCTCCCCCAGGCTGCACAGGCCATGGGGGAGTGGGGCCAGCCACACTAGAGCTTCAATACTTTTCAACCTGGAAATTAAAAGACAAGAAGTTCCTGGGCTTGAGTTTAAAAGGTGGTATTCACAAAGGTGATCTTACTTTACAGTGGTCCAAAATGCTGTCAGTCCTCAAAACTGGCTAGCTATTGGCCTGATCTCAAGCAGAGAAGAAACTCCCAGCAGCCTTTCTCAGATGAGTCATTTCTGTGGATATTTCCTATGTTTTTTCTTAAATGCCAAACTACCACACCTTGATATTTAACTTTTTTTAATTTCCACTATCTTATCTTGTAATTTTTTATTTTTTATTAATTTTTAATATTAATTTTTATTAATTTTATTAATAATCTAGCATACATAAAGAGAAAAGAGAAGAAAACTTGCACTGTGGGTGTTGACAGGTTGCTTGTTGCTCATTTAAATAAATGCAGTCAATAGTGCAAAACAGAGCCTGGGTTAGGAATTATCACTGTTTGAGAGGAAACCTGAAGTGAAAGCAGTTCCCCTCCAAGGGAGTGTGTTCTGTAGCGTATCCGAAAGCACACACCAAACTCTAAACACATTAAGAAATGCTACCTTAATAAAGATTAAATAAGGACGGAGAAAGTCTTTTTTTGTTCTCTTTGCTGTGCACAATGTTGCAAAACTTTTAGCATCTCTACATCCTGAACCTGGCTCTTATCTAAATTGCCTGGGAAGAACAACGACAGGGACTGGTGCTAAGTGGCCTGGGTGAGATGTTATTTAGTATCCTCTGGAGCCAAAGCTGAACATTTAGACGGGACTAGTGGGCTTCAGGGAATTCTTTGAGAAATCAATTTAATATGTCAGCCATCAACTGTTTAAGGTCAGTGCACACTGTTACACAGCTGTATCACACCAGTACTGAGGAAACAAACAGGCAGAGACCAGATAGATGGGTCCTTTGCATCTCTATAGATTACAGAATTTAAAATACATGCCCAGGGATGCTTGAAAACAGGGAGATATTCTGGTTACTTCCCTCTATCATGCTGCTCTACTGCACATCTGCTAGCAGCAAAGTGAAACAAAGTGAGCCCTGTTTGCTGAAGTACCCTCACAGGTGCCATCAGCATAAAGATCCAAATCTCTTTGGATTAGTAGTTATGGGAGTCAAGTAGTGCTGTGGGAAGTCTATATCTGAAGCACAAGACAGGAGGAAGAGATCAGAGAAAACTGGGGAATATTAGCAGCTTTAGAAAGTCACCTGAAGTCACACTCTTTTTGGAATGGGAAATCTTGTTAATCCAACTCATTGGAGCATAACACTATGCATACAACTAAAAAAACATACTGCCAAGGACTATTGAGCATTCCTTCAAGAATAGGTATTTTCACATAAAGCAATAAAACATAATCATTGTACTCAACTTAAAAATTATTACATTGACAATGAAGATGATGGTATTCACTTTTTCTGAAATAGAAAACTTCCAGTTTTGTGTGTGCATGGTTTTGGTAAATGCAGCTGATAGTTTAGTAAGAGACCTGTCTGTATGTATTCTGGAAGAGCATAGGTTTTCATCTTTTCTGAGAATAATATGCAGTAAACAAGATATGACACAATGGGAGACACTTGAGAGAAATTTTATATATGGCTCTGTGGTAGTTTAACATTTAGGAAAAGGAGTAAGAGCCACCCATTGAAGTGATTTCTTTGAGAGAAGCTGCTGGGAGCTTCTTCTGTACCTGAGATAGGCCAACAGCTGTCCAGTTCTGAGAACTGACAGCATTTTGCACCGTTGAAAATTAGGTCCACCTCTGAGAAAAAAAAGACCTTTTAAAAACCAGGGTTTTTTTTAAAAAAAAGGTCTCTCTTTCTTTCTGTCCTTGAAAGGTAGCAGAGCTCGGGTGAGGCTGTACAGCCTGGGGGGAGGCCAGGTCAAACCTCAGCAGCTCCTGGGCAGGTGATGGAGGTCGCAGGGGGGCCCCGGCCCCAGTCTGGGCCAAGCCACGGCTGCTGACACTGGCCGGTCCCCCCCTCCCCGCCCCCCCACCGCCACAGACGGCTCCAGGCCGAGTTCTGCCCGCTCCTCCCAGCGGCTGCTGGGCTGAGAGGCACCAGCATGGCCTGAAATCCCACACTGTGACTGCCGTGACCTGGGCAAGATTTAACCCTTTCGCTACACAGATGAGACCTGCAGACCTGGCTTTGCCCCCAGGGATAGAAGAGAGTAATCGACACATAGAAAGACAACATGAAAACATCAGCCAGTAAGTGAAAAGAGGCAAGCCTCAGATGGAAGAGAGATGAGGAGATGCCGAATGGGGCTGAAATATTCTTTTGTTAGGGCCATGGAAATGGACAATGATACACTGAAAATATCTCCTTTAATTCATGAAAGAGTATTGGGGGAATGAAGTATTCAAGCTGTAGATATGAGCAGAGGCATCCCATGATGAAGCTAAGCAGATGCTGGAGTAGCTGTGACCCCATGAGACGCTTGAGCAGAGAGAGAAAGAGAGAAAGAGAGAGAGAGAGAGAGAGAGAGAGAGAGAGAGAGATGAGAGTTGATGAAGTCCCTTTGCCCCCAGGGAGAGAAGAAAACCTCTGCTCCCAGAGATGATCACAGATGGATGAAGAGAACCTTTACCTTTGAATAACTCATCCTTAAATTAATTCCCCTTGAGTTCAAGGCCTATGGACACACCTTTAGAAAGGCTGTGAAAATGGGAGGAAATGCCAGAACAATGCCAGAATTTTTGCTCAGACAGCTGCTATTCGTAGAAATAAAAAGCCACGAGAAAACTGTTTTCTTGTGGAAAAATCCCCATGGCATGAGAAGAGAAAACTCCTCTCCCTACAGAGACAAATGAAAAGACTATTGTATAGTTGGTACTGCTTTAACATCCCAGGTTTTGTCTCTACCTTGTCAGTTGGGAAAGAAAAAAGTTGAGCAGGGGGAGAAAAGGTTTCTGGAGGTTTTATTCTGGTTTCTTATTCTTGTAGTTCTGTTAATAAAGTTTCTTTTTTCCTTTTAAGTTTTGCCCTTCTCCTAATCCATATCTCACAGCAAGAAATGAGTAAGTGCCCTGGTGATTTTAGCTAGTGCTAAAACCCACCACATTATTTGGTGCGTTGACCGGGAAACTCAAATTAGGGAATCTAAACCGCTACAGGCTCTTAAACATTGTGAATAACATTACCAAAGGGATGGACTATATGGATATCAGGTGTGAGACAGTGTAGCTGTTCTTATGTACCTATTGGCCAAAGTAGGAAGAAGCAGCTTCTCCCCTCAGAACACCTCTTAGTTGCAACACCCAAATTAAATTTTAACAACTCCTTTTGGTATTCAACACAAAATATGTTTATTACCTCCCTATTTATCAATTTTCTTCCATTTTCTCTGCACACCACAGTAGGGTATATCTGAATCCGGTCTGCCAGACTATGCTTTTGGGCATTCTGAAATCCCATGAAAATACTTTTCACCAGAGATGTTGAAGTTTTTTTTTCAAAGAGTTTACTGTGAAAATGCAATGTAAATGATTCACATAGTTGGTGGTAAATGCTGATAGAAAAATATTTGTTTGTATAAAGCCAGGAACTTTCCACTAAGGGAAAGCTTCTATGACTTTTACATTTTCCTTCTGTCTCCCTTGGCACACTAGCAGGGGTTGGCATTTTTCTTGTCAGGTTTCAATGCTTTTGGCAAACACCGATCAGCTAAAAATTATGTTGTCACTTAGAGGTTGGTATGACAGGAAATCATTGCTCTTTTATTTTTAGGGAAAACCAATGCAAGGGGAATTAAACTTCCCTAAGGTCAAGGAAAAAGGCAGGAGTGAATGAAAGAATCCCAATTAGAATTAGCAGGAGGTCAAGGTGGCTTTAGGTTTTCAGGTTTAGATTGGGATTTTCTTGCAGAAGGCCAGTCTGGGTTTCTCCTTTTCTTCCTGCATATGTGACTGGTGACCCATGGAAAGTCAGAAATCTGACTGCCAACATTTTCCCAGTGTTTCCACCAGGGATCCACCTCCTGTCAAAAACATGTTAACAAGGATTGATAAGATCCATACAGATCAAATTCAAGGTCAGTAACTGCAAGTGGGTGGTTCCTGTGAGCCATCTTGAAGAACAGTAAAGAAGCATTCCCAGATGGCATGCTGAGCAAACTGCCTCTCAGAGCTATAAGTCTGGTGAGTTTGGAATTTTATGTCCTATCAAAGTTTATGGTTCTGGACAGGAAACAGCATCATGACTGGGCAGACAAGTGATGCTGGTGTGCCTTCAGGGAGGAGCACAGTGGCTCTTCTCGAAATGCCAGTAATAGACGGCAGATTCCAAGTGCCTTAGGCATATTTTCTGCCTCTCCCTAGACATATGTGGGATACACAGGGCACAGGAGAGCAACTATCAAGCTGAGAAATGTTACCTTTTTCAAGACAAATGACAAAGTAATAAAAAGTGTAGGTATGTATGACTTTACTAGACACTGATTTTCAAAATATTGTGAATATGAGCACAACACATGCTTTGAGGGATCCCCTTGTGTTCAAAATCTAATTCAGCAACTGGACATTGCAGGTTTGAAAATGTGTTACAAGTAATTTTTTTTATATCAGGACCATTTATGACTAGTCTGTGGAAACCTATTTTTTTGCGTGTGTATATAATACACATCTTTCCTTTGTCTGAGAATATTTCCAGAATTCACCGTTTCATTTTAGAGTTTTAATGAAATTTCTTACTTATCTTATTCTCTTCCCTTCTCTGTTGGATCTCTTACTGAAAGTTGACTTAGACTTACTCTTCTGGTCCATGTAAACAGCTGTCATATTCCTTTTACACTGATGGAATTATAACAGACATTGTCATTTTAGGTTTTCTGTTTTTCTTGGAGGTATGGACTGCTTGTAAGGGGTTTGTGGGCTAACTTTAGGAAATGCAAATTGAAACAGGTTTTCCAAATAGGTGGTTGAAGCCTCATCCCTCCAAATATTCAAGGTTTGAATGGGGCTTTAAGCAATGTGGTCTAGTGGAAGATGTCCCTGTTTATCAAGGGGGTGTAGGAATAGATGACTTTTTAGGTCCCTTCCAGCTCAAACTATTCCATGATTCTATAATTCTTCTCTGGTTTGTAGATCATAAAATTACATATAGATATGTGTGGAGGGTATCAGGACTTTACTTTCTAATAATTATAATACATTTCCTCAGCCTCCAAATTATATTACATTTTGATGCTGCACAATAGAGAGTATGTGGAGGGAACCCATCCCAAACACAATGCACGGAGATCTGTTTAAATGCAGAACCACCAGATACTGTAGGACATAGTGGGTTGCAGCAGTAGCACGGCTTTTTCTGGGGTGACAAGAGGGGAGGGTAAAAGAAAATTATAGTACCAGCAATTTTTCACATCATGTGTCGTGTTTCTTTAGAAACACAGAGGGGATTTCAGTCTCTAGTTCTGCAACTTTTAGCAGTGACTTATTTGCTAAGACAACTGGCAAAAGCTGTAACACAAAAGACTACTAGATTTTATTTTTTTGTTGTTGTTTTTGTTTTCTACTAGGCAACTGTCACATCACACACCAATGCACCAAATCAACTGGGGAAATTTTACCCTGTAAACATTGCAGCACTTGCTCTTTTCTTTTACACTTAGAAAAAACACTTGCGCTTAGTTTCAGAGGAAAATAACATGTCAGTTTCCACCTTGATGAATAGTCCTCTTTCTCCTCCTGATTGCTGCAGGTGCAGCTTCAATGGGATGGCAGGAAACAAAGAATGGAAAAGTGAACATATTTATTTTTCCTCTTTTTTTTCCTTAAGTATTTAAAAGCAGGATCTAGTGCCAAGTTCTAAAATAAAGGTTTCGTAGAAAGAGCACTTGATGTCAGTCACTCTGAAATAAATCCACCTGTTCAGTCATCACTTCAAGAAAGTGTTGACAAGCACTTTTTATTTGCACGTATTTAAATAGCAAATTATGGTTGCATTCACCTGACAAACCTAGGTTTTAGACTGTCCCTCAGGAGTTCCTAGAGATCTTAAACTTGCTGAAGAGCAACATATTGATCTCTGCCTAGAGGCTGTTAATGCTCCAATTGAGGTCTTGGTGGCAATGCTTGTGCAGGAGACAATCTGTCGTTTATCAGGCAGAGTGAGAGATGTGAAAGCAAAATCAGAATAGGGAGATCTGGCTTTTGAGGGCTTTTCAGCCTCATTCTGGTTCCCTTAGAAATTCTGCTTGGGCCTTAAAATCTTTTGCTTAAGGTTATGGTGGAAATCAACCTTGCACTTGTCATAATTTGAGTGTGCTGTATAAGGCTGTCCGTTTCTGTCAATTTCTGTCCATTTCTACAATGCTGTTGGGAGAGGAGCAGAGTCTTCTTGTGAAATGTAGTGTCAGGAGGGAGAAAATGAAAACTAAATTTCTTTCACACTTGGTTGAGTGTTGAATTACAGCTGTCCTCGCCTATTTTGTCATGCGAGTAACTATTAATGAAAATATTTAATCCTTCGTATGTCTAGATTTCAACCACGTAAGTCAGAGAATTCACTTGCAGTCTCTGCTCCTGTATGTGCAACCTCAAAACTGTGTAGTGCGACTAAAAGTGAAAAATACCCAAAATGATCACATAATGTATTTAGTCAAAAAAAATTACAAAGTTTTTAAGAAGTAATAGATTGTCAAACTTTCACAGCAAAATAGTCACTACAGAAAACCTAAGGTGCTTCTTGACAGTAACGTTCCTGCAACTAAATCCCTTCACAGGCAATTTGCTTCCTGTAGATCAGTGGAAGAGGTAATTTGAGACCTCCAGAGCTACTCAAATGAATCTGGCTGGAAGATAAAACATTACTACTGTAGCAAATTCTGTGCCTCATCCCATACTGACCTAAGCGATAATGTACTATTTTAATGAGTAAAAATTTTACTTCAGGGCAGCTGGCTGACATTTACTCATCCTCTTGGGAAGAGTAGAGTCATTTAGGAAGGATTTGGCCTTTTTTTTTCACTTGTTTTATCTCCCATTAAGGGACAGAGGATTACTTTGCACCAGAAGTGGACAGTACTGTTGACTAACATTTCAGAAAAGCCACAGTTCTTTCCATAGTAACCGAAGGAGTTTTAAATGTAAAGGGCAGAACTTACCTTTTATGTTGAATCTCTTGCTTTTTAGTGGACTATTGAAGGATTCACTGTCCACCTATCTATTAATACTTAAGTCAAATATACACCCCTCCTGCTTCTTTTCTCAAGGTCAGGCATGTAGGGAGCTACACAAGGAAGTTCTAAAAAGACCATTTTTGTATTAGAAGATTGTCCTGCAGCTGCTCTCTCTATTCACAAAGCTCCCTGAAGCAGAAAGCCACTTCTAGTAAAGCTGTGGGGAATAGTATAAACCCATCAAAATAAAATTAATTTCAACCTCTCCAGTTAAAAAATGGCACATGGACATGCAACTTTTTAATATGGAAGATGAGGCAGTTGGAAGGTAAATATTAGTGTTACTGCTGTAAGAATAAAATTTAAATTGTACATTGGATAAATGCCTCTTTACATTTTACTTTACCAGAATAAAACAGTCAGGTCTGGATTCTTGTCTGGGAGCTGAGAGCATAGCAGCCTATGTCTGTTGTCACAGGATGGAGATAAATACCTTCAGATGATAATTCAGTTTTGAGGTATGGTGAAAAGTCCATTTCCTTCCACTGACCACCAAGAGTGACCTTGGAGTTACTGTACACTGAGCCTGCCTTCTTAAGAACAGCCCTGAGAGTTAGATGGAGTTGTACAAATTAAAGCCAACTGGCATTTCACCTAGTGATAAGATTAAACCAAATTGTTTTGTTTCTAGAGGGACAATTTCTTTTAATTAGTGAGCAGAGGGGAAGATCATAGAATACTTCAGTTCTGAACATGAATTCTGGTCTTCTGTCTGCATTAGAGATGTTCCCTCCTATCTACACTTGAAAAATAGGATGGGTAGGAAAAAAATAGAAACTAAACTTGTAAACCGAAGTTGGATTTGGAATAAAATGTATTGAATAACCATTGTAAACATTCAAGGAACTTCTGAAAACTGATAAAAAAATCATTATTTTTATTAAATGTAACATGCTTTTTCACCTCAGACTGTTATTTGCTAATTTGCTAACTGCAGGAATGGGGCTGACCAATCTTTTAAAAAAATGAGTTCTCATGAAATATAATTAATAATAATAATAAAGGCCTGGTGTTCAGTAATCTAAAACCAAACCACAAATACTAATTTTTTAGAAGTCACAATACATCAGCCAGTCAGAATAAATACTGGTGGCATGTAGAATGGTAGACTTGTTAATGTTGGAAAGGATATTTTAGACCATTAAGTCCAACTGTTAACCCAGCACTTCTGAGTCCAGCACTAAACCAGGTCCCTAATTGGCATATGTACATGTCTTTTAAATACTTCCAGGGATGATGACTTAACCACTTCCCTGGGCAGACCCTTCTAATGCTTGAACAGCTTTTCAGCGAACAAATTTTCCCTAATATAAAGCTAGACTCCCCTGGTACTTGAAGCCATTTCGTCTTATCCTGTCACTTGTGATCTGGGAGATGAGACTGACCCCCGTCCTGGCTACAGCCTCCATCCAGGCAGGAGCAATAACAAGCATTCCCCTCTCTGAGTCTCCTTTTCCCCAGGTTAAGCAAACCCAGCTACCCCAGCCTCTCCTCAGAGGACTTGTGCTCCAGATGCTTCACCAGCTCTGTTGTCCTTCTCTGGATGTTGGAAACCGAGGAATAGAAACTTCTATGTTTACTGAAGAGTTCCATCTGCAGCCTTGGAAAGAGCTTGGATTGATGTAGTGATGAAGTACACAGACATGGGGTAGAGAAATTATAAACTTATGTTCCTATAGTTACAAGAAAAAATATGCCTACATTGAGTAAGAAATTATATTAATAATAATTTAGGTAAAATAGTTTGAGGTATAAACTGTAATGGTGTGATGTATAGAGTAAGTTAGAAACTGTAGTAAGAAAGTATGTGAGTATGTGACCTGTCAGCTTATTGGTTAAAAGACAGACACAGTGCAGCAAAATTAAGTAAAGGTGATAGGTTAATAAGTGAAAACAAGCTTTGTTTCAACTGCCTATTGGACTAAAACATCATATATTGCTGTTCAGAGAAGAAAATTGTGACTTCTTAGAGCTATGGCTGGTTTGTTGCTTCTCTCACACCTTGAGACTGATATCTTATCTGGCTACTTGAGCAATAAATCATTTCAAAGCAAAGTGGTCCCATCCCTTGTATTTCATCTTGACTTCTGGACATACTCCAACCCCTCAACATTCTCCTTGTAGTGAAGGATCCAAAACTGAACACAGCACTCATGGTGTGGCCTCACCAGTGCCAAATACAGAGGGATGAACACTGCCCTGGTCCAGCACTGTTTCTGATACAGGCCAGGATGCCATTGGCTTTTTTGATCATACTGGCTCATGTTCAGTTGCTTTTGAGCAGCCCCTCCACGTTCTTTTTGGCTGGGCAGCTTCCCAGACACTCTTTCCCAAGCCTGTAGAATTACATGGGGTTGCTGTGACCTAGAGGGAGGATCCTGTACCTGGATTCAATCCTTGTTGAATTCATGCAATTGGCCTTGGCCCATTGATCCAGCCTGCCTGGTTTCCTCTGCAAAACTTCCTGTCTTCCATCAACAGTGCCACCCAACCTGGTGTTGTTTACAAACTGACTGAGAGGGCACTTGATTTTCTCATGCAGATAACTGATAAAGATACTGAAAAGGACTCATGCAATTGCTGAACCCAGGGGTCAAAAAGAAACATGGCTGGAGGTTCATCACAGGAGGAAAGAAGAGATGGGAAGATGGGAAACTGAGGAGGTAATGTGTTTTAGACAGGTATCATATTTGCTGGAGTTTAGAACTACAAAGGTGGCAGATATGGTGAGACACTGCTGTGGGACTGGTATCTGTCCCTCTGCCAGACTCAGCAATAATGTGAGGCAATGCTGGTCCTGGCATACTGATAAGCACTGACAGCATCCAGTTTGTCTGGGGTGAGGACAGTGAGTTTTTCTGCCTCCCTGTCCCCAGCATTGCCACCAGAAATGTACCCCTGACCATGTCAGAGGCAGCTGCCAGAGCCTGAAATAATCTAGCAAAGCTCTTGCAGTGACTGCAGGCTCAAGAGGACTTAGCTACATCTCACACCTCTGTATTTACCTTGTCCTTCTTTCTTTTAAAAGTTATAAAGTCATATCCGAGATTATGTGCTTTTAT
Organism: Cyanistes caeruleus; assembly: GCF_971803275.1. Classification (NCBI taxonomy): domain Eukaryota; kingdom Metazoa; phylum Chordata; class Aves; order Passeriformes; family Paridae; genus Cyanistes; species Cyanistes caeruleus. Next base: position 92,600,139 of record NC_141702.1, read on the forward strand.
GCTTGGTGACTTAGGGATGTGAAAGCCCTTATCAAATAGAATTGATCAAAGTAACAGTGGAAACCACACGTGGCAGCACTTTGTCTCTTGGGTGCATTTTGTCATCAGGTGCTTACAGAGAGTTACAGACTTAGCTGGCCCCACTTAAGAAAGAGGCTTTGCAGGATTTTCTGCTGTGCCCTGATAGAAATGGTGGTAAATAGCATTAATGGTGAGTGACAGTCATGCCCTATTTTCTCCACATCACTCAGCTGTAAGTTGGCTGCTTTCATGAGGTGAAAGTTTCCTTGTACTTTGCATTAGGCTCAATTTCAGACTGAATTATGAGGTGCAGAGTCAGTAGGCAAGGATTTATACATATTGAAGGAATGAACTGGGAAGTTCAGGTTATGCACATACACAGAAAAGAACAGAAGAAATAGAACAAACCTCTGTGAAATTTGGCAGACAGGATTCATAAAATTAGGCATAATCCACAGAACAACTGCAAGGGGAAGGGTATTGTTCAGCAAATAAGCTACTTCATTAAAAATGTAAATGCCACTAGAGCTACAAATTAGTGCCAACATTCCAGCTTACTTGGAAGACGACAAGAAGGAATGATTGACAATTTTTTTCTGCAGCTTAAATTCTGCTTTTTATTCAATATCCAAAATATAAAGCTATGGACTGTATAAAGTGTTTACTAAATCTAAAAGTGAGCAAATTAAATATATGCATAATCCACAGCAGAGTGTTACATGAAGAACAATTTAATTAAAACAGTACCAGTGGTAGTAATATTATTTGCAGAAAGTTTGAAAAAGAATATGCTTTTATGATCTTAAACCCACAGATTGTTATGATGGATGGATACTGGAGAAGACATAACATGGCAGTATAGGGAGTAGAACTGACAGGATTAAATATTAAATCAGTATTTGATTTTGGATCTGTGATATAAACAAAAGAAAATTTAATTAATTGATGTGATTATTCTATGTGTATACATAACAGTGGATGCAACTCCCTGTGCAAATAGCTTACAAATGCTTTGAGATAGTCTATGATGAGTCCCACTAAATAATGTGGCTGGGATCATTATTAATCATTATTTTATTACCATTGTAGTAAAGATCTAGAAATAGACACATTAGATGTAAATGAGTGCTGCTCTGTTGACTTTTAATTTGGTCATGCTGATGCGTATCACTGAGGAGCAGTTCAGTATTTGGACATGGGTACAAGGGCTGATTCCCATGCATAGAGAAAATGTGTTTTTCTTTTATCTGAGATAAATTAGTATATCACCTTTTCACTCACCAATACAGTGAAACAGACACCTGTAAAATACCATGCATTAAGTTCATATAATTTCAAAATGTAGCAAGTGATAAACATGAATTCAGAGTAATCCTGGTGGTTTATTAATAGATTTAATTGTATCAACTTTCCTAACTGATGAGCTGGTGTTCTGCAAAGCTAGGATAATGGAAGCATGAGATTTGTTACAAGAAAAATTAAGTTTTGATTTTCCTTATGAACTGTGTGACTTGTGCTGTGGTTTTGAGACCATTGATCAGACCTAGTCAGACAGTTGCTTCTCCTCATATGAAGGAGAGGGATTCATTCTTGCAGGGAGAGGGATACCACACCAGGAATGTGCTATCAGGATGGCAGCAGTGAACCACTGTACATTCCTGGTTTTAGCCAGAGCCTCCAAAAGGCTCCAGGGCACCTCCCACAGCAATGTGGCTGTTCTTTACTGAGCCCAAGACACCTTCTGCAGGGGCAGGTCTCACAGCTTCTATTTTCTAGTGAGTTCCAGCTCATCTGCTTGCTTTTTTCTCTACTGAGGTTCTTCGTAGAGTTTCCATAACACAGGGTTCCAAAGCGTGGAGCACTGGGGGCTGGGTGTTGAGCCCCTGTGGAGAGAGCTGCATGTCAGCAAGGGGGCTCAAAATTATTATTCCTGCCACACAGTATCTGTGCAGCCTGGGGATCCAGTTCTGGCTGAAAAGAGCTAAAATTGTGAGGTATTATTAGCACATGGCTTTGTAGTAAGCCACCCTCAGGCCACATTAAGGTTTTTGATGTTTCTCGGTTGCATTCTAAAGGGATTTTAACATGATTTCAGAGTAGGAAAGAAGAAAAAGAAACAACTTCCAACTTCTTTTTAAATATTAAATAAAAATGAAAGAAACTATTTTTATTTTTATTTTTATTTCTGTTTAAGCTGACAATTTATTTAGATGCAGGCTGAGAATCTTGATTATTCTCTTTTGAAAGTGACCTTGATCTTTTAAAAATGTAAATGAAAATAAAAGATCTGGTGACCTTTTTATTGAGGTCTGCAGAATGCTGAGAGGAGCCTTCCCTGTCTTCCTGTGTTGCAGGAATGCCTCCTAACAGGGAACACAATATCAGGCTGAGTTAAAAATGCCTCAAGGGCCATATTGATGAGGGGAAGCTCACTCTCTACGGCCTTTTTAACATTCAGCCACAGTGTAACTTGTTTGTTTCCTCCGTGTTGGAAATGCCGACAAATGTCACCTGAGTTCCTTGCTTTCCTTTCTTATCTTTTGACTTGTTATTTGATATGTATGTGAGAGTGTAAAGTATATTAATATAGGAGCTTTACTCTCCAGTGTATTTATTAAAAGAGTGAGTGCAAGGCTGTACTGAAGAAAGGTTTCTTCTATTAGTTTTGCCATTAGGGAAAAATAATGCTCTTCAAAAGTCTTACTGAAGAGAGAGATCAAAGGAAGACCTGTTAGCTTAAAGTGGTCTATACTTCTTCTAGCATGGGGTCTGTATTCATTACTCTAGGATTTTCTTTGAGACAAATTTTGAGTGTTTTGTCCAGATCCTTTAAATACTCTTTTTAGCAATGTGACTCCCATTGATTTCCTGGGAGACTTTTCACAGATAAGACTTCTAGGTTCAAAATTTCAGAAGTCCTTAACAGTTCTTCATAACTTCATAAAAATATAATAGATTACTTAGTTACCCAAAAGTGAGATTCCCAAAGGGTCTCAAAGATACCCAAAGTCTGTAGGTGCTATTTTTTTTTTTTTTTAATATGTCTAAATTCCTAAAATACTAATATTCTTTGAAACTGTAGCCTTTGCCTTTAATGAGACTGCTGATATTTGGGTTGTATTAGCCTTTGAAAACAGTAATTTATTATACATTATAGCACTAGGTACATAACGTAATTAAACTAGGTAAAATATGATATTTAACATTTATAAGGCACTTTTTGTGCAATTATAATTATTTAATTAGGGGAGTGCTGAGAGGGTCCCAAAGCAATTTGGTATATAATTTGCTTATATTATGTGAATGCATCAAAAGAAAATTTCAGCCCAAACTGCTTTCAAATATGTTGACAGGATAGAAAAACAATGAGGAGTGAAAGTCTTTGATTTCATTGTAAGGACAATGAACTCACATGGAAAAATATTAAGAGAGTTTCCAAAGGACAAATACCAGTTTTCTGTGACAAAGCTGTGAATTTAATTGCCTGTGCATGACAAGATGATCATCTTTGCTTTTCATCTTCAGCTGTTTCATGCACACTAAATTCTGATGATTTATATACTTTTGCAATGTGTTAAACTATTCCTTTTCATCTTTAACAGTCAGATGTTTCAACTATTTGTAGACAGTTAGTCATTGCTATATATATTTCAATTTTGTTTTGTTTTTTATTCCAATCTGTCCTCCTAAAAAAAAGATAAAATAGTTCTATTAAAGCATCCATGGATCTACCTGTGAAATTAATACCCTGAAAAGCATTTAAAGGCTATGTATCAATGATAGGCTACTTCCTTAGGAAAATGTGCTCTTGCTTCAGTTTTCAGCAGCCAGGGTGCAACAAGATGGCAAGGTTGAATCTCTGCACATACAATCATGCCACTGTCAGTAATCTCCAGTCTCCTGCCTTTCTTTCCATTTCCAGCCATAAAAATTTCCATGAAAACTTTACAAAAGCAAGGCTATGAAAGGCCAAATATATACCTCATCACTCCAGGATTCCTAATATCAGTTATCAGGAATATTCTGAAACTGCATCCTTAAAGTTGTATAATCTTAAACAATTACTATTATAAGAAGGTGAAAACCTCACAGGAAAAATAAAAAGTCTTCTATAATTCTTCCATGTTTTACTAATTTGTGACTAATTTAACCAACCTATTTAGGCCTCAGAGTTAAATTTCACCTTCCTTTTGCACTACAGGAATGAAAAACTCTTTAAAATTATGTATGATCAGGAGACTCAGATGGAGAAGCTGATCTTACCTTAATTCTGATGACCAAATTTTTCTAAATTGTTGGAACCAATTATTTTTTTACTAATTATTTTAAATGTGGAATGATAAACAAGGGTTAAGTGCTGAAAGCTTTAACTGATTCCAGCACATCTGTAATTGAGACATAAACTAGCATCAAGAATTCGTCAGTCCTTGGCATTTTCTCCTCCCATGTTTACTTCTTCCACCTTCTTATTTAGATCATTTCTGTGCAATGAGTTTGGACAGCAGCCTGTAAAATCAGCCCTGTCATTAAAGAATATTCTCCTCATGCCAGCAATTTCTTGCAGAAATGATAACTTCCTACAAGGAACCAATTCAAGCATAGTGGTTTGGAAATGCTGGGAAATAGTGAATTAGGCACCTGAAAGGATAAGGGACCTGTTGCATTTTCTTCCAGCTCTGTGCTCTGATTAATCACTTGCTTGCATTTTGATAAGCAGCTGCACTGTGTGAGTGTATTCCAACCTTGAGATGTTCATATTATTTCAGGACATTGCATCATATGCAAAGCACTTTCCCAGCTGCTTCCTGACTCATTCTCATAAAGGAGTAACTCACACTTTCACTGGATTTTAAGGGTGGTAAAATCCTAGAAGCTGAAGGCTTCTCATCAATAGACACTTCATCAAGAGAAATTAGATTTCTTTTATGCTTCAAAAATACAGCAGTGTTTCTCAGGTTATGAACAGTTTGACAGAGAGATAATTTTGGCTCTATTTGACACAGAGATACAAACTTTCTGTATTTGAGATGAAACATCCTGTAAATATTTTGGGCTTGTATGTCATTGCAGCAATGATGCACCCAGTTCTACAAGTAACAATAAAACTTGTTTTGTTATCAGGCCCTCATATACTGGGGAGCAGTAAAGCAATTCACAGGTATTCCTGTAAGCTTCATCACTGATTTAGGGTGTGGCTTTCTGTTTGCAGGCTCTCCCTGTAGCTATATTCTATTATCTTTCATGCAGTGTCTCACCATATTCCTCAGCATGAGCTGTGGTCAAATGGAAGATATGATATTGAGCAAAATATTTCCTTATTATGTTAGGTTCAATCTGTATTTTGACCTAGTCTGTGTAATTTCTGTGTTCTGAGGCACTTTATCTGATGAAAAACATACCTCTGTACCTCTGGGGATGGAGCTTTTCTTTACAGGTTTGAAATCCCTTAGACTGTATTCTGAATGTATAGCTGTATTATATAAAACACCTTTTCTGGAAAGACATTAAAATGCACAATTCCAGTTGATCTATAGTCTTTACCTTTTGCCAGAGAAAATTTGCATGTTCAGGTTCATTGCTATAATGAAGCACATGCACTAAAACATCAAGCCAGGAAAGACAAAAAATCAGGACAGAGAGATGGAACCCTTTCTTTGTTTATGTGTTTATTATAACTAATTCTATTTTATCCATGTTCTCAGTTTCCATAGAGTGATGAGCATAAATCTGCTTTCCTTCACTTACCCTGTCCACCCCCTCTCTGCACCCCACTCCTCTGACAGTCATAGGAAAAAGTGATGACTTCAGCTGCATACACTATTTACCTAAAGTGAGGGGGGAAAAAAGAAAAGTACAAAAAAAAGTGATTTCAGTTAAGTGGGCAATAATGAAATGGGGAGTCCATGGTCTTTGCTTCACTAAGCAACATTTGTTTGCAATCATTCTCAGTCATTTTAAAAAAGAATTGATTTTTAGCAATGAGTTTACCATAATTTATCAACCAGTGCAATCTGACTGTTTGTGTATGGACTATTGATCCATGAATGTTGGTGGTTCTCAGCAATGCCAGGTACCTGAGCCAGGACTACAAAGTGTGATGGATGAGGGAAATCATTAGCTTGTGTTCTGGAGTGAGGTATTTGTTACAATAAGAGCTTGTTTGACAGAATCATCTTCACTAGAAATTAATTTCCTTTTGAACAGAGTTCATTATTGTAGAACTCACTGATTACTTGTCTGCATCATGTTCAAAGTTGCAAGAGAGGTGACGTTGCACAGTACAAGGGCAGAAGCTGTTTTGCCTCTGCACTGAGATCAAGAATATCCTTTAGTTAAGTAACATAAAAATACACTGTTTACACTGCAAAAAAGTTGAGTTTGAAAGACACCTTGGGAGATTATTTAGTTCACCTGCCTACTCAAAGCAGGGTCAGCTAGGATAGGCTGGCCAGGACTGTGATCAGCAGGATTTCAATATATCCTAGGATGGGGACTCCTTGACTTTTCTGGAAAACCCATTGTGGTATATAACTGCCTTCATGGTAAAAAAAAGGTATTTTCTTGTGTAGAAGTGGAATTGAGTGTTTTAATTTTGTCTGTTTCCTCTTGTCCTGTCACTGAATACAACTGAGAAGACTCTGGCTCCATTTTCTTTATTCCCACTTATTATGTATTTGTTCTTACTGGTAAGATTCCCTCTGAGCCTTCTCAAGGCTGGACAGTCCCAGCTATCTCAGTTTTTTCATCATGACAGGGTGGCTCCAGACCTTTAACCATCTTTGTGGCACTTCTCTGAGCTCATTCCAGTATGGCCTTGTGTCTTTTTCCCTGGGGAGGACATGACTGGACCCATCAGTCCAGAACTGTCTCACCGGTGCTGAGTACAGGAGAAGGAAAGCCTCCCTCAATTGCTGACAACACTTTTCCTGAAGGCTGTTGCTGTTCTTTGCCACAAAGGCATGTTACAGATGCAGGTTCAATGAGGTGTCCACTAGGACTCCCGGATCATTTTCACAAAGCTGTTTTCCAGGTGATTGGTCCTTCAATAGCCCCATCAGAAGCTGGGGTTTTAGGCTGTACCTGCAGAGTCCTGCAGAAGATTCGGTTGATCTCTGTCTCATAGTTTCTGGAGCTGTGCAGTGCACTGACCTTGACACAGCCACATCACGTGGTGATGCACGCCCTTTGGCAGACTGGGCAATACCCCAGTGCCACCAAGAGGTCCCAAATGTATAGGGATGCAATTCTCCCTCAATGGCTTGGTCCAAAGGGAGGTCTCTGATGCACTAGGGATAGTTTCTCCAGTGGGTTCTGGAGACTGTTCCCTGGTATGTGTCTGCACCTTTGGAGAGCCCCCAGGGTTCCTGGTCTCACTCTGGGTGCCAACTGCTGTGTCTGCTGCCTGCTGCTGCTCTGTGCTTGTGGTGCACTCCAGCACCAAACATGGCTAGTAGCTGAATCAACTACATGGATGCTGACAGGTATTTAGTATTTCTAAAATTGTGCTGTCTTTTTCCCCTATATCCCAGTGTGTTATTAAATCCTCAAACATAACACTAGGTTTTGACTCAGTACTGTCTACTTGGGCAACATAATTTGCCTCTTCAGTTACTGATGAAAATAAAGCGTAGAGTGGGATAGCATCTGAACAGAGATTACAGACTAAATTACCAGGAAAGGAGATCAAGCATCCTACCCCTTATCTCAGTAGCTGCATTACATTTTACTTTTATTTGCTGTGGATTAGTAACTCTTTGCTGTTGCCAAGGAAATGAGAGACTCCTGGGCATCTGGCACACCCACGGTGCACCCTTACCATTGATGAATAGGAAAGGAACGATGAGTATACTCCAGTGCATGTCAGAGATCCAAGGAAAAATAAGCTATTGAAAAGAGATAAAGTAAACAAGATTATCTGAATGAAATCAATGAATACTTTCAGAGGAGGTTAAACTGATTGGTTTGTTTAGAGCTCTCCAGAAAAATCAAAGATTTGATACTTTTTTGGGCAAAGAAGTGTCAAACACTCATTTCAGTCCTGGAAATGACATTGCAGAGGGCCTGACACAGATGTTCTATTCACCATCCTTATTTTTATTGTCAGGAGGTACCACTGAGTACCTCTCTATAAGCAGAATTGAGATGTCCTTAGAATACAGCTTTTAGTACATTGGATATGGGTATTTTGCCATTTTTGGGCGACTTTTTCAAGGAGTTTGTGACTCAGAGGTCCATGTCTTGAAATCCTTACTTACACTTCACTTGGGCAAACCTCCCACAGGTTATAAAAATGGCGACTTTGGAATCTAGTTCAGAAGAGGGAGGGAACAGATCAGTCTCCATAATTCAGATACACAAAATGCCTTCCATGAGTCAACAGGTATAAAGTAGCATGACTGGGAAAATGCCAAGCAGAAAGTAATTCCTGCAGGATAGACATTTCCTTCCCATTCTGAACATTTGTTACAAGGATGTGCATGTGTTTGCAGACCCTGCTGTGAGCAAACTCAGAAGTGAGAAAATGAGTTGAGTGTGTGTTGGGCAGACAAATTCCATCCAGGAAAGCACTGTGGGTTTCATAAAACATTTCTGAGACTGAAAGGGGCTACTCTGAGTTTCTTAGTTGAGGTAAGAGATGTGGTCCTTAGGTCATTTAAACATATGTTGGAAAATCACTGTGAACTGTGATAATCCTGGACTTAATTTTTATTTATTCCTGAATTATTATTGTCTGACTATTTTGATCTCTTCTTTTATATGAACATCCAAACATCCATCTCCTGAGAAGAATTTCTGTGTTTTCTTGTGATTGTATGTATACAAGTAGCACAAGGGAGAAGATGGAGCTTTTCTCCTATATTTAAACAGAAAAATTCATTCAAAACAGAAATTTTCCATCAACATGAAAAGAAACATTTCATGATGATCATGGTGAGGAACAAGGGACTGTCAAGATCACTCTGAATTTCCGCACCTCTCACTTTAAAGGCCAACACCTCACTCCAGGAGGCCAACACCTTTTCACTCACAGTAGCAGATATGTCATCCCAGTCTGAGCTTCCTGCTTTGGGAAGGATCATTGTGGGCCTGAAGCAGCTCTGGTTTTATCCAGAGGCTCAGTTTCCTTGACACTTCTCAGTCAGATAAGTGTAACGGTGCTGATCTTATTCAGGCTGGTAGCTTTTGGCAGCAAGCAAGGGAAACGTGTTTGTGCTGGTCTGTTTAGATGTGACATCATCCTTGGGTACAACTGGACAAAGTGGATTGAGGCATTTGTAGATCCTGTCAAGCACAGAGCTGTATTTAATTAGCTCAGTCTAATGCATATAGACCTTTGCTACTCCTCGTGCCTGCTAGACATGCAGCTCAGTAGCTCAGTGCCATTACTGCACTCTGCACCCCTCACGAGGGTCTCCTCTGATTGCAGACCTGTGGAAGCAATGAATAGCAGCAATAATCACTTTTTTCCACTTCTCCTGGCTGAAATACTACAGTTTTCCCTCCCTGGAAGGTAAATTGTATTTCAGTTTTCCACAACATTTTTTGCTACAGATAGGAAGATTTTACTGCTGTGCTGCAGAAAGCAGATGTTCATTTGGTAATATAGAGGAGATTTTCATGTATTTCAGACTGGTATTTTATAGACAGAGCTACCTTCCAGGCACTCTGTGTACCATCAAGGCAGTGTTTTGCTTTGTGATTGTTCTACAGGACTGTTATTCCTTCTGAAACACATTGATTTGACTTTCCACCTCAAAGCTTGAACCATCTTTCTGATTATTTCCAGAACAGTAGATGATAGGTGGAGAATTTAAGAAGGGAAAGTCCAATAATGTTGGATGTCGTTTCCATAATAGCCCAACAGAAAATAAATATGTAGACCTTTGGGATGTGTTGCAATTTTACTGAAAAATGCAATCTATTCTTTAAGTATTCTTATGGACAGTGAAGAAAGTGCATCTGCTGTAGTATAAGAATACCTCTAATTATTTCCCCTTGATTTTGTGTTAATGCATCTAGACCTAAGGGCAGGGAAGAGTGTGTTGTATCTACTACAAATAAATCACTACAATTAACTGCTGATATGCAAACTGACCTTAAGTGCTAATACATGTCTGCTTCTAATATCAGGAATCTAGCTTAGAACAGGCTGTAAAGGGATCTGGCCTTGGATCAATGAAAGAAATGTCTTGAACAAATTGGGACCACAGAGGTCAGTCTTCTGAAAAACATAATTAAATTGGGACTGAACTGGAAGCCTCACACATCAAAGAACTGCAGTGATCAAATGATTAGGGAATGGAGGGGGGTGGGGTGGGATGCAGCAGAAAGCAAGAAAGAAACAGCAAAGAGTACATAAGGCAGCAGCTTTAGAGATGGTATTTGAGAAGCAGAAAGTTTAGAGGCACAAAAAAGGAAAACCAGTCAAAGACAGAGTAAGTAAAAAAGCCCAAAATGTGTGAAACAAATACCATAATATGTTGGTACACACTAGAAAATAAAGGGTATGTAAGGAAGAAACAATAAAGCATGCAGAAAGGCAATATTAGGAATGCAACAAGAAAATCCTTGGTTAATGGAGCATGTTGGCAATATAAATTTAAATGCAGCATATAGCAGCTGGCTGCTCTTATCTGATAAGACTGTCATTTTAAGCATAGTTGGTGAGCAGAAACTTCAAAGTGAAGCAGAAGATATAAATTTGAAATATTAAGGTCTTATGTATTTTATTTTATCACATGTTTTCCCTTCATTTTAATTTTAAGAGACTTGTTCTTTTTCTGCTGACTTAGTGCCAGTGAAAGGTGCTGCGCAGAGAGCCCTGGGGATTGAAGACTTTTGTTTCTTTATAAATAAACATAGCAAGTGTAGTAGAAAACCAGCTTTCCTCATCTTGCTTTCCACTCACTTTCCTCTAGACTAACCTGAAAGAATTTCCAGCTTTCCTGGAACAGACCAGATGGAGTTTCACGAGCAGCTCAACATGAAGTGGCACTGTGCACTTGCAGCACAGAAAGCCAACCATATCCTGGGCTGCATCCAAAGCAGTGTGGTCAGCAGGGCCAGGAAAGTGGTTTTACCCCTTTTTTACTCTGTTCTTGTGAGACAGTACCTGGAGTAGTGCATACTGTTCTGTGCCCCCAACATAGGAAGGATGTAGAACTATTGGAGCAAGTGCAGAGGAGGGCCATGAAGTTGTTAAAAGCACATTGGAGCACCTCTCCAATGAAGACAGGCTGAGAAAGTTGGGTCTGTTCAGCCTGGAGAGGAAAGAGTTGCACTGAGATCTCAAAGGAACTTTCCAGTATCTGAAGGGGACCTACAGGGAAGCCAGAGAGGGACTCTTCCTCAGGAACTGTAGTAACAAGACAAGGGGGAATGGCTTCAACTGAAAGATAGTAGATTTAGATTGGATATTAGGAAAAAGTTCTTAACTGTGAGGGTGGTGAGATACTGGAACAGGTTTCCCAGATACGTTATGGATGCCCTATCCCAGGAAGTGTTCAACACCAAGTTTGTTGGTGGTTTGAGCAACCAGGTCTAGTGAAAAGTGTCCCTGAAAGGGGGCTACAACAAGATGACATCTTCCAGCCCAAACATGATTCAATCAAACAGCACACTCATGGAATCATAAAATTGTTTAGACTGGAAAAGGCCTTTAAGATCAGAGTCCAACCACTAAATCATGTCTCTAAGTGACACATCCACTGGTCTTTTAAATACTTTCAGGGATGGTGACTTAACCATTTCCCTGGGCAACATGTTCCAGTGCTTGATAAACCTTTTGATGAAGAGATTTTTCTTATATTCAATCTAAACCCATTGTAGTATAAATTGAGGCCATTTCCTCTTGTACTGCTTGATACCTGAGAGATGAGATCATCTCTCACCCGCCTACAACCTCATTTTAGGTAGTTTTAGAGAACCATAAGGTTCCCCCTGAGCCTCCTTTTTTCCAGGTGGAACAACCCCATGTCTCTCAGCTACTCCTTGTGTCAAGACACTTGTGCTCCAGACCCTTCACCAGCTCTGTTGCCTTTTGGAAAGGCCAAAAGCTTTCAGTCTCATTAGCATGAATGAAATATCATTAAGCATTTGTACTATTGTTATTTATAAAGTAATGGGTTAGGGATGCTTTTTATTTCCTTTCTATTTGCTTGCCTGGTGCTGTTTCTTGGTGTACTCATTTTAACTACTCAAGGTTTCTTTGTAGTCAGGAAATTTTGAAACCTATTCCTCTATATGTGAACTTCCTGCTGATAAAAGGTGAGCCTTTCAGCTGCGGTTAAGCCATTGGAGAAGAAGAATGTGAGATGTCAGGAAAGGAGGTAAAGTGTCTTTCAGAGGCTTTTGTTCTGCAGGCACTCAGGGAAGAAAATGGGGCATTGGGGACAAAGACACTTCAGCCATACACAGACATACACTACCTCTGCCTTCTGCTGACTGTCAGTCTTGGAGTGATGAAGAACCAATGACTGAGCTAGAGAAAAGGCTGTACAATATGTCTCTTATCCACAATCTCCTGTGTCATGACAACAGACTTCCCCATAAACTGTTCTTTCATGCACACACAGTTTCCAAATACCTTGCAAACAACTGATTAGCAGAAGTCAGTACTTACAATTATCTTACAGAGGAGAAAGAGAAGTTAGTTGAAACTCATCCAAGGTTACATATATAGCAAGACAGGATGAAGTAATCCAGGAGTCAATGTAAATGTTAAAGCAAGGTTTCTTCCCCAGCAACAAGCAACGCGTCTCTCCTTTAAATGCAATTATGTAATTATGCAAACACTGTCCATGACACTAGATTTGTGTTAAAAATCTTTACAGTGATATGTGTTACATGTGGAAACATCACTATGCAAAGAGAAGGTATGAGAGTTGGGTCTTCTGTGAGGAACTTCATTGTCTATGGAGAGATGGGGGTATCCAAGTTGAGATCAGGAGTCCATTTTATTGCATATACAAGGCGTTTATATAGGGTTTTATTTGTATGGCACTTATACAGTGTTCTACTTGTGCTAACTATTTACCATTGGGTACAGATTCTACATGATATCACTTCACCTGGTGACATCTTATCACAGACTTTAACAACATGTTTCTTGGTCACCTGTTGCCCAAGAAGACATGTCTGTCTCTCCCATGGTTTCTGCTCGATCAGATCTAAGATACCAGGCTCCTTTATCAGTTCTATTGTACTCTCTGTTTTATTCCCCATAGAACTTGGTGAATTATCTTGGGCAAAACATTTGAGACAGATTGTGTTTCTTCTTACTCACCTCTTAAAACTAGGCTGTTTCTTCTTTAAACTGCATTAAAAGTCTGATGTGAAAGAACTGGTATTGCTACCAAAAGTCCTCCTTTCTTTTTCCCATCCATTTACAGCTGTTTGGAAATAGGTAACTGCATAACCAGATGCAACAAAGTCAACAATTTTGAAAAGCTGCTTTTCTTACGGTAAAAGTAATGGGAATGTTAACTCCTCCAAAGAAACTAGAAATCATCCTCCTGCATGTGAACCAAAAAGGTATAAGTGCTAGAAAGAGAAATTTAATGGACAGATCTATTCCCATCCAAAGTGAAAAGCAAGAAGGTGCAGTAGAAAGTTTTTCAGCATGCTGGAAGAGCCCAGAGAATGTGGAGGCCATGTGTTATGTCATACAATGGCATAGCAGGGTTCTCATGTTTCCTTCTCAGAACTCCGCTAATTTCTCACTGAACCGTGAGCCAACCACAGAGAAAAGCCACTGGGGTCCACCTGTAACAGAGGACCTCTGCCATCAAATGCCCATGCTAACATCTTTAGGAATCCTGGGGCATTCAGCAAAAATTATTGTTTTGGTGTTTTGTTTTTGTTTTTTTAAATGTGGACTTCAAATTTGCCCTGCTTATGTTTCAAAGGATTTCCAGATCTTTGTATATCACTTTGCATGCCCAATTACATCTATGAGAAAAAAATGGAAAAAGATCTTGAATTTTGTATGCCTTGGATTTCCTACCGCCGCTTTGCATGTAGGTTATACATGAAAGACAAACTGCAGTCTGCACTCCAATAAAGAATAGTTCCTATGGAATATTGGATCTACTTTGTTTCTAGGACCAAATGAAGGGTCAATTATATAAATATATATATATATATATTAAAAAGTAAAGAAGTAACAATCCCAGATAAAGAAGAGAATCCCAGTTCTAATTATCCTGCTCTTCCTTTGATGTGTAAGGAAATAATAATGCATAAAGACTTCTATGAGAATTAAAGTAAGCTAAAGAGTTACCTGAGGATTTTCTGTTATGGCTCAGAGCCAAGGGGAATTTGGATTCAGACCAAAAGAAGAGGCCTTCACTTGTATTTGCAGAAAGCAGTAGGGTCTGTTGATGGACATTTATGATTCATGTCACATGCAATACCTCTGAGAGAGCTGCTTCTCAGCACCTTTTCAGCTTCTCTGTTTGCTCAAAATGAGTAAGAAACAGAACAACTGGTAACTTCTCTACTGTGCTGATAAAGTAAAATGTAGGATTTATGTTAAGAACAAGATAAATAAATGAACTGGATGTCTAAAAATAGCAGAGGGGTCCAGCTTAGCTGACTCATGAGCTTGTAGATGAAATCTGATGGAGACTGGCACACAGCATTAAAATAGGATAAACGTTGACAGGCATTAAATAAACAATCAAAAATGAATGGAACTTCAAATGTTCTGTGGGAGAGAAAAAACAAGGCAACCCAAGCCATTTATAATTACTGCTCAAGCCATTTATAATTAGTAGTGTTGAAAATGCTCTTCCTCATCTCCTGTGTATCTGTCATGGGAAATCACTATCCGGCACAGATGCGACTACACTGGAAAGCTCTAGTAAACTGTCTAGATAGACTTGTTGCTGATGCAACACACATAAGTGTGTCTGTTTACCAAACAGACACACTTGGATTTTCTAAATGGTCTCTTTGTCTTCAGTTTGTTTCTGTATGCTTACAAGTAACTGAATGTACATTTAGATATTTTGCATTATCAAAAACCATCCAGGTAGCTAAGCACTGTTTTGTGCCAACAAAACAGGCAGCTAAAGCCTGTGCTTTCCAGTCAGTGAAGGTAGAATGATACATGTACGAATGTTTTTTAGCAAGTGTTTCTCCTCTGTTTTCATAAAACTTACTATATTCTGTATTCTTGAAAAGTGAGAGTAGTAAATAATTCTGAGGCTTCTGTGCTTTAGATTTTATCTGAAGTGCTGAAAATGTCCCAAATGTATTGTGGGGAAGTGCCAGACAGGCAGATGCTCGGAAGTACACAGAATGTGTTCACTAAGTTTTATTTTCTCACAGAATGAATCACAAAATCTTGACTAATTTTGCACATTTCTTAAAACCAAATTGCTTATAACAGTAACTTCATTTCAGCAAAGTGCTAGTAATAGTTAAGAGTGATCTTACAAACCTACAGCTGGTTTCCTCTTTACTTAAAAGCACTTGCTACATTTCATAGGAACTAGGATGTAAGTGCACTGTAGATCCAAGTGCTCTAGGGTCACTAAGCCCACTACACACACACTGCCCAGCCATCAGGGACATCTTTGGCAGAGAAGCTAAAACACATAAAATGTTTCTCCTGGATAAATACCACTGTGAAAAATGAAAACAAATGAATGAATATGTACATACATATTTCTCAGAATTTCATCTCCTGAGAAGAAAGTAACTCTATCCCAACTGAAACCAGGACAGTGAGCACATACACATTAGTGCTCAAAATGCCCTTTCCATATATACTGCAAAGAAGTGACTCTAGGAACTATTTTATACCGTGTTTTTCAAGAGCTCACCTAAGAAGCATTTGCTAGTAGTTGAACTATATCAAATGGAAACAAAATTTTTTACAGATTCTGAAATTCATCAGATAAGATTTGGGGTTACTATAGTCTTTTAAGTGTTATATGTTAAAATTTCATTAAAATGTCCAAGGGGTTTTTTTGGCCTAAGTAACCTGAAATGTGAAGAGGTGACTAACTGTAGACATTAAGTGTGCTGAAACATTAGCATATGAATTTGTTCTTTTAGGATGTATGGAAAGTACTGATTTTAATGGAAGAAATTAGATACTTTAGTAAACTAGGAGAGGTGAAAGCTATGTTGATAATTTGGGCTTTTGATAGATGCATTACTTCCATCTTGGGAGTGGTAAGGAATTAGATTATGTTAGTATTTAAAAAAAGATATGACTGGTGTCAGGAAAATATCAGAAAAGCATTATGAAAAATAAAGAAAAGCTTTCCAAGAATGCATGCATAGAGACACAGGTTTTGCCCATGAAGGACTGAATTAGACCAGTATTTTCCTGTGTGATAAAGCCCTGACTAAGAAAGTATTTTGTTATTTCCTTGGGATCTGTTAAATGGATTAAATCAGTCTTCACAGTGAGCCTTCTTGGAAATCGGCTTTTATGCTTTTATGCTCTGTTCTGGATCCAGTTACAACCAGTTTTTTAAAGACTGAAACCTTAACCAAAAAATGTTCTTACATTTAGGACCATTCTATGAGTCAGTTTTACTTGGGCACATCCACCCCTTTAGCCTAGCTCTTCTGAAATATTGGCAAGCTAAAACTGCTTCCAGGGCTAGGGAGCACAGAGCAGGTAGGAGGGACTCACAGCTGCTTGGAAATGTGAAAACAAGAGAACAGCACTCAAAAGAATCAAACCAAATAAATAAACCTCATGGTAGTAAAGGGGTGAAAAATATTTTTATTTGCAACCTTGCCTTGGCTGCAATATTCAAGAAAAAAGGTTGTACGAAGGGCAATACATTTGTTACATTTTACCCAGAGGTCCCTTTTTTCTGTTACTGTGGAAACAGTATTAGTCACATTAATATGGGTGGAGCTTAGTACAGGCAGCCACAAGTACCTGGAGAAATGTGCGCTTGTAAATGTTTCCTGTTTATGGTGTGTAAAATGAAAAGTGGCTAGAGAAAGCAAGCAGTTCACATGCTACAGCTATTATTTTTTTTCAATAAAACCAGCTCCTTCAAAGGCCAAGGCAAATCCTCCATTGCATTATCTGTATGCACCTGATAAAGATCAGCTTTATCCCCAAAGAATGCAGGAGCCTAGGCAAGCAAAAAAGACAAAAGCTCAACAAAAGCAGTGTTGGTTATCCTGAGTTTGAGCCTGTAAATTGCTAGGTGAAAACTGACTTTAAACACCTGAAGAGTTTCACAGGTGTTCACAAAGCCAGCAGTGGCCTAACACCAATCCTAAGCTTCCATGGATTTAATACTGAGGACAGATCCAGATGCAAAGATATTTACTTTCCTTATGGGCATTGCAATTGCTTGGTGAGTGAAGCATAAACTACTTGCATGGATCAGGGAGAACACGAAACATACCTTTCCACACAGCTTTTTGGCAATGCAATAGATTAAGGAGTAAGTTTCGTCCTGACACAGTCCCATTCTCTTTTATGCCTTATTGATTAAACTGCTTGCAAAAATTTGTGTGAAACTTCACCCATCACTGCAATCCTTCAAGCTCTGCATTGAGGGTAGATTTCCTAGTCATATAAGTTCACTTCAAACAGAAATAAAAGAAGATAAAGAACAAGGAAAAGGGCAGCCCTCAGGAAAGAAACCAAATTCTCCCACAGCACCTACAAAACTGAAGGGTGGTACCTTAACTCACCCATACAGTCCCTGGAAGCTGGGTCCCA
Organism: Cyanistes caeruleus; assembly: GCF_971803275.1. Taxonomy (NCBI): domain Eukaryota; kingdom Metazoa; phylum Chordata; class Aves; order Passeriformes; family Paridae; genus Cyanistes; species Cyanistes caeruleus. The sequence continues at coordinate 92,617,870 of NC_141702.1, forward strand.
GGGTGCTTAGAAACTGTAGAATCAAAGCTACTACCCATCCACCACTCCTTTTTAAATTTTTTATTTCTCTCTCTTTTTCCCAGCCTTTATGCTGCATATTATTTGTCTGACAGTTACCTTGTGCTTGGTAGGCAAAGACTATTGGAATTTAAATGCAGAGTTCCATGAATATAGAATTAAAAAATGCCTTGGAGACATTGCTGAAATGAGATGTCAAATGCCAGATTTTTATCTTTATGAGGAAATTTTGAATACAAAACACCAAGGTTTATGGCTCTTGCACATATTAATTCATACCGATCCATGTTCTAAGAGAACTAAAAGGGCTATTTTTCATCTTGGGCTGAGACAGGAACTCTTCCAGATTTACTGACTTGCTGTGGGAAATATGCTTTATCAGGCTGATAGATATCTTTAAAATGTGTATCAGAATGGTAAGCTTATCACAAGACTGCCATTAGCAACTTATAAAATTATTGGTCTTGCAGATAACAGGAGATTTTGTGAACAAGGTGAGCATACTGGTCATCAAAAACAGACCCTAAACCTGACACTTTATTTTCTGTCTTAGAAGAAAATTACCAGAAATTAAATCAAAACAATTTTTATTATACATCCATCTCCTTGGTAACTAGCAATTACCATGACTTTGTGGGATGGTCTAGATTTTAAAGGATATTATTATAATTGTGCAGGCTCAATAATTACAGTATTACCTGGAATCATCCCTGGAAGTGCTCAGCTCCAGGCTGGATGGGGCTCTGAGCAGCCTGGTCTAGTGAAAGGTGTCCCTTGGCAGGTGGGTTGGAACTAGATGATTTTTAAGGTCCCTTCCAACCCAAACCATTCTATGATGATATCTGTCTATGAATTCTTACCTCATCTTTGGCTCAAGGGCTTTGTCTGTCTGGAGAGAGAAAGGAAAATCATTTGCCCTGTGGAAGTCCCAGATTTTCTCCTTAAGGAGTCCTGTTGTCTCCAATGCCCTATAGGAGGTCCTTTGGGTTTATACCCTGTTTGTTGCATAGTGAACTGTTCAGGATTACGTTGTGGAGAAACCCAGGGCTCAGAAGCTTGAAATAATAATGCTAGCAAATGATCACAATGGCAAGAAATTTCCTCTGTAAACAAACAGTGTTTACATTAGTACTTTCAAGTGCATTCAATATTTGGAATTACAGTGGTCATTGCCAATTTGCCCTCTTGCTGGCAAAAGCACCTGCTGCACTCTCTGTGACTTTCATGCACATGTCCAGGCACACTCAGGCAGATGCTGTGCTTTCGAGACATTCACAGACAGTTTCCCCATCAGGGTTTGCTTTGCCATTCAGGCCTCCTGCTTCACATCCTCCTCTTGGTGCTTCAGTCTCTATTTGATGTAATTAGCTTCTGTTCCTCCCCCCATTTTTACTTTTTTTTCCCCATGAATGCTCTTTACTCTGACACTTAGAGTCAACCATTTCCCCAAAGCACTGTGATATTTACCAGCATCTGGAAAAAATGTGGTTAGAGAATTGAGACACTTAAAGGAGACACGGCTGTCGTAAGTGTGCATTCACATTTTTGAATAGATATTCAGAGGGTGGGAATTTAAATGAGGAGGAAGCTATGAAAGGGCTTATTACTAATCAACTGTATCCATTTCTCCCCCTTTTAAACTGCTTTTTGTTTATCATTTTAGCTGGTAGGGTAATACACTAAATTAAATCTGCATAATACATTTATAATTAAGATTGACAAAGTCAATTGCCTCTTACTAAACTACCAAGTGATAATATTGTAAGGGATATTTATAGTTCTTTAATATGTAGGTCACAGATTTGCATCAATAACACACTTGCTTATCTCCAAACATTTCATTCAGTCGCCCTTTATTTACTATTAAAGGTAAGATTACTTTTCTCAAGCCATCCTTTCTAGAAGTGTCTTGCTTTCATCTTGTTTGTAAAGCTCAGCAAACACAGATGTTTCATCCATCTACTCTACTATGAAATAGTAATAACAGTACATAATTACCATCATCACACCATGCAGAGAACCTTGCCATAAAGAACACGCTCTACATAGTTTCAGCACTCATACCATCTTGCATTTCTACAGCTCCTTCTTTCTGACTCATTTTGCATATCCTAGAGAGGAGATGCCAAGCCACCTTACCTAGGGCATGAATTGGGAACTTTTGGGCAGAGCCCAAAAATAGGCCCTTAGTTTTCATTCCTTTCAGGAGAAGGTAGAGCAAGACCTGTTTAAAGAGTTCTTAAAAAAAGTTTTTGTTTTGTGTTTGGCGTGTCTTACTGGGAGTTTAATAACTTGAAACACATGAAAAAACTGCTAAGTACATGAGCACCTGCATGATTGAAAAGGGATATGGCATATACCAAACAGCGATGTAAGTTCATATGGTGATTGAAGCTTAAAGAGAGGCAAAATGGTCATGTTCAAAATGAGAACCTGAATTGTGTCTGTAGCTAATGCCAGGGGAGAATCTTGGAGAATGGAACACAGCACCCTAGAAAAAAAAGCCTGGGAAAGCCCTTAGAAAAATACATCTCTTTGTCTACTTTCCCCTTTCCTCAGAAGGAGAATGAGGGCTAGAAATGAATGACCTACCCATTCTTCAGCCCTGTTGGATAGCAGGGTCTGGAAAAGGGAGAAACAGAAAGAAAACAAGTTTCCCTATATCCTGCACATGTGGGAAGAATGTCAGCAAACCTGTGTAAGTAAATATTCCCAAACCTGAAGCAGGGCTTCAGCTTTTCCCAGCCACAACTGTCTCTCCAAGCCAGCCCAATCATGACTTTTGTTTATTCTTCAAAGACACATCCTTGCAGTTTAAGCTGGAAAAATGTGTGAGAGATTGGAAAAAATGGAGATAATGGTGCAAAGAAGAACTGAGGGCAATGGAGGGCCATGATGCAGGCAAGAGATTCACTGTTACTACAACAGAAGGGGTTGCAGTGTAAAAGCATGTAGTTGTCCAAAAGCTTGCAAAGGGCCAAAGGTAGCACAGTTTTCCCCTGGATCCCTTCTCTTTGGAGCTAGATGCTGTCACCCCTTCCATGGTTTGGCTGAGCACAGGGTGAAATCAGGTGACAATTACATATGTGATTTCTGCTTCTCATGCTGTCTATCATTAATTTTATTATGAGTCAGCAAGTGACTTGCCCTAGAACTGGCCAGATAATTACATGGCCATTATTAATCACATTAAGGATGGTGAAGGGCAAAAATGCAATTATTTTTTTCCAGAAAGTCAGCCGCCTCAACCCAAAGCAAAGTGCACACTATTAGGCAGCAGAAAGTAATTATTATAGATACTGATTCTAGCTTCTACTTGTAGAGAAGCAGACATTATTTCAAATGAAATATTTCATAAGCCTTGCAATCTGGGAGGGAGGGAGGGGTGTTTTTTAAGCACATAAGCATCTTTTCTTGGAGGGCTGATGCCTTTAGGTATGACTTCTCAGAGGAGGCATCACAAAGTCTCTTTGGGGGTAGACATTATGCAAAACATAAGTATAAAGGAATCATAATTATTATATCATAATTGCTGATCTTCCTTTTCACTCTTTTCCTTTCTTTCAGATACTGTTGCATGATTTAAAATGGAAAAATTGCTCTGCGGCATCCTGGTGTTTGGAATGGCTCTTACAGTCAATGCTTGTCCAAAATACTGTGTCTGTCAGAACCTGTCTGAGTCGCTGGGGACTTTGTGTCCCTCCAAGGGTCTCCTTTTTGTACCGCTGGACATAGATCGAAGGACTGTTGAACTCCGTCTTGGGGGCAACTTTATTATCAATATCAGCCGACAAGACTTTGCCAATATGTCTGGACTTGTTGACCTTACTTTGTCCAGAAACACCATTAGTTACATACAGCCCTACTCTTTCACTGACTTGGAGAGCCTTCGGTCCTTACATCTGGACAGCAACAGGTTGCCTGAGATTGAAGAGGATACGTTAAGAGGTTTAATTAACCTTCAGCATTTGATTTTAAACAACAACCAGCTAAGCAGCATTTCTGATGAAGCCTTTGAGGATTTTTTACTGACACTGGAAGACTTAGACCTTTCCTACAATAACCTCCGAAACATTCCCTGGGAATCTATAAGAAAGATGATAAACTTGCATCAGCTCAGTTTAGATCACAACCTAATAGATTATATAACAGAGGGGACATTTGCAGATCTTCAGAAATTGGCCAGACTGGATCTAACATCCAACAGACTTCAGAAGCTCCCCCCTGACCCTATATTTGCCAGATCACAAGTTATTCCATTGGTTGTTACACCGTTTTCACCACCTCTGTCCCTCAGCTTTGGGGGAAATCCACTGCATTGCAACTGTGAGCTACTGTGGTTAAGGCGGCTTGAAAGAGACGACGATATGGAAACTTGTGCTTCTCCTCCAAGTCTAAAGGGAAGGTACTTCTGGTATGTACGGGAAGAGGAATTTGTTTGTGAGCCACCTCTTATTACACAACATACTCACAAGCTGCTGGTTTTAGAAGGGCAAACTGCCACGCTGAAGTGCAAAGCCATTGGGGATCCCACTCCCATCATTCACTGGGTGGCCCCTGATGACCGTCTCATTGGAAACTCCTCAAGAATAGCTGTTTATGACAATGGCACCTTAGATATACACATCACCACCTCCAAGGACTACGGAACATTCACATGCATAGCAGCCAATGCTGCAGGAGAGTCCACTGCAACAATTGAACTCTCTATTGTTCAGCTTCCTCATCTCAGCAACGGCACAGGCAAAACGGCTCCACCGAAATCCAGGCTCTCGGACATCACCAGCTCCACTAAGTCAAATCGCGGTGAAACAAAAGGCCCACCAGAAAGGGCTGTCCTGGTGTCAGATGTGACCACTACCTCAGCTTTGGTCAAGTGGACAGTCAGCAAGTCGGCCCCTCGGGTAAAAATGTATCAGCTGCAGTATAACTGCTCAGATGATGAAGTCCTGATCTACAGGTAAATGCATTTTTGTTTGGTTCTTTGATGATGGCTGGGAGCAGAAATCAACATAAGTCTTTTACTCTTTGACTTTGAACTGAGATGGCACTGTGACCAGTAGCATTAGTGGTATCTGATAAATTTGTATTCTCCCAGTTTGCCTGTTGGTCTGTTCATTGCTTTTCTGTCCAAGTCACACATTGCAAATCTCTGTAGTACTCATTTTCCAACAGCTGTTTTCAGTAAAATCTTCGATTTGGGAAAAAATGGTACTACAGTAGGTAGTCTTCTTAGTACGCTTAACAAAGAAAGGAAAACTTGAAGACTAGAAGTCAGATATTTCCCTTTCCACCTCCTGTAGGTGGGATTGAAACAGACTACTTAGAGAGGAAGCAATGTGGGAGGAAGTTTGTGCTGTCTACCCATAACACAGGCTCTAATTATTCTGTGATTCAAGATTTGGGGTTGCTAACAAGATATTTTTCACCTACATGAAAGGGCTCGTTTCTTATTTCACTAACATCTGTTTTACACAACTGTAATGGCTAACTACTTTGGAGTATTTAATTTTTTATACCATATTAAATGCAAGAAGAGGTAGATATAATTTCAAAAGAAAACCTTGAATGTTCCTTATGATCCTCCAGTTCTACAACTCCTCTGACTTTTAATGATGTAAAGCAGGAGTTGCTGTTGCAGTGAAGCAGTAATAAATTTTTAGGGACTAAAAATGTGTAGTAACAGTACAAGAAAACAGTACTACTGTTTTTTTGCAGTAAAAAAACACCTTATCCTTCCTTTTTATTGCAAAGATTTCATTGAACTGAACTGGATCTTTGGTTGTGTATCATCTACCAGCAGAAGTCAGAATCTCATGGAAAAGTAGAACCAAGCATATCAACTCTTACAGCTTTATAAGCATCCTGAAGCAGTGGAGAAAAATTTGATCTCATAGAGGTATAATGGGATTTGGGGTTTGAATCTAATTTGAAAATAAATTGTGGCCAAAATATAGTCAAAGACACTGATTTTCATGGCAGGTTTGGTGTTATTACTTGATGGCTATTCTGTTCTTCACCTGCTGCCCACAGGGAGAGCTGAGGCACTCATCCAGTCGTGGTACTCAGCCTCCAGATCCCACAACAAGCCTTATTATTTTCTTCTTTACCACAAGGTGGTTTTCTTTAGCGTGAGGAAGTCAAAAGAACAGGTCATAAACATTCATGTGACATTTTGCCCTCATCCTCCTCCTGCAATGAAATCTAATTTTAAAGCTTCTCCAGAACAGAATGCTTAGTTGACATGGACAAAATTTTGTGCCAACAATACCTTCATCTGAATCAGTTGTAGAACAGAAAGAATAAAGTGATCAATTTAGCTACTCCAAATTCACTCACTCATTGCCAAAAGCAGGAATATTGACCAGCAAGTCCAAAAAACATTTTTTAAAGGATATTAATTCAATTTTTTTTTTAATTATTTGAGGAAATTCAGATCTCTCCACCTCCATTCCTCAATTATAAAAAGATCTTGAAATAAATTAGAAAGTGAAAATTATTTATTTTGCTCTGGCTAATGTACAGTGGAACCAGTGTGTTAGCTTTGGGAATTGCAACTATGTGGAGTTAAGCAGAATGAAAGGATAAGACAAAGCAATGATATAGTATTAGGAATAAAATAAAAGAAAAATGCTAGTGCCATTTTTTTTCCCCAAGGCAATGCTTTTGGCAAAAATTCAGCAGTAATTAAGATCTTAAACAGTGTAAGGCTGAAAAACACTCTGAAAGATGTGTAAGTCATATGTTTATTGTAAAATTAATTTTGCCCAATGAACAGGAATATCCCTGCAACAAGAAAGAGAAGCTTTTGGGGGCTGTCAGGTGTTGGAAGTGGTTGGATATATCAGTTTTCTAGGGAGGAGGATGGCCAGGGTAAAAAAAACCAAACCATGTAAAAGAACTGACGTGCAGCCTAGGAGATGGATGGGTGAGAATTGGGTGCTACAGGCAGAAATGAAGAAAGATGCCATCTTGCCAGCCTAGTCTGGAAGAAAAAGTTGCTGTCAAGATTTTAGGCAACCCCTAATTTTTTATCATGTCCCCTCTTCTGCCTCTCAGTGACGTTTTGGCCCTTTGCTGCTTTATTTGGTTGTGGCTCCGTTTTTCAGAAGCTCAGTGAGGACAGTGCTATTTCAAAAAATCTCCTATCAGGCCTTTTTTGATGATTCACTGATGATGCATAGCTCTTTTCATTCATGGCTCTCAAAAGCATTTCACCAAAGAAAACAGATTTTTTTCTCTCTACATTTTGCACCAGGGAAAAAATGAAGCATAGAAAGATGAAGTGATTGTCCAGTGTGTGAGAGTTAATCAATGGTACTCATAATATTAAAGCCAGTTCTTACAACTTCCAGTCAGGGAACCACTCACTCCCTTAGAGTTAATTAACTAAAGCTGTTTTGCTTTAATTGGTCAGATGCATATCACTGCAATGAGTGTGTGGAAAAACCTAAGGGAAAAGGATTTCTAAAATGCTCTGCTCTATAAAATGCTGTGTTTGTGCTAAATGGGATGTGATACTGCTTAGCTGCTAAAGTGATAGGCACTTAATATACGCTAAGATGGTATTCCAGGACTGAGACACATCATCTGTGCTCAGCTGTTAGGAATCCTGCTTCACTAGCAAGAAATGTATGCACAAAGGACTGAAATCTGCTGGTCTGTCTGCTAAGAATTTTTCATGAACATTGTACTCATTGTGAAAGAGTGAAAGCAGAAGTTCTCTCCTTTCCATTGATGTCAACATCTCTCCTGATCATTACCCAGAGTACCAGTCCCATTTCCCCTTCCATGCCAGCTGTGATTTTCCACTGGCAGGATGGTGCAAAAGGGGACTAAAGTATGGTGCAATAGCTCAATAAAAAATCCAGCCTTGGGAGATTCTAGCAGATGTTTTCTGCTGGGCCTCCCATTTGCAATGAGCTGAAATGGTACCAGAATCCGAAGTTTGACTTTAGTTATACCAATGCCATTATAATGAAGATTAGCAGGAGAGGCACTGTTCATCTGCTTTCTCATCTGACTTTCCCTTGTATTTGCCATCTCAGGGCCTTTGCTCAAGCTCATATTAGGTTTTTATCTATTTTAATGCATTCAGTATGCATGTTTCTGATTCTGATCTAATGAGTAGGTCCTGGATCTGCCCTCTGTAGGTTTTAATACTGCAGTCTTTCCATTCTTTACATCTTTTCTGTAATACCAACAACAATGCCAGTAAATGTGTATTGTACCCATCACTTTTAGTCGAGACCAGAAGCTTGTTACAAATTGCAGAACTGAAAATCACTCCTTATTTGAAGGAAAAACATCCAGAAAGAGTAACCACTGTCCAATAGAGAAAGGGATGGAAGAAGACCAATGTCTAAAAAGAAATGTCTGTCCTTGGACTCAGGGATAAAGGAGTGAACACTAGGAAACCTCCTCTGTCGTAAAAATCTTACCTGCTCCTCTCAGTCTCGACTCCAAAGTGTTTTAGATGTGTGAAATATCAGACTTAAGATCAGTGCAACTTATGCACTTGTAAGCTTAATTCATTTTGAATAAGGAGTTGAAATTAAATATAAATATGTTGAAAAGAAAATATTTGAGCCTCAGTTTTCCATCTGTAACCTGGGTGAAAGTACCACCTCCCTTCACAGGGATAAACACATTAGAAAATATTATAGAACCAGGAGCCCAAATAAATAAATAGGGAAACTTGCTTTGAAGTCCTTGTGTTGTCTGCAGCAACAGGGGTAGTCATCAATGATTAAGATGGAGAACTCTATAACTGCAACACTTAAATTCAATAAGGGCATCTGGGGAGAGAGACTGTGTTTTTTTCATGCATAGAGCACCCTACATGATGGGGGACCAAGTCTCAATTTTGGCCAGTAGGCATTGCTGTAATATATACATTCACTATTTTTTCAAAAGTGAATAAATCTTCAAGTGTTTTGTAGAACTTTGCAGGTCATACTGAGCCTTCTGGCTGTGTTTTGAATTAAAGCAATGATGCAGCCATTTGAAAATGTGCATCTGAAGTGCAACACTGCCATTAGATTTATGAGAGATTTAGGTCTGATTTATTTTGTGGTATTTCATACTAAAAGTGATTAAAACAGCTGTACAAATTAAGAATTACTGTGGCACTATTGTCTCCCTAACATAAATTCAGCCCTGGGAAAAAAAAAAACCAACATATTTCTGAAAGCTTATTTTTTAAATATATATTTTATGTAGCAGGCAGACCAAGCATTAAAATATGAATAAATGGCTCCACATCTCCAGTTTATTTAAACAATGGTGCCATAAATTTGATTACCTAAACAATATAATAATGACTTATATTTACACAGCTTCTTTCACTGCAAGTGCTTTACAGGGTGGCTGAACATAGATCCCTACTATCCTGCCACCTCTCAGCTAAATATTGGCTGCATTTTAGCAATCAGGTGATTGTTCAGTTCCTTTTCATGAGCAAAAAATAGCTTTGGCATTTGCACTTATGGATACTTTAACCTGGGGAGGAACTAATTAACTGGGTTTGAATTTCCCACAGCATGGTGGTATAAATATACCCATGAACTCTTCTAGTCAAGTGGATGTCAATAAGAAAGTGATTCATGGCTGAGGTGCTGCAAACTTCAGGAATATCTAATTCACATAAGGATGTTCTCTCAAACAGCATTGACACACTGAGCATCAGAGAGGATGCCATTGTCTAATGCTTCTTGCAAGGAAAGCCTATTGTGTGGAGATCTTCCAGCTAAAGAGGAAGCCCTATCCTGTTGATGGTAGGGCAAATTGCCCCAACAGCCTGATGCTGTAGCAAACTGTGTTTATGTAATTTTCTCTCTAAGGAAAATTAGATATACAGAGTACTGGTTAGCTTTGAAAAAGACAGAGGACTCATTTATTCTGAAAGACGTGAATATCTGTCCTCACTTGAGATTTGGTCACTGGGTTCAGACAAATAAAGACTTGCACACTTGCCACACTTCTACCCAATTTTCAGTTCTATCCATCTCCAACCTCGCGTGGCACTGACCCGCTTCCATGGCTCACACCTGGAGCAAAATTCCTGACTCAGCCTCAGCATATGAGCTGAGCTATTCCAGTTGCATTGTATGCAGAATACAAACCTTGATTTCGCCAAATAATTTACATATTTAAAAGTTAAATAAAGCAACAACTAGGAGGGAGGACAGCACATGAAGACGTTAATCAGCATGTATTAATCTTTTATATTTGACAGGTAGATAGTGCCACTATAGAAATAAAAACATGACATCACAGTCCAAAAGGAAGCAAAATTTATATGATCAGTGCAGAGGGAAGTTTGGCATGGACATTTGGTACTTCAGATCATTTGAGACTGGTTTGCAGCAGGAGAGTATTTTGGCTTCTGGAGTATCCTCAGCAAGTGCAAGCCTGCTGCAAGGCATCAGTCATAATGAAGAAGCTGCTTTATAGATGCCTGTATTCTGGGACTTATTTTTAAGTGGAGTTTTATTTGTGTTTGCTGAAAACATTTTAATCTAGTTTTGGGTTTTTTTTATTTTTTTATTTTTATTTTTTTTTTACTGGGGGAAGTACAGGAACAGGGGTTTTTGGGGGCTGTTTTTTGCTCGGTTTTTTGTTTGTGCTTGGTTTTTTTCCTCACCAACCTACCCTCCTTTGAAATATGAGAAATCCTTAAAGAATAAAAAAGAAAATGTAGTGAAAATGAGAAAAAATATGTGTATTACCAGAAAATGAAGTGGAAAATAGGAATATAAAATATAAAATTAATATACTAAAATTAATTTATTAATAAAAAGTATATGTACATCTCAGTACTGTCCCTAAAGATATCTTAGATCATTGTGACAAACTATCATCCACTTAGTGCTTGGACAGAAACTGATGACGAATACATTGGTCAGAGCTAGTCCAGTTCAGGATGACCAGAGCCCAACGATGTGGATGCTGCCCAGACCATTTTCTTGCTTGATCCCTGACACAGAAAGGCAAAATACTAAATGGCCTTTTATCCTTAGGGGAGATATGCCCCTGACATGGGCATGTGAGATGTATGTGAGAGTGCATGAGACAGTGCTTGCACTGCTGCTGGCTGTGCTGCAGTGCCCCAGAAGTAAAGGGCAGGGCACTGTAGGACAGCACCTGCTGCCATCTTGGAAGCATTCTTATTTCCTTCAAAGTTTAAGTCCTGCCAAATAACATTTATTGAAGCTTGTGGAGAAGTTGTATGCAACAGCTCTACCCCCAAGCTCAGCTTCAGGAGCTGAATATGAAGGCAAATCACCTGATTCCCATCTGGAATGGTGGTGCTGCACAAGGTGGAAATGAAATCAGAATCACTTTAGACAACACTCTTAGGCACATGATGTGATTCTTAGGGCTGTCCTGTGTGTGGCCAGGAATTGGGCTTTGATGTTCTTTGTGGGTCCCCTCCAATACAGAATATTCTGTAATTCTGTGATTCAGCATAAAACAGCAGTATCTGTTTTATCTCTGCTATCAATTATTAATTCAGCTCAATAAGGCTGAGTATTTTCACTTGAGGGGAATTCAGGATGAGTTAGTTCTTGCCCATAACTTCTGCCACATCCCCTCTCTCAGATGCTCTGAACCTAAGTGCCAATATCTTTCCCCCCACCTTCATTGTAATAAAGTTATACATCTGATGCCAAAATTAACTATTGAAATAAGTTTTTAATTTAACTTCAGGTGAGTCAACAATTTGATTTCCAACTGAAATTTTTTAACATATCTGTAATTTGTGCATGTAATGCACATTTAACCACCCAAGAGGCTCTACTTGATGCCTGTATTTTCACTTCAGTGCCTGCAGCAAGTTCGCAATACTCCTTTTCTCTCTACTTCTCATCCATTGAGTTCTAATTGGTGTCAGAAATCCACTCTAATATCTTCCTCATTTTGGGTCACATCTTCTGATACCTGGGTCCTTTTAGGAAGAATGAAAAAGTATCAATAACCACTGAGTGTGACAACTACTCCTAATCTTTCTAAATCTGTAACCAAGAAGTTCCTCCCTCCCCTCACTTCATCCTTCATTTCAACTGGATCATCACAAATTCAGATTACTAAGAAAGTACCTTCAAGTGTGTTGAACAGGTAGTAAAAGTAAGGGCTGAAAAATGCCTGCTTGAAGGAGAGGATTATTTATTTTTAACCCATAGATGTTTTGCAATAGTTACAAATAAAAAGATGCTTAAAAGCATATTGTGCTCTAAAACACTATATTATTCAATTTGCCTTGCCAGTTTGAGATCATTCTGCTTAACTGAGCTCCTGCTTGCTCACATGCAGCTTCCAGGCTGTAGACAGGCGAAGGAGGGTGCCTTGGCAGCTCCTACCTCCACAGATTTCTGACACCCCACCCCATACAGCTCCCATCTGAAGTCATTGGAAAGCCTTTTTACCCTTTTCAAAGCTGATGTGGTTTTAGATCCTTGGGTCTTGGAAAAGGGTACCTGCTTCTCCTGCAGTAGGTTCTTAATTCTCCTGTTTTTCCTGTGCTGAACAATTGAGATCTGACTGTGAATATTGTTTTGAGGGTTGTGCAAGCAATTACATTCATTTGGTTCTGTAGGACTATTTTATCTATCAAATACATGAGACAGGACAAAGAGGAGGGCAGGGAAAAAGTAAGTCAAAATTCCAAACAGAACATAGTGCCTTATTTCACTGGCATAGCTACAGATTTACCTACCTAATTGCTTGCTCTGAATTTCCTATTACACCTTTTCTATTTCACACAAGGCTTTCTGCTTGTAGTCTGTTTTCAAAAGAAAATATACTTTTTTTGTACGATGGAACTGATTAACCATAACATATAATAGCAATGATACAACTTGTTTTCCTAGAGAAATGACTTAAAAATATAAAACTGGAAAAGACATAGCACTGGAAAAATAAAATAAATAAAGAAAATAATATACTGCACTAAATAGATTATATTATAAATTCTTGATTAGCTTTAGCCCTTAGACATCTGCTTATTTTTGGAGTTGACTGTAAAAGGCAGGTTTTCTGAGGAAAACATTTGCACTCAGAATGAGAAAAAGTCTATTTACAGATGATACAGTGCAAGCTGAATGCAACACTTGCTTCTCATTTAAACCTATTTTGAGGCTTCAATTGGGATGTTGATGGTGTCTTTGTGTTAATGCTTTGGTTAGGGAAAGATGAAAGAAGAGGATTCAGACAAGCTGAGGAACTTAAAATTTGAGGCAGAAATCAGGTTCATGCTTCATGTAATTTTTTGAGTGCTATACTTGTAGATTTTCAATGACGGCTTGTACTACAAGGAAGTCATTTATCTTTTTTTGTTCTTAAATGGGCACAGGAGAAATGTAGCTCAAATTTTCAGTAGCAAAGAAAGAAAATATGAGGTAATAGATGTCTTTGAAAACAAGGTATGGGTTATTTCATTGTCATACTACCATTTCCCCCAAATGTGTCTTGGTTTGCAGTCTAATATGATCACAGTAAAGACATATGCCCTGTAAATCATAATAATCTGTAATAGGACCAAACAAAATGGTAGTCCAGCCCTAGCTGAGGATAGCAGGGTAGTACTTTTATCTAAAGAAACCTTGAAACTGTAATGACATTGAGAATTGTATATGTTTAAAATTAAATGTTTTTATTTTCATAGCAGGGAAAAGCAGCCTGGCCAGCAGGCTTATCTGCCCTATTGTCACAGCCCTAATAACCCCTCAGAGTCACAGCATGATCACATTAGGTCCTACAGCATTTCTCAAAAATCCAATAAAGTGACTCTGTCCAGAAAAGGAAACAGGCTTTGGCCTTTGGCAGAGGGCACTGTAGAGTGGAAGCAAAATCACCTGCGTGTCACAATAGCAGAGACAGGATGCACTTGTGCTGGGCAAGAGAGATGACAGTCTGGTATCCTTGGATGGGAAAGAATCCATCCACTACATGGCTAGAGCCAACCAAGTTTTAGGGTGGCTGGAAAATCCCTGGAGACAGAAAGGTAAACCCTAAGCCTCTTTTGTTCAGCTGCTCCTGGTTTACAGATTAGTTTATTTGCAGAGATGAACTGTTTGAGACAGCCAGCACTAGGTGTGAATTCATGCTGTATATGCCGATCTGTCATCCCCCCCCCTTTCTCTTCCATCACTTTGCATTTTTCTAAGCGTTGCAATATATTTATTGTCTCATAATTTATTTCTTTTTGACAAGAAAACAAATAAAAGTGCTATTTGCTCAACCCAATACTTTTTTTTTTTAATGATCCATTTATTTAATTGGCTTAGATGTTGGAATGGGCTCTTATGTAAATATCTGTGCTCTGAATTTTTCTGAGTGGTTGCACAGGCAGTAGCTGCCCAATAGACATATGGGACAGCTGACAGCATCAAGACACCCCACCAGCAGCTCTGTCGTCTGGCAGATTGCCTCAGAGAGTCAGGCTTGATGAATCAGTCCTTCTGCTGGTGCTGAGAGCGTGGGGAACGCCTCTGCTCCAGAAGGCTGGTGCAAAATGAGAACGACGCACAGCCCCCACGCTCCTTGAACTGCAGGCTTGGGACAGCTGGCAGTGTCCAAATGAACTTGGCTACAATCTGGCTAATTTGGGTGAGTAGAGGTAGAGTTTCAGCTTGGTTACTCTGGGGTGAGGATGTGTCACTAGCTTGATGCCTGCTCTTCTCTCTGCTGCAGTGTGGAGTTTCACAGCCTGGAAGTGCCATGGGGAGGAATTTAATAGCGCTGCCAAGGTTGAGCTGTGGGAGAGGGGAAGAGAAAAGAAACTGGCTTGGAACTCTCCTATCTCTCTGTGCCTCTTCCCTTCTAGCCCTGAAAGGGGGCAAATGTTCTTGCAAGCTGAGCAGGCAACAAAGCCTGCTTCTCTCCTCCACCCCTGGGTCCTTTCAGCCTCCTCTGGTTGCTGTTTCAGTCAATGACATGGCAGCCCCTGAGCAGGCAGAAGAAGGAATAGCCACCAGAAGCCACCTTCAGAACCTGGCTCCTCCAGCCCAAGGCCTCATAGAGCCCAGGCTGGCTGCTGTCACAGACTGCTGGCTGAAGAGAGCGGCAGGGACAGCTCTGTCTTCTCTGGGTGGTGTCAGACAAACCTCCTGCATTCTCAGTGGCACTAGAAATGCTGCAATCTCTTTGCTAGGAAAAAAATAGTGCAAAAGTACTCTCTCTTGTATGATTTGCTATGGGGTATGACTCCCATTGAGCGCGCAAGGCTATGTGTATGGCTAGTAGTTTAAATTGTTTGGGTTGTTTTTTTTTTCCCTCTGGGGGGACTAGCCCCTAGAGGTGAAGAACTCTTTGCAAAGATGTCTTGGTTTGAAAGGCAGGTGTCTGCTAGGGAAGGCAGGACCCTCCCTTGGTATGAAAAAATGTAAATTCTCTCCCTCCGAATTATTATAATTTTTTAATTAAGTGGCTCTCAGGCGAAGATATGGGGATAGGAATAACAGTTCTTTACTAGTATGTGTAATAAAGCAAGCAAACAACAAGCATAGCATTAACAGAAGCAGGAAGCCAGTGATCACCGTCTCTCAGCTGCAGGCACTTTCCCCTCCGTGCAGTTCCGGGCACAGCCAGCAGGGGCACTGGTGCTCCCAAGGGACCGGGCAGGTGCGGTGATTTCCCTGCGCTTGCAGGGGCCGCTGGGGCGCGGGCACGGGAAGGAGAAAGGATGGGAGAGAGGCTTTGCTGCACAAACCCCCCCGGGGCAGTCGATCCCGGGGTTCCAGCAGGACTTACGGAAACAGCAAGCTGGGCCGGCAGGAATGAGCAAAAATCCCAGGGCTATAGACAAGATGTATCAGAAGCTCCTGAGCTGTGGTTGGAACAGCGGGAGGTCTCGGCAGGCAGGAGGTGCGGGGCTACAGGGCAGAAAAAGCTCGGAGTAGTGCCAATGAAGCAGTGGGAACAGGACAGTGGCAGACAAGGACACTGGCAGACCGGCTCCAAGCAGGGCAGAGAGGGGTGAGCCCAAGATCCCGGGCACCTGAGCAGATGGGGATAGGTCCCTCATTTAGTGAGACAGTGTTAATAAGGTCTCAGTCCAACAGCTGCTCTTACGAGCAAAGGCTCACACACAAAAAGGACAAGGCTGTACAGGAGTGTCCAGCTGAAGCAGTAAAATCACAGACAAAGGACTTTCTAACTATCCAAAGTTAGGGACGATATGTTTATTACATCCAGGCATGCTGGAGTCATCTCCCAAAGACGTGTATGCCCCCCACTGCCCCTTATTCTCCATTTATTCCCCAAAGTATTTCATATGCATAGGATTACACAATATCCCTATACATAGCATATATATGCATTGCCTGACTCTGCCTGCTCTCGTCTCATATGGTAATGAGCTCCACACCACTTTGGGCATGCTCAGTTCTTCTTTTGAAATGGGTCTGGGGTCTCTTTGATGAAATTTTTTTTTTTTCGGGCTTAAACTTTACAACTGTGTCTTGTTGGCAGCTCTTCTGGTTCTCTCTGGACACAGTTCAGATCTCCTGCTTGCAGGTGTAGACACGGTTCCTTTCTCTTCCACAACAGTCCATCCTTCTCATCTCCTTCTACAAATACAACTTAAGACAAGCAGAATGATATATATGTAAATCTTTGGACCATTCATTTCATTTTGGCAATTGTTGGCTACAATTGTAGGCGTACCTTTAACTAAGCCTACATTGCTTAGTCCTACATTGCTTCTATCTTAATTTTTTTTTTTTTTTTACTTCAGATTTTCTCATAAGCTACTCCTTTTTTAGTTAAAATCTTAATTCTCTAATTTTCTTAACTCACAGCAGTGACACTGAATTCTGCTCACAGTATAACATCTTGACTGTCCTCTGAAACCAAGAGTGAGAACCCTCACAGCTCCTCAGCTGTCTTTTGTCAGCCAAAATCTCTAGGTATCTCCTCCCCTCTCCCCTGAGTCTGGCTACTTCTTTTGTTTTTCATAAGTACACATAAGTACTTAACAGTTAGTTTCCTAGCAACTTAAGGGAAAAAGTTCCATAAGTGCAAAAGAAAGAAACTCAACCCCCAACAAAAGGGAAAGATGAAATGAACACTGGGAGCATGATTCCCACTTGTGAAGAGTATTAACAAAACTGGAGGGACTGCAGCAGTCCCATTTCAGGGCACAGTACTGCACCTTTTTACAACAAAAGGTTTCATATGTGGAAATAAGACTCTATAACCCACAGAGTAAGTTATAAGAGTAGTTATGTATTTATTGAGAACTGAGGTTCATGGGAGATATCTCCTCCAAACACATGCACACCCTGGAGACTTGCCCCTCTCTTTTTATTCTCTACAAAGCAGGCTTACACAATACGCCTAATATATATTCACTTCCTAACCCTGCCTGTCCCTGCTTCATATTAAAATTAGCTCCACGCCTCTGTGACTTTGCTCTGCTCCTTGTTGGTCACTCTGGTGGTCGTCTGGGTGTCTTTGGGATGAAGTAAGCGATCTTGCTCTCAGTTAACCTTTCACCTTGTCTCCTTGCGCATGCTCCTTTTAATCCTTTGACCATCTTTCAGACTTTGATACCATTTCTCCCAGTTTAGGGGTCCAAAGAATCCCCTTATCCTGTGGTGCCTCTGTCCTTGCATCCTGTTTGTGCATTCTAGCTCTTTATCTTATCTTGTAGTCTTGCTCTCTTCCTGCTTTTGTGGGAGCAGTAAGCATTTCATGTGATTTTGTCAGTCCCCCCCTCTTTTAGTCAAAGCATTTAGCATTTCTTGATGCTTGATTCCTAATTCTTAAGTTCTCTGTTTCAGATTGGTGTGGGGTGAAGACCTTGTGCTATACAAACTCTGCCTATTGAAAGCATATAAGATTTAAGTTGTTTGTTTTTCGGGAGGTAATGATTTTTCTCACTAAAACATAATATTGTTTTTTGGTTCACCTTTCCTCTTTTTCCCTATTTGGACTCTTTCATGGTAGATAATTTTATTGGCTGTGGTTTAATTAACCAATTATGCCAGAGCAGTAGTGTTTTTCAGATTAAATCTTTTATTTAATTGTTCTTAAACAGCTTACATTCTGACGCAGCTCCTGACAGTTTGCTGCTGGTCCCTATACCTCCTCATTTAAGGGCTGAGTTAATGTGCTTGCCAAGCTCATTAGTTAATGAAACCATGTATATCTGCACTAGGTTAAAACCTGTTTTCTACCCTTTTCATGTGATTTTAGTCCAGAAACTTTCTGTGGTTTTAAGGTAGCAAAGGGAGTCCAAGAAAAGCCATAGAAACTTAGAGGTGTTCTTCTTATTTAAAGTCCCTCAGGATATGATATAAGTTTTCTTGGCTCCTGCCATATTCCTTTCCTCTGCTTAACCCCAGTTAAGCTTGCTGATGACAGGGAGGCATATACTCAAAAGTGCTGCAGGCTGTTTTTCAAATCAGGTTACATTTACTAGTTCCCAAACAAAAGATGTTATCTTGGGGAAATTTTGAAGCTAGTACCTCAGTTTGGCCTAAGCAAGCCTGAATATGGCATATATTGGCACAGAACCACAATGTAATTGACTGTTCTTGACATCAATCAAGAAGCAGATTTAAAAACTGATTTAAAAAATCGAGATCAACAGTAATTGGTCTTACAGTCATTGCAGCAATGTGCAACATCTGTCTAGCACACCCTCCAAACACCTGCCTCTGCAATGGCTATGAAGAAACAAACTATGTATCATCTCAGTTTTATTTTCTAGCCTTGTTTAAAATGGAACAAACACTGGAATATCTCACCCATGGGGAAATTCCAATATTGCAACATCTGTTTCTGTAGGCTGAAAATTCTCCATAACAGTTGGGGAAGGAAGGGAAGGGAAGGGAAGGGAAGGGAAGGGAAGGGAAGGGAAGGGAAGGGAAGGGAAGGGAAGGGAAGGGAAGGGAAGGGAAGGGAAGGGAAGGGAAGGGAAGGGAAGGGAAGGGAAGGGAAGGGAAGGGAAGGGAAGGGAAGGGAAGGGAAGGGAAGGGAAGGGAAGGGAAGGGAAGGGAAGGGAAGGGAAGGGAAGGGAAGGGAAGGGAAGGGAAGGGAAGGGGGAAGAAAGGAGAAAGGAGAAAGGAAAAAGGAAAAAGGAAAGGAAAAGCATTTAATATGGAAATGGAAAACTATTGCTGTCAATCTCTTTGAAGATGTTACAGCTTTTGGATTAACAGTCCCATTTCCACCATACATCATGCCCCTCGAGGAGTTACTCTCCTCCTGGATATAAGGCTCCCTGAATTCATCAGATTCACTTTGCTCTCTCCCTGCTCACTACAGAGTTCTTCCTTCCAGCCCATATTGTCCCTGTTTTCACCTCCTTCAGTGGCAAAGGAATGGTTGGAGTGTGCAGGGAGAGGAGCCAACTGCTCATAGGTGAGTGGGAAAGGAGCATAGGACATGGTGAGGGAGCAGAGCAAGAGCTGGGAGAAGATCACCCCTCACAGGTGCTTGCGAGAGGAAGAACATTGTGGATCCCCACAGCTATAGCTTTCTTTTTTTTTTTTTTTTTTTACAAGACACGAGAAAAAAATGCATCTAGCATATTATAGATGAGCAATGAGATGGTTGGCTCTCACAATTAAGGGATGAATATTATGTATGTTAATGAATATTATGTATGTTAATATTATGTATGTTATGAATATGATGTATGTTAAGAGAAGTTTTACTGATATATAGTTATGTTATTATGATATGTTCTCCCCATAGTCCTCTTTCCCCTCCCCCTCATATTGTTGTCACTGGACATTTGGGAGAAGGCAGGCTCATTGCTATAGCAACACCTGACCTTCAATTAGGATGTAAGAAAGCGATCTCTATCAATAGATGGCAAAAAGGAGTTGACTGACAAGACTTTGGGAGGGGCTAAGGATAGAAAAGGCAGAGCATCCATTTGGTAGATGAGCACATGGCAGTTTAATCTTATGCTCCCAGCACTGCTTTTTCTCCTTATTCAGTCTTCTGTTGTATGTTGTTAAGGTTTAATAAACCTTTGAAATTTTAAAAGTGAGCATCGTTTCTCACAATTGAGGGCTCAGTCCAGGATATACACCTTGTCTCCATGGCCCTAGGAGTTTTCTAAAGAGAAAACTTCAGAAATTTGCCCCACCTCAAGTTTGGCAGCTCAGTCAATTCCTCCTGGGACCATCAGTGATCACAGGTTGAAACCCTGGGGACAGCAGAAGACTGAATAATGAGAAAGAAGAAGAAGGGGAAGGTGAGTACCATCCTTATAATTGTTTTGGCCAGATTGTTAGTCCATAAGGGTGTGAAAAGGTAAGCTTCAGGCTTAGTAGCACACGGGATCCATTCCTGGTCTGTTGGAGCTTACAGGATATTGGACAGTTGGACATACAGGGCAGGACGCATAGTAAAGGAAAGTGGAGACCCATTGCCAGGGGGACACATGTGATAGAGGGATAGGAAAAAGCTGTGGCACAAGGTCACTGGTGGCAGGAACTACAAGCGGAGGCGGATTCATGTAGACAGCATTTGGTAGTGCTAAGCGCAGTAAAGCTCTGGCACCACAGGCTCACTTACCAGCCCCTCAGGGACCCCAAGCAGTAGAGCCCAACAGGGTTGACCAGGTGGCAGGAGTTCCAGACTGGGAGCCCAGGGAGCCATGTGTATAGGAGGGTGCCTAGTTGCGCAGAGCCAACACGGACAGCAGGAGGGTCTCTGCTCAGAGAGAACCGTGTGCATCAGAGGGTGCCCAGTTACGCGGAGTTGCCATACTGGGGGGAGCAACAAGAGCCCATGTGGGCAGTGTTGAGAGGTGTCAAGATGAAATACAAGAGATGGGACCACCATGCGTTGAGATGAGTTATTGTTCAAATAACCCGATAAGATATCAGTCTCGAGGCATGAGATTTATTGGAAAAACAAGTCAACCATTACTTGAGGAAGTCACAAGTTTCTTCTCTGCATGGCAATATATAAATTTATAGTCCAATAGACAGTTAACATGAGGTTTTTTTTCACTTCTTAACCTATCACCTTTACTTAATTTTGCTGCACTGCGTCTCTCAGGCACTAAACTGACAGGTTACATACTCATGCACACTTCTGTTACAGTATCTAGATCTCTTAATCTATTAGTCACACTATTGCAGTGTGACTTCAAACTATTTTACCTAATATAATTTCTTACCTACTTAAGACATATTCTTACTTATAACTGTAGAGACATAAGTTTATAATTTTTCTACCCAATGTCCATGCACCTTCATCACTACCTATCAAAAAAAGCCTATCAGTCCAGGCTTTTTCTAAGGCTGCAGATTTTTGATTTCCAACAGAGCGGGGATCACAAACAAAGAATAATAGGGGTTTCCTAGGTAGGAACTGCAAACTGAGAGTTATACAGGGTTTCCTGAGCGGGAACTGTGAACCAGAGCTGTACGGGGTTTTCCAAGCAGGGACCATGAACAGGAATTGCATGGGGTTTCCCAGGTGGGGACTGCATGAAAACGCCTACTGTGGAGGCTTCATTCCGGTATATACTGGCATAAGTCCGCATTCACACAGGACCATGTAAACAGCTTTTAGCAGTCACTTGTGCTAGTGTGGCAGGCTGTGCCGGCTTCCCTGCGGCATTTGCCGGCCTGGAGCCGTGGTACCGGGGGGACCCACATCGGTAACTCTTGCCAGCTGCCCTGCGCTGCACCGGGGTGGTACCGGAGCACCAGGCTGTGCTGGCTTCCCTGTAGTGTTCACTGGCACAGAGCCACGGCACTGAGGCATCACATGGGTGCCTTTCAGCAGCTGTACCACACTGCGCTGAAAGGTGCTGGGGCACCAAAACCGCAGCGGGTTCTCTGCCATCCGCCAGCATAGTGCAGCATGATCGCGGAGTGGGAGAATGCGGGTAGCTTTCGGCAGCTGTCCCACGCTGCACTGAAAGGCGCTGAAAAGCAATGGCTTCTCTGCAATCCGCTGGCATAAAGCTGCGCAATCACGGTGTGGGGGGCACATGAGCAACTTTCGGCAGCCGCCCACGCTAGTACGCTGAAAGACACAGGGGAGCAGAATTGTAGGGGTGAAAGGAGCAGCGGACCCGACCAGGTGGTACAGAGGGGTCCCCGGATCATGGGCAGGTTGTTTATTTCTTTTTCTTTTCCAGGAGGAAGGTAAGGGTTGTTTTTTTTCTCCTTTCCTTTTTTCTTCCTTTCTTTTTTCCTTCCTTTTCTTCTAGCTGATTGGGAAGGTGGACTTTGTTGGGGCATTGTATGGTTGGCTTCTTGGGAAGGCAGGCCTTATTGGATGGGCTTGTGGTTGGCTCCTTGGGAAGGCGGACCTTGTTGGGTAGGCCTATGGTTGGCTGTCAGAGTGGGACTGGGAACAAGTAGGGAATCCCCAATGGAAGAAGAAGGAAGTGAAGGGATACCAATAGGTATTCTCCAGATAGCCCACTGGGAAAGAAGCTAGCCCAGTGGAAATATGACCCTAACACTAGAGATAAGGACGAACTCAAGATGATACAGTGAGTGGACTAAGGGGGAAATTAGGCCCAATCATGTACACTGGCCAAGGGTTGGATAAGGCATGGATATGTCAGGCTTTAAACATCTATGTAAGAGCTAAGAAACCATTCAATCAGGCATCAAATGCTGCCTGCTAGGAAGGAGAGGTATCAGTTTCAAGGGTGAGCATGTTTAAAGTATCAGAGCGTAAAGAATCAGACCCGTTAGACTATTTTCCCCTTCCACCTCCACTGGCACCTACTGCACCTCCCTCGCCTTCTGATGGGCCTAGTCAGAATACTAGAAACAGAGTGGCATAAATAGGGGAAAGCAGGTCAGGGAATGGAAACCAAGCAGTGGGATTGTATCTTCTAAGGGAAGTACCACTAGGTGGGGTGCCGGGAGGAACTGGATTTGCAGCTGTACCATGCAATTCCTCTGATGTAAGGATGTTCAAGAAAGAATTAAAAGGATTACTAGAGGACCCCATTGGATTAGCAGAACAGTTAGACCAATTTTTGGGGCCCAACATCTATACATGGGAAGAAATGCAAGCAATAATGTTATTTATACCAGAGGAAAGATGGATGATCCAGGCAGCTGGGGTGCAGATATGGGAAAGGGAGCATATGCAAAGACCTCCTGGGGACCTGAAAATGCCCAAAGTGTGCCCTAACTAGGACCACAATGACCCTGGGGGAAGGCAAAACATGGAGGAGTATAGAACATTAATTGTAAGGTGTATTAAAAGAGGCTGAACCACAAAGCCATAAGGCTCATAAGGCATTTGATGAACAAAAGAGGGAAGAAACCCCAACAGAATGGCTAGAAAGATTGGGGAAAAATATGAGGCAGTATTCAGGTATCAACCCTCATACAGCAGCCAGCCAGATCTTGCTAAAAACATATTTTATCACTTATGCATGGCTAGATATATGGAAAAAAACAAGTTAGCTTGGCAAGAAAAGGGATTTGAGGATCTCTTAAGGGAGGCACAGAAAGTGTATGTCAGAAGGGATGAGGAGAAAGCAAAGGAGAAAGCTAGAGTAATGTTAATTGCTATTAGAGAAAGACAGATTTTTTTATTGTAAGAAAAATGGACACCTCAGAAAAAATTGCCTCTGAAGGGAAAATGATCTGAAAGTTTATGAGAATGAGTGAAGAGGGAAGGTGGAAGACTAGAGGTGTCAGAGGCTCTACCCCCTGGGGACAAGGTACTATCAGGAGTCCTTTGCAACCTTAAAATAGGTCCCCAGGATAAAAGAATTTAAACTTTTGGTAGACACGAAAGCTGAATGAACTTGTGTTTGTAGAAGTCAAAAGAGACCATGCAAGTAGTGGGTGTAAAAGGGGAAGGGTTTAAAGCGTTAACTCATAATGTTAACTCTGGTGGTTGAGTTCTAATCAAATCAGGGTAAGACCAGCTTCCAGTCCCTCAGTGGGGAGGTCCGTTTCAGGAACTGCTAACCACTGAATTGGCTGTGCGAACCACAGAGAGGGGATGGACTCATGTCAACAAAATTAAAGGCCCAGTGGAAGAACCTGTAGAATAAACTATAACATCCAGGTGAGATGAGATGAGATTGACTCTTAAGCAGAGGCCAAGAGACAACCAAAGAAGCACCAAGATGTCTGAAAAGTAGAGTAGAGCTTCCATCAGCCAGCTCGAGAACTATTTTAAGTAATGCTTTGGGTTGTGGAATTTAAACAGTATCATTTATTAATTGTCCTGTGTTTAATGGATGGGGATTACAAGTATCTCTTGAGGGGAAGTACAGGGGGACTGAGAGGTACTGGGGGGGTTCACTTAGGAACTGACAAGTAGAGTAAGATAGGAATTAGAAAGCAAGACTGAGCTGGCCCCTGTGTTTGCCTCCAAGAAGATTCTATAGCCCTGCTGTGGGCAGCAGCCCTGTAGGCTTGGTAACGTGTGGACAAGGAAGTTGCACCGGACCTCTATTGTTCCTCAACTGCCTTTTCCCTCCGAAATCCAATACAGAGACTAGAGGGCAAGACTGAGTTGTCCTCTGTACTCACCATCATGATATACTTGTGATGGGTAGCAACCCCATGGGCATGATAGGCAGGAGTAAAAAAGCTATACCGGACCTCTGTGATTCTCTTTTGTCCACTCCAACCGATTCATCAATAAGTGTGCCTAAGGAAAACCTGAGATATTTTTTTTCTGTTCCCACTGTCCTCACCCACATCAACAGATGCTAGTATGACTCATTCAAAAATTTAAGTTTGGGAAGTAGGAGTGGATCATTGGAATTAAGAAAAGGAGAGTTAATTGTTCAAACCAAATGACTTACAGAAAAGGAAAAGAGGGCTTTGTTATAGGTAAGCAATGCCATGGTTGGCTCTCACAATTAAGGGATGAATATTATGTGTATGTTAAGAGAAGTTTTACTGATATATAGTTATGTTATTATGATATGTTCTCCCCATAGTCCTCTTTCCCCTCCCCCTCATATTGTTGTCACTGCACAGCCTTGATGACTGGAGCATCTGGGAGAAGGCAGGCTCATTACTATAGCAACACCTGACCTCTAATTAGGATGTAAGAAAGTGATCTCCACCAATAGATGGCAGAAAAGGAGTTGACTGACAAGACTTTGGGAGGGGCTAAGGATAGAAAAGGCAGAGCATCCATTTGGTAGATGAGCACATGGCAGTTTAGTCTTATGCTCCCAGCACTGCTTTTTCTTCTTATTCAGTCTATTGTTGTATGTTGTTAAGGTTTAATAAACCTTTGAAATTTTAAAAGTGAACATAATTTCTCACATAGCAGAACCTCCTATTTTAATACTAACATGATATTTAATTTGAGCTATCCAATCAACTTTACAATCAAAGGGTACCATGGGTTTACTAGCTTCCAGTGTTATTGCCTGTAGAAGCTTTGAACATGTGTTCTAGGAGACATCCAAATAATGCAAAATACTTTACACAAGCCCTTTCAGGGAGCATATTGTTTGGCACAGGTAATGAGCCCATTTGCCAGACACAAACCAAACAGCTCTGCCTCACACAGTTGCAGCTGCAGGAGCTAAAAACCTCCAGCTGAAATTCCTGTCCTGGGAGTCATCATATTTGTCAGCCTTTCTCTGACAGTAGCAATAGATAATGCACTTGTCCCATCCCAGCTGCACCCTCCCTGCTATGGGTGAAGCTGAAAGCACTTAGGTAAAAAAAAAAAAAAAGGCCCTCATATATTTTCAGATGTTTTGCCCAATTTTGAGTGATGTTTTGTGTTTTTGCTGGCAGTGACAGCTCAGCACAGCAGGTGACATGCATTGCTGTTTATCTGCAGTGCTGTCTCTCACACCTTGTTGTAATGGCAAAACAAGTTCAAAAAAGGCAGAGAGCTTCACAACATTTAGCTAAAGGCAGAGCAATGAAGATGGAAGATAAAATCTGAAAAGGGTGACATGAACAAATAGAAAGGTACATGAAAGCAGAGGGATCAATCTGGGAAAAAAAAGTCTTCTTTACTCCCCCTTTCCATTCCCAAATAAGAATTACAGGTAACTTTGTTTAACGTAGTCCTTCTTTTCATTTTGTTCCTCTCTGATTTTTCTATAAATCAAGAGCTTAATAGTGTAAAGTCACAACAGACCTCTTGTCCAGACTGAAACCTCTTTTCCCACTTGTGATTTAATTTACGGCCAGACTGAAATTTCTTTGCTTTTATTTTCTATTCAGAATTATCAAGCTTGCGAGTCTGTGAGACTTTTTGCTAACTAGTGAACTGTAAGATCTATGACTGTTGACTATTCTGTCATAGATATTTTTCTTTAAATATTTCTGCTAGATAAATAATTTGAGCCTGTGTTTTATGATTTGATTGCCTGTTTATCTTTCTGCTGTTTCTTCTCACCCCACTATTTTTAGATACTTCTTTTGATAAGCAATATTTTACTGAGAACAGATAGATGAATATATACTTAGGACACAGTTTCATGAGCCAATACAGGATGCTCCTTATACATGCATTTATCACAAACATAATGGTAACTACAGTTAAGATAATCACAAGTGGAACAACCTTCTGTGAGGGCTCAGCGATTAGAAATTCAATGCTGCTTCCAAGGTTGGGTTAACACACACAATTCCCTAAAAATCCACTATATTCTCTACTCCACCACAGAGGTAAAATGAGGTGCTTTCTTTTGCTGTAGAACAGGCCAGGAATGGAAGCAGAACAGACTTTTCTGTGGGTTTTAGTCCTATTTTTCATCCTCAGAAACTATGGAAATTTAACTGCTGTTCAGTCAGATCTGGATAAGCACCAAAACTTTGCAGAGACTGACTATTCAATGGAATATTCAAGCTTTTCTTAATTAGACCTAGACCATTGTTAATTCTAAATATCTATAGGTAGAACGATTCAGAAAATTGTAGATCTATTTCCCCCAAAATGAAAAGTGAAATTATGTAAGGTGTAAGAAAAATATGTAGGAAATCATACAGTCTTAATTATCTTAATAATTATCCTATCTTAAATAATCTTATCAGTTAATATTTTAAAGGTTTTCACCAAAAAACAAGTTTCCTAAGTTCTGTTTTTGAAAATGTTTTGAAAATCTGAACAGGCTAACTTTTTTTCTTGAACCTATGAATACCCTTACTAAAAACAAAAGGATCAAATAAAACTGCTTAATTTTTAATTTTTTTTTTTATAAACTGCAGCTTCTGAGAACTAAAAGATACTTTTCTGTTACAAATCCAGAAAAGCTGTGTTAAACTTCACAGCTGAAAATTGCAGTGTGTAGCAGGGAGTTAGCATTTTGGCAATCTCACATGCCTTCTGTTTTGTTTACAAGAAAGTTGACTGTAGTTGTTAGCGTACACAAACAGACTGCCTGGCTCCCCTGTGGAGAGGTTTCTGTACCCCCAAGTTCCGGTGTTTAGTTAAGACAATGGCTGCAGAGGCAGCTCAAGGAGGGTTGCCTTTCCTTCTCCCACCAGCTCCCATGCCCAGCTGGAGTGGGGTGAGAACCACTCTCACTTTTTTGGGGGCCACATCTTAGGTGGACCCAAGAGTTGGACTCACCAGGACTGGCTCCTCACCTTACCAGGACCGGGGCAAGACTGTCTCTACCATAGTGATTTGGAGCTCTGTGCAGCCGGGAAGGCTGAACTTTTGTGGCTGAACCATTTCTAGACAATCCACTAGCCTAAACATAGTCTATCTCTCTTTGATACATGATTTTTTTTCTATAGAGCTACCAGAAATAAAAGCTTTTGGTGGCTAAAATTGGAAAATACATCTCCAAGTGACTGACAACACTACTCCCACAGGCAGCCCTTTTGGAAACTGGTTCGTGATGTTATTATACTGCTGGTTTTGGGATAAGTTGTATGCTTCAGAATGCACTTCTCAGCACAGCTGCAAATTAAATATCTGCCACAGACACAGATAGAGTGGAAAATAAATTATTGCCTTTCTCACATTTTTTTCTGCAAAGTGAACAACAATGAACAGAGTTTAGAAATGACAATAATCAGTCTTAAACTACTTCTCTGGTACCTCCTATCAATGATCTGATTTCCCCACTCTTGTGATACGTGCACATGTTAATCTGAAAGTGATACTCTGACTTGTGAAGAACCTCCTAGAGAGCTGGTGGTTTTTGTTGGCTTGGAAGGATTCATGAGTTTATCTGTACCTGGGATGTTCCATCATTCTCAAATTCTCAGGCACTGAGTAGCTATGACCCTGAGGGGAGTGCAATGCAAATTCCAAAGGTAACAATGGAATATTCTCCGTGGGCATCATGTGCAATTGTCAGTAGATCAGAGAACTGCTGCTGACCTTAAATGGAGAAAAGCAAAGGATAAAGGTCACCTTTGTTTCAACTGCACAACAAAAATTTTGAAAATGGTTTGTCATGAAAGCAATAAGGATCTGCTGCACAAAACCCTTGGGCTGAATGGTGCTGGCTTCCCCAACATGCATGATAGTAGAATCATTTGAAAACTGAGTAGTACTGCACTTGTCCAAACTAAAATGCTAAGCTGAAAAAGTACTGGTTTGACATTCTCCTGTGCTTATGTGGTCCTGTGACCTTCAGAAAAAGCTGCTAAATCTTAGGGGACTTTTTCTGTGTCACTTTTAATAGGGGTAATAACATATAGAAGTACCTCACAGTCACAGATTTGTTTCAAGTGGAAGTGACTGGATACAAAAAGCAATCTATCTTTGGACACTCTAGAACTGGCTTTAAATACCTCTTATGCAGGAAGTATCATGTTCTTCCTCTTTCCATGTTGTCTTTGTATCCCCTTCAACTCAGTTATCCTAGCTGTTTTCCCACAATTAAACTCCTGATACTTGTCTTCATGTTTATTGTGGCCTTGGACAGGTTGTCTGTGACTACCTGGGCTTTCTCAAGTCTGTCTTTCAATCATTTTATAAAAATGATTGTATAAAAAGCCATTAACTATTTAGCCAGTCATCTTGGCCAGTAACAGACCATCTATCACCCATTAGATTATTTTTTATATTCCAAATCTCCAGAATACCTTGCCTCCTCTCTGCAAGTATAGAATTTCATACCATCCTGTGACTCTTCCAAAAGTAAATTTCAGAACTTTCATAATTCTCAACAGCTTTAAAGAGACTATGTCATCATCCTGCTACAAAGTCTGTTCTTTTCTTGTTGTTTTTTCTTTATATGCAGATGTGTAAACCACTCTTTACCTTTCTCAGGCTTAAGTGAGGACCTATACCATTAAAGTGAAAATGAGCTGTGACATTTTGATGTTGTGGTAGGTATGAACCATTAGACACAGGCAGAGTCAACAACTTTTCATTCCCTGAGAAATCCTTAAGTACCAGTGTCCAGTAAACCACAGTGCTGTGGATTAGTGGAAGAATCTCTAGATAAAGTCCCCAGCCTGTGCTGGACTCTGCTGAACAGAAGGTCAGCCTAGATGATCATGACTGCCCATACTGCTCTTAACATTTGGGAAACCACCCCTTACAAAGGCAAGAACATAAAACCAGTCAAACTGTCAATCAAAGTCTTCCGGTGAAGTCAGCAGGTTCAATAAAACTGAAAATCTCTAATTAATGCATAATTATATGCATGAAGGTTTCAATTGCCTTAACTTGTGTGAGTGAATACTCATTACTTTAACTGGCAGTCACATAACAGCAGTCATATGGATCTTCTTAGACTGTATCAAAAAAAGGCACTACATTGCCTCGTCTTCCTTGAGGGTCTTTATAACTGACATGGCAGGGCATGTCAAGCTTTCAGTCAGTATTTGTGTCCAAGTACCAGCCCTTCCTGAATATTATTGAAAGTAAGGCTGATGGAAACAACAGGTACTCACCATTTCAGAGACTGCTGGTTGTCTAGAAGTCTGATAGGAAAGACCCTACCAAACCTTAAGCAGTGTCCACAGGTGCAGAAGGCACATGGCAGAATCAAAGTCTTTCTCTATGCTTGTTTATTCTCTGGGTAAGCTATTAAGCTATGATCCACAAAGTGTCTCCTACCCTGTTCCACTGAAATCTTGTGAATCGATCTCAGCAAGATACAGCTTGCAAAAGCTACTTGAGTAAACTAAAAGGATATTATGACAGTTTGCATTGGGCTGCAAACTGAGATGGAAAAATATGAAAATGTATATTTCTTTCTTGCTTCACTATAGGGATGTTCTTCACTAGCCAGTCCCTTGGATTGTTGCATCCAAGGATATTTTGAGCACTGCAGACAAACCTCTCTGCCTTTCAGGCTGCCTTCTGTGCTGTGATTCATTGTGGAAAAGGTTTGGTCTAGATGTGTCTTTTGGGGTGTATTGCTGTCTGGGATGGTCAGTGGTCCCTGCAGCCATTCATCAGTGTTGCCCACTTTGCTGCTTCTCCTGCTGTTGTGAATATGTCTGTGTGAAGGCCTCAAGCATTGCAAAGCTAGCAGGGCTTCAGGTAAGAGATTGCAAGAGCAGATTTATTTTAAGAAATAATCACAGGCTTGGTGCAGTGGTACAGATTAAACCAGGTTTAGTGAGCACAAACTCAGCCTTAAAATGATTGCTGGTCATCACTGAAGGAATTATTAAGACACAATGTGCTTGTGGCTGGGTGAGCAGTCTCAGTACCAAACAGCTCACTAGGGCCCCTGTGCACATACCCATGACTCTACTCTGATTTAAACCAAGACGAAAATGCTGATGCCTTTGCACTTTTTCTGTGTTTTCTTTTATGGTCATATTGACCCATATACTTAAAAGTCACCTTTATCTGAGTCATCCTGCATCCATGGCAAAATTATCTTCCTCCCATTCTTAGAAGTATGCATTTCTGACATTAAATTTGCAATTTCTGCTTAGGTAAGGAGGTTGTGATCCATTCAGTTTTCCTGGATAGGTCTGCTTCTTTAATGACTTTGTAAACTTTTGTGTGAGCAACTATAGCAGTCATTTCTCTACCAAGCTTTAAATCTGTTTTAGCCAGAAAGCCAGATTGGAGGAGTCATCTCCACCTGTATAGGATTGTCTTATAGACAAAAATGGATCCAGGTGTTCCTTCAGCTCACGGTAGCTGTCTCTTGACTTATAGAAAGCATTTCCATTAGAGACTACTCTAGATTAATACTTTTGAATATTGGTTAAGGCTTTCTAAAATCCTCAAAGTATTTGCCTGATGCTAGTGAATGTTCACAGAAGAATCACCCTTTGCTGTCATCACATGTGTCACAGAAGATGTCCACAGCTTCTTGAGGGAGACAGACTTTATAATCTGAGAAGATTGCTTTGGGATAAAATATTATGCTAACACCTTCTCTCTCAAACTGAGAGCAGTGTAGAAATTTGTAACTTAAAAAATAAGTCTCTTCCTATGATTATGTTGCTCTCTTCAGAGGCAAAAACATGTTTTATAATGTCACATAGAAATTATGAATGCAGAAAGGAGGAAAACTTCAAAACTTCTGTATGTTTGATTTTGAACCTTATAAAACTTGTCCCTGAAAGTAGAGCAAATCCAAGTTTGCTAAGCAATACGTAAAAGGCCAGTTGTACTGGGAGTGGGCTTTCCAGTTTCGAGGAATCATGCAGTTGGCAGAGAAATGCTGAACATGAGCAGTTTCAGAAAGAAAAGCTATCATCTCTTAAAATTCTCTGTTGCGGACAGTGTGATAAGTGATGCATACAGATACACTCCTACCAAATAACTCTTTTTTAGGCTCCACCATATGTTCAGGAGCAGCAGTCACATTTGTCTTCATGCTGGAGGGAGGGTGGAGTGATGCATTCGACAGCAAGGTAAAAAAAATATCCACATAGCAATGGCATCAGAAATATGACTATGAAAGTTCTGGGACACTTTAGAGAATAAAGAGACCAGTATTTGCCAACAAACCCAGCATGCACATGAGGAAAAAAGAGACCTGAGTGAAATCTGTGTCAGGCTACCATATATTTACACTAGGGAGTGAGAAATTATGCAGGTGTTTATAGAAACTTTTCTGTTCATTCACCTTTTCTATGGCACTGCAAAATGTTGCCAGCATAGTCATTAAAGACCTACTCATTTTCTGAAACATGGTTATGAATTTTAGTCATGACAGAATAAATTTTTTTCTACTGCTGAAGAAATTAAACCAATTAAGCATTCTTCAATATTTCATTGAAATTTAATCACTATGAGTCAGAGCTTTATCTTCATTAGGTACATAGCCACATGAATTTAGGCTCAGACTCATTTTTGATTTGTAGCTTATAGTCAGGTTATTGTGGAAGAGAAAAACACATGCTTTGTGAGGAATCATTTGGCTCTGTCTGGAGTTTCTGTTGTCTGTGGTGAGTTAATTTTAGTCTGCCTATGAGTCATATTAGATAGTAAATTCTAAGAGTTGTGTAAAAGCTGATAGCTCATAGAAGTTTTCTGCAGTGCCACAGTTATCTCCACTTCATCTCTTAATGCAGCCCTTTCCAACCACCAAATAATGATTTTTGTCACTGTCACAATGATTTTTAACATTGTCATAGTAGAGTCATTATCAATAGCATTAATATCAAATATCAATAAAATATTCACGCTTGAACATGGGGGGGATGATACAAATACACACCTGCAAAGACAGAGTGAACACAGCAGGGAAATGACTACACCCTAAATGCTGGGTTTGAAAGCAATCTTAAAGTGAATGAAAAACCCTTGAGGCACTTGGACACAGGATTTTTTACATCTCTACTATCTCCTGAGGCAGGTACAATGGATGAAAGAGAAGTGTGCACTGTGGAAACAAAGGCAGCTCCCAAGCAGACTTTCTGTACCAAAGACAGCTCTTATTAGACCATTCCCACTTTGTTTCTTTTACTATATATATGAAAGATATGTGGGGGGTTCCTTTGACAGGCAGTGGGTACCGGCTACATACTCCCATTTTGTACAGTCAGAGCTGCTCATCAGCAGGTTTGCAGCTTCCTTTCTTCTGTGGGTGACTGTCCTTCCATCATTTTGGTGAGACAGAGAAATAAGGAAGGAAATTAAACTTCAAAAAAAATTAAAATCTCTACAAAGCTGGCTGACTTCCCCAGCAAGAAAGTAGGAAAGGCCATCTCATCCGTCAAGATGCTCATCTGGCCCTTATTCTATCTTCATGCCAAAGACAGACACTGTGCCTTGCCGGAGTCCTGCCACAGACTGATGGTTCTGCCTATCCTAATTCCACATGTCATCGGATTGGCTGGGTGTGACCTAGGAAGGGGCCTGAAACAACATTTAGGGAGGTGAACTCAGAACCCAGCACCTGTGTATCAAGTGGTACAGAGGCAAGTTTAGGACTCCCTTTAACCCAGCCCACTGCAGACAAGCCAAAATAGGCAATTCTGCTAATGAAGCACAGCTTTGCAGTACTTTGTAGGGGAGTAAAATTTTCTCATTCTCATGCTCCTACACTCTGAACTGCACTCTGGTACTTCAAGGTAACCATTTATTGACAAAAGAAGGGTTTCCAGAGTGCAATGTAATTTTTTCTTTAATCACTGCAGATCTAAGAAATCTTCCAGCACATACAGTGGTTACAGAGGATCATGTTAAAGTTTCCTCTTTAGGTTTACATTGGCTATTAGAAAAGTTGAGTCAAATGCTGATTACTATACTGATAATACTCATGACTCACATAAATGTATGAGAAAACAGACTCCTATAACTAATACACCCTAGAATGCAGTGCTGGCTGTGTTCTCCAAAGAAGCCTGAAATATTATATTTCATTATAGTGATTTTTAAAAGTATTTATTGTGCCTCTTTTCTAGGAATGAGTCTGACCTTTGACTTCTTAGTCTTTTTGAAGGGATCACGCTAAGGTTTTGATGTTGCTTGGTATAATGAATCGATGTTTAGCTCAACCTTTTTGTTCCTAAATATCAATGAACATTTGGCAAATTTCTACTACTGTTCATTTTGACAGGATGAGGATGAGAACAGCATTCCCTTATCTGATAGGTAGAGGTGACTAATGATTCTATATTCTTCAAGCAGGCAAAAGTTGTGCATTTAGTACCACTGTGCATTTGATTTGCATTTTATTCCATGGTCTTTTTTAGGTCTCAGGGCAATTTTTGCATGTTCTACTTATTCAAGCTATCTTGAGTTACAGCAGGAAATCTCAGAGAAGATTTTACAGTGTGAAAATTTTGAGTTTTTCAGTTTTTACCTGTGGTAGCCAGACCAGGTCCATTGATCTGACCTGGGGAGCCACAACTTTCCCAGAGAGAGCAGTCCCACAAGAGACAGCCGTCAGGGGGGTCTCTGGCAATCCCTGGCCACCAGGTAACCTCAGCAAGGGGCAGCCTGTGGCTGCAAGTGATTTCAGCTCAGTGATTTCAGTTCAGTGATTTCAGCTCTGCTTGCAAGGTTATCCCAGGCTGACTCAGAGATAGAGACAGGAGCATCATGTGGCGATTCCACAGAGAATCTGGCCTTTATTGTCCAGCAGCTCTGTGAAGGGTAGCCAGGGGCAGCACCTCCCTGCTGAACTGGGCAGAAGCTGGGGTTTTTATGGGCGAAAGTCAGGGTGGTACCAGGGGGGAAACCAATGGGTTGCAAAGGATCAGCATAGTCACCAAAGCATGGTGGGATAGCTCACCATGACAAGAGAGGATGGTCCTATCTAAAGGGGTATCTGGTTGAGATAAGTTTATCACAGCTCCCTCAGGGCACATCCCTCCTAGGGAAAACCTTGGCAGGCTGACCTGCTTTCACATTTACCCTTGAAGCTCTCCAAAGCAGAGCAATCTTTCAGTCTCTTCCTTCATTATTCTTTGAATGTTTTTCAAGCAAAGAAAAATCTGTTTTTTCATTTCCCTTTCAACAGTACAGAACGCTATGACACATTACTTCACAGAATTTATAGTTTTTCAGTAAAATTATTCATAACTTGCTTTTCATTGTCTGTAATGACTTCATATGGATGCCTATAACAAGTAAAATCTTTTGTTCTTCTGGTAAACAATGAAATATACATGCCTGCAAAAACCTCCAGGTATGATGACTAGCAATTAATCATGGTAAAGGAATAATAAATCTAGCAGATCTGGACACTGCAGTATCAACACACTTGATGCCATACCTACCATTCGTTGTATTTGGGTATTTTGTGTGAACAAATTAACTTGTTGGTCACCTGCTCACTGTCTGAGTCTATTTGACCTTAAAACCATATTCAGTAATTTAAGCCATAAGTGGGTAAATCTCGGGAGCCAGGTAAAACTTTAATCAATTGGTGAAATTGAAACATAAGAAGAAATTCTTCTCTCTTCTTAATGTTACGCATCAAACCTAAAGAGAACAATTTAGGTTCCCTTAAATAAAAGGAAGATACCAAATTTGAGCAGTCCTATGTTTATAAACTCATTTAATATTCAGCTTTATTAAAGAGTAGGATTTGTTTCCCTTTCTGGTACTTAAAAATCTACTGCATACTTCCAGTGAGTGAGAACTAATTTGAGGATGGCCAAATATATATTTGCAAAGTATATAGCTGATACCTGGAAGAGAGAAAAATCCAATAAACACTGCTCAAGCTTTCCTCTTTCCAGTGAGCTCACTAATGGGCTGCATAGCCTGGATTCTGGACTACTGATATTTACTAGGCTGCTAGTAGTCTGATTTTAGACTCCTAATTGTGGAGAGATTGTAAAATATAAATAAATAGTAGACTTCTTTTTACTAAATTTTGTTTACGTACCAGAAATCTGTGGCACTTATCTAAGATCCTTTATCAGAGAAATTTATTGCTATATGATAAAACATATTTCTAGGCAATAACATCATGTTAATATTTGAAGCTATAACTGACTTCTCATTTTCTTTCTCCTGGGGTCATTGTAAACTAAAACTTGTTTTCTTGCTGGATAGGTTTTACTTTCCTTTACAGTAATAGATTTATCCCTCTTCATGCAGTATACTTTTATATTCTTTGAAAGAAGCAGGGTGTCTCTGGTTGGTGAGGAAAGCTTTTGTCTAATTTTGGTATCACAAACTGAAAGGATTCAACTGTGTTCTATTCTTCTGTAGAGCATTTCAAAATTCAACATCTCCACATCTTTCTAGGCTATCCGGTCCTTCTAGCCTTCCTTTTCCTTTGCTTTATGAGCAATACCCAGAGAATGACAAAATGTCAGACCTCTGCTTTAGGAAATGCCTTCATTACATATTTGCTCTTTTTCTTGTTTATTTTCTGTTTTTTTTCTCCTCTTAGGAAACAATATTTTTTTGACCATTAGTGATATTTGCACCCCTTGTTCTCATTCTGCATATGAAAAAAAATTTCCAAATGTTACTGCAAAAGTCACCTTGAATCATTTTCTTTACCTTGTGCACGCTTCATGGAAATTTTTTTTCCAGAATATTTTCTCTCTCTTCTAGCTCAGAATCTAGAAGCTTGATGATTACTTTGCTTATATGTTTTTCAAAAAGTTTCCTCAGTTTATAAGAAGCAAACAATTATTCTGTATCCTTTTTACATAGTAAAAGGTATTTCCAATATTTGCTAATTGAGTATAGCATTTGCCAGAGAGGTTCTTTAAACATAGATAAGTTATGACTGTGTCTTTGGTGAGTTGATAGATACTCTTTTAGCTCATTTTTCAAGAATTGGTTAATGCAGTTCTCCCTTTCTCTCCCCTGGGAATTAAACTATTTTTTTAACCTTCATGATAAGAGAGACACTTGAGATTCTGGTAGATAACCATTTCTTATCTCTTGAGACTATCCACAGCAAGTTCAATCACTGAGGCAGGAAAACACTTGAATTATATCTGTTTAAACTTTTTAATAAGGCATAAACTGTGTCGTAAACTAATGCTGAGACACACTTCTGTACAAACTGATGTATCAGTGTATACAGTTTCTATGGGTATTGATGCCCATTTCATTTCATTTCATTTCATTTCATTTCATTTCATTTCATTTCATGATTCTTTCTTTTGGTTGGAATAATTAGAATAGTCGTGTCAGCTGTTAGCTGACTCCATACTTCTCTTACCAGTGCACAAGATTTTTTTGACAGAAGAACTTGAAACAGCATGTTGGAGTTTGCTTTGGCCAGCCAATTACAAAATAAGGGCAAACATAACTTCAGGCGTTGCCTGGAGTTTTTGTCATTCCAGCACGACCTTCTGGACATAAAATTATCCTGTGTGGGACGACACCAAGTTTCTACAGGACATGTGAGTTTCAACCTGGCATAAGTGCTCTGAGTTGCAAGAATGGACAAAATTGCTAGTAAGTCGCTGAGGATCCTGTTCACCTTATCTCACATGAGCTCTCACAGAAAAAGGGAGTGGACATCAGTTAACCACTATAGGATTCCTTCATTATAATTTACACAGAGTTCACTGCCTGGAAATAAGTGGAACTCTCAAGAAAGGACAGCATATGGCTGAATATGACATCTGTGTTCTGCCAGGAAAATAGCAGATTCTCTTTTCCAAATTAATTTCATTTGAGTTTCTAAATGTGCTCATTACTTTTAATGTTGCTTCTGGTAACCTCTGCTGGTATGGAAGGATGACCTTTCCTGATGTAACTGTCCCCCCAAAAATTAATCACAATTCACAATTACTTCAGTCAGAGAGAATAACCATGACCCTTCAGCCAAGTGTATCAGCCATTTGTCTGTAAAAAACTGGGAAAAGTGTGTCCCACATCCCAAGTTCTGTTTAATGACTTGAACCTGTCTTTCATGGAAAATTTTTACCTCTCCCTGTGGAGAAAGCCCAGTCCTCTGACAGGCCTCTTCCCTAGAGATCTGCCACCTAAGATAAGACAAAACTGCCAAGTCACAGTGACTAATTTATGGACCCCTTCCTGCTTTGGGATCCCATGTTTTCTTCCTGTTAACTACTGATCATCTTATCCCTGTCTCAGACCATTGGTCCTTTTCCCAATTCTCCCTTTCCCTATAAAAACCCCAACTTTTGCCCAGTTCAGTGGTAGATAATCACTGCCCCCCTTCGCTGAAGCCTGCATTAAAGAACTCCCATGGAACACCACATGGTGTGGCTCCGTGTGGCTAGGGTAACCCCTGAATGGAACTTCTGAATGGAGCTGGCTGGGCAGATCACAAGAGCAGAAATCACTTCTAAAAGAGCTGATCACTTGAAGCCTCAGGCCATGGTCCTAAGGGTTATTCCTGTCTGGAAACTGCCTGGAATGCCCCGGACAGCAGCTCTTTCTCAATACATCTATCCGGGATCATTGCTGGCAGAGCTAGGGGTCAGACAGACCCTCAGACCCAGCCGCAACAGAGTGGTGCACCAAACTCCACATTGTACCCTTGAAACCACCTGGGTTGTGGGAAAGAGTGGTGTCCCACAGAGCAGAGGCTCGAGACTGAACCGCCGTTCGGATCGTCACCCCTCTGAAGACACCCTCTGTGTTCTAACAGAGATTATCCAATGAGGCAGTTCCAACACCCTTGCTCCCACCGCCCAGGAGAAAAAACCCTGAGGATTGGAACAAAAGCCGAGCACCCACCCAGCAGCTTTATTTTGACCCAACCAGCTGAGAGTTTTAAGTTAACTCAGCCTTTTTTGTGCACATTACTTTATTTCCCTGGGTCTTTTGGGAGTTTTTTCCTCTTTTTTCTGGGCTGGGACCTGGACTACTAGTATGGGGTTAGAACTAGGAAAGTTTCAGTGATCCCATACTGAGAGAGACCTTTATTCCCATATTCTACAAATCCTATCTGCTAACAGTTTCTCTAAAGGAAATATTTCTAAAACAAACCTGAAAGCATTTATTCACTGGCTTTCTAAGCATTTTCCTGATTCTAACGGGGACTCTATCTGTCTCAACTCCTTCTGGGTTAGTGTAGGGACCAAGTTCTATGCCTGCCAAGCTAACGGAGATTTTTCAGTCACACGTTTTATAGCCTTATTTCACATTATAACTAAAACCGTAGGGGAAAAAAGCCCGCACTCCCGGCAGCTGCACAATGGTGGTGTGGTGGGGCATCACCCCCATTTGGAGAGTGCACAGCGCCCAACATGTACACAGCCCTGCCGCCGACACCTGCGGCGCCTGCGGGTACCCCGATC
This sequence comes from Cyanistes caeruleus, assembly GCF_971803275.1. NCBI lineage: Eukaryota > Metazoa > Chordata > Aves > Passeriformes > Paridae > Cyanistes > Cyanistes caeruleus. The sequence goes on from NC_141702.1 coordinate 92,656,914, forward strand.
CCTCCCGTAGCTCCCCCGGCCCTTCCACGGCTTTCTTCCCCCCTCCCCGGTGTTTTTCTTCCCCCCACAGCTCCTGCCGCCACAGGCACAGCTTCTGCTGCCGTACCGCCAAAAAACCCGGCACCCCTGAGACCTGCGCCTGCCACACAGCTGGAGGCGCCAGGACCGCCGCCCCACCGCAGCTGTCCTGCAGCCGGGCTGCGCCCCGCCGGTTCCCCCATGCCCCGCTACCAGAACCCTTGGTGCATTCAACGAGGCATCGCAGAGATGCATGCCCTGCGTTCTGTACTGACGATGACAGCAACAGCAACACGACTGACTCTGATTCAGATGAAATTGACCCCTGAACAAATCAAATTCAAGCCACTCAGGCAGGGGAACGGGAATTAGCTCAAAACATACCTGTCTTTCCAGTAACTTATAAAAAAGGAATGGTGCAATGAACAGAACAGTGTGGCAGCCTATTATTAACAAAGAACTCATAGACCCTCGCAAAATAGCCAAAGAACATGGACAAGGAACACATCTTTTTAGAAATCGCCTAGAGGTCATTTTCTCTGCACATACCTTAGTACCACACGATGTCAAAAATATTGCTCAGTGCCTTCTTTCCCCTGCTGAATATATGCTATGGAAAAGACATTGGAAAAAACAGTTAAAAACATTATCTGACAAATATTCTAAAGATGCAAATATGCAAAATTTTACTGTTGAACACCTACTTGGAGAAAATGACCTACAAAACCCCTCAGAACAAGCTAACACTTTGCCTGAGGAAACACTGCAAGACATAGCTATTGCAGCAAAAACATCATTGCTCCTCACTCCAGATGACTCTACTCCCACCTTACATTTTGCTAATATCAAACAAGGGGTAGATGTGAGTTTTATCAAATTTGTGGATGAAGGATGACTTGGAAAAACAGAGAGTACAGAGGCACAAAAAGAACTTCTGAATAAACTAGCTATAAAGAATTCTAATGAACAATGTAAAACTATTCTGAGGGCTTTACCCTTGGACACAGAACCTATCATTGTACAAATGGTGGAAAGCTGCACACACCGTTTGTCCACTGAAAACACAGTTGCCCAGGCAGTTGCTAAAGGCATCGCTGAGGGGGTTTCTGGAGCATTTGCAGTGGTAACCTCCAAAGATAATGCTCAGTGTTTCAACCGTGGGGAATTCAGACACTTTATAAAGGACTGTCCAAGAGAGGTCACCCACCCAAGACCCCCACACTGGCTACCAAAGGCCTCAGAGACAGCAGTGATACCAGCAGTATTCGGGAAACTCCCAGAGCAGCATGGTGAGGCCCCACGTGCAGACAAGAAATCAAAAGCCATCTTGCTCCATCCCACCTATGATGTTCACATCGGACAGCCAGGACCAGGAAGATGGGAAGCATCACAGCGCATCATCCTGGGAGATGCCAAGCTACATGAGAAAGATCCAAGACACAGAATGATACTGATGGGAACCCGGCACCAGCTGGTAACTGCACTGTGCATTGACTTTACAGATGAAAGTGTTTACCATGTTCCCACAGGAAAGCATGGACCAAAAGATGGTCCCTGGGACATCCTAATTGTAGGTGACACTTTCCATGGTCCAAGGAAGATTTTTTGTTTTTCCAGAAGTACAAACAGTGTAACCTGGACAAGAAATCTTTGTCCAGCTGTACTGCATGGACGTACCCTTTTATCTTTCACAAGGAACTCCGATTGCACAAGCCTTTTTACTCCCACTGAACAACTTATAATGGCTTCCCCTCAACCCCACAATAATGTGGGCACAGACTGTGGGCTCAAATAAGCCATCGAGTATGGCCTGTTCTGTAAGGGGAAGAAGATCTACTGACCAGGGATGCTGGATGCCGGTGCAGATGTGACCATCATGGCCAACTCAGAGTGGCCAGCAAATTTGGAACTGCAGCCAGTAGCAGGCATGATTTCAGGGATTGATGGAGCCACAGTGTCTATGCTCAGCAAGCAGAATGTCATCATCAAAGGACCTGAAGGCAAGATGGCAACCATCCAGCCTTTTGTGGTAAGGGCCCCCATCACCCTATGGGAGGGGTCTTATAGCCCAGTGGGGGGCTTCCTTACATATACCCAGCTGGAATTTCTGATTGGAGCCACTGAGGACTGCACACTGCCATCTACCCCTTGCCTCACCTGGAAATGTGAGGACCCAGTCTGGGTCGAGCAATGGCCCCCCTCAAAGGTAAAATTGCACATACTACAGGACCTAGTTGAAGAGCAGTTTGCCAAAGGCCACATCATCAAGACCACCAGCCCCTGGAATTCCCCAGTCTTTGTGCTGAAAAAGCCTGGAAAGGACAGATGAAGACTCCTCCACAATCTTCTCAAGATCAACGAAGTCATTGAGGACATGGGTCCCTTCTAGCCTGGCCTGCCCTCACCATCGATGCTGCCTGAAGACTGGACACTTGCCATCATAGATATTAAAGACTGTTTCTTTAGCACTGCACCCCCAAGGTGCCCCCTGCTTTGCCTTCTCCGTCCCCTCTCTTAACAGAGAGGCTCCACTCAAGAGATAGATATCATTAAAAGATATCATTAGCTTTATCTTCCTCAAGGCCTCAAGAACAGCCCAACTATATGCCAGTGGTATGTCATTCACATCCTGTCTCCCATCTGGAAACAATTCCCAGATGCTGTCATCCACCACTGTATGGATGATACCCTGGTCTGTGCATCAGGAAAGACTTACTTGGGCAAAGCAGTTGAAAAGACCATTGAAACCATAGCGAAAGCAGGATTTGAAATTTGTGAGGACAAAGTGCAGTACACCAGCCCATGGACTTATTTCGGACTCCAAATTTGTGAAAGAACCATCGTACCCCAGCAGCTTGCCAACTGAGATGACCCAAAGGCACTTTTTATATGGGTCCATCAACTGGATCTTGTCCCTTAATTGGAACTACAAGAGAGGACCTCGGTCCCCTGTACCATCTTCTCCATGGCAGTGGAGACCTGGACTCTCCATGCACTCTTACACCAGAAGTCCAAGATACCATCACCAAAGTCCAAGAAGCCCTGTCTTCACACCAAGCCCATCGCTTCAAGCCCAGCCTGCCTTTCCAGTTTGCGATTTTGGGAAAGACCCCCTGTTTCCATGGACTGATTTTCCAGTGGGACCCTCTGTTCATAGCTGAATGGATCTTTACAAACAACCAGCCTACAAAGAAATTTAGCCTTTCAAGAAATCATGGCACATCTAATTAAAAAAGCCAGGACTCACCTCCGCTCTCTTGCAGGCTGTGAGTTCACATGCATATACCTACCACTGACTAATGGAGACCTGGAGCATTTGCTCCAGACTAATGAAAAACTCCAATTCACCCTGGATAACTATACAGGACAAATTTCCATCCATATACCAAAACACAAAATTTTAATGTGGCCTTTAATTTAACCCCAAAATTAGTCCAAAGCAGGACACCTCTCAAAGCTCTAACCGTTTTTACAGATGTCTCGGAGTCATCTCACAAGTCTGTAATGATCTGGAAAGACCCCAAGACTCAAAAGTGGGATCTGATGTCCAAAAGGTGGAAGGATCCCCACAGATAGCTGAGTTAGCAGCTGTTGTCAGAGCCCTTGAGAAATTCAAAGATGAACCCTTTAATTTGGTCACAGATTCAGCTTATGTTGCTGGTATAGCTATGAGGGCAGAACATGCTTTTCTCAAGAATGTTTCCAATCCAAAATTACACCAGTTGATTTCTGCATTAACTCGTTTAATATCCCACAGGAAGGAACCTTACCATATTATGCATGTGAGGTCATACCTGCCAGGTGCCATCACAGAAGGGAACAAGAAGGCAGACGCATTGGTCATGTCAATGGAAACTGCTAATGTCCCTGACATCTTTGCTCAGGCAAGGTTGTCACATGCATTTTATCATCAAAACGCACCCGCCCTGATCAGAATGTTCAAGCTCTTGAAATATCAAGCAAAAGCTATTATTGCAACATGCCTGAACTGCCAAAATTACCAGATACCGTCTATGGGTACCGGAGTCAATCCCCAAGGCCTAAACAGCTGTCAGTTCTGGCAGACTGACATGACTCATTTCCCACCTTTTGGAAGGTCTAAACATGTGCATGTGTCAGTCAACACGTTTTCTGGAGCAGTATTTGCATCAGCTCACATAGGAGAGAATGCCACTCAAACCATCAAGCATTTTCTTCTTTGCCACTCTGGGAGTCCCAAAAAACATCAAAAGAGACAATGGACCTACCTGTGCCTCTGGTAGGCTAAAAGAGTTCTTCAGTGAGTGGGGAATAGAACACAATAGAGGCATACCTGCAAATCCCACAGGACAATCCATCATAGAAAGAACTCATGAAACCCTTAAAAGAGTCCTCCATCAACAGCGGAGAGAAGCAGAAATTACATAAAGAGATTCTGTAAAGCCCTCTACACCGTTAACTTTCAAAACTGTACAGCATCCAAGCCTGACCCTCCAATCCTTCACCATTTCTCAAATTCAGCCCAAGCTAATCTCACTGAGGAGCCACCAGTGCTAGCAAAGGACCCAGAGACACATCTGGGCCTTTCCCACTGATTACCTGGGGAAGGGGCTATGCCTGTGTCTCACCACCATCTGGCCCTGGATGGTTCCAAGGAAAAAACATAAAACTGTATCTAGGCACTGCAAACACTGCCCCCACGGACACTAACAAGAATTCTCCTGAGTCAAGTACAAGACCCCCACAAAACCAGACCAGCTCTGCATGGAGATGATGGCATTGCCGAATGTCCACAAACCAGAGAGAAGACTGTCCCGTCACATGGCAGCAGATAAAACAGAGAACTGAACAAGGTGCTGCTGCATCAGTCAAGCCATAGGCCAGAGGCAGTCTGGTCACTAATTGCTCCCTGGTTTATATGCTTTTACCCCTTTTTCCCCAAAAACCCTCATGTCCCCCTCCCTCAGCCCTTGCCAGAACCTCTCTAGAACCGTATACCTACCTTCCCCATCCTCAGTTTGTAGTAAATAGAAAAAGAGGGGAAGAACGGAGGAAAGGGGTAAGGGAGAAAACCCTAAACCTTCTCCCTCCCACCATAAAGATAACCAATTTTGTTTATATTCTCTATCAGAAGCCCCATCCCTGTCCAAAGATGAAAATTAACTTCTCAGTCAATAGGGACTAATGGGATGGGTGTCATCTTTAGTTAAGGGAATTTTGTGGATTTTATTGTGATTATTATTTTATTAGCTCTGTTCTCATGCCTTCTCTGTTGCTTCAAAAGAGCTATAGGAGATGCTTTTTTACTAAATACAGAGAAGGGAATTGTGGGGAAAGCCCAGTCTTCTGACAGGCCTCCTCCTGGGACATCTGCCCCCTAAGATAAGACAAAACTGCTTAGTGACGGTGACTAAGGTGTACACCCCTTCCTGCTTTGGGACCCCAGGTTATCTCCCTCTTAACTATTGGTCATCTTATCCCAGTCTCAGATCATTGGTCCTTTTCCCAATTCTCCCTTGGTCCTTTTCCCAATTCTCCCTTTCCCTATAAAAACCCCAACTTTTGCCCAGTTCAGTGGTAGATAATCACTGCCCCCCTTCGCTGAAGCCTGCATTAAAGAACTCCCATGGAACACCACATGGTCTTCCCATCTCTCGTCTCTGCATGGCTGGGGTAACCCATGAGCGGAGCTGTCTGGGCTGATCTGATCACAGAGCAGAAATCACTTCTAAAAGAGCTGATCATTTGAAGCCTCTGACCACACTCCTAAGGGTTATCCCTGTCTGGAAACTGCCTGGAACTCCCCGGACAGCAGTTCCTTCTCAAGACATCTATCTGGGATCATTGCTGGCAGAGCTGGGGATCAGACAGACCTCCAGATCCAGTCGCAACATCTCCCCATCTTTAGAAACATGGTGGCTGTATTGTGTTGCTGCCTCTGTCAGTTGCTAACTTTAAATACTGCTGAATAATGTGAAATATACATGCTGGCTCTTTGAAACATTGCTGTGAATTATGATTTCTAACTCTACATTTACATGTAGATACAGAGTGAATTCATTAGTGTGCCTCTTCATTGTTTCCATAAATACTTTAGTTTCACATTTACTAACAGAAATATTATGTGGGCTTTCAATTACTCTGCTAATGAGCTTAAATATGTTTTAGTTAGATTTGAATTAGTGTGAGGAGTTTTTTTTCAGAGGCAGTTAGTATAATGAGGTGAAATGTGTTTGGTGTGTTGCTGAATAGCTTGGGTGTGACTGGATTAATCGTTAGTGCTGACAGGGCTTACTAGAGTGTGTATGCTTTCCCTCTAAAGATAGAATTGAAAGCTCAGGGCACTAAATGTCTGCTGCTGTCGTGTCCACATGAAAGAAATTATAGCACAGAACAGGGAGCCTGAAAGTCTAATTTTGTGTTGTCATACCAACATGAATCAAAATGAGATTGTCCCAGAGCAGTAGCTTGCACCTGGACAGCTGAAGTGAGCACCTTCATTGATTCAAAGAATCAGAAGATGTTTCTGGAGATCTTCATCCAAATGCTTCACCCATTGTGCCTGACTGCAGCTCCCTGTGGTTTGCAAGAATCTTGTTGAGAACTATAAAGAAGATAATTTTCCCTGGAACAATGGCCATGGAGGGGAGCAGGATACCTTGTATCATGGTTCCCCTTCCTCGGCCTTGTGATTTCCCCTAGAGGCTTACACTTTCCTCTCTTACCTGATAAATTACTTCAAAGTACCCCCAGGGGACATTATTCAGCAGCCTACCAAAATAATTTATATTCTCTGAGCCAATACTTTAAGATTTGGGATGTTTGAGTTTTTTTTAACTTTCCCTTATAGCACAAGGCATATATTTAGTATTAGTATCTCTTTGTCTCACCATCTTCTGACAGGCATATAAATTGATTTTGTCTCTACCTTCTCTTCCCCACCTCCAACACCAAAAGATCAGGAAAGAACATAAACAAATTAGGAAATAATAATGAAATAATATGTACTATGTGTTTTATTTGACAAGATAGATTCTCTGAAGGGCAGCTGGATGAATGAGTGATGATAAGTTTCAGAAGAGCAAGAAGGGATTTGTGTTTAATAATAAATGTTCCATCTGAAGGCAAAATTATGATTGCATATACAAAAACCCCCAAAACTTAGCAAATAAAAATGCAAGAAATTATTCATGATGGGTTGATTTAGTGTTTACTGAAAAAGTCTGGCTACGTCCTGGTATTATCTGACATTTCCTTATGTTGATATGACTGACAGAAGAATCATACCCTGTTGCTAATACTAACAAACATCTCTTTTCCCCAGACACCAGAAATAAAACTGTCATTTTTTTCAAGAAGCAGGTCACAATAGGTATATTACATATATATAATCTCTGTCTTTCCCTGATTCTAAATTAAAAAATCTTTAATCCAGTGCCAAAAGAGAAGTCTCACACAGAAATATACTTGGTACTTTTTACCTGTTTTTTTTGTTTTGTTTTTTTTTTAATTCCTGAGGCCTTACGATGATCTGAAGATACATATTCAAGGATTTCTTTTGAAATCTGAAGGGTCAGAAGTTAATCTCCATTGTTAGCTTATTTAATTTTTAATAATGTTTTAGATTCTATTTTCATTCCATCACTACAGAAACTGGGACTTTTCAGGATAAAAATACAGAAAAAAAGTTACACCAGTATATCCCATAAAATTTTCAAGCAAATCACAAAAGTTGGCAGTCAAGAAGAATGCTAAGTGTGCAACTCGAATTTGTCAATTGTATGCTCTTGCTCCCAGGCAATACATCATGTGTGACATTTTCACTTCAATTTAGATCCTTCTAATCTTCCTCTGATCTTTTTCTGCCCTTTCCTCCAGATTTCTTAATCTCCGTCCACAATCTGAGGTCTTTACACTCTTGATTCACTTCACTCTTTACAATTGTCTTGGCTTTCCTGAAAGATCTTCACATTTTTACATGATTTTTAGTCAATCCTTCTCTGGTATGCCCCCCACTGATACTTTCCCTCTCCCCCTTCTCCACCATCCTACTTCTATCCTACTGCAATTGAAGGTGGACACTCTTCCTGAAATGTAGGACTCCTTCAGACCCTTCTAAAACACTCAATGGCAAATTACCTGGAATATTTTCTTTTTCTTTTTTTCCTCCAGAAAAACATATGAAACTGGACTGAAGAAAAAAACTCAAATACCTTAAAAAAGGGGACAAACTTATTAATGAAAAGAAGGATCATTTTTGGCATGAGATCATCCCTGAAAAATGAAAATTTTTCAGATTCCAGTGTTTAACTTTTCTGGATTGATTTATAATTCTGAGGGTAATATTTTGCACTAAAGTGAAAGCAACTTTATCAAAGAGGAAGTTTAGGAGTGTACAGTGAGACTGATATTTTCACAGTAAGGCTTTATTATACAGAAAAGATAGTGTGCTAATTAACTGGAATATAATTTTACAAAATAATAGCTATTTCACCCTTGCACCCCTCTTTCTCTTACTTTTCCCTTCCTCATTACAAATTACAGCGCATAATGACACCATTGGTTAGCAGTTGCTCCATAATTATAGTCTATAACAGCTACAAAATTCACACCCTAGGAATTAAGCTTTTTTAACTTTTTTTCCCCACCTTTTCCAGATACAGCATTTAATAAATTAGCATGACTCTATTTTGAAGTCCTAGCATTCATTTCAGAAGGAGAAATTGTATACAGGTAGTAGATAGGCCCAAACAAATATTGTGCACAGGTAGCATACAGTCTTGGGTAATATTAAAAAAAAAAAAAAAAGACTATGAGAAAATGAATATAGTCTAGCATGTTACTATGAAACTGAGTCTTGGAAGTTGCAAGTACCTTCTCAAAGGAATTGCCTTGACAGGTCTCTACAAGTTATGTGATTAAAGCACTTTTAGGCTAAACCTAGATGGTATCATATCCCTCTTTTGATGAAGAAAAGGAAGAGATTTGCCTAGCCAATTAACCTAATCTGGATTTTGTCTAATTGTCTGTTTTGCATAACCACAGTATTAACCAGCAGTTCAGTCCTGCTAATCCCCAGTGCTACTTAGAAGAAAAGAACCGTTTGTATATTACAGTGTAATCACAATATCTACTAATTTCTTCCAATACACTACAGACCTCTTTTGAAAAGAGATTGCTAGTATTATCCCCATTTTATAAATGAGGAGCCTTACAGTACGGCAAAATGATTTCTCAGGAACTGGGAGTTACTGATAAAGTGGAGCCTGATATCAGTGAAGCTGATGAAGGAAGAATAAAACTCAATTATCCTAAATTCTCAGCACAGTTCACTCTCTGCAAGCTTCAGTGCTCACTTACATCTGGGATTATGATAGAAGTCTGCAGCAAACCTTTTTCCCCTGCATTTCTAACTAATTTATTTTCTAGTTTTCTTAATATCACCACACACCAAAGTGAATAATTACAAAATTGCTTGCTTTCTTTATGTTGTGTCCATAAGGACATAACAAGGACATTTTAGTGGTGATTCAAAATAAGATTGACTTCAAATAAGAGTTCTGTCACTCTCCTTCCCTTTTTTAAAAAAGTGTCTCATGGACTCATTTTGGAGCTTTCACAAAATGAGACACAAATCTCCATGGACTGAAGGGAATGCATTGCTTGGAAAAGCCCTGCAAACCTTCACAGCTTCATAGCTCTTCATCACACATTAACTCTCCAAGGAGCATCTGTCTACTGTTGTTCTATTTCAGACACTTATGCCATGCTCCAATTCTGGCCATAGGACTCCTCCTCTTCCATTAACTAAAGCTATTGTACCAAGGAGTGAGAGAAGGGGGCTTTTTCCTGTAAATTGAAAAGGTCAGTTGTAAGACCCCTATCCTCATTTCATTCCTTATAGAGGCAGGATTTTCAGAGAGAAACCTTGTTAATATATGAATAGTTTTCTTTGGGATATTTTGACCTTCAGATAGGATAGCACTACACAAGGAAACAATTGGTGAAACTATTTAAGGGTTTAAAATGAAGCTAGATTAATATCAGACAACAAAATCCTGGCAGGAATATAGATATTTGCCTGCTCCTCCTACTCCAGAGAATAAACCAAATGAGAAAGGCAGAAATTACTGTGTCTTATGTGTCTGGACAGTGAAATTTCCATAAGATTTTCAAATTTTGTCTTCACCTGGCTGGAGCTAAATTTACACTTTCACCATTGACATATTTGTGTGTTTGCTTCCCCAGTCCTCACTGCTCCAGGACTCCTTAAACTGGATAGATAAAAACCTTTCATAACCTATAATCTATAAGCAAGTCTTTTGTTAGTTGATCTCCTCCTGCACTTAGCCAACTGTCACTTTATTTTTTCCTAAAGAAAAGCTCATATCAAATTTAGATCTTTATTCCTCTTTTGTGATAAGAAGCATCTCTGCAATGTCACCCTGCCCTGAAGAGCAGGTGGACAATATCAAGCTTGTTGCTTCAAGATACTGCAACTGTTAAGCACATTTGTTATCTGAGGGCTGGCAAGTGAACACCAGGATCTTCTGAGTTCCAAAAGCTAGTGACTTTAAAAACCTATTTTCGATCTTTAATGCACCAGATCGTTGCTATCTGAAACCAACTTTCTGTGTTTAGATGATGAGTGGACTGAACAAAGCCTTGCAAGATCTCTGCCAGTTTTATTGGCCCCTCTTAGGTTTATAGCAGCCCTGTGCTATTAAGTCCCAGAGTTAAGGGCACAGTGGTCCATGATTAATTGCACTGCACACATGGAGCAGGCATGAAGAGACACCCCCTCTTAGGCAGCAAAGCAAAGATCAAAGTGGCATCTTGCAGCTACCTGTATTTGGGACAGTCAAAGAAAGAGTCGTCAATATCCTAGAATTAAAATGTGACTGCATCGATTTTAGATGTGGGGAGCGTTAAGAGATGTCATCCATCAAATCTGACTGGCAATTTGTTTGGTAGACTGAAGCATGGAACAATGCCAAAATACTCTTAAAATTTGGCAAGTTTAAGAAAACAAGATTGCCTTCCTGCAAGATAGAAAAGAAAATCTGAAATTAATTACTTAACTTCTAGCACTCCTGAAATTGTTATTTATTCCTATGCTTAGCTAGTTCCTTAGCAGAATAATCTGAAAATTTTACAAGAGCATTTAAAGTTTATTTACAGAAACATCCAAAATTCTTCATTTTAGATGTACATCTAAGGTTATAGGAGAGTTAAATGCTTTTTCCTTAATTGGAATTGCGACTGTAACCTTTTAAAAACACATTATTAGTCCCAGTATTATCATAGATGTAGCTTCAAGGATTCATTGAATTTAGAAATGACTCAGTTTCTTTTTAAGGCTAAGATGAGGTTTTTATTATAACACATTTCAACACAGTTAACCTGTCCAAGCTTTGGGAATCGTTATAGCCTCACTTGTGTACATTCAAAAATGCATTGGCTATACATTTCTTGCCACTATTCACTACTTGCCAGTCCTTGAATTATTCTATGCAGTTACATTACCTTGTAAACTTGTGTGTAATTATGTTTGAAGAAAACAAGTTGTAAATTACTTGGACTATCAGTGTTCACTGAAATTGGGCATTAGTGTGTGAGACTGAGCAACTGTATTTCTATTCTTGTATGTTCGTTTTCTTTTTAAAAAGAGCCACATCCTTACCTGAGGCCAGACTGATGGGTTGTGTAAGTGGTGAGGAAGTATAAATACAAAAATGAGCAGACATGTGCAAAGCTATAAAGTGTGTAAACGCAGGTGTTTGCTGCTTGCTCAGAGACAGTGATCTCTCTTGTCTCTGTGTTTCATCAGTGCAAAGCCAAAGGAACCACTCTAACAGATGATGTTATAGTCCTGTTTTTCCAAGAGTTATGACCCAAGTCCAAGACCCAGTTTGTATGGCTGACTACTCTTTCTGCTAACAGTGCAACTTGTTTGTAATGAGATTTTACAGTGAAATAACTTCTGAATGACTTAACAACTGCAGAATTATTTTTAGCTTTGGTCTGGGAGTGGTGGTGAAAAGTGGAGTATAGCACTACACAAGGAGATAGGAAACAATTGGTGAAACTATTTAAGGGTTTAAAATGAAATGTTTGACAATCAATAGTATTCTGTTATTCCGTATATCATCCGTGGTGTGTGCATATATACTTGAACAACTCAACAAAGCGCAGTCTGCTGTGGGCAGAGGTGTTTTGTTCCCAGAGCCGCAGGGGGAGCAGAACAATTATAAATAGCTTGAGACCAAATATTTCAACTTTTGGAAACCATTTTAGCAACAGTATCTGGAGTGTTTCATGAGGGCTGTTTTATGACCTCTCGGCTCATTCTGAATAGCTCATCTATATCTGTGTCAAACAGCTCCATTAGGATGATAAATGTGCCTAGAATTTCAAATACAACATTGAGTAAACCTGCCAGATGATGTTTATATTCCAAGTGTCTCTCACTGATATTTCTTTTCCTTACAGATTTTTTTTTTTCTGTGTTTGTTTGCTTTTTAAAAAGGAGCCACATCCTTGCCTGTGGCCAGGCTGAAGGGTTGAGTAAGTGGTGTGAATGCATAAAAGCAAAGATGATCAGAAAGTCATCTTTGCAGTGCCTTGACGTTGCTGCTTCTCTATGCAGGTCTGTTCCCTCCCACTGCACAGAAGGTACTCTGCAGACCTGCAGTTTTTGCTAGCTGTGGCAATGATTTGAGGCTAAGGAAGCCTGGTGCTCCCACAAGGAATCTGCCTTGTTCCTGTGCCCAGGCCTTACCATCCCAAATAGTCACACCAGCTCACTGTGTTTTAAATGCCTATAGGGCTCCCTTGTTGCTGGTGCAAAAGACCTGCAAATCTAAGGCATAATGGACTGCTTTAATTTCAGCTTTTTTTCTCTCACCCAAGCCTGTAATGTAGCAGTAATGAAAAACATGCATGGGATATCTCTTTGGTGTTATTCTTGGTTACCCACCAGGCACCAAATTTGAGATTCTCCACTGTGTTCCACTAATGTACTGCAATTTTCACCAGTTTGAAATGGGGGTAGACCATGCTTATTCCCATCTGCTAATTTTGAATGCTAGTGATGTTCTAATATTGCATGAGTTCAAATGACTGCTTAAGTTTTGTGGCAGCAAAGAATAATGTCCATAAATGTCCCAACATGGAGCACAGTTTTGGTCTAGCTATTTGGTTCTTGGAAATAAATTTATACATGAGTAGAATTTTTTATTTTAAAGAAATCTTTTTATCATGCCTATCTTCTTACCTCTCCTCACACTTCCACAGCCCGTACTGCCAATTCCAGTGTTTCTTTTTCACTCACGAAGGGGAAGGTGGTTGCAGTGATAAATTTCTGGCAAATATGATGATGTATTTTTATGCAGCATTTTACTCCCACAGTGGGGAGTAGGAGGATAGGGAAAGTAAGTGGGAGAGTGGAGAAAAAAAAGAGAAATGGTTGCCTGCCTTTCATTCTCAGTCAATGAGAAAACTAAGTGTAGACCCTTGCCTTCACAAGGTAAGTAACTGCTGAAGTTAAACAGTAAATGTTCAGGCACCTGTGAGGTGATGTGACAACTGCCACATTGAGACTCAGCAAGCACAGAGGTCATTTGCATACGCAGAAAGAACTGCTCTTTGTATGCTTTTATTCTGAGTTATTTGTTCAGGTTTGAATATATTTCAGATTAGGACAGATGCAAGTGAGGAGAAAAAGAATCCCTAGTTTAATTTGGTCTGTTTTTTCTTATTCCTTTCATTGCACAGTTGAGAGCTGGCCCTCAAAACTTGCATGTTACTGAATGCTGGGATGTTGAACCCTCAGGAGCTGGGAAGCTGGAATGGTTGTTTGAATTTTATGACTCTTAATTTTATGGCTCCTCTCTGCTAGTACTCAGAACAATTAACATCACTTTATTCTAATCTCTGTTCTCTCTTTTACTTTTGTGTCAAGAGTAACCAATTCCTTTTTGTTTTGTTTTGTTTTGTTTTTTTCAAGGATGATACCAGCTACAAACAAGGCCTTTGTTGTAACCAACCTTGTTTCTGGAACAGGCTATGACCTCTGCGTCCTGGCAATGTGGGATGACACGGCCACAACCCTTACTGCCACCAATATTGTGGGATGTGCCCAGTTCTTCACCAAAGAAGACTACCCTCAGTGCCAGTCGATACACAGTCAGTTCCTGGGTGGGACCATGATTCTGATCATTGGAGGCATCATTGTCGCAACTCTGTTGGTATTCATTGTAATTCTCATGGTCCGATATAAGGTCTGCAACAATTCCCAGGGGAAGATGTCTAATGTCAGCAACGTCTACTCACAGACAAATGGAGCACAACTAGTTCAGAACGGAGTCTTGCCCCAAGTCAATCCCAAAGTGGTGGTGAGAAATGAACTTAAGGAGTTTAACTGTCAATCTGCACGGAGCAGCATCTCTTCTTCGTCCAGCTCTGCAAATAGCCATGACTGTGACAACTACAGTCTCCAAAGTGAGCAGGGCACATTGTCCAGTAAATGGAGGCCTCCTTCCCGGTCAAAACACAATATTGACCGGCTAATGGGAGCCTTTGCCTCCCTGGAACTGAAATGTCAGAAAAAGGAGGAAATGACAGACTCCAGAACTTCCACCGTGGCCCGCCACTCGGACAAAGAGCCACTGCTGGGCCAGACAGAGTCCAATATCCACAGCTTCCTCATGTTGCCTCTGGAGGGCAAAACTAAACGTAGCCATTCTTTTGACATGGGGGACTTCATCACATCTCAGTGTTGCACCTACCCAAAAAAGATAACCAACATTTGGACAAAGAGGAGCCTCTCAGTCAATGGAATGCTTTTGCAGTATGATGACAATGACCTAACAGGGGCAAAAGGGATTTTCGGGAGCTCAGAGTGGGTAATGGAAAGCACAGTGTAAATATCAGTGTCTCCCCACTTCTCCCCTCATGTGTTATAAAACACTGTTTGCTTCAGGGCCATGCACTTGGAAAGAGAGGGGAGGAAACATTTTCTGTTGTACTGGCCAAAAAGGCAAACAAGCAAGTTACAGGAATAGTAAAAGAGAAAGAGGGTCATGAAATGTGAATAGGCACATATGGTACCATTCTTGTCTGGCCCCAGCTAAATCATGTGTGAATGTTTCAAGGAATTTGCTAGTTGTATTTAACATTGCTTTCCATAAATTGCTCAGACTCTTGGTGAACCTTCACACAAGACTAAACAAGGACGATGAAAAGGGGTTTAACAGCAGAAATTTAATTTTACAGGGTTTCTTTTTACCTTCTTTCTTTCTTTCTTTTTTTTAATGGTACCTCTTTTTTTTTTTTTTTTTTTTTTTTTTTTAACCACAGAAATACACTTCTGTGGATATTACTGGTGCTAGGATATATCTGGTTGTCATTGCAAGGGATTCTCAAAAGTGCAGACATGGCACCCACAGGGGCAAATCAGAGTAAACTGTTCAGCATAATCTCATGGTCTTAACTGTGACATCTAGGCAAACAATATTTGTTGTTGGATGGACTATTGGTTGGTATTCAATTATTTCTGTTCTGTTTTGATATGTTACTGCTTTTGAGTTGTTTTTTTCCCACAAGACAAGGTATGTTTTCATGCATATTTTGGTTTCGTTTTCAGTCTCATCATATCCCCCAGATGGAAAAGAGGATGTGTACAAAGGTCAAATATCTGATGTAGTGTATAACCCACTTCTAATATTATCCCTTTTTGTCCAAAGAAAAATTAAATCTAGGGACAAATAATAAAAGAAAAATATCATCCTCGTTCATCCATCTTCTTCATAACCTCTTCTTGTCAATGCTCAAGGCAGATTGCAGCAGATCTTTATATCTGTAGGGATGTTGCTATCAAAGATGGGGAAAATAGTTATCAGGATACCCTAATAAAGGATAAAGAAAGGGAAAGCAAAAGTAGCTCCTGAACTCTCTTGTCTGTATCAGTAACATCAAGAAAAATAAAATTTTTGTATATTTCAGGGGATTGGTTATGTTCCAAATTAGCCACAGAAGCTGAGTTAAATTTGAGTATCTCAGAGCAGGGGATGTCCCATGTATCCCTTGTATAACATATAGCCCTTCCTCAGTCTGATGCACTCCTACTCCTGTCTCTCATCCTCAGGAAGATACTTATAACAGGAGCTCTTCAGGGTTTGTAAATGGATTCTCAGATTGGTTTTTGGTGAGCATTTCTGTGGTTGTAGAAATACACATGGCCCATCCAGCAGAATTTATTTTCCTTACCAATTTTACTGCGATTTATAGCATTCTGCTGGCTATTGCAATTGTCCTGTCATTTGTTTATTTATTTGTTTGATCAGCTGTTGGGGAACCATTCTGAAATTCCACATTGTTACTATGATTTTGTAAAGGAGCTGGACAAAGTGTACAAGGCACAGAGAAAATAACACATGAAAAAATTGTATTTTTTTTAAAGGTTCAGAGATATATTGTGACATGGCTGTGTACTTGATCTTGTATTTGTCATGTTTCCTACTTGGAGTTTTAGATAATGATATTCCTGTGATCAAAATATTTTCCCTTAATTTTCTTTCTCTTTTTTTTTTTTTTTGCTACAAAATGTACAGTAAAAAACATCCTTGGGGGAAAAAAAGTACCTGCTTTTCATTTATTTGTTATTCCGTGGTCTGCTTTGAAACCTAAGAAGTAATTATTTTTAAAATTATCTTTAAAATGTAGATATTTGCTTTTTCTTTCCCACAAACTGTCTTTGATGTCAGGATTTTAGGTATAAAGCAGGAATCAAGTAATACGTACCTTTTTGGAATGCATGAGAAAAGATCTTGTAAAAGGCATTTCAACTCGTTTTCTGTTGTTACATTTATACACATTTAAATTACTAGAGTACTCTAAATCTTGATCTAAAATCTGTAGACAGAAGAGGCAGCATTTTTAGACTTAGAACCTGACTTTGTGTAGGGTTTTTCTCAGATTGTTGCTCACCAACAGTATTAATAGATTCAAGAGAGATCCTGTCAAACTTTGTTTAGAACATTTATCAAACTCTCTGTTTTTCTCACACTTTCTGAGACAAATGACACCTCCAGTGCCAGAATATACAAAATCCAGCTGTTCATATTAACCATTAATAACATGTACATTTATGTTGCACTGAAAAATCCTAAAGACATTAATGTAGTGAGTCAGTAATTTTCTTTCCCTTGTTCTACTGTGGTGCAGTTGGACTTTTTTATTATGTTGCTACTTCGCTCTGAACATGACATCTGGGTTGTTTTTAATTTAGACATCAAGTTCATCTTCAGTATTAGTACTATATACAGACATGAATTTTCAAAGTATATCACATACTGTTTTCTCTCTTAAAGAGGAATACTCTTTCACATTCTCATATAAAATTAAAGCCAACAGATGCAGTTTTAAAATAATGGATAGCTGCCAAAGAACCAAGGTAATAAATTCCACACTCTAGAAGCTGTATTCATTACTGTTAATCATAATATTAATTAATTTAACTTTAATGAATGAGGCTCAATACACATCAGCTGATTTTCAAATACTGAGCAAAATTAAACAGGTGTCGAGCTACTACCTTTGGTGCTCATAGTACTTGGGAGGAAGAGGATAGAGGGACTCAGAGGTGATGCAGGGAGCCTCATGTTGAGTCAGCAAGTGGCCAGCCCTCAGAGAGGTTACAGGTTGTAATCTTCCTTTAGGTGCCACCAGTTGCTGCCTTACTTCCACTACCAACAAAGCAGGCCTTTGGAATTAT
Source organism: Cyanistes caeruleus (assembly GCF_971803275.1). NCBI lineage: Eukaryota > Metazoa > Chordata > Aves > Passeriformes > Paridae > Cyanistes > Cyanistes caeruleus. The sequence continues at coordinate 92,674,687 of NC_141702.1, forward strand.
CCTGTGGCTTCCTCTTTACCCCTCTGAGAGCTGCTGAAGGCAGCTCTGTAGTTTGGGTTACATTCTGAATCCATGCCCTAATTGCTAAGGCTGCAGTTGCTGATTGCAATTAAGGCCTCAGAGTTCTCCATACACAATCTGACCAATCTCTACTGTGCCTCTGTTTTCCTGTGTGTACCTCACTCAGCAACTCTGGATTTGTTTATTCTTCTGTAGTGCTGCTGTGTGGTAGGGATTCTTTCTTGTCTTACTTCTGAACACAACTGTGCATCAGTGGTACCTGAAATGATACATAGATGCCCATTTACTTGGTGCAATAAATATTTTCACTCATCATATTGGAGCTGAGCTAGTCCCAATGACCTAGTCTTCTCATCTCAGAAGAGAGAAGAGAGAACTTCTACGCTGAGAAGTTTATATGGTGTCTCATAAGTTAATTTGGGGTAGCCTAATGTAAAGCTGCACCAACCATGTTTTAGGGGCAAATGTCAGGTACTGCAGATAGTAAGGAAAACAACAAAGATAACAGGAGACTTCAGAAATGAGAAGTCAGAAATTAAGGCTGCTAGAGAATGTAAAATGAAGCCTGTGATTAATTAAAGACATCTGCATATGCATATGTAACTCCTCTAAGTTAATTTTTTGATGTGTTTTATAATAGTGGAACTAGCTTTTTTCCTAAAAATTTATGCCATTGGCTTGAAAGACAATATGATTCCACTGTTAAATTCCACACAGTCCTGCTAAGAATCCAATCCAAATCCCCAAAATACCATACTAACATCCTGGAGAATACTAAACAAGGTGACAAAATGGAAATATCTGAAAGTAGTGATTATGTGGATTTTATTTGATGTCTGCTAAGAATCAAATGGTTGTATGAAATAAAAATAAAAGAGTGTGTGTGTGTGTGTGTGTGTGTACCTGTGTATGTAAATACGCATAGCAAAGCAGACCAGACTATTTCCTTACACTTATATCCTTACAGATTTCATTAATTGGAATATATTTCTGGTTTCAAATGTTCTTTCTGAATTTGCTAGCTCTAAAGAACAGCAAACTTTCCCACTTTCCTTAGAGGAAGATAACCTATTTGATATGTCTCCAAACTACACACTGTACTTGGTTATAATTGGGAATAATTCACTTGTAAAGCAATGAGTAACAATGAAATGTGTCTCTGCCCAGCATAATGTGAGACTGAAAAGGTGGTAGATTTTCCTTTGCTAAACTTGTTTATATTTCAGATCATGGGAGAATGATCTGCTCTGGCAAGAGAAGAAAATAATATTCCAAATGCCTGCTTCATTTCTCACTCTTTACCCATCAAATAGCCGCAAAGACGGATGACCAAAGACAGTCCTTCAAGGTTTCTGAATAAGTGCAGTAAGTGCAGCAACTTTAATACAGCAAATTTAAGCACTTTCTAACCTGGGCAATGAATAGCTACGAAAACATTTTAGTCATTGAATGGCTTGAATGTCACATCTGCTTGCAATGTTTTGCACACATTAACCTGCAGGTAGATCACAGCACACCCTTCTACCCCTTGCAGTCTATTTCTCTGGAACTTTTTCTCAGTGACTCTCTGTGTTCAGTGTTTGGGCAATTCTGGATGTGTAATAATATTCTGGATGTGGAATTATTAAGAAACATTATTACTATCTTGCATAAATTCCCCTAAACATGATGATGGGATCCCTCTGAAAACATTAAATTAGGGTTGATTCTAGGGTCATATGAAAACCAAATCAGAATGCCTTGAAACCCTTGCTTTCAATATAGGAATTTTATGTTCTGCAGTACATTTTCCTTGTCCTAATTAACTACTCCTTAATCCCCAAAGGTACAGCATCCCTTAGCATCAGCTGTCAAAAGACCCTGCAATACAAAACAGTGCCAGATGCTTATTCCTGGTATTATACTTTCAACAGATGGAAACTGTCAGAGATATAAATACATATCCAGATACAGATATCAGCAAGTGCAGGCATTTGTATTCATGTATACACATTCCCAGGCACATATGTACATGTTGCGCTCTTTATCTGTGTGGTTTATGATGGACAGGTTTCCTAACTTGGTAATAAAGGAACATTTGTATTTTTCATTAAATACTACTAGAAGAAAGGGAGAGAGAGAACAGAAACCTCTTCTTTATAAGAAGCAGATTAGTTGATATGCTGCATCTCATCTCAGCTGGGAGACATCAGTGCTTCAAATGAACTTAATTGGTGGTGAAAAGGTTCATTCATTTCCTACAAGCGCAGCAAAGGCTCAACTCTTCTATCAGGGCATTTATTCAGCTGATGTTCCCACCACATGCTGCAGATAAGTCTCCAGTCAATGAGGATTTGTGTTCTGCAGGGAGGCAAGCAGCTGCAGGAAGTTACTTTCTGCATTCACTGTCCCTGTTTGGCTCTTAAATGTGCTCTGATGACCTTGGGCTTTAGTTAGTTACTTTGTTTCTTTGGAGAGGGGAAGTACCACATGTTTTACTCAGTCCTATGAGGCGCCCAGACCCCAGGCTAGAGTAACTGGTGGAAAAGAAATGTTGAAAATCAATGGCCTGTACGAGAAGAAAATAATTCCTAACTCTGAAATCCATAAATCTTAGTTTGCAAATAGGAGAGGAAAATGTTCCATTGGTTACCTGGACAGTTACAGAGGTGGGCATCAACTTATGGTAAAAGTTTGCCTATATTTTTTATGCAACAAGAAATTTAATGGATACCTTTGATGACACTTTCAAGTTGTTTCTGTGGGACTAGTCTATTTTAAAAGTATTGATGCATCAATCCTCTTCTCTTCTCTGCAATGAATAATGAAGACTAGTTTTATGCTGGGCTATTTAATGCCACCTGTACCATTTATGAGTCAAATCACAAGATAGGTGTCTGAATAGGAAAAAGAGACTTTTGTTTCAGGGAAGGTGTTCCTCTTTGACAATATTGATGGTTCACAGGCATGAAATCCAGGATCTGAGAAGGCACAGGCATGATGAAATGCCTACTTTATACCCTGAGTCTTGATGAGACTTAAAGTAAAATCCAAAGAGTGGATGTGTTAATCTTCCTTCCTTTAAACATGAATCAGAGATGGGAAACTTCAAATAATTAGGCTCATAAATGTGATGTGCCATAGACAGAATAATGGTGCTCATCAGACAGATGTGATCCAGGTGTTGCTGCAGCAGGGAGTTGCTGATCACTGGTGGAATCATCATGCACAAAGGCTGCTGAAGCAGGATCCCCAGGAGATGATCACTGCACAGGTTGCAGCTGAGACAGAAGGCATGGGAGATGTAGGAACAGGCTCTAACATGGGAGTTAGACCCAGCTACTCCATGTCTAATAAATCATTCTATCCTAGTATCCTTTAACAGGACATTAATTATTTCTGAGAAAGTACCTTTAGGAAAACTTCAAAGAACTCTGTCCCAAAGCCTGATGGGCTGCACATCCTTATCCCCTTCTCTATAAAGAAGCAAAGAATACCTTCCAAAATTCACACCCTAAAAAAATAAAGCATAGCAAAACTAAAAGTAGGACCAAAAAAAACAAAAACAAAAACAAAAAGAGCTCTGAATGCTTCCTCTTATTTCAGAGATCCTGCCTTTGAGTTTGTCAAGCCTGATTTTAAACCAAGATAGTTCTTGTCATTTGAGACTGGGTTGCCTGAGGCACTTGAAAATGGACATGTATTTGCAGAGATGATGAGAATATTCCTCATTTGCAAAAAAGAAACAACACACTTGCAAAAAACACACTTTCTGTGTGCTTCACTGTCACTAAATGAAGACCAAAGTGCATGGCAACAGAAACAGCAACATTAAAACACATAGCAATTCTATAAAATATGAAACTTCATGCCATAATGCAAAAAAAAACCCAAAAAACAATCTAACAAAAAATCCATCACCTCAAAAAGTGACTTCCTTACACAGTTTTGAGAAAGAAAGACCAGATATTCGTTCTTGTTTTCAAATACACCTCTGGATGTGCATATAATAAAAAATCTCTGTAGATAAAACAATTAATCTTCTAAGAGATCATTGCATACTACCAGGTTGTGTAATAATATCTGGAGATAAGAAACACTCAATATAGCACCAATTTGATCCTAAGAAACTGGTGTTCCTGAATTTAGGGCCAGTGGGCAATGTTGTCTTTTTTCTTTTCTTGTTTAATACAAGGCCATAAATGATGGCTTTCTGCTGAAGAAACCCCAGTGGGATTGTGGACCTTTAAAATCAAGTTGTGAGGCCAATTCTAAGCTCAGCAGGTGCATGAAAATGCAAACAGGCCTGATGCCATTAGTAGAAATACTTTTAACAGCTGCCAGAGAGCCTCAGCTTGCTATATGGCTGGGCTGCTACACAAACACATCCAAAATGATTGCACAGACCCAAATGATTGAAATGTAGCTGCTCATGATATGCTGAGTGTTGACTAATGGGTAGTGCTGGTTAGAAGTCATGGCTGCAGATGAAAGCAATATAGTTTTGGCTGCAGCTTCTGGGCTACAGTTTTCTGTACCTGCTGGGTGCCCAAATCAGGGTGCTACTGCTGGCCTGGGCCACCAGCATCTGAGGGGCAAATCCACCCAGGTTGTATTTCCTTTAAAAAGACCACTGAGCACAATCTTGAATAAGGTTAAGGAACATTTCTCTCTTTGGGGAATTTAGGTTGCAGAAACTCAGTCCAGAAGGGGAGCCCCACTTCTGCCTTTTAGATCAGACTCTAAAAACTTGAGTTTATTTGAGATGCAAGGAACTTACATCTCTTGCCTGGACTTCCAGGACTCATCACCTTCCCCCTTCTGCTTCTCCCCTATCCCTCCAGCTGCCTTTGCCATCCCCCAATGAGATTTCATTCCTTCTCTGTCTCCTTTCTTTACTAATTTATCATTCAATTTCAAGCAAGAGGCTATTTTTCATCTGCTATACACACCAGCCCAGTCAGTCACCTACTATACACACCAGTCAGTGCTATGAAGTAGCTGCACACGACAGGAGAATGAGCATGGCTGATGTGCTCTCTGGCCATGCTTCTTTCTCAGTTACTCTGCTGCAACTTTGCTGCTGATGGCACTGACTGATGATTACAATTACAGTTGTTTGAATTATTCAGTGTAACAAGACAGCCAAATGAACTGAGGACCCAAATTTCTGGAGCTGTATCTGTCATCATCCTTTAGTGTTCTCTCAGTGGGTGCATGAACTCAGTTCAATACTGGGGACTTTGCTATATTTTCACTCCTAATTATCAATTTGGGGGTGGCCATTTCTGGATTATTTCTCAAAAACAATCACAAAACAAAAAACAATTGACCATAAATACACTGACTAAACAGGCCCCCTAGGTTTACCTTTGTTGCAGCAGGATACAAAGCGTAGACATTGAGAGTATCAAACCAGCGACCCAGTTTTAAAGAGCTAAAAGGTATTAATGTGTCAGATATGTTAGATTTGCTATTAATGTCACCATGTTTAAATTGCATCTGGCATTAATATGGATGATACCAGGCGAAGAGCTTCGGAATTAATCTCTAGGAGAGGTGACCTGGATCTCATTTTAGTGAGGAGAGGATCTCTTACCCTTCAGGTGCCTTATCCTCTCTGGAATATTTCTGAGTATCTGCTCTATATGTTTAGCAAGCTAATTACTGTATATATTTATTTTACGTAGTTATATAGCTTCATTCCCATAATATAGAATGCAGTGTGGTATGTTCCCATTATCCATATTATTTGTGGTGTATATAGATGGGCTTCACTGTTGTTCAGAATGAAATCCAGTACAGATACCATATATTTTTCAAAATACACCAAAATTAATATCCAGTCTTTCAAGAATTGATACCCTTAGTACAAACCAGAGTGGGAAAATAAGAGCTAAATATGAAATAACTATTGGCAGAAATATCCACATATGCTTTCTGCCCAAAACTTCAATCCCAAATATTCTGAACAGAGGTAGATCTGAATTCTTCTGGTCTGAAACTCCCTCACAGCCCCCAGAACAACCTAACCAGTGCTAGAAACCTGTAAAAATTACAGCTGTTCTACAGGTCTAAATCTTTGTCTCCTTTTCTGTCATTTGCATCTCTCAAAGCAGGATTTATTTAGCAACCCTTCCCAAAACAGCTGGGGGATATTTTCCCACAATGCTAATAGTTTCCCTTGCATGTTTTGTCCCCTGTTATTTTTTTTACCTGATACAAAGCAGCTGATGAAGGAATGATGCTCTCCTTACAACATCTGTTGCTGACAACACAAACAGACTCAAAACGTGTGTGGTATTGGTGTGGTTTGCTCCTCCCACGTTATCTTTAACTCTTAAATATCTTTATCAGTTAGTTTTCATGCATATGACTGTATGAAGAATGGTCTTTCTACTACTGCCTGCATAAAGGTATGGTACTCCCCCCAGTATTCTCCGCTCGTTATTTGCTGTTTGTCATGTTCTCTTCATCACTTGGTCAATATTCTGGTACAGTAAGGGACTAGAAGTAATAACATTAATTTTACCACAAATAGCTGTTTAGGGACCATAACAGCTGAAATTACCAATACAATAACAAATCTTAGAATAAAACCTCCTTGTGAAAAAATATGTGCAAATGAGGCTAATATTTGCTAACATTAGGGTAGATCAGAAGCAATTTACAACTGAAAACACAACAGAAACAAAACAAAATTCATTAGATGATTTTTCTGGAAAATGTAACTAAGAGCTTTAATGGTGAGTTAAAATGGAAATTATAATGTTTCCTGAACTGTGCTGCATTTACTCCATATACACTCAGAGCAAGAAAATGCACTGGAAGCTGACATGGGGGTTATACCATTTAGTTTGCAACTCAAGACTGCACAATTTTTAAAAGGATTGTGAAATTCCTGAAGGAAAAATGCAATTACCAGAACTTGGATTAACTAATATTAATCAAATTTGAATCCTAATTTGAAAGGCATTTCCTTAATGTTCTTTATGGAAGGGAAAAGGAAGGTAATTTATTAAAATGAGTTTTGAAATAAATAAGTTTTAAAAGGCTGAGAGTGGATTTACAATACAGACCTAATACTCAGTTTGCTCCTAGTATCCAGATTATAGGAGATTATCATAGATCAAACCCCTTTAATAGAAAAGAGCCTTTTAAATCCACCTCAGCATTGCCCTTATTAGGAATGAAGGAGAGAGGCACCTTCCTTCCACTGGGAGGAAAGAAGGCCTTAATTCATGGCTTGTCAGAAGAAAGGCACTTGTTTCAGCCCTGAACAAGGTTAGTTATGGCCCTAATTTACACAGCAGCGTGTCTTCCTGGAGGAAGGGATGACACCTTTAAGTAATAATGAACAAGTGTGCATTGACAGAATAATAATCACAGATTGAAAAGGTTACATCAGAGAAGGTGGTAAAACTAAGTGCCTGCTTTAATTCCACTGGGTACCATAATGTCAGGACTTCAGAGCTGCGCTTACAATATAAAATAACATTAGTATGGCAATTAGGACTTAATGGTTTGTGGAAAGAAGCCTGCAAGGCTTTATAAAAACATCTAAATTAGTATGTATTCAAGTTTTCTTCATTCACACCTTTTTCTGGCTGTATTGTCCTCTCCCTCGAAGGCAGAGTTCTTTTAACTTCTCTTTAAAGAGAAGAAATGCTAGAAGAATTGGGAACACTTCTCAGTTTGTATATATGGGTATAATCTTAACTTCAATTATTCAAAATGAATAATTCTTTCATTTTATTTAAATTAAAGAATCTTGCCTAGGGTGCCTCTGACTAAAATTGCTGATCTAGTGCAAACATTCATTTGCTCCAGTAAGCAAACAAGAAAACCAAATCACCAGATGTATTGACCTGATCTCCTATTCATTAATTTTTGACCTACCTTAAGGTGCAGACATCCTATATTGCTTAGAGAAATATTACCCCAATAGGAGCTTTTTGAGCGAATTCATACTCTACACATTTTGTTAGTACCTTCTGCTTGTCTCAGAAGGAAGAAGTCACCCAGATTTGCAGGAGATAATCTACAATTTTAACATTCTGCTGAATTCTTAGGGGGTTCCAGTCACCGTGATAGCAGCGTGCCAATGACCTGGCAGTGCTGGGTTTGCAGAAAACCTTGGAGAGCATGTGGAAATTTCTCCCTGTATGGGTGGTAAGAAGCAGGCAAAAACAGGGCTTGGTTTTTTCCAGTCCACTACATGGCACAAGATTTTTAACTTCTGTGGAAATATGTTTCTTCAATAGTTTTCATACATGACTTCCATTCTGCATATCAGTCAATGGCTGAATGACTGTATAAATCTCAGACGCTAAAAGTACACAGCACCATTGTCTCCATTCCTGTCTGACCACTGCACAGTTCCGAAGCTGTCTGTCAACTGAATTTACATATTGTCCTCTGATCACTGGTGGCAACAGCTGATTTCCTCAAATCTGCAGTAAGAATTGATAGAAATTAAGCATGTTCTTGCCTTCTCATTGATCTCTCTTCCCTTTTCTTTTACATATACAAATTTTTTGTTTCAATTTATTGTGCATCTTATCTCTGGTAGATATGTTTATATGACTGTATATTCTCGGTCTGAAACTGAATGCTTAAACACCAGATACGTCTACATTGATCCAGGTACTGACAATGCAACTATTCTATTACTTCCAGGGGAGATTTCAAACCATTCCTTTCCTTTTAGGATATGCTTTTTGTGGGTTTGGTGTGAAAGAAAAAAAGTACATGCAGAATTTTGATTGCTGTTTTTCACTAAGGCCATGAAAATATACAAGCAATTTGGAAATGCCCAGAAATAGAAAAAACAGTCCTGAAAAATTCTTTACTGTGAAGTAAAGACACAGAAACAGGTTGCTCAGTGAAGCTTGTACATATATACATCCATGCACATATCTATATAAAAATTCTGTCAGAATTCAGTGACAGGCATGGAATTTTCATTTTTCTCACCGAAGAAAAGTAAAATGGCCAAGCTTAGGGAAAGGGATAGTGTCCAAGCAGAGAGATTGGATGCAAAGACTCTGTTCAAACTGCTATCTGTCTCTACTGTTGATCACGCTAGTAATTCCTTACAAAAAATCAGGCACTCTGTTTACCACACTTCATTCCCTCTAGATGAATACCTCTTTTCAAAAGAGAAGAACTTCAGACCCTGCCCCTTTAGGTATGGTTTCCTTCTTCATTTCTGTGATGAGTGGATGCATAAAAAGTGTCAGGGATTAGGATTCAAGTTCTACTGCAAGACCAGTGTGAATTAGGCCAATATGAGACAGGAAAATGAAAATACAGCAAGATGAGGCAGGATAAGCAAACCTGTCAACTCAGGGGTGCAGGATTGGTTTACGTGATCTTCCCATGATTTTCTTCCCTTCCACACTGTGGAGCAGAAGAGTAAAATTAAATTCAATAGCAATAAGTGTATTGCTTCCATGCTGGGTTTCTAAGCTTATCCCCACCTGGTGCATTGGAATTTGAATACTTAATTTCTGAGTTTATCCTTTTGTCAGATACACCTTTTAACATGACATTCTGCTCTTCTTTCTGCCTGCTGTGTGGGAAATGTGTATAAACTCATGCCTATATACTGCCAATGTGTTCTTTTAAGTAGATACTTCTGAAGCAGGAAGGATTTATGTATTAAATACCAAAGAATTGTACTCCCAACTTTGATCTCTGAATCAAGGGAAACAAAGCAGATTTGCACAACACAATCACTTGCAAATTGCCTCCCAGGATATCAGCGGGGATTGAATCCTAGAACCGAGAAAGATGGATTTGCCAAGTGTCTGGGAATTTGAATGTGTTTTCTTGTTAACACATTAGGTACAAACTCCCTGTGCTGTGGCTGGGTCAGCAGCTGAACACAGTATGATTTGGGTTCCCACAGGGAGTGGAATCTGGTAGAGGAGACAGAAGATGCAGTTAGTTTTCCTGCTTCAGTCTACAGCACTGTCAGAGTGGTTTTCTCATGGAAGAAAGAGAAGACAGTCTGATGGCCCATGCCCAGCACTGCAGCATGCTGGTGACAGAGCATTTACATTTACAGCTTGTATTTAATGCAGCAGAGGCCTTTCATGCATAGATATGAAGACTAATTTTTCCAGAATATCAAAAAACACTTAGTACCTGGAAACCCGTCCTCTGTCCTTTGGATTAATGACTATGTTATCACATCATATTTGGTTTCCCATACTACTTAATCCTGCCTATTTAGACCTACCTGAAAAGCTGGATCTGGTGTATAAATTAAGATCAGTCCCTCCAGATAGGGGGGACTCTCGAATCAAACCTTGTTCATGTATTTTTCAACTCTGCATTCTGTTGATGTTCTTGTTAGAAGAGGGCATACAAAGATATCTTGGTCACCTAATAAGAAGTAATACTTACAAAAAAATCTAGATTATTGAGTCTGATTACTTTTCAATCTCCAAATTCAGAAGGTGACCCATGAAGTATTTATTTAACGCTGAGAAACACTTTTAAAATTTCCAAGGCTTATTAAACCTTAACAAAATACAACAAAAGACTGAATAAGGAGAAGAGCAGCACTGGGAACATAAGACTAAACCACCATGTCCTCCTCTACACAATGGATGTTCTGCTTTTTATACTCCTGGCTCCTCCCAAAGTCTTGTCAGTCAAATCCTTTTCTGCTGTCCATTGGTGGAGATCATTTTCTTACAACTTGATTGAAGGTCAGGTGTTGCCATGCTGTGCCTCCTAGTAACAGGCCTGCCCTCCCCAAATGCCCCAACCTTTGACAACTTTACAAGGGGGAAGGGAAAGAGAGCTACAGGGAGAACATAATAACATAGCTATACATCTATAAAACTTTTCTTAACATATACATAATATTCATCCCTTAATTGTGAGAGCCAACCATCACATTACCCATCTATAACAGCACCTAAAACCTCTCATCATTCATGTGTCTCCTAGTTTTATCTGCAATGTCTCCAACAGTGGAAGAATGGGAGACGTAAATCCTTGGCTTGCCAAGACGTAAATCCCTAGTCTTTGGCCACTGTTAGCATTCCTGTTCTATTGGAGCAAGAGATTTCTTTCCCTCCAAGTGAGAGGTCATAAATACATTTACATTTTTTAGAATAGCTGACCTTACAGTGATTAATAACCAAAACCATAAACTACCCTGATTTCAGGTTCAAATCTTATTTCTTTTGAACACAATCATCCCATAAACTTGTAGCACAAACAGATCATATGCAAAATCAAGTACAGAATCACCTGTTAAAAAAGAATAAAAAATAGTTCTTCATAGAAAAAAAAGACTACTTTAATTACTGCCAACAGCCAGTGACCTTGAAATTTTTAGTCTATTTTAATTTTATGAGCCATTCACATACTAGATTGATGGAGACAGAATAAGTACCCGGTCCAAATCCACTAAATTTTTAGGCTGATTTCTAGCTGAAAACATTTCAGTAAAAGGGTTATATGTTTCATTTAGGTAAATAATGATAGGATCTGCAACAACTCTTGCTGGCATGAAAATTCTGAGGTTTGTCACTCAGTGTGCTTCAAGGCAAGAAATGGATCCAAAATCAGTGATTTTTATCATGACACTGCTATATTTTGTGTATTTCATAAAGGTCCAATACCTAAATTATTTTGACAGATTGTTAGCTTCCATTAAAAAAAAAATAGCCCTCCAGACTATGGCAAAAAAAACTATTGACTAAATTTGAAGATCAGAAGGTAATTTGCATGCCAAATTTATTATTTTAACACCATAATATCTCATGATTGGGTTATGGTGAGCTCATGATTTTTGAAAACTTAAGGCCATCTATCCCACGTGTCAGACTAGGTCAGAAGAAAATCAGATCTTTTCTCCCTTCAGACTAAAGCCTGTTGACTTTGTCTTTTACAGCACCTGGTAGAGCTGACAGCAAGTTATAGGACACTTAAAATGGAGATTTCATGAGACCCACTAGAAAAGTCAGCCCTTCTCAGGCCCTACTAGGGAAACCCATTATCAGCTATTCCAAGGGTGTATTTAATCCAACACTTCAAGATGAAAATAGCAAGTTAACTTCTCACTGTTATGTGTCTCACCTGAGCATCACACATTGCACCTGCAGCTTCCTGCATCCCTGAGGGCTTCAGCACCTGCTTGTGCCAAGCCACTAATCAGATAGCAGCCCTCCTCCACATCTTCCAGGTCACAGGATTTTAGGGGACAGAACGAGGTTTAAGGTTAATTACTATCTTCCAGAAGATTATAAATAATTAAGTAAGGCAGGTATGTGAAAAGATGCTGTGGACTCCTGCAGAGGACACAGCATGGGAGCCTCCTGCCCCTCCAGTTGCCTGGGTGGGTGGAGATTTGCCAGGCCAATAGGGAACAAACGCTGGCATGGGGACAGTCGGACCAGTACTGCAGGTGGCCACATGCACAGCTCCCTGAGTCGTCTGCTCTGAATTAGACTGGATTAGAGACACAGCATAGACAAATCCCTTCTTGCTTCTTGCATGAGAGAGATTTATCCCATGTGAAATATGGCTTAGAGGAAAGGGCTGCCTCTCTCACCTGCTAGGGAAAGGCAGTGAACAATCTGTCTTCAGCCAGATAAAATAAACAGCACCCCTACATGAGACATGACACTTTGTCAGGCAGTTTTGTTTTTTTTTATAGCCCCAGCACAAAGTAAAAAAAAAAAACAACAAAAAAAACAGGACAGGTACTTGTGAAGGAAGGCCAGTCCTCCAAAGGGCTTCCACCTTGGAGATCTGTTCCCTAAGATAAAACAAAACTACTTGGTCATGGTGACTAAGCTGTAGACCCCTTCCTGCTTTGGGACCCCATGTTATCTCCTTGCAAACTATTGGTAATTTTACCTCTGTCTTAAACCATTGGTCCTTTTCCCAATTCTCCCTTTCCTTATAAAAACCCTGACTTTTGCCCAGTTCAGTAGAAGTTCTTCACTGCCCCCCTTCACTGAAGCCTGCCAATAATGGAGTCCACAGAACGCTACACAGCCTCCCATCTCTCATCTACGTGTTAGCTGGGGTAACCCATGAGCAGAGCTGGGCTGATCACGGAGCAGAAATCATTTCTTAAAGAGCTGATCACTTGAAGCCTCTGAGAGCGCTCATAAGGGTTACCCCTGGCTGGAAACTGCCCGAGATCCCGGGACACCTGTTCGTCACGGGACCCCTATCTGGGATGGCAGCTGGGGGTGGGACAGACCCTCGGAACCAGCCACCAGCAGGTACCAAAACTCCATGCAGAATTCTCTGAAGTCAAGAAAAGACACAGGAAGGCAAAGAAGTCAGGGTGAATAGCACTGGATTTGTAGTTGTTTTACAGAGAGGAAGAATACATAATGAATGGACCAATCTGAGGCAAAATGTTCATAAACACCATTTACATCACAGCTCCAAAAAAGACAAAAACCATTTCATTCTTGACTTTCCTAGGTGGTTGTCTTGCCATAGAAACAACAAAACAAAACAAAAAAAAGAGCTGCAGAGCAAGTCTCTCATTAGTATTTCAGGATTCTGTACTTTTTATCCACTTCATCATTATTTTGCTGACTTGTCACATACATAGGGCTCTCTGAGAGGCTGTCCTGAACCCAATTGTAATGACCCATCATGGTTGTGTAGCCCTCAGGTTTGTGAGGCACTAATTGTGCTTACTTACACTTTTTCCACCTATATAATGGCTCTTTCGCAGAGTTAATTTTTGCTTCATTTCTAAACAGCTGCTGGTTCTGCCTTACAAATGCCCACATTTCCTTGTGAATGAAGTACACTGGGAAAAATAAGGGAAAAATAGAGCAAAGGTGCCGGTCTCTAGTTTCAAGAAACCTAAAAAAAACCAGTTCCAAATGAAGTAAAGCCCTGTACCTGCCTCCCTAAACCAAACACAGAGTAGGGTGCACTTTTCCATGTTACTTGCACACACAGTTCAATTCTTTTAAAATGAAAGCTCTCCCTCTCCTTGCCTTTAAAATGTTTGGAAGCAAAGAAGGAGTAATGGTGAACCCAGTGCCATGCAAGAGACTGAAGCAAGGTTGGAATAAAAGCATATAACAAGGGAGAAGAAAAACACTATCCTAAACACAGAGAATAAAGACTATGAAAATGTCATAAGAAGAAGGAAAAATGCCTTCTCTTTCCAGATCCTGTGCAAAAATAGACCTCCATCAGAGAGTTTACATCACTGTTATATCAGGAAACTGGAAGGATTTACACAGTTTAAAGCAAATTTTGGGACATGATACTGAACACTTTTACAATAGTAAAAATCAGAGTCAATTAAAACCAAAGGAATTAACACAGACCTCTATGTGTTATATTGTCTAGGACTGAAATAATTTTTTTTGTCATTTCTAGTCAGAAATTACCAATTAATGAAATAAAAAATATTTATGTGGGTAGGTCATTCATTATGAGGTGTATTTTCTTTGCACAATATTTCAGAAAAATATAGCAGAACTGTCATGAAAGGATATTTCAGCTCCTTTTCACAAATAAAAGGCATAATTTTCCATTGAAAAAGGGGTTTTTTTTCTATTATGAAATGAAAAAAGTACAACTCAACAATGTAAAATAAATGAAAGAATGTTTTTTTGTATTCCTGTTGGAAATTAATGCTTTCTTTCATTATTAAATTTTCATAGAACAAGGAATCTGTTTCTTATGAAGTACTAGTGAAGACATCCATATGACTAATCAACCTTATTTGTTTAATCTTTGACATAAAGAAATGCTGTACTTCCAAAAGCTCTAATTTTTTATGTCCCTTAAGACTATATCAGCCACATGACAGTTATTGCAGTGTGCTCTGCTATGCAGTTTGATTATGCTGCAAACTTAATAGAAATTTCATATTTAACATGTTTGGGTTAGTCCAAACATTAATTGAACAGCTCTGTATATAATATAATTAAACTAGTAACAAGTTGTGCAGTCAAATCCTTTAAGGATCATATTCAGATTTTATGGTCCTTTTGATAGGTATAATCTCTCTTAATTCTGAATGGGATCCAGTAGTGGTACAACACAGTTTTCCCTGCACATTACTGCAATATATTAACTGTATTACTCAATTAAATTGGGGGGAAATGCTGTTGTCAAATTCCAGAAAAATTCTTAGAGTAATCCTGGAAAAGATAATCAAAATATTCCAGGATTCTGTTCACACTTGACCACTTCATTAATAAACTGTTATAGATGGGTAATGTGATGGTTGGCTCTCACAATTAAGGGATGAATATTATGTATATGTTAAGAAAAGTTTTATAGATGTATAGCTATGTTATTATGTTCTCCCTGTAGCTCTCTTTCCCTTCCCCCTTGTAAAGTTGTCAAAGGCTGGGGCATTTGGGGAGGGCAGGCCTGTTACTAGGAGGCACAGCATGGCAACACCTGACCTTCAATCAAGTTGTAAGAAAATGATCTCCACCAATGGATGGCAGAAAAGGAATTGACTGACAAGACTTTGGGAGGAGCCAGGAGTATAAAAAGCAGAACATCCATTGTGTAGAGGAGGACATGGTGGTTTAGTCTTATGTTCCCAGTGCTGCTCTTCTCCTTATACAGTCGTTTGTTGTATTTTGTTAAGGTTTAATAAGCCTTGAAAATTTTAAAAGTGAACGTCATTTTTCACATAAACCGAACTACAAATTTTCTCAGAAAATATCACATGTTTTCGGGAAGAAGTGAACAATTCACCTGTTGTGATACTTTAATTGCCAAATGGCCCCAAGATTAAATGTTAAGTGGTACAAGTAAGGTCAAATGAGATTACTTACAAAATACAGCAGACATCACACTGGATTAGAGAAATGTCATCCTAGCTTGCTGTATCATCTCAGGCAATTTTAGCAGCAGGTTCACTGGTGTGTCATGTTGCTCTAAGATGCACCTAACTTAGGAAAAACCTAAATGGTTTTTCCCTGTGCTCCCCTCTCAGTTTTGTGATGTTGCTTCCTTCCGCTCACCCCACCCCTTCGGTCTCATCCCATTGTTTGTAATTCTACTCTCCCTCTCCCCCTTCCCCTCAGTATAAAAGTCCCCACCACTGTCCGCTCAGGCTCTTTTTTTCCTGGAGTTCATTTCACAATGAGCTGGGGACCGGGTCCCGGAGAAAAGAACCTCCTTGGTCCTTTTGCCTTGCCGAAGGCCATCCCAGCCCTAGTGAACTGGAGCTAGTCGTATGATTTCCCGGGGCTGGGAGCAAAGGGATTTTGGCACCGGTGTTCTGTGATTGTAAGGTAAATATAGCCCCCTTCTTCGGTTTTACAATAAATTCTGTCCAACAGATCTCACAAGCCTGGCTGAAGTCTCCATGTATTGGGTTCTTGTGACAAGGTTTTGGCAGGGGTTGACCTCATATGCAGCTTCTGTGAGAAGCTCCCAGAAGATTCTCCCATTCTCTGACAGAGTCAATGCCAGCCAGCTCCAAGATGGAATCACTGCTGGCCAAGGCTGAGCCCATCAGCATCAGTAGTAGCACCTCTGGGATAACAGATTTAAGAGGAGGTGGAAAAACTGTGCAATTGCAGTCAGACCCTGTGTGAAACCCACACTGGAGCAGGTTCCTGGCAGGACCCATGGAAGAGGAGCCCACGCTAGAGCAGGTTTGCTGACAGAACTCGTGACCCTGTGAGGGACCCATGCTCGAGAAGTTTGTTCCCAAAGACTGAACCATGTGGAAGGGACCCACACTGCGTAAATTCATTGTCATGGGGTGACTTTAAGTTGGCTTTGGGAGCTAGGGAAGTTAAAGCTGCTGGAGGCTGATGGGAGCCTTTTCTCCTGACCAATTATTGGTCATTTCTGATAATTGGCAGCGGTTTTAACCATTGAGAAGTGAGATCAACTTGTGAACACCACCTTAAGATGTAAAGCCAGGGCTCTCTTATTCTCTTCGGTTTCCGGCTTCTGACAAGCTAGCAAGGCTCTGTCTCGGCCTCCTCTCCCCCCCCTCCAGGCCGGACAAGGCCGCAGAGGGCGGGGGGGGAGAAACGGAGCCAGCCGGCCTGACTTGGTTTGCAGTTTCTGCTGCTGGACTGAAACCTGACACCATGAACATCTGCAGCTTTACAAGACTTTAGCTCTTTTACTGCCAGGATGAGACTTACAGATTACTCCTTTTTTCCCAGAAGAGGGGAAGAGAGAGGGAAAATCAACATGAAGAAAATGCCACAAAAACATCAAAGACAGTGAAGAAAAGAATTAAGTTTTAGATGGGGAAGAGAGAATAAGGAGATGCTTTAATTAAGCTGAAATACTTTTCTGTTAAAGCTATGGAGAGTGTTCTGAAAAAACACTCTCCATATTACACTCTGAAAAAACACTCTCTCTATTAGCTAAAGCTAATAGTGTTCTGAAAAAACTCCTTTAATTCATGACAGAGTATATTGGGAGGAATGGAGTGTTCAAAGTGTGGATTTTGAGCAAAATGGTGAAGTGGTTGTGATCCTGTGAGGTACTGGAACAGAGTGGGGAGAAGTAATAGTTGAAGATTTGGGGCTGTTGTAGAGGCAAAGAGAAAACTTCTGTTTCCAGAGAGATTCACAGAGGCAAATGAAGAGAACTTTTGCCTTTGAATAACTCACCCTTAAAAATGAAATCCCTAGACTCATTTGACCCATAACAGCTCAGAGTGATGTGAAATGGGAGGAGACAACTGATGACAGATTTCTGGGCAGCTGGCATCAGAGAAATAGAAAGCTATAGCAAAAATAGTTTTCTTGTGAGAAACTCCATAGATTAGCAGAAGAAGACTTCTGTTTCTCTAAAAGACTGATGAAAAGACTCTAGCAAGAATTGGGACTGTTGTAAACACCAAAGTTTTTTGTCTCTATATTGTCATGTGAAGAAGGGAATGGTTGGGTAGTGGGGGAGAAAGGGGTTTTCTAGAGGTTTTATTCTGGTTTTCTTATTCTTGCAGTTTTGTTAATAAACTTTCTTTATTCCTTTTAAGTTTTAAGCCTGTTTTGCTCTTGTTCTAATCCATATCTCACAGCACGAAATAAGTAAGTTTTCTAGTGATTTTTTTAGTTGCTGCTTTAAAATGACATTTATTTGGTGCGTTGGCCAGGAAACGCAATTGGCAAATCTAAACCACTACATTCATGAAGAGCTGTAGCTTGTGAGAAGGACTAATGTTTGGATAAGTTTGTGAAGGTTTGTCTCCAATGGGTGGGACCACATGCTGGGATGGGATGAGTGTGAGGAGTCCTCTCCCTGAGGAGGAAGGAGCATGGGAGAAAATGTGTGATGAACTGACCACAGCCCCCATTCCTTGCCCCCCTGGGCAGCTCTAGGGGGAGGAGGTAGAGAAAATCATAAAAAATTAAGACCTAGAAGAAGAGACGGGTGGAAGGAAGGTATTTGAAGATTCAGTTTGATTTTTTGTTACTCTTCTCTGATTTGGTTGGTAATAAATTTTCCCCTACTCATATCTCTTTTGCCTGTGACAGTAACTGCTTAGTGATCTCTCTCCCTATCCTTTCAACCCACAAGCCTAAAATTTGTATTTTCTCTCCTCTGTCCAGCTGAGGAGGGCAGTGATAGAGCAGGTTTAATGGGCATGTGGCATCCAGCCAGGCTGAACTCTTCACACAACAGTGAAGTTTATTTACAACGTTAAGAAAAAAGTCTGCACATGCAGGTCTTTCTGGTGGATATACAGAAGAAAATTAAAGGGAAGATCAGTTTGTCTCTTCTGTTTATCTCTGTTTACCACCGATATTGGAAGTTTCTGCTGTCTGCTGCTAGTTCTTTTAACTGGTACTTCATAATGACATGTTCAGACATCTGTTATTTAAGATAGATGATTGTCCTCAATGGCTCTTAATAAAATTAAGACATACCTGCTGTAAATATTATGAGAATTCCTTCCATTCTTGTCCCCCATAGAGATGTGCCTGCCCTGCACAGACCACGGGAGGGGGAGGGAATCCTATAATATATTCAGCATGAACTTAGGTATTTAGACAAAGGAGGCTCAATCTTGTGGAACATGGTCCCAGGTTTATTGTACATGAGTCGCCCGGGGCAAGAAAGAGAAAGAGGTGTCTCAGGTGTTGTCTCATAAACTAGGGGTAGGGGGAGGTGAGGAGATACAGGGGTTAACAGCCAATGGGATAGGGAAAAAGGGAGGGAGGCCAGGAAGGGACTAACATTATATCAAACCAAGGGTGGGTTTATCCTCAGGGACATACCATATATCTTAATGCACTGCAACACACACCCTTCTGGAGGTCTTTCTTATTTAGTAATCTCATGACATCTCTGTAATCTTTCTGATTCACTTCTCCTGTGTGTCCTTCTGATCTGACCATTCCTGCCAATGCTGACTGCTATGCATGGGAAAATGGTACCACTGTCACTTCCAATTACCCTGGCAGGAGCTGAGCAAAAGGCTGTGGACCTAATGAGGTGTACCCAACCAGGAGCAAAATGAAGCTCCATTTCTATTCCCTGGGTGACAACTATTTTGTAAGAGCGATCCATACCTGGTTACCTTAGGAAGTGGAAATAAACATGCGTGCATAATTACAGTGTGATCTCCTGCACATCCAGGGTGGGAAGAGAATTGGGCAGCCACGAGAAGCATGAGAAGATTCACAGGCTGAGTCATTGATTACATTCTGCTGCTGTGATAGCAGCATCTGTCTTTGCTAGTTAATACTCTCGTTTGTAGCAAACAAGAAGGGGCATTAGGCTTTTTTCTGAAGGTATGAAAAGCAATCAAAACCTCCCACTGACTTCAGGGAGAGCACAAGCAGGCGCTTTGCAAAGACAGTGCTGCTGCATGCTCTTTAGATAAGGTTAGAGCACTGTTAAGAAAAACAGACAATAAAGAGGAGCAGAGCACTTAGGATGGAATTAATTTTACCTACTTTTAGCCATGTAAAACTTTAGTACCAAACATAGATTAGTCATTTAAGATCCCTCTGCAGAGAGGGATGCGCTTCAAAAGGCTGATCAATCCTTTTCAGCAGTATATAGGGGTGTCTTTTATAGAATTAGGATGATGTAGTCTCCCATAAGCAGGTCACATAAACTTTCTGGCTGACCACCAGCAACAAAGATAGTTAAATCCTTTGGAGATGACCCAAAATCTGACTCTAGTTAACAAGCACAATACTGTTTCTATTGCCTTTAACTGGATATATATTAGTCCATAGTAGCCAAGGAATAAATTGTCTCTCAGAGGACCTGGGTGGACTACTTAATGCAAAAAAAAAGTTGCAAGTAAGCAACAATGAGAGAAAGAAGTATCTTGCTTTTTTGGCTCTCCATTTCAGGTTTGATCTTTCCTGACAATCTACCTATTGACACATGATGCTGTGACAGTACAGGTTTGCCCAATCCTCTCTTAAGCTGAAATTCTCTCTGTACAGGGAGAAAACAACATGAATGAATGACACAGAATCCACAAAAGGCACAGAGAAATTCTTGGGTGCCTATTATATCTTGTGAGATGAAACTCTGATCAAGCCTGGAAGAATTTGACAAGGATATGTTTGACATGTTCCAAGTAAGCCAACCTTCCAATAAATAACATTTACGATGCTATATGATAATAAATCACATTTACCAGCCTTTACTGAGTAGCACTGAGTTTGAGTAAGTGTTGCATGAAGGGTATTGAGAGGAATGACAGATTTGTCTTTACAAACAAGCTGTGGGTCTGCTGGTAGATAAAACTAGCACTGAGAGATAAAAGAAACAATGGGAAGGATTCCACTGATTGATGAATGGAAAAAAGATATTTGCCTTTACAAACTCTTGGCTTGCTGATAAATGAAATCGGATATTGAAACCTGAAAGAAACAATGGGGAAAAAACATAAATTCCATAGGAATTAAAAATTAAAAGGCAGTGTTATACATTAGAGGGTAATCTTAGGTATCAGTCGTTCCAGGAAGTCTGTACCTACCTCTCAAGTACTTCAGCCAATGGGGAAAGAGAAAGGGACATGTGGCTGGGAAATCAGAATAAAAAGGAGGCTGCGTCCTCCAAAATTTTGAGAGACCCCAGGGGAATGCCCTATGGCCTCTCCCTTTACGCGAATAAATAAAAGGACTCCTCTGTCTCCTTTTTGGAAATAAACCTCTGGTGTTTGTGGACTAATTTTCCTGACAGTATTGAGACAGACTTAATGCACAAAATTTTATTGGTGGGATCTGGAGGTGAAAATATATATATAACAACTTCAATGTTGCCAAAGGTATTAAGAACAATGGGAATAGAAAAACAGAACCAGGGAAAAAAGCCAAAGGAAGGCTTCTCCCTGTGACCAGATGGGAGTTATTGCCAGGCAAGCATTCCCCTCTGCAGCCTCCTTCACAACAGCAAGTTATAGTAGTGATGGCAGCCATCCTCATCCCCATCCTCCAGCACTTCATACCTACATCAGGACCTGTAGCAGATCTTATGGACTGTTCCCATCTGTGATGCTCTTCATGCTGACTCTGGCACACTTAGCTGGACACAGGCATTGCACACAGATTGGCACAAGTTTTTGGTGCATGTGTTTCACTGGACAATCCTGATCAGGCATGGAGGTGACTGCATACTTTTCTATATGCTAAGCTTTGTGTTTCTGTCGTAAAAACTAAAAGTCATAACATGGGCTGTAGCAAAGAGGTAGGAAGGACAATTCTCCATGCCAATGGCAATTGCATCCTTTAAGAACTCTCTGTATGATCAGTGCATGGGCGTGAAGGTATAAGAACATGAGGCAAACCCTATGAGACAAACAGAATAAAACAAGTGAAAATATTACCCTCACAGATCAGACAAAGCCCTGCCACAGGAGCCCTGGTGAACAATAGTTACAAGAGAGTTTTGAGCAAAGGCAGCAAATAGAAAGTGTTTAGCTTCACAGTGATTGCAGCACCTAAGGCATTGTGCAAGAAGAGAATGTCTTTTGGCTGCAGATTTCTAGATTTCAGAATTTTTTTTCCTTAAAGCAAAAATCCCCATGCCACTGTACCAAACACATCGTGTTGCACAATCTGAAAATGCTGTAATCTGTTTTACAAAGTTTCCAAACAACAAATGTTTATATTTTATATTAGATGGACAAAATTGTCATATTTTCTATCCCTTAATATAATAAAAAAATTTGTGTGGAAACAGGTCAGTTTACCAAGGCTTTGCCTTGGAGGGAGGGATGTGCCCTGAGGGAGCTGTGATAAGCCTATCTCAGCCCTCTCCTGGAGAGATACCCCTTAGATAGGACCATCCTCTCTTGTCATGGTGAGCTATCCCACCATGCTTTGGTGACTATGCTGATCCTTTGCAACCCATTGGTTTCCCCCCTGGTACCACCCTGGCTTTCCCCCATAAAAACCCCAGCTTCTGCTCAGCTCAGCAGGGAGGTGCTGCCCCTGGCTACCCTTCACAGAGCTGCTGGACAATAAAGGCCAGATTCTCTGTGGAATTGCCACATGATGCTCCTGTCTCTATCTCTGAGTCAGCCTGGGATAACCTTGCAAGCAGAGCTGGAAATCACTGAACTGAAATCACTGAGCTGAAATCACTTGCAGCCACAGGCTGCCCCTTGCTGAGGTTACCTGGTGGCCAGGGATTGCCAAAGACCCTCCCAAAGGCTGTCTCTTGTGGGACTGCTCTCTCTGGGAAAGTCGTGGCTCCCCAGGTCAGATCAATGGACCTGGTCTGGCTACCACAATTTTCCTCAAATTCTAAGTCTCTTTTAACAACACTTCCAATTTATTTAAAATAAAATTAAACCTGGAAAAATATTTGAACTTTCACTTCAGTATTTAAAAATCAAATAATTGACCTGGAATCAGCTTTAATGAAATAACTTTTTCTATAGAGAGGGTTAGTATAATATGAAAATATTAAAGCATCTTTTTGAACCTTATTCTACACAGACTTTTGTCTTTCCCACTTGTACATTTTTCAGTTCATGCTTCTCTTTAACCACCTGCATTAAATTTGATATACACTTTTTACTGTTATTCTTTTTCTTCCAATAATGTCCACTTTATTTCATTCTCTACCTTCTTGCCAAGTTCTCTTTCCCTTCTTTGTTGCTGTCTCACTCTCTTTTGCAACATGTCCAAGGGAAAACCTGGAATAAAAATTTTAAAAAAGTCTGTCTGCATGTGTCATGGATATAGGGATCTTTCAAGACATTTTCATTTCTATGAGAAATGTGAGCAGGTTGTATACTCCCTTTGACTACTATGCTTACCAGTGTAATCCTTTGGCCCACAAAAATAAAGTTCCTCCTTCTCACTCAGAAGAGAGACAAGGTCACCAAATCCATTGTCTTCCTTTAGAAAATAAGTGGCAAAGTTATGCTCTTCTTCCCTTGAACATTTCAGACTTTCTTCCTAGAATGTCCTGGATAGAGGAGAGAGAGAGGTGGCCATTCGTTAGTAGGTAAGAAAATCATGACTGAATCAAATTATTCTGACCTTGAATTGATAATTACGTTTTTGGACACTTCACAGAATGAGAAATTCCACTTTGTCTGGTGAGGGAGCCTAAAGTCAATGGCAAAGGTTAGTCCCCTGATGTTTGCACAGATTACATGACATTTGTCAGTCAAATCCTGTTCACTGAGAGTTGAAAACTGACCCCTGCTTCAGACCCAAGACCACATATTTCTGGGACATCTTTCCTTCCATGTTTCTTCACAAATTTTCTGGCCTTTCAGCCATGCATTTATAATTTCTTTTGCTGGGCCCTGAGTATGAGAAGACCTTAACTGTGTTTCTACTCCTACAAAAAACACTCAGTCATCATCAGTCAGCTTAACTGGACATTACCCACTGTGAAGATACAATGCAAATAAAACCTTCCTCTGCTTTTTTACATGAAAGAATGCTTCCTTTTCAGTCATATGTAAAAAAAAAAAAAAAAAAAAAAAAAAAGAGAGAGGAGAGAGAGAGATGGCAATTTCCAGTTAACAGCATCTATATTCCTCTGCACCAAGTGTTTAAAACAAGTTGGTTGAGACTGTAAACTGTGCATACTGTGGTAATATTGTTGATGCTGACTTTGCAAAGTACAACCCTGTCCATTATGAATTAATCATCTTTTCCTGGAGGAAGAGGCAAAATAAAACTGTGGAAAAACCATCAAGAGAGCAGGTGAGTGACAAGTGCCTGCAAGTACACAAGTGCAAAACTAAGCAGAATTTATCTCTCCACTCACACTATGGCAACAGAGAAGTCCTATTCATCTGTAATGTTACTGTTCTATGCTGGCAGTACATTACATGACATATACATTACAGTATTACATCCCAGAAAATGCAGTGCAAAATGATGCCTCTTAGTGGATGCTTGTCATGCTGCAGGGTCTGGTATGATTTGGGTCATGGCCATGCTGAGGGTTCAGTATCAGTTTCTATGATGAGTCTGTGCCCCATGGCAGAAGCTTGCTCAATCTTTCTCCCCACTCACAGAAACAGAATGTGAACAGACTTCATCCCAGGGATCATCACCAGCTCTGCTGGCTCACCTACTTCTGTAAGGCAAAACCATGAAGATCAGCAAAGGCCAGCCATAGAAACAGTCACTGACTAGAAGACTTTAGAAATTAACACCTGGTAATTTATGTGACGGCTGCCAGAGATGATGGGGTGAAGGAAAAGTTCTAATATGCAGGAAGGATATCTCCTGGTGATCTAGTTCAGCCAAAAGGGTTGATGTGCTCTTGCCTTCAAGTTCACCCCTGAGCAGCCAAAGGATCCCATGAGCCCTTTGCTTAGCCACTGTCACTGTTCTACACACGCATGTAATCCTTCTGCTGGAGATGCCAGCATTCCAAATGTATCATTTCAATGTATCTTTCCAAATGGCTAATGCAGGAAATATTTCTGCCTGTTTATGCTTCCAACTTTTCCGACTCTGCTGGGTGTTCAGACAGTCTCACAAAAGCAGCTGAAAATTAATTAATAGGCAAATTGCTCTGCACGTGGAAGATCAGAAAGAAAATGCAAAAAGATACACATTAATGCTGTATTTGCTGTACACAAAGAATTGTGTTTTCCTTTTCATATCGTGAATGACTCTAATAAGGCAAGGCAAACAAGAAAAGAGAAAAAGAAAAAGAGGAGACAAGAAAAAGCAATCCTCTTATGAAAAGGAATAGCACAAGCCTCTCCTCTGGACCATCCTATGCCATGGCAGGGTGGATGGTAGGGGTGCTGCGACCTCCCTGAAGAAGTGTCTTTGAAAAGACAGCTTGGGACACAGGCATGTCCCTAGCCTGGTAAGTGATTTTCAGCTCAGCCCAGCAGCGGCTCTCAGGTAACACGGAGAGAGGGACTGAGGCACTGTGTGGCGTTCCACAGAGAACTAGCCTTTATTGAAAGCAGGGCCCTGTTTGAAGGGAGCCTGGGACAGCAGCTCTCTCGAACAGGGAAAAAACTGGGGTTTATATCGGGAAGAAGAGGGGTGGGGAGAAACTGGGATGCAAGTAACTGGGTAGAGCGATGGAGAAGAAAACCAATAAGATACAATAGATTAACATGTAACTCACAAAGGTCTCTGGGAAAGATACCTTCTCACTGTGAGAGCAAAGTGCCTTGCCTAAGGAGAAGCTCTCCAGGGGAGCACACCAGTCCCTTTGCTGGCCAATTCTTTGGCCTCCACAATCCTACATTTCAAAATCAACATAAAATGGCACCTCCTCCAATGAATAGAAAGCTCCATGAAATGCAAAAGTGCAGACTACAGAAAAGTGGTCACATGGATGACATCCTGATGCAGCTGAGTGTAGCAACCAGGTGCCACAGCTATCTGAGGGATGTGTCTGAGAAGAGGATGTCCTGGAAGCCCAGGAACCACTTCTGTGATTCCAGCTCTCAGCCCTTAGAAGGGCTTTTTGGGTGAGATGCAGCTCTTTGAGGTGACACCAAAGAGACGGAGCTTTCGTAATAGATCTCTCAAGAGGTTTTTAATCAGCTCTTTCCTCCAAGAAATCCCAGAATGAATAGCTAGGGATTCAGAGAAAAAGAGGTTTCTATCCCTGAGGGCTGGGGACAGGACAAAGGGGAGGAATCAATGAGATACCTGGAATCTACATGGGCTGCAAGCATGCTGGGCGGTGACTTCTTTTGCCCACCACAACTGTAAGGGCTACTAACCAGGGTTTCTCCCCCAGGCAGAGGGTAGCAAACTGGATCCTAAAGGCTTCCCCTCCAGGGGAGAGTGGCCACATCACTAGTTGGCTCACCATTCTCCACAACATCCAAATAACATGAAATTTGTTTGCACTAAAACAATTGAGGAACTATTGGTATTCATTAAAACAGTCACATAACAGACCCTTTATGTTCAGAAAGTTTAGAGAAAACTAGAAAACCCTCACAGGAACAAGAACACCCAAAACTGAAGATTCCTTCACTGTAAATAAGGATTATGATAGTATAAAGCTTTTCAATTTTAGAAGTTCTAATTGAGAAATTTCATAAAGCTTTTGAAATGTTAATTAATGTTTCATTTTCCAATATATGTGTGAAATAGTTAAATATTGGTTACTTTTCAGGTAGAGGAAACAGGTGTAATTGATTCACTGAGATGACTAAGATTTCACTGAGATTGAAAGCGTCTCAGACCACAATTTACTTACAAGGTAACCCTTTGGTTCTTTTCTTTTGTCAGCCCTTTTAAACTATGAAGATAAGAAGAAATACTAGAAAACCGTAGAACATGTTTATTCCTTCATTCTTTCTAAAAAGAAAACCTAAACAAAACAGCATAAATTCCATCAGATTTCATTAAAAATAAATTATTCTAATGGTCCAGTGTTCATTTCTGCAGAAGAGTGATAACTAAATATCCTTGATATCTGCCCAAAGGGAATATTTAGATTATCTAAGCTGTTACATTAGCAAGGGTTCTATCAGTCAGCCAAACTAGTGGTTTATATTTGTTGTGCTCAATACATATTATTTTGCAGGGTGGTGGGTAAGACTCTAAACTTTTATGTAGTCATCATTTCACAAGCATAAATGCTGCTGTACAGTCACAACATTTCACAGCACTGCACTTTCCACCTGCAGAGCAACAAATGCATCAGAAGCTGTGCAAGTACTACTTTCATTTCACAGATGGGAAAACAGCAGCAAGAGACACACAACAGCTGAGAAGCGAACACAGCCCTGATAACTTCCCGTGATAACACAAGTCTGGACTTGCCGGATTTAATTTTCAAATTTAATTAAAAAAGCTAAGTGAAAACCATCAGTGAGGGAAAGGGAAGGAGATGGGAGGAGAAAGATACATCCAGAACACTACTGAGGCTGGCTCCTTTAAGATCAGCATTATCTCACTCATGGTGTGTGTATAATGGGGTATGTTGAATGCCAGCCAGTTTCTTGCTTTGGACCACATTGTTGCCTAGATGAATGATTCATAATTTCAGCACACTGAGAAAACATGTGGTCACAACAGTGTATTTTAATCTAGCAACAGTGGACAGCTTTTCCCCAGACAGCTAAAATCTACCTCCTTTGTTTTAATTAATCTTCATCACAGGTCCTGGGCTAAGGTGCCAGTCTTTCCCCAAGCAGTCCTCTCCAGCGCACAGCTCCATACCTCTTTAAGCCAGACTGGGGTTTGCTGCGGACAATGAGCCCTATCAAGTGCATTTATATCAGTTCTGTGAGATTTGCAAGCCACACAACCCTTCAATTTGTTTAATTCAAATATTAATATATTTAATGTTAATAACCATTTACTGAGTTTTACATCCTTAGAAAGCACTGACATTTCAACCACAGGTCTCACAAAATATGGAGTAAAGACGTTCAACATCCAATAGATATCTGTAAATTGAAGCATCCAATCACATACCCTTGCCACTCTGAAAGAAATTCTTCTCATTGCTTTGTTACTAATGATCATTAGAATGCTGAAGGAGCTGGCAGTGCAAGGTCACTCTCCCTCATCTTTAAAGAGTTGTGGCAGTTGAGAGAGGTGTCTAATTACTGGAAAAAAAGGCAAATATTACAAATATCTTCCAAAACTACAGGAAAGAAGATGTTTTTAAGGACAAAAAGAAATATCAGAGTTTATCGACTCAGATCTGCTAAAAAAATTCACAACACCATAAAACAAAACAAAGCCAAAAAAACCCCCAAAAGACACACAAACTCATGTACACAAGCACTCAAACCTGTCACAGGTTTCGGTTTCATGAATCCTAGATCAAATTTTTCTTTTAGAGAAACCAATCTGGTTAATCAGATGGAATCCCAGCATCATCACCTGAGTTAGCGCACTAATGCCTTTTGAACAAAGCTGATGGAAAGCGTTATATTCCAGGCATTGAAAAGCCATGACAGAAATATTTCCTTCAATCAAGTTTGATAGAAGCTTTATAGACTAATTTGCACATTTCTTGGTCCAGATCACAGGCCCCTTACTCACAACCGGAGGTTACTGTCCACAGATGCTTCCATAAAATGAAACCAACAGTTGTCCATGATTGTGTCACTGTAGATTTCAAGTATATCGATACTCTTAAGACTGTTTCAAAGTAAATATCCAAAGGACTGAAAAGAAGAGGTCTTTTTATGACCAAATGCATCTCAGTTCTTAAACAAAAGACTATGCCTTTTAAAGTTAAGCAAGTAAAATTAGATTTTGCTACAGACAGTAATTATCATACATTTTACAAACACAAATCTCCTGATGGACATTTTCATTGTTTGTCTTATTACCACTTTCAGTTAAAGGATAATCCTACAGATTGAGCACTGCAATAGGATTCTGACTAATGTTTTACATGCAGGAGCAGAATAACTCTAGTCCTGTGTGGGCCAGTATTATTTGATTTACATAGTCAATATCAGATGTTCTCATTAAAAGCAATATTGAAGTCATACAATTTATTGCCCCAACCATTAGCTATTGGCAGCTAAAACCTTAAATAATGCATAATTGCAATATAATTTCACAGACAGACCAAAATATATGAACTTATGTACCATTTGGGAAAACAATCCAGCTACCTCAAAGAGCCTGATATGAAGCTCTGAGATCAGATGAGGACCCAGAAGGTCATCTAAGGAGAGTCTGTATTATCAAAGTTCTTGAACTTTTGACATAGGTCCCATTCAGGACTGTCTAGAAACGGGAAGTCAGAAGAACAATTGTGATCCTGCGAAGTTCATGAAGAAATAATGAGCAAGATGTTAAAACTAATTCCTTCTCTCAGGATAGGTACATGGCAGGATACGGAAATCTGGTCTGAGCTTTAGAGTCAACTGCACGTAAGACAATGTTTTGACTTCTAAATACTTGCTCTGTGACTTGTGGATATTACTTGTGGAGTCTAAGGAAGTTAAAGTTGATTTATAAGAAGTATGTCACCAAGTACAAAATAAAGTGAGCAATAACCCAATCATGAGTATATACCCAAACAATTTTCTCTATTTTCTCTTTATACACACAATATGTATTTATTTATAGATACACACTGAATATATAAATCATTAAATATACACTATAGGTACATAACATACATGTATATTCACTACATAACTCAATAATTTATTTCAACAAACATGAAACTGAGACTCAAATAGTTAAAAACCTAGAAGTCAAATATTTTAAAGCTCACGTTGAAGCAGATGTCTAGCTTTCCTCCACATATGGCAATGATGCTGTCTGCAGGGTAGGTGGAGAACATCAGGTGTCTCAGGGATTAAGAATCTCTCTGTAGCTAATAACTGAGAAGCACTGAGAAAAGATTTACATTCTAGTCTTCCCCTGACCTTCAGCATCTGATACAAAGTTTTTGGAAAGTAATGCTCCACTTTTTGGCAATAAGTAATTCTGAAATTACTAAGGATCATTCATATCAACTCTTCTTCCATTCTCTTCTCCCATTAACGATTTAGCATTTATTATTCTCTGTTCATGGGACCAGAAAGAGAAGGGGGGATTCAGGGAACATTGTTAGAGTTGGTATTAAAAATGTTTTTTCTTTTCTTTCTTGTGCAGCAATAGCATTTTCCAAAATCTGGAGTTAGATAACAGAGGTGTCTAATTCTGTTCAGAATACCCAGCTGCATATCAAGTGTTTGAATGGGGCTGGCAGAATGTGGGACCTATGGGATGACATGCCTTCATGAATGGGCAATTGACAAGCAAAATAAGCCTAATTTACCTCCCATGCCCTTCAGTTGTGCAGTTAATTTGAATACAGGTGGGTATTTAAAACAATAATAGACATCCCTTTTTAGGGATCAAAATCCCACTGGTGGTGATGGTGATTAAGTATTGGTCTTTAATGTTCCTGTCAGCTGACAGAGCATTTAATGATCCCATTTGGCTTTGTGACATGGTTTAGTATCCACAAATTTGATGGGTCAGTTTACTTGAATATTCTTAATTTTAAAGGTACTTTATCTTCCTGTTCATCAGTGCATTTGCTGCACCAAACAAGGCTCATGCATTTATTAGCTTATGGCTCAGTACAAGGGGGAGCATAAGAGATAATTGCTGACTAAGAGAGAGTGGCTTAACAGGAGATAACACTGAATCTAGAATGAAGTTATGCTGAGAAACCTGCACATCCCTCATTTGCCACAGGGTGGAAATGATCTCAGGAACATATCCCCATAACATTGCTGCAACAGTTCAAATGCAGTAGTTAGGTGCCATATGCTGTGCATACTGATGCAAATGCAGCTGACACCTTCAACCTCTTCAAACAAGCTCTGAACTGAGCACATGATATGGCTTTAAGTAGGTGCCTGAATGCTTCTTTACACCCATGAAAACAGTATGGCTCCTCAGGTGCATTACTAATCTAGCATTTAAATAGTATACTAGTTTTATAAAATTCTATGTAAAACATTGTTTCATAACAAACTAAGTAACTAGATAGTTAGTGTACTAATAAAAGGAAGAGCTCAGATCTGAAAATTCATTTAAGTACTTAATGCCCCTAGGCATTTGTCTCCCATTAGATTTTGAATGGGCAAATTAGGACATAAACTGATCTTCTGAGATCAGGCCAGAGGATTTCTCTCCTACATCACTAATTTGGAAAAATTTTCTAATGATCAAAGACAGATATATCTCTAAAGGGAGATTTTTGATGTTAGCGAGAGAGGAGATAGTGTAACACACATCCCTTTTTTTTCCCTCTATTGACTTGAATAACTAATTTGAAGAGATGCACAGAATGCTCCAGTTCCTCCCAAATAAAGGACTAGTTAAGCTCATTTGACTCAAGACAGTGGTGTGTCATGCAGTGCAGCAGCCTACTCCTGGTGAGCCAAGCAAGCCATCTCTGCACTCTTAGTTCTCCCCACTTGCTAAAAAAATAGAAGATTTCTGTCCCCTTGAGTTGCCAATCCAGCAATCTTAAAATCTCTTAATACTCATATGGACTAAGAGAATGTTTAGATTTTTCACACCTGGTGCATTCCTACTCCAGCTCAGTCCTTTTATCCACACATGTCTGTGGGTTCTTCCTGCTTTTCCTTTTACATAACATAGGTGCAAAGGACTTTTATTTTGAGAATTATGTTCAGTTTGTATTTTAAAGCAGATGGCATTTCCAGTACCACATCAGGGGGCTTAGTGTAGTCAGGAGCTTCCCCTGGGAAAATAGCAGCTTAGTATCAAATGAGCTGGTCTGAAGCCTGTATGGAAAAACCTGTGGCTTCAGAACTCCCCCATTTTTGGGATTGTCAGCCTCAGGGGCACTTTGAAGCATTTACTCCCAGGGCTAACATCAGCCAAAGCCTTGCAGCAACTGCATTACAAGGGAGCCCTCTGAGCCTGTGTGCTGCCACTGGCATTTTGAGTGCTTCACATAACTGGCAAGAGAGACAATTGCTGGCAAACCTTTCTGCCACTTTGCCATTCCCCTCCAGATATGTCACATCTCTTACTTAATAATCTCCATGTGCCCTGCATGCTCTGCACTGTTTCAGTTTTAGGCACTGTTGTTAATCCCTGCCATTTCAGCATCTGGATGCTGGAAAAGGCTGTCAGCTCCTTCTGCACAGACCCGTGAAGCTGTTTGCTTTCCCTTGACCCATAAAGCAAAGAAGAAAAATGGTGACAAGTCATTAACAAGATATTCTGTGTTTCATCTTATGAGTGCCAGCTGTTCCCCAGAAATCACTCATATAAAACCAGCATTTAAAACCTGACTGCTATTGAATGTGAGTGCAGACCACATGAGCACTGAGGAGCTTTTCTGGTTAGGGATAGGGTGGATGATGCCATGGCCCCATGTGGGCCAGCAGCTCCCCAGGGCCAGGGGGACTGCAGGGGATCCCTGTGCTGTCAGGGAGGGTGTGTGACAGCCTGAGGGGCACTGGGGCAGCCCCAGCCCAGGACATTTTGGACAGGTCCCCTGAGGATGGGGGAGGCCAAGGCAAGGCAGGGACAAGGGCTGGTGGATCTGGGCAGAGCACAGCTGTGGGAAGCTGCAGCCCAGCCCTGTTGGGTGTTGCTGGTGTAGGGATTGGCGACTCTGGGAGACTGCCATGGGGTCCAGGGCCATGGGCAGGGTGGGAGCAGCCCTGAAAGAATTGGGAAAGGGCAGGCAGGGCTGCTGGTGCCCCCTCAGGCATGACAGATAGACAGAAACTGTGTGGAAGATTTCTATAATGAGGAAGACCCTGACTTTAAGCAACTTAGGTGAATATATCAGTGCTGCCATGAAATTGTGACAAGTCCATGACATCTGGTAGAGACTTGGCAGAAGTCTGTGTTTCCTTCATAATGAAAATTAATGAAAGCATACTGAGTCAAAACTGACTTCATTTATCTGGGGCCTAGCCCCTGAAATCCAATGCAATTATCAAACTAAACCCCTACAAACCCTTTCTGCTAATGCTTGGAAAAATGCCTGACCTGGAAGACTGAGTATCAGAAAACAATACTCAATGCTCAATGTGTTGCTTGAAGAGATTCCTAAAGTAACTGGTAAGAAATATCAAGTACCAGGAAGTAATTTAGATTAGAATTTTCTAAGTTTGTACCTACAAATTGGGAAGGACCTTTAGTGTTTGCTACTGATTCTTATGAATCTAGCTTGTTTCAAGCCAGACACAGCTTGGGAGTCTCCATGGACATTCTCATTACATGCCCAACGACCAGTTCCTGCTTCATTCCATCACAAATCTAATTTGTATGAAGGAAAAGTCAAACAAAAAGGAAGAACAAAAGCCTCCATGGTGGAGAGCAGAGGACCTTCTGCAACATAATGCTATCTGAAATGAACACAAAATGGCAGCAGCCTCCAGAAAGTACTTGGAAATTTAAAGATGCAATACACAGAAAATTAAGTCATAATTGCTTCCAACAATAGGAAGCCATAGCTAGTTATTACCTGAACCATCTGCTCCCCCAAGCAGCAGTTCTTAACACAGGCATGAGATTGAAAGATCTCACTTCAGGCACACACTCAGTTCACGTAAGAAAAACTACAACAAAAATCAAATGTTTTCCTTTGCATTTCAACATGCAGGAGATGCAACAGCAGGATTAGTCACAGAAAATAGAATTATATAAATTGTATCAGTCATGAAAGTCTCTGCAGCACAAGCTCAGTCCTGTTTCACACAAACGCTGACAAAACTGATAAGCACATTTTCTCCTTACAGTCAGAATTTATAAACTGAAGTGGCTGTTATAATGTAAAAGTAAATGATCCCCTGATCCTCAAATCAATCTTGTGAGAAATAACCTGAATAATGAGTTACAATTGCAAGAGATGAAATTAAGAACAGTTAAATTAGAATCTAAAGGAACAGATAACATTTAGCATGGTATTGGAAACCTAAATTAGACTTTAAAATATATGCAGAGACAGAGGAAGAAGGGGAGAAGTAAGGAACTGGAGCCGAGGCCTCAGATAAAGATGAGCCTTTGATGAGAAATTATCAGGAGCAATGTCAGATTCGCATTATTTGAGGAAAAATCCCCACTTCAAATAGAATTTTTTATGCAACTAGGTTTTAGAGCTTGGCACTATAGGAGGATTTCCATTTGCAGTATGAAATACTCCAAAATGCTTACAGCACAAATCAATTTGTTACAGATGTGATTAGAAATTTTCTCTAAGACCATGCTGCAGCACCAGACATGGAACTGAGCTAATCTCTTTCACAGTTTTGTGCCTCACACTGATGGATGGTCTTCACCCGACAACAGTACAACAAAAAAGGAAAGCATGATCCCTATTTTAAAGGAAGACACTGGAATAGATGACACTTCAAAATCATCTAGGACACTAATTACTAACTGAAGTAATTTATTGTAGAGCAAAGGGATATAGGACCCTGCCATGGGTTCTTGACTAGACAACTGGATTTGAAAAACGAAGAACCAGAAATAAGACATCTTAGTGTTTGCCAGTATTGGATTAAGTACTATGACCCTTGTTTTCCATCCAGATTTGGTAAAACTGAGTTTTCCTCAGAGTCCTACCTAAAGCTGGAACATACGAATTGGAATTTATCTCATCTGACTGCATATGTCTACAGTGAGGCCATTTCACTGATTGCACTTGTACTCCAGCTTTATAACAAGTGAGGGAAAATAGTCACTCATAGGATGTGATTCAACTTGTGCTAAAGCAAATGTTTAACTCAGGTGAGAAAACTGTTGTTCTTGTCCACAAAATTAGCCTGGTAGGGCTAGTTCAGATGTTAGCTCAGATATTTATTCTGCAGATGTTCATCAGATGAGTGCCTCAGGCACTGGAAAATGATAATATATATGATATTATGATATAAATGATAATATATATAAATGATAAAACTCTAAACAAAATGCTCTGGTCCATATATGTGTATTGATAACATCATCCTATCCCCTTCCCAAATTCTCCACATGTCTGTTCAGGTCATCTTTATTGCATCTAACAAAAATACAACTGAGTCAAGTGCTGGGGAAATACAACAGGAAAAAGAGAAACATGATCATTCAGATTTTGTAGGATAGTAAGGAAATGAGAAGGAGAATTTTTGTAACCATTGATGGTAATACATAGTGCTTGATGACTATTGTCATCCAGATTCTTCTGCTGAGCACTTTAAATCAATAATGGCAGAAACACTAGCAAGAATCTTAAATAAAAGCTATTTTGAATTGCCAGGGAATTAAGGATGGAATAATAGATCTTTCCTACTGTTTCCCTATTTATGTATTCATCCACTGTCTAGTTATTAATCTATTTCTCTAGTATTTGTTGGTTGATGTACGTTCCTATGAAGAGAATTTTTAAGGAATGTCTCAGATTATCAGTCACCTTGAGTCTGAGTACTTGCGCCAATTCCTGTGATTCTGTCCTGCAGACCACATGACAAGTGAACCACAAGGAGACAAGGTCATTATTGAGAGGTTAAACAATGGGAATGAGCTAAGGGGAAGTTTCAATAGATGGTTTTTGTCATGAGACCAGTTAAATCTATATTTTCCAAATAAGTCATTGCAACAAAAGAAAGGTGAGTAAATTCTTCTTTACAAAATAATGGAAAACATCAGAGGAAAGCCATGCCAGAGGCCCCACTACTGTCCAATTTGGAGCTTCATAGTTCCCCTTCAGGAAACACTTGCTTAGAAGACCTACAATGTTTCTTGCAGTATTTAGAGCTGGGTTTGGCTTTGACATCAGCTGGGATTAGATCAGCTCCTTCTAACACAGCCTTGATTATCATGAACCTGAAAGATGTTGGAATAATCAAGCTTTCGTATAATCAAAGGCATATTAAAAGTATTAAATACTTACATTGAGACACAACTGTGTAACAGCTAACACACAGTTACAGATCATTGGCTTTTGAAAATCACAAAGTGAAACAAATATTTTATTTCATGTTGTTATTATTTCAGTGACATTCTGTAATCCAAACAAAGCCCTATTAAAATAATTAAAGGAATTTTTATTGTATTGTACTATTTAATTATTGTCATGGCACCAGGAGACTCTCCTAGCTGAGGATGATTATTAAAAATAAAATATATTGTAAATAATAATCCTTAATAATCATATTTTCAGAAGTGTTGATTCTCTAAGTACACTTGGAGGAAAACCTGGTGTATTGCAAAAAGAAAACTGAAGCTTGAGAAAATTTTGTGACCCCTCCCCAACAAGTTAATGCTAGTAGCATCACTGGTTACATTTACTAGACCATATGCTCCATAGTCTAATTTTTCTCCCATTAGGATACAGCCCTAAAGTGAGTCATGAAGTCAGTCTATTCCCATTATAAATTAGTGTTATTTCACTTCAGCCTGAAGATTTAAGGCACTACCTAAATATAAAGAAGTAATCTAATAGCCAATCTAGTAGCCAACTTTTTGTAGCACTGGATGAAAAGACATGAGTCATTTGACACCAGTGAGGTTCAAAATATGGCTTAAATTTTGCATTAAAAAAAAAATCAGTCTTGTTAGATACCATATGCTTATTGCCAAAATCATATCAAAGTTGACTAACAATCAGTACCTGGTGACTGTGGTGCTTGACTCAGAAATGTGTCGACAAATGAAAGCATCTCTTTGCTGTGTAGGCCAAATAGCATTTCATGATAGGTAAAAAAATTTGGGAAGGAAAAAAATCTCTGTAATATAAATTATATTATACATACAGTTTGTAAACATGAAAGGGATGAAGTATACCTGCTCTGCAAATAAATACTCTGCATCAGAAGAAATAAAACATCAATGCATATGAATCAAGGCCAATCTGTATGACCTGGTCATAGTGGCATTAAGTTCTGGTTTGTTTTTTTTCACAAACCTGATTTAAAATATTTTTTTCACTTTTCCTACAGTTTATAGCACTGGAGTGGATAGCAGAAAATAGTGTTATACTTGCAGAACAGGATTGAGTTCTATGGGCTCAGAACCCTGTCCCTGATGTCACTAAGTACTTTTCTGTGTCCTTGTGTATTTTTCAATCTCTTCCTTTCTTCAATTCCTAGCTAGACATCCTAGTAATGACTAAGAATTACATATTGGGAAAACATCCAGTCTTTTCTCTGAAGACTTGATATTTCAGTAAAGCAGTGAGGACAAAGGCAACACATGTGAAGGTGCCAGACCAAAGTCACTGTGGAGGTAGAAGTGAGGAGAGATTTTTTTCATAAACACAGCTGTCTCTAACTGCAATGATACTTGAATTTTTATTTTTGTAAGCATTATATTTACCACTGATACTCTTGTTTTTTTCCTTTTCTCCCTCTTTTTTTTTTTTTAACTTCTCATTAATCCCTCCTCCAAACTTCATTGCCAATGACTGAAATGCATAAAACCATTTGAGATACATGAGCTGTGAAAGGTTTTTAGCAAGTGATGAATGCAATTTTCATTTTACTCCAGTCTCATTTATTGCATGCAAGAAAAGTTTAGGAGCAATTTTACAGGACATTAAATCATAAATCCTAATTTGGGTATTTTATTTCTTTTGCTAACCTACAGAGTGTAGTGTAGTTGACTTGAATTCATTAGACTTTTTTTGGAGAAACTCCCAATACAAGTCTGGATTGGGACAGCTCTTGTTCAGCATACACTTGACTAAAAGGATATGTAAAGCTTGAGTTTTGAAAGAAATGCCCTTAAATAATCTGAAAAGAACAAAACGTAGCATGAAAATCAGATTCAAGTTTGTGAAAGAAAAACCAAAGCACAAAACAGAGCTGAATTTTAAAACAGAAGAAAAAGCAATTCTAGATCTTCAGTAGAAGGTAGGATGAATACTCTCTTTTCATTCCTTCCCATAAAGGGAAGAAGTCCACAAAACATGTCTGGACAATATATAACATTTCAGAAATGACTGAATTTAGTAATAGATAAAATGATTCCCTGGGTGTGTGGGGTTTTCAGAGTGAAAGATATCTCTTGGACTGTACTCCCATACATAACTAAGAACTAGCAAAATAATCAAAATTCCTGGTTAAACAAAAAAAAATAAATATGAAGAACAATAAAAATTTTTGAGAATAACAGGGCAAAAACAGGTGACTTGCATGGGATAATTATAATTTCCTACCATGATTGAATAATAAACCAGGGGAGAAAAAGAAAATGCCACAGGAAAAGGTCAACCAGAGAAAGAAATATGGCCAAAGTTTGGTCACAATGAACTAAATGCCCCCATACAGAATCAGAGCAATGGTTTTCTATTCAGTTTGTTCACTCTGTTGTATCACTCAAGAAAAGGGAAATAAATCAGGCTGGTGCCTGGCCTTTGAAAAACAGTGGATCCCAGTGAATCATCCTGTCATTGACATAATAATTTGATCTCTTTTTAAGCCTCTTTCTACACATCTATCAGCTGGCAATAATAGAGTTATGACCTGTGTTTTCATGATGTGGCCTTTTTCCTTTGCTTCTTAAGGTAAATAAAGTATAGCATTTGGAAGCAATTTATTTAAAAGATAAATTTATCATCATGTCCACTCTGCCTATAGAGAGAAAATCAGTGCCAGAAATGAGATCTGCATGAAACTACACCTGAAAGCCCAAAATGGCATCAAAACATTTCATTTTAAAGTACTGAAAACTTCTGTTTCTTTCTCTTCACACTTAATGTGTAGTTCTGGGTTCCTCAAAGATAAAGTGCTCAAACACCTGAAGAAAAATTTCTCTTTATACTTTGAGCTTAATCACAAGGGCCTGAAAATCTCAGAAAAAGACAATGTAAGGAATATTTCTGGAGAAATCAAATAAATGAATGGAAACTCTCTGCTTTCATACATTTTCCCAGTCTCAATATTGAACTCTTTCCTGGATTAGACTCATTATGAAAAATTCCTCCAGTGCAAATATAACAATGTAAAAGAGGGACTCATAGTTCTTTGTGAACTTTTAAAAGTTCATAATTAGACAATGGATAGTATTCCAGCTTCAAAAACTAAGAATCTGTTACTTTTATTGTGTCATTTTGTATCAAAAACCATTGGAAGAGCAGAAAGTTGCAAAATATAATCTGTTTTTTTCACTTTTCCTCCTTTCTTCCCCTGTTCTAACCATTTTTATATCCAAAGTAGATGATACAGAGAAAGCACTAGAAGTGCCTTAATATTCATTGCTGCATCTGGAGTCAGAAATGTGAGGAAAGACTTTTGCTTTGGACCTTCAATGTAGTTTCTAATAGGTATGATGGGGCTGTGAAGTTTGTGTAAGACCTGCGTAGCCATCCTGCACACAAAACCATTATCTGCTCTGCAACTGAGCTGGGACACTCCTGATTCTATACTGACTGCATAAGAATAAAATTTAAATAGGAACTTGGGGAAAGTGAAGATCAAGGAAATGCAATGTACAGAAGAATATCAAATAGATGCCACTTTCTTCTCCTTGACCTTTGTGTCTGAACCTATTGAAAATTTATTGATCTAAGTTTCCCATTTAGATCACCTAAGCCACTGACTCCCTGCTATTAGAAATAGCAATCTCTAGTAACTACCAAACAGCATTAATTATTGTGTTCCTCAGTAATCTCACTGTAGTTCATGAATAAATTCACCCATTTTGCTATTCTTAACCCTGCAACTCCACTTTTTAGGAATCCTTTTCTCAATTCAAAATTATTCATAAACAGTTCATATCTATTTATTCCCTTACCATTTTTTCTTTTAGCTTAAAATGGCTCTTCTTCTTCTCTGATCTTTATTCCTTTAGCACATTTCAGCAATATTTCCTCTCCAGCTTTATTTTGCTGGGTTAGGTAAGGCAAGTTTTCTCCTATAGTCTCTTGAGCAATAAATTAATCATTCCACTATTCATCTAGTAATTCCTTCCTGTACCTACTTCAGGTTAATTTAATCTTTCTTGACTGTGGCTTTACAGATTTTTCAGTGTTGTAAAATATTTTTACTGGCATAATATGAAAGCTTCCCACATCTGGCATATATTTAATTGTGGGAAATGAATATCCATTTTATCTTTTTGTCAACAGTGTCCTACAGTTTAAACAGCTCTGTGGTGTTTATCCTTCTGTTTTATTCCTAGGTATCAATCATATGACCCTCCAGTTTGTTTAGGCTGGGCAGCCTAGACTTTCTTCTTTCACAAGTAGATATTTGTTTTCTTAATCATTTTAACAGTCTTCCTTTTTCTTTGCTCTCATCTGAATTTGTCTTTCTTGCAGGTGGTGAGACTCACAGTATTCCAAACAACACCTCCCCACAACTATGCTATTAACACTCTCATATGTTTCCTGATATATCTAAAGAGAACATTTGAATTTTTGATGATGGCATCATATCAGTGACTCAAAGTCATTTGGGGACTGACAGATATATTCAAATAGTTTGTCTTGTCTTTCTGCTCTGGACAGTAAGGTGCAAGGACACTGTAGAAATTATTTGCAGTTAATCCTGGTGCATGATGTTACACAGTAGCTCATTTTGCCATTTTTCTGTTACCCTGACTCTTCTGATATTTTGTTCTTCATGTATAATTTTCATTAGCTAATTTCTATAACTGCTGTCTATTGTGTCTGTGTCATCAGCTCCTCTCTCTGTGCTCCACGATCATTCAGACATACAATATTGCTCCTAACTTTATTTTTTCAGAAAATATACCACTAATTATTTTAAAGCCCAAAAATTCTAGTTCTAACATTTCCTTTTTTTTTTTTTTTGTCTGACTTTAACCTCCTTCTCAACTATGTCACCCTTTTTGCTTATCTGCATCTTCCTACACAGAGCTAGTAATTCCTCAATTCTTCACACAACTTCATAACTGTAACCACATAATTCTGGCTAGATAAGATCAGATGCATTTTCTTTGTATAGGAAAAAACCCCAAACAATCAAACAAACAAAAATCAGACAAACAAACAAAAACACAGAAAAAAATCAGGTTATGCTGGCAGCATCTACATTCAATAAACCCCTGTAACATCCTATTCCTCATTCTCTCCAATTCCTATTTTCTTATGAATTCTTAACATATTTCCAAGGTTGGATCCATGGATTTATTGTTTTCTATTACACCATTTTTTTCCATATAATGGCATTGCATTTTCCTCTTTCCAGTTTCATGACATTGCAAACTTCAAGTGCACACTTTAAACCTTTCCTTTCTGAATTATTTAATTTGCCAGTTCTTTCTGGGTTCTGGGCTGCATATATGATCTACTCACTTTCACTTGACACCTTTCAACATTTTTATTTTAGTTTCTCATTCCCATTAACTATCTTCTCTTTTTCTTCATATATATCATGAATATACTTCATGATACATGATACTTCATGAAAATACTTCAAGTTTTCGTGCAATGACCCTCTGTCATTTCATACACAAATTAGGAGAGTCCTGAATTTTCACCCATTGTTTTTTTCCATATGACCAATTTTCTCCATTTACACCCTGATAGAAATTTTTAGAGTTTTTTTTTTAGAGTGCACAGACTACTGAACAATAGTTTAAAATATGCATCAAATCATACTTAAAGTATTTTGAGGGAAGGTTGCCTTTTGAAATTTCTCTCCCTGTCTGGATTTCCCTGGATTCTATCTTTAAAAGAATAGAACATGTCTCTTGTCACTCAAACTCAGTCCTGGAAGTAGTAATTCAAAAGGTTTATGCTTTAGCAAAAAATAATACCAGGAAATAAATGTTAATGCCAGTTTTTCCAGCTTCAGAACAATACTTTTGATACGCAAATAATGGAAGTCTTGATTCACTTTCACAGTAAGAAAATAAATGAATAAAAGTAACTGATTCTGGTTTATTAAAATATTTCATTGTTGTGTTTTTCTCATTTACTCCAGTAATGCTTAAATGGCATCTGAAAATTGGGTCATTTTGTGTTTCAGTCTATAAAACATACAAGGAATGACAATGTCTGTCCTCAGAGGACTAATCCTGTGCTATGGTAGGATATATTCAGTAGCTTCAGCAGGACATGGAAAAGCCTCCATTCTTTTTATGATCCAAACGATAAACATAGCCAAGGGCTTATGGGGCTGTCAAGCATTTTTGCACACAGGGGCTTTTTGGGAGAAGAAGGTTGTTGAAGAGAGGCAAATCAAATATATAGATGTGTGTGAGAGAAAAAAGATAAACTTTCTGTGGCTTTATTGCAATATTATAGTGAATTTGACTTCTCTACAGGCTTTTAAAACTCTAATTTTAGTTTCCTGTCCCTACTCATGGGTAACCTGATTAAGCCAGTGGTAGGTCTGCAGAGTTCTGATCACATGGGGCACAAAAGGCTCTGGTTTCATCATCACATCCCTTTCCACTGACAACATGGGGATGGTTTAGGAAATAGCTTTAGTTTTCAAGAATTAAAACATTGTTTTATAAAACCCTTTATTTCCTTGAATCTCTGAGTAGGCTGGATATTTATTTACAAAGAGGAAAACAATCACAATGACCTATTAACCTCTGCAATCTCATTTGTGTTGATGAATTCCAGGGGACGGAATAATTCATTAGGTTCTTGGCTGCATATTATTCCATTTTCTTCAGTGTCACACATATAAAGATAGTTATTTGAGAATAATTTCTGGGGATAGGGATAAAACCAAATTACTTTTGCAGTGGCTACTGAACACATGTATATTAAACTAATTATGAAATGTATTGCTCCTCATGGATCAAATAATATCCTGTGTGGCTCTGCTGGCCCTCTATGTTCATTTGTTGAAAATCTATTAATAAGAGCATATTCTAACTTGTAAATCATTATCTCCACAGCTCATCTAGCACAGAAAGAATGGAGACATCCAGAATGATTCTGTGCAATCTAAGACATCACAGCTCTGAGTAAAACTTCTCATTGATTTGGCCTTGTTTTAGAAAAGGGAAATGTATCCCCAAGGCATTCTGACGCACCAGTGTTCATTTCTCTTTTAATACAAATGGCAAACAGAGATTCCTATCATGTCACAGCACAACACCTAGATGCCAATGTTCCACAATTTCTTTCTTACACAAGCAATTCTTTACTGTTTTGTACTCCCAGTTTTTACAAAAACCTTAATTTATAGCTATGAAGTGAGCTTTACTTGTTAATTACAGATGTGACAGGAAGTGGGATGAAACCTGGTACAAGGTAGCAGCTGAAGGGTTTGTCAGATGGTGGATGTTTTAAGCCACTGGCTGTTATGTGTGGGCGTGGGTTGGAGACAGATTTACAACTTGAGTCCTCTTGATAACAAAACAAAACAATGTGCTTTATTGTTCCAAACCTTCTTATACAGGGGTTTTGAATTTCCCACATTTAGGTATCTAATTGGCATGGATTTAATACTACGCAGCTCCTTGACTAGTGAGATCTCTGTTCCATGACTGAACAGGATTGGCTGTGGTTTCTGAGTTTAAACCTATCCTATTATTGCTCACCCAGGAACTTGTTTATCTAACTAAGACAACCAAATTTGGTTTCTGTTTTTGGCCAGATTTATCTGTCCAGCTACAGACTAGCTGTACCATGACAATTCACTCTTTCAGTTATATTAAAAAATGTAAAAGTGTTCTTTGTTATCTTTCTTGCAGGCACCTTGCAGACAAGAAGACAAAGATAGAGTTTATTCTGAATGACTCAAAGAATGAGTTTAATTTGAATGAGGCTTTTCACTCAATTTGACAAACCGAGCTCCCCCCCAGCCAACGATGTGTATCACTGGAGCTGCAGTGTTCACGTCTAGGAACTGTCAGGTGAAATTACTAACATTCATGCTAGTATGTAACAATTTAACTGCTTAAAGTTACAAATTACAACTCAACTCTATAAACAGGAATCCTTTAAAACTGAAATTACAATTTACCTTTATAAATAAGAATCCTTCAGAACTGAGATGATAACTCTATAAACAAAAAACATTCAATTTATAGAACTGTGAGAAAAACCAACTTAACAGAAGAAACAATTTGTAAACAAATAAAATCTTTAACTGTTATTTCAAGAGTCACGTATTTCCATGAGGTAGGTGTCTAAGTTGTTCTGGTCACTCTTCATGCAGCTCCATCACATCTGTTGCGGGGCCATCAGGAGGATGCCGCTTGTGGTCCTGGGCAGGTCCTGGACACACCTGGCAGGTACCAAATGAGTTTTGGTATCTGTAGAAACACAGGCATAATTCCCGTCCCTAGGTAATGAGACCTCATGGGCCCCCTATGCAGGGATGTGAAGGTCTGTCACCATTACCTTGGGCTTGGGCAGCTGAACATCACAGGATGATTATAATGATAAGAAGTGATTTAAAATGACTGAGTTCTGGGACTTTCCTAATACTGTTAAATGACATAGTGAATAGATAGCTTTAGCTACCCTGCTCTGTGGGGATTCACCACACATTTGGCCTTCTTGTTTTTTAATTATATGTTTTA
This sequence comes from Cyanistes caeruleus, assembly GCF_971803275.1. NCBI lineage: Eukaryota > Metazoa > Chordata > Aves > Passeriformes > Paridae > Cyanistes > Cyanistes caeruleus. Next base: position 92,719,023 of record NC_141702.1, read on the forward strand.
AAGTGCTATGTGCACATTTTATGATGTCTTGTCTTGTTGTTAATTGGGGAATATTAGTTTTGTGTAATACACCTTAGAGATGTAGGAAATGGTTTTTTGGGGGGGAATGTATGTAGGGCTACTGTTTGTTTTGATGATGTGAGGGATGCCCAAAGCTGCAAAAGCTGATTGCTAATGTGTGATAGCATCTCGACTTTTTTTGTGTGTGTGTGTATTGTAGCTCGTATTGTTGATGAAAAAGTATTAATGGATAAATGTATATATTTTAGATGTTTTAATTTAGGGATGTGTGTGATACTGGTTTGTTATATTTGTAAAGCTCACAGCTTACAGTGGTTTATTCTTATTTGCAATGGTGCAGTGTGGCCTTGGCAGTTAGTATAGGTGTTAACTATATTAGGAGTTTTTGTGTTTGATAATTGAAATTGTTGTAAGGTATGAATACTTTGATGGAAAAAAATTGTATTATGCTTTTGCTTGTGCATAATATTTGCAAATATGCAAATATGCATAACAGCATATTTGGCTGTGGTACCGTCTAAGCAGGGCTAGCTAGCATATTTGCTCTAACATTGACCTCTGTGATGAAATTTGGTAAATTTGTATGACTCTTGATGTGTAAGATATAATAATGGTAGGTTTTCACTTGGATGTTATGGCATAGAATTTTTAATAAGTTAAGTACTTGTAGCTTGTTCATTTTTCTCAGTAGTGCTTGGTTTAATCCTTGTGTGATGTTAGCTATATGTGCAGAATTAGTTACAATATTTAGAGGAATGTGGGGAAAATGTTGGAAAGCTATAGCTACAGTACATAGTTCTACTAACTGAGGTGATCTATTCTTATAACCAGCTAATGTTTGCTACTCACTTTTGTCTTTCTATGTTGCAATGGTTTTCCCCATTTTTCTAGAGACATCAGTAAATACAATAACACCTTTTAAGAGTGCTTGGGTATTTGGAGGTTTAAGAGACAGTGTAGTTTCTCCTCTTAATTTTATTAATATATGGCTTGGTAAATGACAAGTGATTTGTCTTGTTAAGTTTTGCAAGGCACTTTACATGGCTGTACTGTTGGCAAAACACTATTCAAACTGTTCTTGTGTTACAGGTATAATGATTTTTGAAGGATCTCTAGCATTCAATTGAAAACACCTGTGACAGCATTTGATAACTAATTGTGCAATTAGTTCAAAGACAGTGGGTGCTGTCTTTTTTGGTTGATGAGGTAAAAATATGTACTCTAGAATGTGTAAATGATCAGGTCAGTGAGTATCCTACTATCTAATAATACCAGTAGGGTGAAGATTTACAATGAGAATAATTACAGTGATAATTACACCTCTGGGCATATCTGGTGGACATGTTTGTTTGTGATAGCTTTTTTTACTGTTTTGAGAGCGGCTTTTGCCTCTGGGGTTAATTTTCTGGGGGGAGTTAAATCAGGATCACCTTTTAGGTCATGTAAGAGTGATAATTGTGAGTTCACTAATTTGAAGTAATGTCTGACCTAGTTGATGGGTATCCAAAGGTTTTTGTGCACTGTTTAGAGTCAGAATTTTGAAAATTTAATTGTTTGTGGATGTATAGTTTGATTCATTATTTTGAGTCCCAAATATTTCCAGGGTGCTTGCTGCTGCACCTTCTCTGGTGCTACCTGTAGCCCAAATGTTTTTAATGCTTCCAACAGGCTTGTCTGAATCTGTGAGAGTTCTTTTTTGGTTTGGGTTGCAAATTTTGCCACCATGCAAAATTGTAGTGATAACAGTACACCCCTGGAAATTGCTCTCTCACTGATTAGAGTGCCTGTGCAATGTACCACTGACAAATTGTGGGGCTGTTTTTCATCCTCTACGGCATAACGTGCTATTGATAACCTTGCACTGGTGCCGCATTATTAACAGAAGGCACTATAAAAATAAACTTTGGGGTATTATGTGGGTGTAATGGAATAGTGGAAAAACAGTCTTTCAAGTCCACAATCAGAATGTCCCAGGGGGCAGGTGTCGTTGTAGGAGATGGCATACCAATTTGCAAAGTGCCCATGCTCTCCATCACAGAATTGATTTTTCTTTGGTCATGGAGCAACCTTCATTTACTAGATTTCTTTTTTATAACAAATATTGGGGTGTTCTAAGTGCTTCTAAATGGCTCTATGTGTCCTTGAGCTAGCTGCTCTTGTACTAATGATTTTAGGGCATCTAGTTTCTCTTTCCTAAGGCACTACTGTGGTATCCTTACAGGCTGAGTAGTGAGCTATTTCAGAGCTGATGTGGGACATCTTACTCCCTTTAATACAGTGGCCCCTATTAAAAATCCATTCCCACCCATACTCCCCATGCAGACAAAACATCTCTCCCCCACAGGTTCAGTGGTGCAGCAGTGACCTATGGCCAAATTGTAGTTATTTTTCCCTTAGGATTCTTAATTAGTATAGGACTGCTGTTCAAGCAGCTCTGTGTGGTCCCTCTGAGGCCAGCAACGGTAGATCCTGTAGGTGTGGTAGACCACGATGAAGGACATGTGTTGGCAGAGATCATGGTGATGAATCATGTCACCGACCTTTATCTGTGAAGGCCTCACCTTAGGCATTATAACAGTACAAACCATATTAGGTCTTTGATTACCTACGACCTGAGTCCAGTACACTTGGGGCTCTCCTGTTGATTCGAAGCTTTGGTCTCCTCTCTCCCTAGAATCTGCTTTAGGGACAGAAATCATAAAAGGAATAAGTTGTGCAATTTGGGTCTTAGCAGGTATAGTGACAGGAGTAGGGATTGACACTATGGCTTGTATTTGTCCTGTAAAATTTGCATCTATAACACTGGGGTGCATAACAATACCTTGCAGCGTGGCACGGGATCTTCCTAGAAGCAGTGTACTCAGTCCTTTCCCTATGGGCCCCTGGGCCTTGAGAGGGACTTTATGTACCTGTAATGAGTTTATGGTTATTGCGATTGAGGTGGAAACATCTACACCAGGTGATCTTCTTGTCCTTGCTATGAATTGGTCATAAAAGCCTGCACCGGAGGGTGGGAAAATACTTGTTTTGTCATGCATTTCCCCTTCACACTGGGCTTCCTGTTTCCCTGGTCTTTGAGAAACTGGACTTACATACTATGGCTGTATGTCCAAATCTCTCACATCAGTTGCAGTTTGTATTCATACCCCTCCATCCTTGAAATGTCCCCGGTGGGACAGATCTGTGGGGATGGTTTACCTTCATGTGGCCTTGTTGTATACATTTGTAGCAACGGGGTGTTAATTTAACAGCATCTGTAACAGTATTACCTAATATATCTATGTTAAGTGATCTAGTCCTAACCTCAGCACATGCATTTAAAATATCTTCTAGGGATGGATTCTCTTTAGGTAATGCATCTATAATCTTTCTATAGTCTTTGTTTGCATTATCTTGTGCCAGCTGTGGCATTGACTCTTTGCTTCACTGTTTGTGATCTGCTTTTCTATAGCATCTTGCAAATGTTCTATGAATTGCATATATAATTCACTGGGGTTTTGTCTTACCATTCTTACTTGAATATCTTTGGGTTGTCACAGACAGGTTTGTAATTTTTGTTAGAGCCCACATTGCTAAGTCCTTTGCTTGGGCTAGGATTGAGAAATTCAGGCAAGCTTGAGTTTTTGGATCTTCTGTGAGGGGGCAGTCTTATGAGTTCAGAGCTCCTTGCCCCAAAACATGGGTCTTGCTGCAAAGCTTTTGAATTTTGTAGTCTCTGGTCTTTTGTATAAGACCTCTAGGCTGATTCAAACATTATATACTGCACTGGAGTACAAAGTAACTTTATAATTTGCTTCAAGTCATAGGGGGTTAATTCACTAAGAATTATAAATCGACTTATATTTGCAACAGTAGGTGACCCTAGCCTGTGTTTAGTAGCCAGCTGGTAAAAGGCTTTGCTAATTAAAGGGTATGTATTTGTCTGGTGTAGTGCCATTACCTTGCAAAACTGGGAAGCTACAATTGCTTCTCCCTCCTGCTGCCAGTCCTTTGATGATAGTGAACACATGGGTACAGAAATTAGTTTATCCCCCTCTATATACTAACATTCAATCCCTTTTTGTATTGCCACTATCTAGAAGATTACTGGGTCTTGAGTGGGGATGGTTGCCACTCGGAACATCGATGAGGCTGGAGCTGGTGTCTGCAGATTTGTAGGGGCTTCTTTGGAGCTGGAAGCAGAGTGGAGACTTGGGTTCCCTCTGTGGGTATTTTGTGTTTCTATCAGTGATGTAGATCTCTTGGGTTGTTCAAACCTTGGCTGTATGTACAATGGTGCTGGTGTACTGGTGGGAACGGGGTCAGGACCAGGACTGGGGCCAGGATCCAGGTTGGGATGTTGTTAGCTTTTGCTTCCTGGTGTATTTCTGGGTGTGACATTGTTGACCACATCCAGGTACTCCTAGCAACGTGTCATCAGGCCCCACCCATGGATTACATTGGCAAGTAGGTACAGTCAACGGAGGCAGGATCATGAGCACAGTTTCAGAGTTGAGCTACTCCAATTTTGGCAGAGGCAGCCTGGGAATTTCCATGGTGATGAAAGGTGTGGGCGGCTCCATCACTGATTGTCCTTGTGCGCTCAGTGCAGGTGGTGGGGGGGGGCTCAGCCAGTGGCCACATGACTGTGATGTGGCAGTGGGTGGCCCTGCCACTACGGTGAGGCACCCCAGACAAGCACAGCACCCCCATGGTAATGTCATGGGGCACCCCAGCACCACACAGCACTCCCACAGCACAGGAACTTCTCCATCGCCTGCCCAGGCTTCTCTGGCCACCAGGGTTGTGGCTGCCACTGGGGGCCCACCACTTCCCTGTGCTCCACCACCATGTGGAGGGATTATGCAATCTGGTTCATCACCACTTGCTGCAGTTTGTCCGTTCACCAGGGCACTGCCAGCCACTTGAGCACCACAGCAGGCAGGGTTGTGGAAAGTGTCTCACTAGAAAATGGTGAGGGCACAAGGGGCACATTTAGGGTGGCGCAGCTGCGCAGGGCAGCCATTTTGTCTGGCCATCTCCTCCACAGGCTTGGAAGGGTGCCTAACCCTGCTATCTCCTCCAGCGCCTAGTCCTCACCCTGTGGCTCAGTATTTAACAACTTCATGAAGTTCAAAATAAGTTTTTCAGGGTTTTATAACTTTTATTGCACTTTCATTGCCTCTGGAAGCTGCTTGAATTATAAATTGGCCAGTTCATACCCAAGTATTCAAATCTACAGCAGCCTCTTTTGTTGTGTCTTACCCATGGCTCTTAGCCAACATAAGTAAAGTTAACAATGCCTCTTCATCATATTCTACCTCCCATTCTTCTAAGAGAAGCAACTGTGCCTTCAGAACTGGATGTTCCTGCATGGACATCTATCCCCGCCATGGGTCTGGTGGTTGTTTTCTTCTATTTTCTAAGGTAAGTCTAAAAGAATTCTGGATATGAGTGGCTTTTCACTGCAAACAGCTCTGCTCGCTGTATTATGGCAGCTTTTCACTTCTAGGTCAGGCTCTGCACATGCTGTCCCTTATCTCCCTCTGCTGGACTTGCAGGATGGCTGCTGTCATCACACTGGGGTCACCATATGTCATGTGAGGTCATGGGCTGGAGACAGATTTTCTCTCAGGACTTGAGACATCTTGATCAGAAGACAAAACAGCATGCTTTATTGTTCCAAACCTTCTTATACAGGGGTTTTGAATTTCCTGGGTTTAGGCGTCTGATTGGCCTGGGTTTAATACCACCCAGCTCCATGACTAGTGAGATCTCCTTGATCTCATGACTGAAAAGGACTGGTTGTGGTCTCTGTTGAAATCTATCCTATTATTTCTCACCCAGAGACTTGTTTATGTAACTGAAAGAGCCAAATAGTGTTTCTGTTTATGGCCAGATTTATCTGTCTAACTACAGATTTAGCTGTACTAACTGGCCGCTATTAAGTAGTACTTCCATTTCTGCCATTAACACAGTAAATCTGTCTAACACATGAAACCATGTGACAAAAGACAGGTTGCAAATGGGTTTGCAAACATTTGTGTAAGTCTAGCTGTGGCAGCCACCAGTAAAGAGTATATGATATGGATCTCAGTGTCTACATCTGTGATATCTGTCAGCTTTCATTTTAATTTTGAGCCGCTGACAATTGTCTGAGACAGCTTATTGTTTCTCTAATTATAGACTTGGAGTAAGAAGTAGTTATAAAAATATTTGGGGACTTGTGTTTGTTTCCTATAAAAGAGCCAGGTGAGGCACTTTCAAAAGGCTGATTTTGAAAAAGACAAGCTCAGACCCTTTTAGATGCAGTAAAGCCAAGTGCTGGATCCCGCACTTCGTTAACACCCCAGACAATGCTACATCCTGGGGGCAGAGTGGCTGGAAAGCTGCCCAACACAAAAGGACATGGGAGTGCTGGTCAACAGCAACTGAAAATGAACCAGTGTGTCCAGGTGGCCAAAATGGCCAATGGTTCCTGGCTTCTATGAGCAATTGTGTGGCCAACAGGACCAGGGCAGTGGTTGTCTCCCTGTACTCAACACTGGTGAGGCCCCACCTCGACTGTGTTCAGTTCTAACCCTTTGCTACAAGAAAGACATTGAGATGCTGGAGCATGTCCAAATAGCAATGGAGATGACAGAAGACCTAAAGAGTAAGTCAGACAAGGAGAAGTGGAGGGAGATGGGGATGTTTAGCCTGGAGAAAAGGAGGCTGAGGGGGGACCTTACCAGGCTTTACGACTCCCTGAAAGGCAGGTGTAGCCAGGTGAGGTAGCCTAGGTTACCAGCAACAGAATGAGAGAACATATCCTCAAGCTGCACCAGAGGATGTTCAGATTTGAGATCAGGAAGAATTTCTTAACTGAAAGCACGGTCAAGCATTGAAATGGGCTGCCCAGGGACATTGTAGAGTCACCATCTCTGGAGACGTCTAAGAAATGACTGGACATGGGACTCATTGCTATAGTTTAGTTGACAAGGTGGTGTGCGATGAAATGTTGGACTCTACGATCTTGGAGGTTTTTTCTAACCTTAATGATTCTATGTATCTTATGGAAAATAAATTCCCTTTATTACTTTTCAAGCTGGACATACAAAACTTTAGGCATCAAAAACTAATGTCCCTTTAAAAATATTCAGACATGTAGTTGATGTTTATCTCAAATGAACACCCCTCTTGTTTGATTTTTGAAAGAGCATTCATGCTCAGACAAGGCAAAAAGTATGAGATAAAATTTTCTTTGTAATGAGTCACTACAATAGGATTTGAGTTTGGATGAGGACCATGAAAGCAACTTAAATTAATATGGTCCTAAGTTAATAGGATAATACTATCAGTAATTTTTACAGGCCTTTCCAACATCTTCAAGCATGAGAGTTTCTATTTAGTAAGGTAATTAAACATCTTAAATTACGCATTTATGTGTTTTGGCATACTTACAAAGAACCTCCCAGAAGCACCATAGCCAGACTTTGTCTATCAACAATTGGTAAATGATTACAATCCCCACAATGTGTGGATTGAGATATTTTATCAGTCTCTTGGAAAGAAATGTACATAGTATGTACACACATAATTGTATATTTTGTATATATATTGTATACAATTGTATTGTGTAGGTATACTTGTATGTGTACTTACCCCTGTCTAAAATTACCATCAAACAAGCAGCACAAGAACAGGTATTTGATGCTGTCAAAGCAAGGAGCAGCATACATACCTACCACACAGGAGGTATTATCAGCCAAGATTTCCTTTGTTAGCCAGTGAATTATACCACCTTTCAGGAACCAAAATCTACTTAGTGAGCCAGGGAACAAATTAACTCATCCTTCTCCAAGCTACCTCGCTGTTTCTCTCTTTCTCTCTCTCTCTCTCATCACTGTGGTTGGAAACAGGAATGAAACATAAACACACAGAGATCATGCAGCAACTGCCAAAGTTTTTTATGGGGCACCCTCTTTTATAGGGGCTTCAAATATCCCACATATATACACATGATTGCTTAAAGATCCTAACTCTAGCTCACTGGCCAATGATATGCATGCATTCCTGGTTCAAAGGGATTGGCTGAGGTCCCCTGTTTGAACTTGAGTCTGACTATCATTATCATGTCCAAGGATTTGTTTACCTCAATTCTCTAACGAGCTAGGCTGGTCGAGTTGGTGTCTGTTAGGCAAAATTATCCGTGCGGCTATAGACCAGCTATAGACCACTCTCTCTCCCTTCTGTTGTCTCTCCTTGGCCACCTATAAGTTTTTAATATCATTAAGATGATCTTTTGTGCTTTCTCCCTTAATGAATACCTTACCACAGCTCCTTATTTTTCCAAAGTCTATAGGAAAAATGTAATTTTGGAGAATCCACTGAAGAGGCTCCTGCATGAAATGACAATTTATAACAATCAATTAAATCTTAGGATTAGTGTCAGATGATGCCACTGGATAATGATGCACTATACCAGTGACAAATGATGAGATGTAAGCAATAAAGCTGCTTGGAGTGTAGAACCTACATGTCAGCCATTAAATCATCCATACTCATCCCAAATCACTGAACTTCTTGAAAATACCCACTGAGTAGCTGATATGATTCAGGCTTGTGTAGACTGATTTTTTAAGTTATTCAGCATAAAGGGAACAGAAGAATATTCAAGACTTTATGTTACTTTTTCTGTGTAGGGCTGTAACACCTCCTAGTCCCATGATAAGGTCCAAGATGACCTGCTAATTTGGGATCAGCACTCCTGTTCCTGACTTGGGCTGTGGATAGTCTGCTATGATTCTCCTCAAGGATGACAGGTGTTAATGAAATTATTTATAAATCTCCCCCAGCTTTATGAAGGGGATGCTTCTCAGTGCTTGGGCTGCTATTAAGAGAACAGCTTTTGTGAAGGATGAATGCAAATAAAAGGAACAGATAAAATAGTTGCTAATGAAAAGAGCCCCGTGGTACAATACTGAAAAGGGAAGTACTGAATAAAGTGTTCCTGTCACTCACATGCTAGTTGAGGAGTAACACCATGGGGAAAAAAAAAAAAACAATAAATAAGATATCTAAGTAATTGTATTTCTTACACTTGTGGTTGCTATGTGCTGGCTGCCATCATGGTAAAGCATGGGTTGATTACAGAATCAAAAATTTTAGTATGTTTGCAGCTCCTCACTAATCATAAATGCTGTCTTTTAGCTCAGCTTCATAACACTTCCTTTTCATTGTGATTACTGCTGTGTTGCATATGCAAGTGCTAGCTGTGAAAGGGCCAATGATAGGTACAAGAATTGTCCAAAGCAGTCAGAGATACACTAAACATTGATAGAGAGAATTTCATGATTCTCTTTCTCAAAGCTACATTCTGTGGTGCTCCTAGAATGTACATAGAACACTAAATTTGTAACAAATCAGGGAAATTATGGTGGTTGTTTCCAGTCCTTTCAAAGCTACTCTTTATTTTATCCCACACATTGTTTCAGAGATGATGGCCCTGTCCTTCACATGGTTGTTGCCTGCAGCCAGGACCATTTAGCTCTAACAAAGATCCTATTTAATGTGAGAAACACCTAAAGCTTATTACCCATCACTGGCTGCATAAAATTACAGGCTGTCAGTATGTGTTAGATTAATCCATCTGGAGAAGATAAAAGAACGATGAATGAAACTGGGTTCTACATTCCAGACAAACTGTCTTTTAACATAAAAAAAAAAAAGCTGGAAAAGAAGATAAAAAGAGACCAAAGACTTACTCTCTTTCTCTTCATGTAAACTAGGGAAGAGGGCACAGAGCTATTAGATAATGCAGTCAGCTTCCTAACTGTTTCAGAATTATATTTCTGAAGCTGTTTCATTTGAGGTAGATCTTTCTTTCTCAGAGGGTGGTTCCTCTCCTATCATTGACTGCAGTATTCTGAGCTTTCTCTTTTAGCGGGGGGGGGGGGGAGGGGGGGGGGAGTGGAAAGAGGTGGATAAACTGAAAAAAAAACAGCAAAATTGGTCTGGCTGAAAGCAAAGTCTATTAATGCTCTGGGGGAGTGGGGAGTGTTAAGTCCTTTTCACATACTTTACAGAAATAGGAAAAACGTATTTTCATGAAAAGGATCCTCAGCTTTTCTCTTATTCATGTCAGCAGGCTTGAATGCAATTGATTGGGAAATACTAATACACCTTAGTACATCTTTGGGAGCATATGTAGACAATTAAATTGTCTTAAGTCATGTTCAGGCTCATTTCAAGAGCATTTCACTAGGGAAAAAAATGTAAAGATGCTGCACAGTGATTAACAGTCCAGCTCTGTAAGAATTTTCTTATTTACTTCTGGGAAGAAGGGGTCACTTGACATAGAATTTTTGGGAAATTGCGTTAAACTATCAGCTACATGATGTTCACTATAGCGTTCATCATAACTACAAAACAATCTGAGTGCCAATGTATTAGCCAAGCATCCAGTTTTGTTTCATATAGATATGAAACTATGCTCCTTGTTTTTCTACTTCCTTCAAACAAAGTAGGAGGAAACACTTTTTGACTCACAGTCTTGAAGAGAGAGCGACTCCAAGATGTAAAAATGTAGTTCTAATTCTTGGAAGTAGATATCATTTTTCCATTCTGTAATCCTTTTTTTTCCCACCCACTCACTCATGCCTTGTCTGCCTCATCCCTTTCCTACTCCAATTCCTCCCTTTCATCATATGTCACAGGTAAGGATACAAAGCCATAATAGCATCCTAGAAAATCACATACATAAGACCTGTGCAAAATGTATGGATCACATTAAACAGAGGGGGTAAAAAGAAATTAAAATAAAGGCGCAAATTTCCTCATCTGATGATATGTGAAGCTGATATATGTGTAAGTTTTGTGGAGGTGATTTTAATACAGGTGCCCTGTGTCAGCTCTAATGTGCATAAAAACCAGCAGCAGATTAAACATGAGCCTAAGCACAGAAAAGCTCTTGCAGTCCTTCTGGCAGGAGATTAAAATAATTGCTAATGGGAAAGCTTTTCAAAAGTATGAACGTTTTAACTCCACTACATATGATAAAGGAGCTGTGGAGAATTGAGAAGACCTCCTTTCAAAAGAAATGCTGTAGAACAAGATTTCTTTTTAATTTTTACCATTAAGCAATATTGTCTCCAACTGAGAGATTATGTGGGGTGACAGGAAGGGGTTTATGTACTATCCAGACAAAAGCGTGTAAACAGGAGGAGGGCGAGGAGGAGAAAGAGTGTGTGGGTGTGACTGTGAGAGATTGTGTACACAGCATCTTATGGGTCTGAGACACACCCCAGCACAGAGAATATCACCTAGACATGAAGTAAAGATGTTTAAAGTACACTCCTGGCTATGACCTTGACTTTCAGCGTGCTTCAGGGTTTCACATAAAAGTAACAGCTTTACCCGGTGCAGTGTTTGCATTCATTTGGTAAAATTATTCTTTGAAATTCACTAAATCAGACCATTCAATTTTTTTTAATTTTTTTTTTAATTTTTTTTTTAAATTCTGGTGTGGCCACAGACAATTTGTGAATCCAAAAGGAAAACTGCATTTGTTAAGTAACCACTGTTGTAGCGGCTTGTGTCTCCACCACTTGGATCATTAGATCTCCATTTACCCCACAGCTGGTAAGGAGTGAATTACCCTCATGAGGTAATTCATACAGCAGTTCTTATTTCCTGTAGAAATGCATTAAATTTCATGTTAGAATTTGTTATAATTCTGTGGAATTGAAGCCATAATTCTTTGCCATACTGCTTCATACTGCCAGAAGCAAAAAAGACACAGGTGGCAAGCCTGACTAGGTATCTTACTGACACATCAGCTAGTCCAGGAAAACACACCTAGGTGCAAGCAATCTGCCCACAAAAGCAGTTATAGAGTGCAGAAATACCTTTTGTGCATCTCTAATGAGCTTATGATGTCTAATCTGACAAGGTCCCGACAAAACATGACTTCATTTTTTACCTCACCTTTGTGGTTCGGGAACCTCCATTTCCATTTCCTGAAATATGAACAGAATGGATTTTATCAAAACTATTCTGGTTTATTTACAAGAGGAAAACTTGGATGGGAGCAGGCTGTGTAAAAAGCACAGAAATATAGAAAAAAACAGAGCTGGCTAAGAGAGTCTGCTGTTGGAAGCAGAAGGACACAACAGGGCATGCCACCTGAACTGTGTTCAGTACGCACTAGATCACCACACAATGCTCCCAGGAAGTCACAGCCTCTTCAGCTGCAGAAGGAACAGACAATGAGCTTTACATTGTAATCTAGGTAAGTGGGTCCTACGTGAAGTGAGATGGTGCACTCCAAAATTTCTACTTTGCTGCATACAATACAAATACTGTTCAACTAAAGCACTAAGTATTTAACTGGCTGACTTTCATGCTCCCTTCTTGCTTTTAATAGCTACCAAAGGCCATGTAAGGACCAGGGAAGGGGAGCAGAATTGCCAACAAATTGAAATTCACAATCACATGAAAAAAGAGGTGAAAGTACAGCAGCTCTCCATTACAATCACAGGTACTGTGTATGCCTCATTAAAAGAACTGTATACAGATTATAATGACAAGAAGCCTAAAACACTTCTTGTTATTATAATCTGTATATTCAGTTCCAGGCTATGACCCTGGACTGGTCAAAAGCCACTGTTAAGGTGACAAAAAAGGATAAACCCACAAAATGCAGCAGTGGAGAACTAAAGATGAAGATTTCAAATTAAGAAGAGAATGCAAAGAACTTTTACGGTTTCCAGCATAAAAGGTTTTCATATCTGTTTCCTTTGTAAAAAGGGCAAATTTCTGCTGCTAATCCAGCACCAGAAAAAACAGAAAATGGCTAAAATACACGTAGGTTATTTAGAATGACACAAGCATCTTTTACTGTTGGATTCTATAAAACAGTAGGTGAAATGTTCCTAAAATTAACAGAGGTTCAGGTTGTTTTCAAATCACTGAAAAACTATCATGACATTACTAGTGTCATGCAACTCTAAATCTTGCATAAATTATATAATAATCAAAGTCCTGTGCATTAACTCATTGAAAAAATCTCTTCTGGCTCTTTGGATTTCAGGTAATAAATCTATAATCCAGTAAACTCTTTGATGACCTATGAATTCAATAGTGCCACAAACACAGACATTATTTATTTACTACTACAGTAGTCTGAAAAATTATAATCTTTGATATATTATTAGCAGCTACTGCCTTATTCTGCAGTCATTAAGAAACACACACATTTTTAATAAATTTTTAATGAATTTAATTTTCAATTTAATTTTTAATGAATTTTAAAATTGACATTAAAGAAGTTCTCAAGGCAAAAAGGCTTATAGGACACCCCTTAAGAGTTTTTTAGCCATATTGGAGAGACTGAGAAAGCAACAGGAATTGTCAGAGGTCTAGAAATAATAACATACAAGGAAAGATTGAGCAGAAAGATTGTCTAAGTAAGGGAATAGTGAGAGGAAATTTGGAAACAGCCTGTAAATGTTATATATATTATGTAAATAATATTTATAAAAAGATGCTCAGGACTGAGGGTATTATCTCCTTCATTCATGAGAGTAAGACAGGAAGTAAAGGGATTTAAAATGCAAAAAGCAAGATATAGGTAAGACATTAAAACACCTTTCTAGAGGTAGAGCTCATGAATCACCAAAGTGGGAATGGAATATCCATCATGAGATACTGTTAAGAACAAGGATAAACTTGCCTCAGATAATTACAGCTGATGTCATCAAAGCAAGAGTATGGGTGATACATCCTCTTAAGAGTACTTCTAACTCTTTCTCCTGTGATTTGAAATTTCACCATTTATATTTTAACAATAGGATCTGTTTTTAATTTATTTTGTTTTGTTTGTGAAATGAGAAAATGAAAAAACAAAGCAGTTTTTCTGTTGAAAGATGGATTATTTGTATCATAATTAAGCTATAACTCTTTTAAGTCAAATTCAGAAACAAAGTGCTATCTTGTGAAAATTACTGAGTGTTATCTCAGTATTCCATCTCAGTTTTATTATGCGAATCAATCCATTTAAAGATACAATTAAAAACAGCCATATAGTGGATAGAACAATAAGCAAGAATAATTGTTCAAACAAGACACCATACCCAAACACAATGCTAGAAATTCTCAAGATAGGATTTACTATGCTGAAAGGATTTCTTTTCAAGTGAAGGTTTGCATCAATGCCTCTTTTTACAGATAAAATTAGTATTTATCTGTAAGCTGTATATGGGAGTTTGATTGACAGGACTGACAATGAGTTGGCCTTGGCTGATTGGGAAGTGGCCATTAATCTAAGGCCATGAGAAACATCTGAGGTCATGGTAATGAGTATGGGATGATGGGAAGGATTATGTAATGTTATGTTAATGCATTAAGACATGTAAGATAATGTTCTTGGTTCTTGTTGGTGATTGGTTATTATCGTCTTACATATAAGGTTATGTTCTGAGTTCCTGTTGATGATTATCAGTTACTTAACACTGTTACCAGTGTTCTATATATTGTTATGTTTTCCCTGTTTTGTGGTCTTTTGACATTGCCCTATACTGCTGTTTGGATTATGTTCTTTTGTTTGCTCTCTTATTAAAGTTGTTTTCCCAGCTTTCTCAATCGAACCTGTTTGTCTTGGTTTGGAAGACAGGTGTCTGGCAGGGAGGGCAGGAGCCTCCCTTGGAATGAAAATGTAGACCTCCTCCCTCCAAATTATTATAATTTTGAAATCAAGGGGCTCTCAGGCAGAGATTTGATCCGGGGATAGGAATAACAGCTCTTTACTAGTATTTATAACAAGGCACACAAACAACAATAACTACAGCGTTAACAACAGAACAGAACCAGGGACCCCGTGACAGCTTTCTCAGCTGAGACGGGAAGGGATGGAGGAGAGATTTTGCTTCACAAACCCCCTCGGGCAGGCAGTCCCGGTGCTCCTGCAGGGCTCTGAAGAACAGTCAGCTGGAACAGCAGGGATGAGCTGAGATCCTGGGCCGGTGGCTGAGGTGTATCAGCAGCTCCTCAGCGGTGCCTGGCACTGCCACACGTCCCAGCAGGACAGGGGGCGTGAGGCCACCAACAAAGAGGGAAGAAGGAGAAAAAGAAGCAGCAGCTTTGTCTGGGTTATGGTGAATTCCCTTCTGCTCTGAAGCCCAAGAAACCAGCCAGCCCCCAGCTGCCCCCACCCTCCCCTGCTCCCCTTCCCCCTGGCCCCAGCCAAACTCCCTGTGTTCCTCAAGCACCCAAATACCAGCAATCAGGTTTCCCTGCAACTAATGGGCAAAAAATTCCATAGGTGAGATGGAACAAACAGAAGGACACCCAACCCCCAACACTGTCCCTATTCATTTATTTCATTTTTGCTACCTCAGCTGGTCCGAGGATTGTCGCGATTGCTGTCAGAGGTCTAGACCAATTGCTGTATGTACCGACTTTTCCATCACTTAAAGTTCAGTGCATGAGAAACAGCTCTGGGCTTATCTTTTATGTACAAGGTAATTTCACCAGACACATACAGACAAAAGGATCTTTATGTATCTATTTTCAATAATGTATTTCTCCCATACTGTAAGCAATTATCTGCTCCATGGAAAATCTGGGATGTGGGAAGGGTTTTTAGAAAATTCCCATAAACTGCTTCCTAATGGTTGTTGAGGGTTGTTTTGTTTTCTTTTCTTTTCTTTTTCCCATTATAACATATTGGCTTGCATTGGTCATAACCACACAAAGTAGCAGTTTTTTAATCCCACATGCTCCTTATATTTTTGTAATGAACACATGAAACAAAATGAACAAGACTTAAGTTAGTATTTCTTATTGGAAGACTAATCAACTTGGAGCTGGCAATTTTTATTTAAATCCAAAGGAACAGCCAATAATGAAGTATAAACAATACAGCAATATAGTCAATCATGTAATATGTGATTCAAAAAAATCTTTACAAGAAATGTACCACCACTCTATGTATGGGCTACAAATTCACATTAAATAATGAAAAGGTGCAAATTACCGACACACCAGAAACAAGTGTACATAAGTTAATGAATGATGTATTAACCCAGACAATGGCAAAAATCATAAATCATGGTTGGGCAAGTATAAATCTCCATTTTCACAGATTGTATGGTGTTAAGCAGACGGTGAACCTTGGTTGAAAATTCAGTTACAAAGCATTGTGGGGATCAAATGGCATTATTATGTTTCCACAAAAGTAGGAGAAAAGGGAGGAGAAAGAACATGAAAAAATTCTAAAAAAACAACTGTAAATAAAAGAATACCTTAACTGTAATACAATAAAAATAATTTTGCAGCTAAGACAAAGTAATGACCACTTTTCTGAGATTTGTAATACTTAGCAGGAGCTCAGCCAAAGAATGATACATACTTGTATGGGCAGTGCCCTTTCAGCACACATAAAATATAAAGCTTGATCTGACACAATCAGCAAACAGTCTACACTTTATCTTGTTATAATGAGTCTAATTTCAGTAACAGCTCAGAACCAGAATTAAATAAATAAACTAAGGAAATAAATAAAAGTAGAACAACTAACCTTTCATAGGAAAAAAAATGGAAAAATCCAGTGTGACTATGAGCAAGATCAGTGGAATTTCTGCAATATTATCTTCATCTCTGAAGATCAACTCCCCTAGCAGAGCTCAAGGGTTGAAAAATTTTGACAACAGGAAATGAGCAAGGAAGCGAGCTTTAAAAATGTCTGCAATCTTCAGCACCTCTGGAAAGAGAAACAGAAATGTGATGTTTTCATGCAAAGGCTGTATTTGCTAGAAACTCCTGCTATTTTTGGAGAATATGTTCCTAAGATTTTTAGATATGGTAGTTGAGGTGCTGTTGAAAATGCTGATACTATGCAAAGCTCCCTTAAATCCATTCCTAGAGCCATTCCCAGTCACTTAGGATCCGTGATCAAGCTATTTCTCATAGAGATTAACAGGTAGCTGATCAGATCTGGCTACTGTACTTCTGTGTGATGGACTTAAAATACATTTTTATGCTTTGTGAGCCCTTTTACAGTTATGAGACAATGGCATGGGGTAGTGAACCTGTTTTTCAAAGAGTCTAAAAGCTGTTCACATTTCTATACTTTGTTAAGTATACTGCTCATCTTCTGAGTGTCAGTGAGGATAATGAGATGCCTCCTCACAGAAAAATCTTGGCCACTGGCTCTGAAGCCTTTCACACTGTACAAGTGTGGCCATCTTTAGCTGCATCTCAAATGTCCAAGAGAAGAGAACATGAGTGTTGGGAAGGTAGAATTAGAAAGAAATTATAAATATGATTTTGTAGCCAGAAAGGCTAAGGAAGAAATACAAATGATAGCACGGTTTGAATAATTCAAAGAAACCAACCGGGCTGGTATGCCAGAACACATTCTTTCCTGCAATAAAACCAAGCTGAGACCCCTCATCCCAGCCTTATAAGGAAAGGTCTGAAGGACCCTGAGATAACTAAAAATATGCAAAAATAGCGATTTCTATAGGTTGTACACAAATGTTACTATATTAGTATACTTAGAAAGATTGGTTAGTTAAGGAATAGAATATTCAAAGGTATAGGTTATATAAGTAGTGGTATAGAAGAGCTCGGTCTCTTTTTTTTTTCTCTTGCTTGCTCTTTTTTCCGTCTCTCTTTTCTCTCTTGCTTGCTCTCTTTTCTCTCTTGCTTGCTCTTTTTTTTTCTCTTGCTTGCTCTTTTTTTCCGTCTCTCTTGCGCTCTCTCTCTTGCCCTCTCTTGCTCTCTCTCTCTACCTCTCTACCCCACGCCCTGAAATAAACTTCTAACACTTAACTCGATTATAGAGGTCTTTGCCGTGTCTCTGACCGTCCCCAGAAAGCGTCTCCTACACATGAGTACATTTGACTCCTCAAGTATGTGTTTTCAGTTTTGGAAACATTTCTGAACTTAGGGCGTTGAAAAACAGAGTGAACTGCAATAGGGCATCCAAGAGGCATGAAGAAATATCGAGATTTTCTTTTCACTATGCAGATAAAATAATAGCCTTCAAAGAAAATCCTGATTTGTTGGTGTCAGCTTTTCTGGAGGAACAGAAATTTATAGAAAGTATGAAGTGACACAAAAGTCTCTGAAATTAAAATATAGTTGTCAGGCAGCCATAAGTACCTTGTACAAAACTTCCCGTTGAATTTTCTCTCAGAACTAAACAGCCTGGTGACTGTGTTGCACTTTTTGCCATATTTCAGCATTTAGGTGTTCCACAGGAGCTGGATGTATTGTTGTTGTTTCTGAGCAGGGAGAGAGTTTAAGATGCTTATTTCAGTTGCTCCCTGAAGAGACTGAACCCTTCTAACAAAACAGAATTTACTAGAACAACACATGGTTTGGAATGACCGTTTGGTCATAAAGGACTGCATGCTGAAATTTTGTCAGGGACAAATGGAGGAGAAAAATCATATGAAAGATGAATGAAAAACCACCTGGGCTGGTACTATGTGAAGTGACAGAAAGCGAATGACAGAAAGCGAAATTTTTATTGACCTTAGTGATGAAAAATCTCAACTTTCCTGTTCAACACAACCACTTTTTAGAGAGGTACTTTACTGGGAAAAAAAATATTCAGCACTTACATAGAGACATTGATTTCTTTCAGCTCATTCAGTCTGACCTGGGAAAGACAAATGGTGAAGGTGTTAATGGACAAATGTAAAAGGAGCACATAGGCTAATGAATAGAGCAACAGTTGGTCCCCACACCAGGATACACTTTTCAGGTTTACTACAGGCCAAGATGAAGGATGTAGGTTGAAATTCAGAAATTACCCTTCTATCAGTCGTGCAATTTTATGACACGGAAAAGAAAGTCACAGCAGGCAGAAAAAAATTACCTTAGTCCTCTTCAAAGTCTAAGACAGTTTTAATGCAGGTTTCAAAGTGCTCTGAAAATCCCCCTTGAGCCAGCAAACATGAATAGATAGGATGTTTACAGACAGTGCCTGCTGGCTGGGGATAAGACTGAATTGTTCCTCACTTTATATCTTACATTCCAAAACCTGTCGTCTCCCAGTATTGGAAAGCTCTGAGCTCCATTATGCTTAAATTGCTCTATATTACTACATCCTACTGCTCTTGAAGGTGGGTTTTTATATAGTTAGCCTCCTGCCAGGTAGGTATAAGGAAATAAATGATATATTTTGATACAAGACTATTTTGCTGAACTGGATGGGTTAAAAAACTGGTAATAAATTTTATTTTGTCTTCTAGGCCACTGGTGCAAACGAAGTCCAGTTCAATAGTGACCAGAAGTTATTGCACCTGACAACAGAATCAAATACATGAGAAATTGATTGGCAGTCCTTAGCACAGGTCCTTGTGACTTGGTCATGAAATTGCTGCCCCTTCTGACACAAATTGGACCCAATGAAGCTGTATTACCACAAATGCTCGGGAACAAGAAGGGTGGAACACTCTACTTTGTGACAGAGACAATCAGGTCACATTCTTCATTTAAAAGACTTTCTTCATAAAATGTAGTTTTGTCAAGACAGAACTTTATGAAATTCAACACAGAAATTTGAAACAATTATAAAATTTCAACACAATCTTTTTGTTGGAAGTTTCAAGCTGAATTTTTTTTTTCATTTTTCCTCATAATGTTGTTCTGCTTTGAAATTTTATTGAAAAAAAAAGGAAAAGAAATTGCATGTTATGGTGAGTGTTTAAGATGACACTTAGGGTGGGATTAATTTTGTGTAACTTTAGACATGCACACTGTAGGTGTCAACCTCAGAGCCAGTTACATCAGGTTTCCTTTATAGTCAATTGAAAGAAACAGGTACATTTAAGGTGTGACTCATCTGACCGGTTTTAAATATCTACTTTAAGATCAATAATGATCTTAAAATTACTGTCTCTCTCCACTGCCTATGGTATGAGTCTACAAAGATCTCAAATGGAGATCTACCAGAGATACCTTCTACTGCTCAGAAGAGTCCTCTCCCAGTTGTCTAACTCTCCATTACATACATTTACTTTTCAGCTTTTTAACAGTGAAAACCATATCTAATAATATATTTTTCACTTGAAATAAAAGGCTGTATGTTGTTTCAGAATTTTCATTGTCTTTTCCAAGTGAATTCAAAATTTAAATTGGAAAATCCTATTAGCTATGTGTGAAGCTGAAATTATATAAGACATTTTAGCAGGAAAGAAGGATGAAAAACCACAGATTCTCTTGTGCTGTGTCTCACATCTCATCAAATTATTTCCACTCACAATTACTGAAGTCAACAGAAAAGCTACAAGGAGGTTCTACGGGATGGAGGATTCAATGATTTTGCTCTCCAATCTCAGCTACCATGAAGGAAAGAGACAGGAACAAGATAGCTAGGATAGCAGAGAGAAAAGATGGGGATGGGTGGGACTGACTGGTCATGGGAAGCATGTAGTGGGTGGAAAGAGAATGAAAAAATAGATGTTTTAAAGAGTTGCTATAAACAGGAAGGGGCAATAGTGTCTGAAAGGAAGGGAAATGTAAAAAAGAACAGAATGGGTAGCTGAAGAAAAGCAGCTCTAGAGACATTAACATTTTGCTTTAAGCAAGAAAACTCCAAAATGAGGATTGTTGTCTCACAGTTCTGATCATACTTTCCTAGGTTGCCAGGCACACGTCAGACACGGTAAAAAAGCACAAGTAGGTTCTGCTTTTTCCTCTATATTTAGTGTATCCTCATTCAGCTCCAGAACGGTGTGCAGCCCTCTTTACTCTTTCTCATCTTCTATTTCCACAGATCCAAACCATTTTGTTGTAGACCTTTGGCTGCCCTAGACTCAGATTCAGCCACACAGAGCTGGGAATATAACTCATTTTGCTCAGCAGAACCAGCTTCATAAAAACAAATTTACATTGATTTCCTCTGAGCCTAACACACACACACTTTCTCCACTCCTCTGCCTAACAAAACTGTGAAGGAGATTTTTGACTTGCCAAAAACCTTGCAAACAAATTAGCTTGATTTTAACTCCATTACTCAGGCTAATCTCTCTTGAATTTTCTAGCATTTACACAGGAAACAGTTCATTCGTAATAGATGGTGTGTACATTTAGCTTTTGTAATTCAAGGAATGTGTTAGGTGGTATGTGGTGACATTTTTCGTAATAATGTGGGCAGCACTGGAATGTCTTCCTCCAACTACTCTTCTCTTGGTGGATGCACACATTATTTAGATTGAGAGCAAGAAACTCTCTCAGGTGGTTTTCAGGTAGAACTCAAAGTATCTGCAGGGAAGGTTAGAAATAAAATTGAGATGTGCCTTTGCCTAGAATGGAATCCCAGACTGATAACAGGGTTTCATGCAATTACCTCTTAGCAATCTTCAGCTGCCTTCCTCCCCTCATCACTTTCTTCAGGTAGGAAGAAAAATGAAAATATATGAAAATGAAAATATGGGAAGCTGTTCAAAGTGAGATCTGGAACAGGAAGGAGTTTTAGGCATATCTCTAATGCTGATTCACCCTACAGCTTCATGCTAATGCATATCCTCTCTGCTTCAGTGGAACAGGTCTCCTAGGTGATGTCAAATTAGCCATACTTCTGATCCTGCACTCAAAACCAGACACTTTATCCTGCACCCAAAACCATCACATTATTACTATGCAAATCTAATCTAATAGGCAGCCTCAGCCCAGGGTTTTAACATTTAATCGCTTTAGAAAGAGGCTAAGGTTCACTTTCTTACACAGTCACAAGATTCAATGAGTGGCAAAACAAGTGGGCTTTAGACATCTTAAATAGCCTCCTTCCTCTATGTTTTTCTCACAGATCTCCAAAGAAATTATGTGGATATGTAATATTTCGGCCACTGTGTATTTCTGAGTTCTTTCATTCATTCCCTTTGCCTGCAAAGGCACTTATCTCCCAAATTAACAAGAGAGATAACTACAACACCCAGCATTTTTGATGTAGTAATTCACATGACTTGGCAAAGTTTTCCCCTCCTGAAAGCAGAGGATACCAACAAGATCTCTGACATTGCCTGCCTTCTGTCATTCCCACACCACAGTTTTTCAGCTCTTCACTGCCCATTCAGGAACCCATCTTCACGCTGCACAGAAGGAATAATGGACATGTGAAAGTTCACCAGGGAAAGATGCATGCTTTATTCTAGAAATGAAATAAAAGCAGATCAGAGTCTTGAACTGAAAGTTGTTATAGATAATGTGACAACAGGAATGTCGTTCCGATTGGGAACGGCGATAAAGAACGACACAAACTCTCAAGGGAGTTTCAACACGAGAATTCTCTGGTTTATTGCTTCAGGCCTGTTTTATAGACAGATACGTGGAAAGTACAGAAAAGAAACTCTTATTGGTTAACAAAGTGCTACATCACCATCATTGGTCAGGGGTACACTGCCTCCCCTGACTTTCTCCTGCAAGGGAAAACAAGAGGACAGACAAACAGCACCTGGCAGTTGTTTTCTGTCTCTGAGGATTGTTTTGAAATCCTCCTTTGAAATTCCCAGGCTAGCTTCTCAGGCAGGACTGAGAGGCCATGGAACTGCAGTTTCTGCAGCTCTCTGCAGCCTGTTCCAAAGCTAGCATCCATACAGGAAAGCTCTCAAACACAAATGACCTTTCCCATTTATCTGTAAATTGTTTTTGTACAAATTTTGTACAACTTTTTGTCTGGAGAACAGTTTTGAAAAATAGCTTGAGAAAAATGGGAGTAGCACAGTGGACTAAGCAAAGTTAATAATCATTAAATGAGAAAATTCTGTAAATAATTCCCTTCTAGTCTTAGCTGCCAAGAGACAGTATTTCCCAGGTCTACGTGTTTCCCCAAATACACCAATTATAAAGTTTTCAAATTCCACTGCAGAATCCTGTGACTTATAAAACACTTAGATATTTGTGGTGTGAAGGGTGGATCATACTTACATGGTTTGCCACACATATACATTGAGCCGGAAACAAATATATCATAAAGCCTCTTTGTTAAATTTCAAAGCCAAAAGTTGAAGAAATTGGGAGCAACAAGAAATCAGTGATCAGGGTAGCTTACACACAAGCAATTTTACTCTTTTAGCATCTCAGAAGGCATGATATTCTATGCACCGAGACTCTAGGGCCACACCATTGGAACTGCATCCCTATTGAATTGCACATTGCACTTAACCCACTTAGGTGGTGTCCTACTACCCCCATGAGATCTTCATTTGAGCATTCTACCTGCCTTAGCCACTTCCATCTTGGAGGATGAAAGTGAAGGAAAACTTGAAAGTTTACTCTCATGAAGAGCCCTGTACAGCCCAGGCAGTCTCCCTTTATTTGTGAAATCTGGGTCCCTGATGTCTGATCTTTAATTGCAAGTGTCTGCAGAGAACCCCAGTAAGCTGCAGGTACAGATCCACAGTAATGAAATGTGTATGGAGTATGCTTCCCACAAGCATAGGAACACCAGTAAGATTTTCAATTCAGCATGTATTACAGACACACTAAAATGGAACGCTCTGCTCTCTAGGAACAATAACTTAGGTTTTGTGTCTTTGCAGAAGAGGTAGAAGAGAAGGAAAAGCTTCTAGTTACTGCAGGAACAAATAAAAGGAAAATTCCTTTTCAAATTTTCATGACACCCTTTTTTCAAAGACTCAGCAAACGATTTGGAGATTTAACATGTTTCTCATTTAAGGGGGTGACAGCACTATTGTCAATTAATCCTACAGAAGATAAGTTCTGAGAGCACTGCTTCTGGCCTGAGTTTCTCCTGATACCTTTGTCTGGACCTGTCTATGTTGAGAATTCAGATAAAGTTAGAAATCAAGAATAAATAGTGTGTTTATACAAAAAAGTTCATTGTTATACAAATTAGTGTCTTTAAAGAGAGAGTTTAGGTGAGAATCATGTGAGTAAAATGCAGATGTTACCCATACAGATGTTTATGTATAAGGTAGCCAGGTACAGTCTTCTTGCAAGAAGAAGCCTGGTACCCTTGTCATTAATTCCCTCCTGAACTATTTGGTGAAAATGAGTCAGACTAACCTCATACTCAGAGCAACTAGCTCACAAGTGAACATCTGTCTATTGATGTCTAAATATAGAAAAATCCAGAACAGTGTGTTTGCTCAAGAGTCCAGTGAGGATAGATTTACAATAGCACACAATACCATGCTTGTGTAAAAGTATTTACTGCCACAAATGTAAGTTAGCCCAAGGTATGACACAGCCTTTAACTCCAAAGCACTCCTATGCTGTCTGTTGACACACCTTGACACCCATACTGTTGTATCTTTGCAGATATAATTACCCATATTTGTTAGAACACAACAGTGCAAGTATTATTGCAAGTTTATGCTACCATCTTTTCACTGGTCTCATACATTTGCCATGCTGTTTGCAGGGGAAAATAAGTTTCCTTTTCTTCAACAAGTTCAGAGGGCATCTTGCACTTTGTTTCAGCTGGTAGAGCTGGCAGAGACTTGTGTTGCACAAAAATACAAAAAGCAAGATAAACAGGAAGACTTGGGATTCCTGCCTCTAAAATAAGGCTTTAAAAGCTATTAGAATGATCCTGTATCTCTGTTAGCCACCATGGATCCTGGCCAGTTTCCAAAACAATGAGCATCACTCTCATCTCTGGAAAACTATCCTGGTTCTCAATGTGCAATGTCAGCTGGCAGGAGGGGGTGAGAAATAGAAAACAAACCAATAACATCTCACAAAATTAATTAGGAGTTTGGAAGACAATTTGTACCTAAGAAGCAAATGAAAAGTATGCTCAGACATCATCGAGGAAAAAACATTGATTCAATAACCAATCAAACAATGATTGGTTATTCATTCACTTACAAATCCATTCTAACTGTCCAGCTAATGTTTTTCCCAGGTATATCAAATCAAATTATTACCTAGAGTTAAATCAAATTACTTCATTTAGATTTTTTTTTCCCAAATGAAAAAGAAAAAAAAAGTGAACCACTTCTCTCAGGAGATGAGTGCCTTCCTCCAAACTTATGTATCAGTTACCTTTTCTTTGGGTGCATCCCTGCATTTCTTTTTACCACCTTTGAGTATTCACTACCACAAAGTAATCAGAGCCATTCACAAGAAACTATACTGTGGAAGCAGGTCAGCCTGCCAAGGTTTTCCCTAGGAGGGATGTGCCCTGAGGGAGCTGTGATAAGCCTATCTCAACCCTCTCCTGGAGAGATACCCCTTAGATAGGACCATCCTCTCTTGTCATGGTGAGCTATCCTACAATGCTTTGGTGACTGTGCTGATCCATTGGTTTCCCCCCTGGTACCACCCTGGCTTTCCCCCATAAAAACCCCAGCTTCTGCCCAGTTCAGCAGGGAGGTGTTGCCCCTGGCTACCCTTCACAGAGCTGCTGGACAATAAAGGCCAGATTCTCTGTGGAATCGCCACATGATGCTCCTGTCTCTATCTCTGAGTCAGCCTGGAATAACCTTGCAAGCAGAGCTGGAAATCACTCAGCTGAAATCACTGAGCTGAAATCACTTGCAGCCACAGGCTGCCCCTTGCTGAGGTTACCTGGTGGCCAGGGATTGCCAGAGACCCCCCTGAAGGCTGTCTCTTGTGGGACTGCTCTCTCTGGGAAAGTCATGGCTCCCCAGGTCAGATCAATGGGTCTGGTCTGGCTAAAACTATGCCTCACAACAGCGTTCTGTAACAGGGAGGGCAGAGATGTGCTAGTACAGGAGGCAGCACACCTCAGTAGAGACACAAGGAGAATTTGGAAGCTTTGACCTCTGCCACTAACTCTGAAATTTTAGGTACAGCATGTAGCAGTTTCCACATTAGTGACCTGGAATGGCTTTTATTATATTTCCTTCTTAAAATACTTCATGATCTTACAATTAAAAATGCTAAACAATAGGAAAGAAAAAATAGGTAATCCTGTTAATAAAGAGAGCATTTTGTTCTATACCATGCATTTCATTGTTTTCTCTTTAGTTAAAACCCACATACAAATAGCACTGGCTCAGGATTTTTCAGACCATTAGTATGATCATTCCTAAAATAAATAATGGTATAGATTTAAAATAAAAATACTGCTAGTATTAGAAGGCTATGTAATATTGGGAAGCTGGTAGTATGTTGGAGTTTAAGAATCTACAAAATGAATATTTCTGAGCTTGAAAGATGATCAATACTAAAGCGTCCAAGAAGTCAATATTGATAGTAAGTTTTTTAACATGCAACTAAGCTTGTAAAAGAAGTAGACAGCAAGTTATTGAGAACTGATAAAGGTTAAGATATTTCAGCTAATAACAGTCTGCAGAGGATTGTGAAATTCCCCAGATGTACATAAAGTCATTGGAGCTCTAGACAGCATAGTGGCAGATTAAATTTATCTTGGATAAGCAGGAAACAATGTGCATTGACACAATGAAAAAATCAAAGTCACTGACAGTCTCTAAGCCCAGCAGCTGCTCTAGTGGAGAAAGAAATGGAGGAGCCAGCACAAGCAGATCAGAAACACATGATGAGTACTGTTAAAATTACATGGATTAGACACATCATGAGGAATGATACTCAAAGTAAAGGGGGGAAGGGGAGGGGCAGAATTAGGGACCTGGGATTCATGGGTAATGATGATTATTGATGCTGGAAGGGAAATTCTTGAAATATTTGTAGGAAGATTTATAAGAAATATTTTAAAATGTGAATGTTTCAAAGAAAAATACTTTCTTAATATGAACAGTTGAGAGGGAAAAAAAAAGGAGAAATTGAGAACAATATAAACATAAGCAAACCCATGAAGAAGTTATTGATTGCAGTGAGGTCTCCTCTCAGCCTCCCTTTCTCCAGGGTGAACAGACCAAGTGACCTCGGAAGCAATTCATATGGCTTCCCCTCAAGAGACCCTTCAACATCTTCGTGACCCTTCTTTGGATGCTTTCTAAAAGCTTTCTTGTATTGTCATGCCCAAAACTGCTCATAGTACTAGAGGTGAGAGTATACCTAACAGAGAAACCATCAACATAACAAGAGTTTAAGCTTCAGTATTTTTTTTTGAATGGAGGTCACTTGCTGAATCATAGACTTATGTTAAGCATTCAACCTAATGGCTGCTACTCTCTGTTACAAAGCAAATGCAGATGCATGCTGGTAGAAAAACCTCCTAGAATCACCTCAGGAAAAGCTGCAATGACATTACCTATAACGATTCACAGTAGGAGTTTCTCTTGACCCTCTTTGCTTTATTCCTCAAATCAGAAAGAGTAGGAGAAAGAAAATACTTTTCCTCTGGTGGACTGATTTTCAGAGAATGTGAGGCCTGGTCTCTCTTTCCTTATAACTGCCTAGATGGCTCCTTTGAAATGGATGTGTCTAATTTTAGAACAAGAAAGGGGAAAAGAAACCTAGAGATGCTAAAGCAAGGTGCATATGTTGGTGTGTTAAGATTCTGTGGTAACATTTTTTTCCTTTGCTTGACTTTTTCTCTAGTCTCTCTCTTTTCTTCTTTTTTTTTTTTTTTTTAATTTTCCCCACAGATAAGCATGTTTGTTAACTTTAATGAAGTACAGAGATTGCTTTGTGTTTTATTAATCTGAAACTATTTTGAGCATGTAAAGGACTCATTTTCTTTATTGGTTTTCTGTGGCCATCCTGAGAAAAAGATGCATCAAAACCACCATAATATCATACTAAATGTGAGTAATTGGGCATGAATTTCAGGTTGCTGAGGCGGCTGCCCATGGAAATGAAACAATAAAATAATATATGCTGTTATTACAGCTGTGTGCACTTCGTTTCTGAACATGTGTCTCAAGTCTAAAACTAATCACTGTAGATTTTCTGCGTAACTTGGCTTTCTTCTCTTTAATGCAACACAAAGTGGCATATACAAATAAAACAACGAAGTATTTTTAAAGTAAAATGCTTCACCATTAGAGACAGAGCTGAAACTATTGCAGACAAAAGATACAGATTTCAAGTCAACTTGAATTTAAGATATTCTCATCTTACAACTAGAGTAGATGGCAGAGGCGCTTATCAGTTGCTTGCAGAATGTTTTAGACAATTTATTGTTCAATTTGTACAGTCCTTTGTAATAAAAAAATCAACCTTCAATAGAAGGGTCTATTGTGTTGTATTGGTAAAAGCCTAAGAAAAAATAGGAGATTATACACTAAAAGCAAGTAAAAAACTACTGAGTTTGTCTATGATGACTGTTATCCAAAGAATAAGATCTTCACAACAAAACCTCACAAGGTCTTCTTAACATCTACTTCCAACACCCCTGCCATGGGCAGGGACCCCTTCCACTAGCCCAGGTTGCTCAAAGCTCCATCCAATGTGGCCTTGAATTATGAAAACAATAATTAAAACGGGGACTTTATATAAAAAAAATGTGACTATTCCTATTGATCTGACTCATTTGGGAGTTTGATGAAGACTAGCAGGCAAAAAAAAATGAGGCAGTGTCTCATTACTGAGATGAGTTTGTGCTATTAATGAATATAAAATTTACTGCTACCTAAAGTTTCTCTATTCTGTCTTCAGTACCTTAGTAAATAAATTTTCTGAAGTTTTTTTCATTCTAACTAAAGTACATTATGACAGACGATCCTATTTCTCTTTGATAGTTTGAAAGGTAATTTACAAGAGTTCTGGTGGAGGCTAATGCTGAAATTGATTGACTCTTATTGGCTCTGGCCTTACCAAGGTAAAGGGGGAGCGGAAGCCTCGGCTTAAGGACAAATTGACAACCAATGTGTCATCTCCTTCAAGAACATCATTACCCTGCATTCCCATGAAGATGGGTGAAAAGGTCCATGTTTCTGTTTAGCTACTGTAGGATTATTCAAGTGGGTCTTTGAAACCCTGATGATGCATATTTAATACAGTTTTTGGTAAAAATATACCTCGGCACCATTGAACTGCAAGGTATTTTCCATACATTTTGTTGAATGAGTGGATTTTTTTGAATAAGAACAGGATGCTAACAATATACACTTTGCTGTTAACAACCATTAACACTGGACATTGGACAGGTATACCAAGAAAAGGTCCTGCTGTCGGGACTCTGATTTCACTGAAAAAGACAAACTGCTTCTTCTGGTTTTGTTATTAGTGAATTCACTAGATGCTGTCTTTTTCTGATTGTTTCTATATAAAGGCTATACATCTTGGAATAAATATTTACATAGAAATATCATCTACTTTTTCTTCTAGAGAGCTAGCCGTTTTCAGAAAACTGGTGCTGTGATGAGATTTGGAAATATTAATATGCAAATATTACAGTAAGTCCCATTTACAAGAATGGGCCTGAATTATACATTTGTAATTCAATGTCCCAAGATTTCTAATGTACTCTTGAGGATAATTGCAGCCGCCAGTACAACAGATGCTAAATACAGTAAGTATAGAATTTTTGTTTTCCATTTTTTTGCCCGGTTTTCTCCTTCAGATTCTTTTTATTTCAGATGTTAACTATGACTGTGTCAGAGCTCCCCAGTGTACGCCTATAGCAAACTGAATTTCCTCATCCCAGCCCTTATATTTAAAAGGCACAGAAAATAACATGAAGAAACCTAGGGAATGTGGCTAGGGAATTAGGGAATGTGGTGGAAAAAATGCCAGCAGATAGTGATTCTCATAGCAGGAGATACTGAAGATGAAAGCTCACACAAAAGAGACCAGAAGTTGAGTTGAGATCCAAGAATGCTGTGAAGAATGAAGCCAGATCCATATCTGTATCCATATCCATCACATATCCAGAGAAAGAAAGGCTCTGGATTCCAGCAGCATCCTACTAAGTGCTAAAAAAAAGGGGTTTGCAGGATTCCCAGAAGTCCTCAGGTCCTATTTTCCTGTTTAGAGACCAATTTTACAAGGAGCAGTGTAATATAAATATAAATAAAAGTCTTTGGTACCTGGACTGAAATGCACCTGGGCAAAAGACTTCTCTACTCTGCTCCATTCCACCTTCACAGCCGACAGCCCTGGGTTACTCCACCTGCAAATTTCTCAAAAGAAACTTGAAGCCTGAAGACTCGAGAGGTCCTCAGATCTCATGACAATCCAGTTGCCAAAGAAATCTTTTTAAAAGTTCTGTTCTGTTGTTCTTAGCAATATGCTATGACCACGCTATAAGAAGGTATTCCTTTGTCAAAGTATTTTTATCTTATGAGAATTGTTATTTTTACATTATTTTTTGGCTGATACCATATGTGTTTGAACATGGGAAACAATCAAGGAAACAGCTTTGGAAGAACAAATTTTTTGTTTGGAAGAACAAATTTTATCGCCACTGCTCAGACTTTTGATAACACATCATTTGATGGAAGCTTTTCATCTATTTGTCTTCCTGTGAGAATAGGTTACATATCTCTTGCAATTAGGGACAGCATTCCACTGCCACTTGTGTCAGTAAAAAGCTCCAAAACTCAGCTCCAAAACATGTTGGGCTTAGGTGCTTTACTGTTATGTAGAAAACCTCATGAAAGAGAGAATACAGAAAATAAATTCCATAGGCAGTACTAACTACTGCAGTGTTGCACAACAGTGACTCTTGTATTGTAGGTTATGCACTAATGGCAGTCTGTGAGACACAGACATTGAAAAGTGGTCCATGAGATAATGGCAGAGAAAAAGTTTAATGAGCAAAGGCACTCCCACCCACAGTCACTCAAGTGAACAACCAAAACGGGAGGAAGCGAAAGGAATAAAAGAGAAAACCTTAACTTAATTTGTACTTACTTTTAAGTGAAAAGTATTGTGGCAACATTCCAAAAGGTGGTGCAGGGATCTTCCTTAGACAGAGTAAGTGCCCATGGAATTTTTGTTAAAGGCAAAATGTGGTTTTCATTTAAGAAAGTGGTAATATTATACAACATATTGAGAAGAATCAGCAGCAATGCTGTGATGAAGTACCTGATTATTACAGTTCAAGACAACTCTTTCTAACAGTGGTTGAGGCAGAAAAAGAGTAAGGACACATGAAAGATGTATTAACAGAGCCAGGCTTAAACCTATTTATGATAGGAAATTCTGCTTTAGACACAAGGGACAAGATTTACTGCCAGCATTATTCATACTGTTTCATTGAAATACATGGAATTACACTGATTTAGCTGTAGAGGTCTTGATTCTTTCTCTGGAAGACACTAGTATGCTTTGGTTTGCAAAAATACAAAATGTTTCCATTTTAAAAAAATGCAGTTTTAGCCTCTTCTCCATTGTATCGTATCAGTGAGTTTTCAATGAAACATTTTTCATAAGGAAATACTAGTTCTTGTTTTCCAGAAAAGGTCTATTCTGAAAAATTTAAAATTTCAAAACAGGTAGTGAAAACAAATTTTTGCAAGATTTTGTGAACTGTATAACTAAGTATTTTTTTTTAACATTTCAACGTGTCACATTTCATTGTGACAGAGAGTGGGAACAACCAAAAGTCTGCCCTGATTTTTATTTCACAAACATATTTTGTGTTTATCATTTGGAACAGAAAACAAAATGTAAAACATCTTGAAAACTGCCTTGAAACAGAGAAAATACTTATTATCAGATACCTCTGAGCTCAAAATCTAATCTATCCATTGCCTCCCACATGGCAAGCATGGCGTCTCCCACTCTTACATTGCTGCAGGAGATTATTACCCCTACTGGTAGTCATTGTATCAGACCCTACCTTTTCTATTACTCCATTAAGTCAACACCTTAAGGGTTAAATAACAAACTTTGTCAGGGACATTTTCAGATGAGTTTTCTGAGAACTGTTAATTTGCAGCATGCTATTTAAAGAAAATATCTACTCATCAGAGGATAATCTCAGAAGACTGTGGGTTTTCACAGTGGCAGATACCCAGCTCTCCCTTAGCTGAAAGCAGCAGAGATCTACTTTCATATCTACCTTCCACATAAAGGAGTTTTTGCCTTGGCTTTTCTGCCCAGTTCCTCATGACAAGGCATTTCAGGCTGTGCATCAGAACTTTGTTGTAAGTTGCTTTATACATTTAAAATGAAGGGTGCTAAGCCAAGTGCTGAGGCTGTAAGTTCTGAATAAGTTCTGTAGAACTTACTCATGGGTACATGTCGTATATGATGTGGGGTTGATCTGGAGGTTTTTGCTCACTATTTTCAGGTTCAGTTGTTAGTAATGACCACTTCCAACTAAGAGTTCCAGAAATTCAGTTTTTCAAGATGTGGAAATTAAAGGATTTAAGTTCCTAAATTATAGTCTCCAATAAATAAACAGTAAGATAGATTAAGTAAGATATGTCAGCCAACACAGCTGTTCAACATGGCACGGCAGATCAACATGGCTGTGATCACTGGTCTGTGTCTGACACACCAAAACTTATCAATGTCCTCAAACAGATGTCCTTGTCAGGTTTGGGTAGCTCTTGGTGAGCAAAAAAAAAAAAAAAAACCACAACAAAAAAACAAGCAAAATGCAAACTATATAATAATATAAACATCCATTACTTGCTCAGAATGAATTTTTACAGAATTCCACAGTGGGTTAGGTTGGAAGGGACTGTGGAAAGTCACCTGGCCCAACCTCCCTGCCCAGGAGAGCATATCCTAGTGCATATGGCACAGGATAGTGTCCAGACAGTTCTTGAGTATCTCCAGTGTGGGAGACTCCACAACCTCTTCAGGCAACCTGGGCCAGTGTGTGGTCAACCACACAGTAAAGAAGCTTTTTGCTCATGTTCAGATGGAATTTTCTGTTCATCAGTTTCTGCCCATTGCCTTCTGTCCCATTGCTCAGATGGAGCAGAGCCTGGCTCCATACTCTTGACACCCCCCACTTCATATACTGATAA
Organism: Cyanistes caeruleus; assembly: GCF_971803275.1. Classification (NCBI taxonomy): domain Eukaryota; kingdom Metazoa; phylum Chordata; class Aves; order Passeriformes; family Paridae; genus Cyanistes; species Cyanistes caeruleus. Next base: position 92,751,803 of record NC_141702.1, read on the forward strand.
ACATTGATGTCTCTCAGCTGTGTCTTCTCAAGGCTGACCAGGCCCAGCTTCCTCAGCCTTTCTTGGTAAGAGAGATGCACCTATCCCTTAATCACCTTTGTTGTCCTCTGCTAGACTGGCTCCATGTCCCTCTTGTACTGGGGAGCCCAAAACTGGACACAGCACTCCAGATGTGGCCTCATCAGGGCTGAGCAGAGGGGCAGGATCACCTCCCACAGCCTGTTGGCAAAATGCTCTTCCTAATGCACCACAGGATACCATTGGCCTCTCTGGCCACAAGCTCACACTGCTGGCTCATGGATGGCTTGTTGTCCTCCAGGATCCCCAGGTCCTTCTCCTTGGAACTGCTTTCTAGCAGGTCAGCCCCCTGACGATACTGGTGTATGGTTACCCCATACACCATCAGGTATTAATTTGAAAATGATTAATTTTACTTTTGATATTTAGTACACATCTCTGCTCTTGGCAACTGCCTGAAAAGACCCTCAGTGGCTCTGGAAGGGAAGGCATGAGCAGTCACAAGCCTTCCTCCTGGCCTTTCCCCAGGGTGGTTTACCTTGCACTGCCAGGTAGTGCTCAGGAGTAAGGTCAAAAACAGACCCACTGCCCTGGGGCCGAGGTGAGTAATGAAGACTCCATCCCAGGAACACCTGTGCTGGCCCTGTCCCCCACATCCCAGAATCCCTGCCTTGCCTGGTCCAGACTGGTCTCTGGGAGACTGGGCAGGGTGAGGTCAGGCCTCCCTGAGCCTGGGCTGGGATATGAAATGCAATATTGCATTGCCTGCAATATTACATCCCATGAATCTAATCATCTAGTTACATGAGAATACTTTAACTCATCTATCTCTCTCTCTCTTTTTTTAGCCAGACATAAATCAAGACTCAGATTCTATGGTTATTAGTGCCAGATCTCTGCACTTCTTACTTATCACCTGTAGATGGTTCCTATTTTAAACTGTCACCCAGTTTTCCAGCTGTCTCTTTTGGAAGCCGTGCTGTTTTACATGGCATGTGTTACACAGCTGGTCAGGGAGACACAAAGGGGAACAGAGAAAACATTGTTCTGAAGGCCAAGCAGTACTTTTGGAGTCATCCTCCCAAAGGTGGCTGTATGTCACAATTCTGTCACCATTTGCACCTCAGCCTTGTTCTTTCGATTTCTACAAAACATAATTCTCGTAGCAGAAGCAACAGACATGGAGACTCAGGCTTGTTCAAGCCTTTCAAAGCTGCATAGAAATTTTTGCATGAGAAATGAGCTTTCCTATTCACAGTGAACCACACTCAGCTGGAAGGAGTACATATAAAGATGAAAGACTGACCCATGTGTCTTTATTTTCCTTCTTTCTCAGGGTAATCAGCAGCCACTAGCTTTTGCACACCAGGAGGTAGCAGTTGTTGGGACAGCTCCCCTCTGGAACTGTCCTCAACAAGAGAGTTTAATATTCCTATTTCACCTTCTTAGCTGCTCGAACTCTGTGAGGAAAAACGATGAAGGGTGTTAGTGGGAACTCTGATGAGATGGTACTTTTCAGTCACCCGTATCTCTGAGAAGAATTCAGGATCAGCTCTTCTGAGGAGGAGGTTAGCATGACTTTTTCTTCTGTTTGTCTCAGGCTTTATCAGCAGTAGGCCTTTCTTTGTTGATTGAAAATTATTTATCAACATGATGTTGGGGTGAGATTGGCAGCCCACAGGAAACACACTTCACGCAATGGTTATGCTTTCCTGCTTTAAATTTTTCTCCCAGTAAGTTTGGCTATATTCTCTGACTCCTAAAGCAGCAGCAGACATACCTGATCACTGAACTGAAGAGAGATGAATAATAACAGGTAACAAGCTCTGCAACACAGCAAGAGGCTTGAAAGCTGAAACCTCTGCATTAGTGGAGCTGGAATGGAAAATATATCATTAATGAAAAAATTGGTTTAGAGTTTAAGCATGTCTCTACAAGCAGCTGGGCTTGCTGGAAGCACAGGGGATGCAGCTACTCTACTAGTTAGACCTTTTCCTCTCTGCCCTTGTTTTAATTAACTGCAGACATTTGACATGAAAACCTTTTACCATCTCTCCAGATCAGGCGTAGGTACAGGTGGGAAGCTCATCCTGTGCTTTGTCTGGCTGGCAGTCATTGAAGCACTGCTTTTTTGCTGCAGTCAGCAGCAATGGGTGTCATGAATTCAGGCAGATTTTTTTCTGTTGACTGTATGCACAGGCAAAAGAAACAGCACAGAAATCAGAGGGCATTGAAGTAAATCTTCTTCTTGCACCACTTCAGCTTTCACACTTTGTGAACTCATTGGAGTAACTCAGCAGGGTATAAAATTCTTGGAGACAACACAAAATATACACCTATAAATATTTTCATGTATATATTTCATATTGTATGTAATTATATTTCACATAATGTATATACCTTTTTTTCATTATATATAGGTGAATATATATGCATAAATTGTAAACAAACATATGCATAATATACAAAATATATGTGTACAAAGGCAATTTCTGCTGGCATATACCCTTAAATATCATTCAACACACATAGAATCATTAAGGTTACCAAAGACTTCTAAGATCACTGAGTCAAAACATTAACCCACCACCACTGGGTCCACCACTAAACTATATCACTTAGTGTCACATCCACGTCTTTTGAACACTTCCAACAACAGTGATTCCATCACTTCCCTATGCAGTCTGTTTCAATGCCTGATCACCCTTTCAGTGACGAAATATTTTCTAACATCCATCTAAACCTCCCCAGGTGCAACTTGAGGCCATTTCTTCTCATCTTGCCACTTTTACCTGGAAGAAGAGACCACATGTCCTCTGCAAGTCCTGTGCTATCAATTTGGTCCATCACAGTACATGTCATTTTGGGTTTGTAGTAAATCTGATGGCTGCTTTTTACCTCCACAAAGTAAACAAACTTTAGGTCTTCAGCATAGTTCTTTTGCTTTTACTGTGCTTAGTCACAAACTCAGATCAAAGTAATTAACCCGATGGTTTCTAGAACACAGAATTGGCAGGTAGTAATTGCGTTCTCTTCAATTTTTAAGTATTTGTATGAAATCATAGTTCCAAAACAAAACTTAATAAAAAATAATAGTCAAAAATGAGATCTGTGCAGCTCTACTGAATTCAAATGGAGGTAGCTTAAGGAAAAACTAGATTTTTATTATGATTATTACTCTGTCTTATCATTCTCTCTCAATAATATCACAGTGATTTTAAAACATTTGATACACCCTTATCTGGAATCCTGTTGAGTACAACAAAAGCACAAGAGGGATAGGGACTCCATTTTACAGCAAAATTAAGCTCAGCAGAGCACATAAATCCACACAAAACTGCAGGCATAGATTGGTATTCTGCTGCCTTCTTTGGGACTTAAAGAGTACATCTGGATCCTCTGCCTACTCAAGTCCAGATAGACCAAGGCAACCCTGTCAGCAAGGGCAATAATAATGAGCTATGGAAATATCCTATTCCCCACATGCATCTGGGAGAGCTTCTGGTTGCTATTGTAAGTCAGAAGAAGTACGACTGCTATAGGAAGGATTCTGCCATGATATTTGGTTCACTCAGAAACCAGGAGAAATATGGTCAGGTTGAACATATAAATTCGTTAGTTCGATTTTTTTCTTTTGAAATGCGACATTGCCAGAGAAGCATTATCTACGTGATACTCATCCAATATACAGCAAAGAGCCTTATGAGAAAGGTGAGACAGTAACATGACAGTCATATTCCAGGAAAGTATTTGGGAACTCCATGTAAATATTTCAATAAGATTTATTTTATGCTATGTTTATGAAAGTGTGAAGTCAGACCTCACAAATGTGGGATGTGATAATTCTATTCTGATCTGTGTGCCTATTCATGTGATATTGGCATTAAAGGATTCTAAGTTACAAAGAACGATCCATTCATGTTCTGAATTTGTCCAGCCCCATCTGTATGACTGGCATGATTCATTACTTCTTCTGGACCAGAGGGCAGAGTGATATACCAAATTTTCATGTAACAAATTCCATTTTCAAGCCATGGAGAACATTTTTGTAACAGCTAGGAGTATTTTTCTGTTGTTAGAATTTTATATAGGTAATGAAACAATAGGAGAAATATGACTAGTACAGTTCATAGGCAGTCTGACAAAACCACTGAATTTTTTTTATGTGAAAGCTCTTTCTCAATCATGTTCCACAGTACAGTGGTTGCATGTGAGATAAACCTTAGTGAATATAATCACTTGGATGTTTGGTATAATCTGAAAAGATCCTGTTTTTCATTCTGGATGTGTATGCTGGTAGTGGAGTTACTCAGAGTGAAAACATCCAGAAGTTTAGGAGATTGTAGCACAATTTTCAAGCTGTGTTTTAAGGTTATAGATGAATAATGTTAAATCTGAAACTGTTTTGCAACTGATTCACAAATTAAAAATGGGAGTGTGGGCTAAATGCATTAGATGAAGTATTAATAATGCAGAATTCAAGTACTGGAAATGCAATATTCCTGTCAGTTTCAGAAGACTGCTTGTATGTGTTTTGGTATGCCTTCATCTTTTTTTTTGTCCTCTTTGCCTTTACTTTTTACATCACCTTGCTCTCATCACTTGATATATAACAGCCTTGAGTTCTGAACAAATAAGAGTTATCCCCACACTACATATCAATTACCTTTGGTCTAGAGATTTATTTAACATTTAATGGTATCCATGCATACATACTCTTAATTGATGATTGTAAAGAAACTGAGACAGGATGCCTTTAAAATCCTCTAGTGCAGTTTCCATAAGATATTTTTTTTTTTAACTGAAACTTCTTCAGTGGGAAAATAGCCATCATATTTTATGGACACGGATGCATACAATCTCCATGTTCTTGGTGGGGAATTTCATATTCTATCTCACAGCATTAAAAGAAATGACTGCAAAAACTCAGTCGACAGCTCCTTTGTGTTTAGATCTCTATGAACCAGAGTCTCCCAATTTCTAAACATGCCAGAAACAAACATGAATATCCTGTTGCTATTATTAGTCATTGGGAAAGCGCTGAAAACATGGAAATCTGGGTCAGCAAGGCTTGTGCACATGGAAAAACAGTCCCTTGGGCTTCAAATATAGGCATAATCACTCATAATATTTTAAAGTGATTTTTCCATTCATTGCCTTAATTACAAAGATGAGAAGAACTAAATCTGACCCAAATCTTCCTCCTAACAGAGGAGTCTGTGGAAGCTGCAAAAGCAGTTCACTGCAAACAGATTTGGGAACAGTCTTCTGTTATGTTCCAGCTTGCTCTCTAATGGTAACAAATGGGCTTAAAGTTTAATGTCATTTTCAAAATATGCTAGTGTGCACTTTCACAGCTGTGGCTGTAATTCAACGGATTATTTGAAAACTTGTATTGAAGTCACACTTCACCATATCATGATATAATATGAAATTTAGCTGGAAAGTACTTCTGAGGTTAAAAGATCTTTTTCTTAAAATCAAGTGCTTTCAAATTTGCCTTCTAATTTTCAATTACTTTTTCCCACAGTTAAATAGACATTTTTCAGTGCATGATTTCTTTTGCCCTTCTCTCCACTCTCCACCCTCCCTCAGTACTCAAAAAAAGAAAGAAAAAAAGAAAGAAAGAAAAAATAGATGTTTGATTTAAAGAATGTCCATCTGCAGCCAGCAGAAATAAAACTACTTTGATTTTTGTGAAAACTCATGGTTCTTGGCAAGAGGGAAAATTTTGTTCACAGCGTCACACTATTTTTTCCACCACTCCTTATGCACTTGGGAGATTCTCTCCTGGCAACCAACCTGCATGATTCCTGTCCATGTATTTTATGGGTGGGGATGGCTCCCCAAACAACACAATTTTTTTTTCTCTTTTACTTGCAGTGAATGTAGTAAACATTCTTTTAATTTTCTATATTACATTATTTTAGCACCTTGTACAAATAGGTAGAATTTGGATCAGAAATCCTGAGATTACAGCAGTGACTGTAATTGCTCTTTCTTTACTGTTACCCTGTTTTACTACTGACATAGGAGGTGTGGTGTGGATAATCATGATGTTCAAGCTGGGGGTCAGACCACCAGTGTTTGGAAAGCTTTAGAGCACCAGTCTTCAAGATCCTAAAGTTAAGTGCAGAGATTGATTATCCAGGACTCCAGCAATATCCAGGTTTTTGGTAGCATCCCAATTCCCAGAGTTCACATGAACATCTCTTTACCCACAATGAGGTCAATTCACACAGCCCAGAGAAATACAAGCTGGCCTTATCATATTTGATCTGTGGCTCACTTGTATGGGCTGCCTGTGTAGAGTGACCAAACATGAGCCTCAACAGCCAGAAATCCCTATGAGAACAGAACAGCCAGCTCTCTGTGATACTGGAATCCACATCTTTGGAAAGGCTAGGAGCCCTCATCTGAAACATGGACTCTCATTACAGCAGGATCCTGACGTGTGTTCCTGACTGGGCTCCTTAGCAGCTCTGCAATGGCAGCAGACAGCTGGGCAGTATAATTGGCCCCTGGAGGAGGTTAAGCCTCTCTGTTCAAACAGCTGGAAGCATGGTACCAATGCCAAACTCAGAACAAATAGGAAAAATAGCAAAGGATTTAATCTGTTCTAACACAGCAGCGTTGTTTTATGTTCAGAAGGCAACTTGTAGGTGAAGAGATATTGATGAATGATAACTTCTCACTCCCTTGATTTTACCCATAATTTATGAAGAAAAATGTAATTTTTCTTCACAAATGTGTAATTTTATGACATTAAAAAACAGTATTCTAAGCCAAGGAAGGTACATTTTTTCCACATAGTGCTCTCTGACCTCCTGTGCTAAATATTAGTAACTGAACATACATCCAATACACCATATGCGATTTTGGAGGTTTAATACTTCTCCCACCTAAAATACATATCAAATAATACCTGCATATACTAAGGGAACTCAAATTCTCCCTCCAGGATAAATACTGTTGACTAAAGATTTCCACTTCTATCTCCTTTCCTCCAGTATATGGTTGGAAATCTATACCTGTTCATTACAGATAAAAGATGCTTCTGAAGCATCAGAGATATGCAACAGAAAGAAAGTACCGATCGTGACAGACCCTGGTGCCTAACATGGAACAAAACAAAAGATGGGCTTAATTGTAAAAGCTTAGGAGCCAACAGATTTGGCATTTCTATTGAGATGTATCAATTCTCACTCAGTCTTTCATTTTCTGTGACTGTAAAGGGATTTTTGCTATCAATTTCCATGGCAACAGAACCAGGCTGCTGATGTCTTTTGACTTACTTTCCCAGTCAATAAAATGGAAAGGCCTGTACATCTTTCATGGGCATATAAACACACTAATACTGGCCCTGCATGCTGAGATACGTGTTCAGTTCCAGAGTGTTATTGAAACTGATTGATGCAGCTCATTACTGGGCTGTAGTCCAGAGCAGCTTTTAAGTCCCTTCCAGTGCAGCAAATTTTGGCTGTATAATAAACACAGCCATGCCTCTATGAAGATCCATCATAAATACAAGACATCTGTAATCATGAAAGAATAAATTTATAGAGTGAAGCAGAAGGAGCAGTGAGATGGAGGGACTGGACTCTTGTTGGTAGAGATAAGCCCAGTCAGTAGTAGTGCACATCCTTGTCCCATGTGAGGGTACATCTCTGTGTTTCCTTCCTTACTGTCTAATTGCTGCTGCAATCTGTCCCTGAAACATCTAAGTAGAAAGATGCCTGTATAGCTGTGCATGGGGTTGCACACTCTCCCACGGAGATTACAAAAGGACTTGAGGAAAGCACAAGCACTCAGATCACATTGTAGTAAAAATTCTCCATCTGTGCTTCAGTTAATGATAATTTCTTCTTTGTTGAAAGCATCTTTGTTGAAAACATTTCTTCTTCAATGTTGACTGACATTGGTCGAATAAGAGATTTTTAGGCTTCAGGCATTAGCTTGAGCCTGTGTGCAACTAGGTCACACAACGTTCTCACTCTAGTCTGAGAAATCATAAGGAGGAATCCAAACAGTCCTTAGAGAAGGAAAACAGCCTTTGCAGGTGTTGTTTGGGTCCTTATTGTTTACTTGCTGGAAACAGTCAAGGAGTGGTGTACCCAATTGTCCAATAATGGTGATGTGTTGGTTTAATAACCAATGAGGGGTTTACCGCTTGGACCTTCTCGGAACTGTCTATAGAAGAAGATCTGGAATAATAAAACTTGCTGTCTTTTGAAACCAAAGCTAAGAGAGTCTGTGTTGTGCTTCCGCTGTTCCTAATACAGTGCGAAAATTTACATATTCAACTCAGTTTAAAGAAAAAAATAAACTGCAAATCCTTTCAAAATTTAAATACTCATGAAAGAAGCAAGGACAAGATAAAACTCATATTCAAAAATATTGGCAGGAAATTCATATGGGGTTAAAAACTGTGTTGGTTCACCCTGTCTCACTTTCCAAAACATTTTTATTACTGTATTACTTTTCCCAATTTATATATCTTCACTCTTGCATAATGTAGTTTAAAGAGTGGAATCTAGTTTATTTCAGCCCTAGGGCCCCACCCTGCCATGTTGCATTACATCAGGTTAAATAATCATCATATATTTATATTTCTCACCCTAATCCTACACAAACTGTTCTCTCTTTCTATTTGCATATTAATACACACTTCACCTTCTGCAAGTCTATTTCAGCTTGGCTTATGAAGGATTTCCGAATATTGCTGCTGTGCCACAGAAGATTCAGAGACACAGGTATGTAACTGTGATAACTGTGACCTTGTTCTGGAGCTGATAGAATATGGAAATCTGACCTTCATGTATGCTGCCATGGACGGGCTCTCTGATGTTGGAGCTTCAGCAGTTCTCAGCACGAGTAATAACAGTTTTCCTACCCCTTTGTGACCCAGAGCTCAGCTATAAAAAATGTGCCATCTGCTGAAAGGTTGTGCTCTGATTTTAACATCCCTGAGGATTGCTTTTTCCATTCAGGCTATTCCTTCATCTGTCTCAGAGAACTATTTTGATCAGCCAAGCATGGTACCATAGAGCAGCTTGTACCCACACTGCCAGCTTCCGGAGAAATTTAAGCTTGCTTTTACCACCCATGTATTCACTTTGTAGGTACCCTTGGGAAAATCACTATCTATATGTTTGATTTATCAGTCCAAGGTGTCTGAAATATCATAGCACACCAAATGTTTGGGGGTTTTATGCCATGATGTCAGGCATGTGTGAAATGTAACATGGCATGAGAGCAGCCTAGGAACTCAGGGATACAAGTCCTACAGAGGTAAAGCTGAAAGATTCCCCAGTAGAAAGACCCAAGTCTAACATGGAGAGGCCCAAACTGCTATCCAGCAAGTGATCATAAAGGTGATTAAGGGACTGGACCACCTCTCCTGTGAGGAGAGGCTGAGAGAGAAGGGACTGCTTTGCATGGAGAACAGAAGAGTCGGGGGGTAATGGACACAAATCAAAACTCAGGAGGCCCCTTCTGAACATCAAGAAACACACTGTGACGTTGATAAAGCAATGGCACAAGCTGCACTCCTTAGAGATATTCAAAAGCCATCTGGACACACTACAGGGTAACCTGCATGAGGTGGCTCTGCTTGAGCAGGGATTTTGTACAAGATGACCTCCAGAGGTCCTTTCCCTCCTCAACCACTCTGTGGTTCTGTGATTCTATGAAACTTTTACCAGGATTGACTTACCTGAAAACAAGAAATTGCTTTCTTACATGCAAAATAAATTAAGTTTCTAGATATTGTAGTAGAAATAATGATGTTTATCAAAGACAAACCAGTTTAAAAGTTTTCAAGTACAAAACTCAGGACAGAAGGCAGATATTTTACGCTAGAAATTGAATGTGACAGAGAATATACAAGTTAGCAAGTTTTCAGTGGAATTCACAAGTCTGGCCAATCCTCTTATTTTTCAGCTGTGGGCCCAGCATGCCTGGCTAAAATTAGGACTGATTTTTCTTCACCTCTGAAATAACATGACATATGTCATTAAAGTAAAAATTGAAAGCTTTATTAAAGAAGAGTGATGACTACACACTTGTAGCAAAAATGTATTTAAAATCATGGCATGAACTACTACCTGATTTTGTAAGGAAAATTGGAACTCTTTGATAAAAAGTTGGTAATCAATTTAGTCTTTTGTAAGAGAAAGAAAGAACAGAATGAATGAAATGCAAATAAACAGCACAACCACTTAGCACTGATTGTGCTGGTAAGACTTTTCTCTGTGATGCTCCATACTTGTCAGCACTCTCTTTAAGCATCAAACATAAGAAGTACAATGGATTTTTAAATGCTTAAACCACTTTACTTCATCTTTCTGTGCAGGTGCAAAGTTTGCTGGCAATTACTACCCACAACTTGAAGGATTCATGTCAAAACCCTCCTCCACATTTGGAGATATTTCAGATGCTTTTACTGAAATCAGCATATTTCCTTTAAAGCTGCTGTGGCCTTTAATTGAGATATCTTCTTCATGGGTTTCAGGTTTTTTAAGATGACATGAAGGACAGAACCTTGTCGTGCTGCACTAATATATTTACACTAAGTGGTTTTTCCCTGTGCTCCCCTCCCGGTTTTGTGATGGTTCCTTCCCCTCTCCCACCCCTTTGGTCTCATCCCATTGGTTGTAATTCTACTCTCCTCCTCCCCCTTTCCCCCAGTTTAAAAGTCCCTGTGATTCCCTCCTCCGCCTCCTTTTTCCCTGGAATAGTTCCGAGAGTAAGCTGCAGGACTGTGGTCCCAGAAGAGCCTCCTTTGTCTTTTACCTTTGTCCATTGTCAGACCTTCCTCCCCCCTGGTACACAAGGAGCTAGCTGGGTGACCCCCAGGGCCGGGACTAGAGGCTTATGACAGAACCTCCGATCACTGCCAGAGAAACTTACCAGTTTTTCCTGACATAGTTTTTTAGCCATCACTTTATCTCAGTATGTGCAGCAGAATATATCCATCTATCCATCCATTGATTCATATCATTCTTTTAGCTATCCATCCATCTGTCCGTCCATCCATCCATCTACACACATACTATGTTCATCCATTTATTCATGTAAGGAGGCATTCATCACAACAATACAAAGTGCTTTCCCATGACATAGTTCTGACGGTATTTCCTCTGTTGTGTTCATTGCCATAGAAAGCTTGAATAGCAGGCCAGTTTGACTGAGGTCTAAGGGTTAAAATTTCATGTGTTAGGCAGTACCAGCCCCTATAGTGTGCAGTGTAAGAATCAACTTCAGGCTGATTTTTTTTTTTCCATTGGGAAACCACAGTGATGTTAAAAACTTTCCTAATAATGATTTGCTAAGCAAGGTGACAAAGGGTTAGTAGAGAGCTGTTGATGGCAAAAAGGATGGAAGCTGAGACCTAGGAGTCTCAGGTCCCTAGACTGAGGTCCCTGTGTTCAGAGCTAAGCAGCCTGCAGATCTCTGCTTGAAGACAGCTAGTTAGGATTCAAGGGCAATCACCCTTGAAATGAGTAGTACTGGTGATGGGCAGCTGGCTAACATCAAACACAAAAATGCTGTGGAAAAGGAGCCTCTTTTGGTGAAGCACTCTTTTAGAGCATGAGGATCACCAGATCAGTACAAAGCTGACAAAGGACCTAACGCAGTGCAGTGAACATTCATTAATGTAATATCTAAACCTAAAAGCAGCTAAAATCTTGATGCTGCTCCAGAATGTGAAAGTAATGAAGAATCATTTCCTGTAAATTGAATCAATCTGTTCTTAGATCAAATATAAACAATATAATTTCCAGAACTACACTTAATCAATCTCTGTTGTACTGTCCATTGTCTAACTAGGAGGTTTTCAGCCTTTTGCTAGCAATTTCCTTCAACACATTAAAAGCTGTATACATATATTCATAAATCCCTGTTTTCAATCAAATGCGTGTGGTGAGAGCGAAGGTATTTAAAATGCAAAATCAAATGTGCTTAGTATTTTCTTCAGAAGTTGCATTCAATCCAAATTTAAATCTAAATTTCAGTCATAAGTCATCCCTGTGATACAACACAGTGAACTGTACCATCACAGCTGAGTGCCCATACCTCTGGAAATAATTTGAAATACAAACCCTAATTTGAAATCCAAATCTAGATGCAGGTGTCTAGCTTGCACATCTCATCTTTTTACTGCCCAAAGAGCAAGACTGAGTCAACTGATAATAAAATAAACAAGGATTGTGGTCCAACACAAAAATTATTTTTCTGTATCTTTATGTATTTAGTATGGTTGTCATTATCTCCTACTACACTTTTCAGAGCTAGTCTACCTATTACTTCTCATGGGCATCAATCCAGAATCTCCTCATAAATCCCCTTCTTTACAACTGCCTCTCCCTCAGACCTGTCCCCTTACATGGACAGTCTTTACATCAGCATGATTGCTGGGGTAAAAGACATTTCTCCTGATCACTGTTCAAGAAAAAAGGGTCACAAAAGTACTTGGCTAAATTTTTGTATCGCTTGAAGAAGCAGGAAAGCCTGGGATGGAAGATAACTGTCTAAGAGGGAGAAGGCATTTTTCTGGACAGCAGTGTTGGCAATGATAGGAGTGTACAAGGGATGAAATCAATAGTCAGTAAAAACTGATGCTTAAGCATGCAATAGAATACAGGCGCAAAAGGTGTTTATTGCCTGAGATGGTTATCAAAATTACCTTATCTGTAATTCTCCCCAAGTTTATGCTTATCAAAGGAGGAGCAGTGTGCCAAGCTGACACCTACTGAGGCAATTTCAAAAAATAGCCATATATTCTTCCAAGGATTTTTTTGTAGTAGTTCCAATATTTCTCATTTCTCAGATGGGACAAAATTTTCGGTAGCATAGCCTCTTTTGGAAGATTTGGGCTCATTTCTTAATGTTTATAAATGTGTGTATTCTGTAGTCAGAAAGGACCATTGTGATCATCTAGTTTGAAAATTTCTACACAGAGGCCATGGTATTTTTGTTCCTAGAAATTGGACTAAAGGATGTTCAGAATGAAAGTTTTGCCTGAAACACTCTTGGCAATGGCAAATCTGTCACCTCCTCCATGGAAATTCTTCTGATCTTTAATTAACCTCAGTGTTCAAAAATGTGTTTTATTTCAAGCTTGAATTTGTCTGACTTCCAACAAATTGGATTTCATTATATCTCTGTCTGCAAGACTGCAAATCTTCTCATTACCATAGCTTTCCATGTCTAAGGACTTCAGTAAAATAATCAGGGTAATCCTTCAATATTTTCTTTGATAAACTGAATAGATTAATTCTTAGCATTCATCTGAGAAGAGTTTTCCCAGATCTACTTTTTTTTTTAATATTTTTTAGCTGCTCTTTAAATGTAAGTTTAGTAGCTAAAATGATCTCAAAGAGGTTGGCAAACACTTAGTAATCTCTTCTAATAAGTTGTAAATTTACCACAGGGCACATGGAAAGTTTCAAGAGTTCAGTCATTCCTGGATGAATTGCTGATCCCTGGATGGTTGCTGACCTCCACCTGTTAGATTGCATATCAGATGCTACAGGTAAGAGCAGTGGTTGAGGAGAGAAGCCTCCAGCTGACAGATGTTAGTTGTGGTAGGATGTAGTAGGATTTGCTTGCCTAAACAGGGGGGTGTAATCCTGTTCAGATTGTGAGGAAATATCCCATATGGCCCCAGCTGCTCTTCTGAAAGGTTTTGGGTTTCTCTTATGTCTTGTGTCATATCTACCAGGCAGAAGAATTCAGTTCCTTAGGACTTACAATGGTACCTCTTTATATTTATTTTTTTTAATAATTGAATCTCACCCTCTGTGTCATTCAGAAGAGTTATGGAATTTAAGAGCATCCTCAAAATGTTGCCATTATGCAGGTCCTATATCAGTAGCAAATTCAACCAGGAATATATCCCAGAATAACCAACAAGAAGAAAATAACTATAAGTTATTTCACTAGTAAAGATGTGTCTTGCTGATAATCTGTATAGTCTATTGTATTTTCATCTCTGTGAGAAAGAGTTTTAATCCACCTAAAGTGTGCCCTGTCTATTCCATAAATTTTATTTTGGTTTTTTTTTGCTAGGTGCTTTAAGTGTACTAAATCAAATTCCCAGGAGAAATGCAGCAAATTCGTTTTATCAGTGAAGTTGTTGTAATTAACCAGAATTGTAATATGGATGCTAACTGTGAAACAGGGAGCACAGTGCCTGTGGAATAGCAGGCCACATAACTTTCTCAGTCTTGCCTGAGACAGCGGCCTGGGAAATCATAAGGAGGAATTAAAACAATCCTCAGAGACAGAAAACAGCCTTGCAGGTGCTGTTTGTCTGTTCCTTGTTTTCTTGCAAGAGAAGGTCGAGGGGTGGTGTACCCCACTGACCAATGATGGTGATGTGTTAGTTTACTAACCAATAAGAGTTTTTCTTTTCTGTACTTTCATGTATGGGTCTATAAAAAAGATCTAAAGTAATAAACTGAGAGAAATTCTCCAGTTCGACTCCACAAGAGAGTCTGTGTCATTCTTCACGCTGTTCCCAATAGAGCAACATTGTAATCTTGACAAAAAAGATTAAAGGTTTATCTGACAAGGCCTACTTTCCACAAAATTTAGTTGCTTGATATAATTTATATTTTTACTTTCTAATGTTTGATTAATAAAATCCCAGATTAATTGTTCCATCAGAAAACTATCCTAAGTGGTCTGCTGTTCACTGGTCTATTTCATTCCTCTCTTTTAACATATATAAATTGTAAAAATGGCAGCCCTCCAGCAATACATATTGTAATTTAGATTTTTTTCTTTTTTCCAAAGATTAAATATTAACATAAGTCATTTACAAAAATACATAACTTATTTACTACTCTTGCAGAAAGTAGCCTATCAGTTAAAAAATATTTATTTTCAACACATAGTGTTTAATACTGTCCTTTCCTGTGGAGGATGAGCCTTATTGCCTATCTCCATTATTGCATAATCCAGGTAAACTTCTCTGCCTCCATATAAATCTTCCCAGACAAGAGCAAAAATCAGCATTGAGAAAAACAGATTATTTATGTAAATGGATGTAATAGATGGATGTAATTCTGAACCTTCCCAGTGGCAGCCAGGGAGCATATGTGGGGTTTTCTCTATTTCACTGCTTGTGAAAACATTTTCACAAAAGTAACAGTATCATGAGCACACACAGTGGGTCAGCATGATGTGTTTTCTTATGCCTAAGGCATAGGACTGTGAATTTAAACATTTGGATTCCATTCATATCTCTCTGACTGGCATGAAAAATAATCATTGCCTCAGATAATTGTAACTCCTTGTGCTCATTTTCTCTCTCATCTTATTTTTCTGATTGTGCATTCATACTATAAACTCTTTGGGGCAAAGGTTGTGCTGTGTAGTCAGTAATACCTACTGGGCTCCTATTAAAATTATGGGTTTAATGTGGAACGTTCGCACAAATAATTGATAATACTGTTTACTAATAGGATAGGCTGCTGATGGTATAACTCAGATGACCTCCCTTACATCCATACAGCTTTCATCTCATCAGAAAGCTCTCAAAACACCAAAGCCAGTTTGTTACAGAAAAATGCATCTCAGCTGCTTGTTTGAAATTTTAATTAGAATGCAAAACAGATGTGGTCCTTGCTACCTGCTATTTATTTGCTCTGGGCAATGATTTCTGTCCTCCAACAGCAATCTAAATACAAACTGTTTTATAAAGCCAAACTATGTCTGTAATCCATAATTTTCTTTTTTTTCTTCCTCTCTCCATCTCAGGTATAGTTTTCTTCCTTTCCTTTTTTTTTTTTTTTTTCTGTGTAAGTGTATTTATGTATAAAATATATAAAGATATAATAAATAAAAATGGTGCATACACATTTATAGTTAGCAACTCAAGCCACCACAAATCCTTCTTCCCCAACATCACAGGTCTACACTCCCTTCATCTCTATCCTGCCACTAAGTGCTAGAACCAGCACTTTACCTAGGATATTTTTAAGGAGACTCTGGACCCAAACACATGGCTCAGCAATGTCTTCATAAATTAAGGTCTGTGTAGGTAGCAAAACTGTTGCAGATACAGGTATGTGTATGAGAATGAAGGACCTATTTGGAGATGACAGGAGAGATGCCATACAGCCACAGACTGATTCCTCAGAATATGATTAGTGGGCTGCAAATGGAACTTCAGACCGTCTACCCTTTAATAGAAGTTGGACTCATCAAGCTAGGATGACCCCTTCAGGAGGTAGGACTGACCTCCTCCCTTGTCTTTTCTTCTCAGTCTCCTCTCTTCCAATACTTTGGCTTCAGCAGGATTTGCTTCATCTCACTGCTTTGATGGACCCAGCAGGCCACAGGCAAAGGTGATGTTTTAAGTATAGAGGATGTGAACAGCACAATAAGAGGCTGTTATGAGTCTAAGAACTGATCTGTACAACCTCATTCATTTCCAAGGCCTACTGGCATCAGTGAGATCACTTGCATGGTCCAAATATTCACCAATGCTGCACATGCAGACAAGAATAGACAACTATTCACAAGGCTGCACATGCTAGACCAGAAGAGAGACATCATTCTGCTCTCTTGTGCTGAAAATTGCTCTGATCTGAACCAGTCCCACTCTTCAAAAATATTTGTTCTGATAAATAAAACAGATTTTATATTCCCTTAGCATCAACCTGTCCCAGTTACTTCTGTGGGTTGAATCAGTACTTGCTTTTTAAGACCATTGACTACTGGCCCCAGTCCTGTTTAATATCTTTATTGATGACCTGCCAGAGGAGGCTAAATTGTTCCCTCAATAAATTTGTGGCTGAGATAAAATTGGGTGGGAGTGTGGCTCTGTTGGAGTATAGGAGAGCTCTGGAGGGATCTGGATATGTGGGCTGAGACCAGTGGCATGAAGTTCAAAAAGGCTGAGTGCTCTGTCCTGCATGTCAACCACATTACCCCATGCTACATCTGGGGGAAGAGTGGCTGGGAAGCTGCTCAGCACTAAAGGACCTCAGGGTTCTGGTCAGCAGTGGCTGAACATGAGCCAGCATGTGGTCGGGTGGCCAAGAGGGCCGTTGGTATCTTGGTTTATATACAAAAACAGTGTGGCCAGCAGGATCAGGGCAGTGAATGTTTACTGGAGGTTTACTTGGCACTGGCAAGATCACTCCTTGAGTGCTGTGTCCAGTTCTGGGCCCCTCACTGCAAGAAGGACATTGAGGTGCTGGAGAATGTCCAGAGAAGAGCAATGGAGCTGGTGAAGGGTCCAGAGCACAAGTCTGCTCCTTATAAGGAGCAGCTGAGGGAGCTGGGGGTGTTTAGCCTGGAGAAAAGGAGGTGACCTTATCACTCTACAACTCTCTAAAAGGAGGCTGTAGCCAGGTGCTTCTACTCCCAGGCAACCAGCAACAGGATGAGAGGACACAGCTTCAAGATGCACCAGGGGAGGTTCAGATTAGAGCAATTTCTTCACTGAAAGGGTCGTCAAGCATTGGGACTGACTGCCTTGTGAGGTAGTGGAGTCATCATCCTTGGAGGTGCTCAAGAAACAACTGGAAATGGCCCTAAGTGCTATGGTCTAGTTTGCAAGGTGATGATCAAAGATTGGCCTTGGTCTCGGAGGCCTTTTCCAGCCTAAATGGTTCTGTGATACCAGCCTTATTCTTGTAATTTGCTCATGTGCCTCAATCTGAACATGTAACCTATGTAATCTTACCCTCCAGTACAAAGTCTGTCTAGAATATTAATTTCTATACATTGCAGTTCTAGCAGTGTGAATGTAATGTGAACGCAGATCAGTAATTTACAAGTGCCGAAATTCATCAAATGTGTTTTTGATGACAGAGTAATTTACCATATTTTTTTCTCAAAATCATTTAAAAAATCTATGAGTTATCAACAGATTCAATGCAAAATCCAGAAGTTATAACTATGGGAAAGAAAATAATCTTTGGTGTTCAACAAACAAGTTCTTAGAGAATTCTGAAAATAAAGAGGAAAAAAATGACTAAAGATTAAGTACTACCTGAATAAATCAAGCATAAAATAGTAGCATGTTGATAAGAACGGTTGAAAGAGGACTGAAAAGTAAAAGGAAGTTCTCAGTGTTGGAAAAAAGTGCAAGATAATATTGATATGGAGAGCCCCAGCTGACATTCAAGTTACAAGAAGAGCTTAACAAAATTTCTGTGCTGGAAAAATTGAAGAATTCTGAAATGTAGACTGGATGGAGCCAGACTGGGTATGTGTTGAACAGGACAGGGCAGGTTGGAGCTAGAAGGAACATAAGACTGCACCCTGGATTCAGAGCACACTTAACCCAGACTTCTGTCTTCAACAGTAGTCACTAGTGGAAAAGCAAGAAGAGAGAATAACTTAATCTTCCACAGTGATCCAGAAATTCCTGAGTGAATGCTGTAAGAGATGTAGATTGATTGTGATGAGAGTACATAGCATTAAGTCACAAATGTGCACCTTCATGTACGTAACAGCACACAGAAGTAGGAACACTAACAATCTCAATAACTTAATGCTTTTATGACTAAAACATCTTTTTTCCTCAATTTTCTTTGGCATTTGAAAAACTCAGCAAGCTATAAGGCATGAAGAAAATTACCTTGTAATTGCACTGGGGCATCTCCATTTGGTCTGTAGTTATCACAATCAAAACTAGCTGTCAAAAAACTCAATTTCCCCTGCTCAATGAAATGCACTGCTCCATTTCTGGGGGCAATGATCTCAGCCAAGGGAAAGCTAATTGCTACTAGCTACCACCTGAGATAAGACACCTACAAGTAAGCCAGTATGTATCAAATGGGCAAAAAAAGAGGGACACAACAGTTAACATAAAGTCATCAAATCTTATGAGTCCTCTGTATCAACAAAATACACAATTGATTCAGTGCCCTAAGGGCACTTAGGCAACAGAGTCTTAGACAAGCCAAACAGAATGTGTGACCGTAACACGGCAAAACTGACTCCTTGTCTTTTTACCCAAACTTCATAAATTTAGTTAGATGGTAAGCAAATGCAAACAGTTCTAGTAGTACCAGCACAGTCCAAAGATTTCCAGTAAGCTACTTGCAAACAGTCACAGTTGTTGGGCACTGTGACCATAGAAGGTGCCAATTTATTCCTGCTATGACAATATTGCCTAAATTTTGCATTTTGCAGCCATTAGTCTGTCGTCCAGTAAACTTCTTCTTAATACCAGGGGTTTGGAACCATTTATTGGAAGTAAAACCACATATAGTAATTGCATTTATCCCATCAAAAAATTCAAATATATTTTAATATTTTATATTAACCAGTAATTTCAGAATATGATGACCATTTTGATGAGTCAAAGAAGCAGATAAATAAATAAATAAATAAATAAGAAACCCAGTTAAACTAAGTCTAGACTGATATGAAACCACATCTCAACAGTGATTCAAGTATGTGTAGTCAGACTCTGCTACTCAGAAAGATGTGTATCAGAGCACATGAGCACAATGAGATTCAAATATCAGGAAAGCATGAACTGCAAATGGGAATTTCTCACTTATACTTTAAACAAAGTGTAATTCTTATCTCAGTCTGTTCAAATTAGTCCTGCAATGAGACCATGTGCTTGAATAAAACAGACCAAGGGATTTTTTTTTTTTTTTAAGCCTGGTATTGCACCTAGGACTATAAAATTATTATCACACTGTCCAAAGGTGGTGGATAAATGAAAACTACCAGTATATGGATGACAAAGGATAATGCTAATTGCTCATAAATGAGATTAAAAAGTCAGTCTTGGGGGTATGAGAATGAAATTACATAACTAAAAGAAATTGCTATTCACATAAGTAGCTGGCTAAGAAGTAATTTTTCAGTTGGGGATTAGGAATGGGGAGCCAGGACAGGAGACAAGTAGACTGGAGGGTTGAATAGCTTTGCTGAACCAAGCACAGATATTGCCGCAGTCTTGGAAACTTTTTCCATTTAAGGGGACATCCTAATGACCCATACCAAACTGTTCCCAGAAGTCCCCATGCCATGGGCCTCAGACCAGCTTGTGCCTCAAAGTTGATTTTCCAGCAATTTGATTAGAACAAATCTTTCATGCCTCTGTATTACTTCATGTGTTACCATCAGGGTAATCCTAAGCGTTTCTACTTTGTTCTGTTGGCTTAATAAGCTCTCAACCTTTTCCTTCAAGGAATCTCAACCACAAATGCGAGAACACTCAAGTTACCGCCTTGAAGCAGTTACAAACTACTTGTTCATCTGTTTGTGTAGCAGCCTGAGCTTCTCTTAAATCCCACTGAGATGATTAAGCACTCAGCATGTCAGGACAACCAGTCTGTGTGCAGCACAGGCTGTTCACACAGGATTGGAGCACGTGGAATTTGGCACGTGTGGAGGCCTCCTGCTGATCCTGCAGCACAGAAGAGTAACCAAGCCTCAGCTCTATTTGGTATACATAAAACATCCTCAACAAACAAACAAAAAACCCCTCCAAAAAAACTAAAATACTGCAATCAAAACTGGTAGCTACCTCAGAGTATGTTGGCTTCCATTTTTTCCTCACAGCTTTCTCAGGCATTAAGAAAAACTGTGAAACTTCCTAAGCTTTGCAGAGCTGTTTGAGAATCTCAAACAAAATGTACTACACCAGCGAAGAGAAGTTTATGCTTTTTGACCTGTACTACTGGAGCAAGCTGGAATAAGGCTGTTCCCAAGCATAAAGCTGTTCAGACATTAATACAGGATCTATATTCCAAAAGTGTCACTCACAGACTCTGAGTCCCATTCACTTCATATCACTGCCAGTGCAGAATAATACAGATGACCTGACAAGAATGGAAGTGAGTCAAGAAAAAATTTTCTCCTTGAAGAAGCCAAAGCACCAGCTGTGTCCTCAAACATCCATAACCCTGATGATTTTACTGACTATAACTGGATGAAAAGTGAGCAATATTGACTTTGTGTTCACTAATAGAATCCTCTTTCCACACTGCTCTTGACAAGTTGCAGATCCAGCACGAGCTGTACAGGAGATCTGCATCAACTTGGGGTTTTGTGGCTTGCTTTTCTTGTCTTTTTTTACACAGTGACACTCTTTAAACCTAAGATGCAAACAAATAAATTATTCCTATCACACCAAATATACACTCCAAAATGAAGCCAGAGAGCGCAAAGCTGTCAAAGAAAGCTACCCTTTCTTTGTAAAGACTCTACAGCAGTTTTATTTCAGAGTTTCTTTCTCTTAGAGATAACTTCTTTATGGGAGTTCTCCATTCTGTGTTAATAGTAACACCTGGCTAGCTTCTTGCTAAGGCAGAAGTTATTTTAATTTTTATTGCTTCAGAGTTTCTAGTCGCTTCCTGTTGAGAATATTTGTATATATTCATATTTTTGCTTTTTTGGGCCTAAGCTTTCAAAACTGATGCATCCCAGTAAACCTCCTGTGATGGCTTCACAGACTTCTGTATTTTTATATGAGAAATGTAATCTTATTCATGTGCTCAAGACTTAATAAAAGTTACCTATATTACTGGTGTTACAGTGTGCTGTATTCCTACATTGTTGCTCATACAATAAATAGGGATGAGGAGGGCATCCAGACATCAGTGTTGAACATTTTCATTCTTTGGGATTTTTTATCTTTAGCACACTGGGGATACATGAAGGAGATTGGAATTTCTGCCTGGCATTTGGGAAAGCTGTAGGTTTGCATGACTAACATGTCAGGAGCTAGCTAACTAGGGAAGTGGTAAGCAGAGTTTGGTTTACTCCACACACAGGGCATCTGCCTATATGAAGAGAGAGAAGAAAATATTCTTCATCCTCCAAATGATGCTAAACAGTGCCTATTTCACCCCCAGTGCAAGTAGTGCAAATAGGAAGACCAATAAGAACAATTTGCTGTACAAGATATAATCACATATCTAAGAATCAGTGCCTTCCAGCATCTTTTTGGGAAGTGGTTCTTTGTATATCATGAAGGACAGACCACATCTAAAGAGTATCTCATAGCTATTAAAGACACCTGATTTGTGCCTTCTTCAAATTGCTGTTCTCCTACTAAAAGGGGTATAAACTGAAGGCTTACTTAAGCTTGAGATCCTTTCAAAATCTAGTTTCAAAGTACAAATATTTCTAATAATTCAATTTCCACAGCTCCAACTTGATTTTCATAACAGAGTTATTCTTACTAGTTGGACTCTAAATTGATTAGAGGAGTGTTTGGTGCTCTCAGTATTTGGAACCCAATTTTACTCTTTCAGGAAAGTCTTCTACTTTACTAAGAGATACTTTGATTATCTAGCCAGACAAGGACTCCAGTTTTTGCCATATTTTCTATTTTTTCTGACATTTCCATTAAATTTTATGGAACCATTAATTTAATGACATATTGTTTCCATTTTGTCTTTCCACTTTCCACATCTGCTTCTCACTTTAGGACAAACTGTCCTGTCACAGCAGAATCAAAAGACCTGCAGCTAACAAAACAAATCCAGAGTTTGAAGCTCAGCTATTCAAAAGCTTTACAAGGCTCAAGATAAAGGACACAGGAATTTAAATCTCTATATTAAAGCAATGCATTAAATCACTTTGTTCCCTTGCTTTGCCTCTGATCCTAAATAACACTAATTGCTCACAAATACAGTTTTCTGAAAAGAAAGGTGGAGGCTTTATTGTTTCCTCCAGAAATAATGTGACTTTGCAAGATTGTGAGAAGACTGCTGGTCTACCTTGGGTTTAGCATAACTTTGGGGAAAAAAACCTTGGATGATTGCTCAAAATCTTATAATTTGGGTTGCTTTCTCCAACATCATATCCTTTGGCAACTGGAGCTGGAAGGATTGACATAGCATTGCTTATTTCTGAAATATTTAATATTTAAATATTTAATTTTGGTTTAAAACAGAATGCTAAAATGTACTATTTTTGATTCTCCATACCACTTGAAAATAGAATCATAGAATCATAGAATGGTTAGGTTTGGAAGGAGCCTTAAAGGTCATTTTGTTCCAAACACCCTGCCACAGATTTATTCAAATCCCCATGGTCACTCAGATCCCCATCCAGCCTGGCCTTGAACACCTTGAGGAATGAAATAAAATTAATTTATTTATTTTTAAAATAAAACAATCTGTTGAAATTAGTAATGTTATAAATCTATTATATATGCATAAATCTATAATAATTTAATTATCTCATTTTTAATGGACATTTTTTGCATTTGTTGGAGATCTGCAGCATCCATGTCCTTTTTCCACTGTTCTCATAGAATCATTGAATTGTTTGGGTTGCAAAGGACCCAAAGATCATCTAGTCCCAACCCCCTTCCATGGGCAGGGACACCTCCCACTATCCCAGCTTGTTCAGAGCCCCATCCAGCCTGGCCTTGAACACCTCCAGGCATGGACTATCCACAGCCCCTCCAAGCAGCCTGTTCCAGTGCTTCACCACCCCCTGAGTAAAGAATTTATTCTTAACATCTTTTCTAAAACTACTTTCTTTCAGTTTAAAATTGCCCTTATCCTGTCACTATCTGTCCATATAAAAAGTGCCTCTCCCTCTCTTCTATAAGGGACTTCCAGAACCCCTTTAGGTACTGGAAGGACAAAGTGAACTTGGCCTTTTCCATGTTGAACAACCCCACCTCTTTCCATCCCTCTGATCATCTTTGTGTCCCTCCTTTGGGCTTGCTCCAGACTTATATGCCATGCCCAATGCTAAGAATTAGGGAAGAATGTCTTCTATGCAGAAACCTGTATTACCAGTCCTGAATTAACTTGCAGAGCTTGCAGGGGATAGCATGTTTTTTATGAATTACCACACCCAGAATATATCCCAAATCTACTGTGGGCTTTCAACTCACATGATGGCCCATTTTTTGCTCCTGAATGTCTTTGTTATAAGACTTCATTTGAAAGTATCTTACATGATGGTTCTACTGGCCTTTTGGGCCATCACTTGTTCAGGCATCTGCTAAAAAGGAGAACATGACTGCTGCCCAACTGATCCAATCCTCCTCCCTTCATCCAGGCAGATGTAGTGGATCCATCCAAAGTAGTGGATTCAAGTGAAATCCAAGCCTGCAAATGAAAAACAAAGGTCAGTGGAGCTCTTCCCCACTCTGATCACCAAAAGGAGGAATATTGCTAACTGAGGCACAAGAAAAAAGGTGACAATGACATCCAATACTGCCATCGGGGTAGGGGTGAAGCTGAATCTGCTGGTTTTGGAGCTCCTGAAGATTAACACGGTCATTTAACCACTGCTCTAATTTCCCTTATCTGCTGCTTATCTATGGTTCATCTACAGTACTAAAACAGCCCCTTGTGAGGTTATTTTTATTTCCAGATGCTAGGAAAGATGTATAAATCTTGGAGTGAAGCTTCTCTCATGTTCTGAGTTCATAAGGATATGATATTCAACTACAGTCCTTCCAGACAAACAACTGATAATTTTGACTTATGCTTGTGGCATACAATGTTAATGTTAAAATGAAAAATGTAAGTTCCAATTGAAAACTGAAAGCATGCTATTTAGCTTGTAGAAACAAAACAGCCAAGCATTTACAAATGAAAATAGTTCAGATTTGGAAAGGGCAAAGAGAAATGCTCTTGCTAGTTTTTGAATGGACTCTTTCTCTTTAATTACTCTTTTAATGAAGCTTGAATCTTCAAGTTATAGCCAAGTGCATGCACAATTTCAACCTCAACGAATCAATTTTTTCAAGTTCCTATTTCTTAAAAAAAACAACTTTGAAAATGCGTCTAGTTTTTCTAGCTACCTCTTAATCTACCAAGTTAATATCTCATCCCTTTGTCTGACACAGCAGCAGGTAAGAGCTAGGATATGAAATATCCCATGCTGCTCAACACTGCTTGGTCCCAGAAAATTGCTGTTACCTCAACAGCAGCTTTTGTCCAGCCCTCTTCAAGCTGCTCAGGAGAAGCTTAATTAAGGTTTACAGTAACTCTGTAAGGTAAGTCAATATTACTGACATTTTGCAAAGAAGTCAGTCAAGCCGAAAAACCAAAACCAAAAATGCTGCCTAACATTAAAAAATACAACCACACATATGAAAGCCAGGAGCAGAATTGCAAGAATAAGAGTCATGAGCTCCAAGTACTAGCACAGAATAAGCTGAGTTTATATGAAAATCCTCATGCTCTTTAGGTTAATCACCTGCAGAAATCCTTTTCTAGCAGCTTCTTTCTCTCACTATTCAAGTTTTCTCTTTACCTGGCATATTGTGTGAGAGGCTTCTGGCCATAATTTGCAGTCTGGGCTACCACTAGAAAATTGTTGAGAGTATTTTTTTGCTAATTGCAAACATTACCAACTTCACATGCTCATTCAGGTGATAAAAGCACTTGATTTCTATTTACCAGAAAGCTGATAAGCAGACAGCCAAATTATGCTATTTCCACACCAGTGGGGAGGGGTTTGCCTCTGTCCATTGCAGCACCAAAGTCATTCTGCCTCTTGAACATTCAGGGATATTGTTAGCCACCAGGCTCTTCTTATTAACAATTTCATCCTTTACCCTGGATATTCTTTAGGGGAACATCTTTCATATTTGAAAAATGTCAAAGAGGTAGTGGAAGCTATACAATTACAAAAGAAATATTCGTCTAGAAAAGTACAGTCAATATACAGATAGTCTTTAGTGGGATGCAGGTTAAAACCAGCAGCTGAGCTGACAAGAGTTGTGTGCTTGGCTATCTGGAATGTCATGTTCTCAGGACAGCATGTTGTTGCTATCTATGACTACGTACAAAATATACAAATACAAAAAATACACAATACACAAAATACACAAAAGCACTGTCTGAGAGATCATTGATATTTTCATTAACTAACTTTTCCACAGCCAGCAAAGTTTGATATGATTGTGGGTTTGCAGGAGAAACAAGGCCCACACATAGTAAATTATATTTCCCTGGTATTCTCTTGATGAGAAAGAAAAGTCTGAATCTATGACTGACTTCAGTCTATGACTTAACTTTATTGGAGTAAGCTGGACTCAGAATCCAGGTCCCATATCATGTTGCTAAGGCACAAAATGTTTTATACCTGCCTTTAGGTATCATATCATTCATTGCATAGGATTCTTGGAGGGCTTTATTGACATTTGACATGGCTGGGTGTAGCATCCAGGTGCCATGACTATCTGACAGATGTATCCCAAGAAGAGGACATCCTGGAAGCCCAGGAACCTCTGCAGCCACTTCTGTGATTCCAGCTCCGAGCCCTTAGAAGGGCTTTTTGGGTGAGATGCAGCTCTTTGAGGTGACACCAAAGAGACAGAACTTTCATAATAGATCTCTCAAGAGGTTTTTAACCAGCTCTTTCCTCCAAATCCCAGAACAGATAGCTGGGGATTCAGAGAAAACAGGTTTTTATCCCTGAGGGCTGGGGGCAGGACAAAGGGGAGGAATCAATGAGATACCTGCAATCTACATGGGCTGCAAGCATGCTGGGCGGTGACTTCTTTTGCCCACCACAACTGCAAGGGCTACTAACCAGGGTTTCTCCCCCAGAGGGAGGGTGGCAAGCTGAATCCTAAGGGCTTCCCTTCCAGGGGAGAGTGGCCACATTGCTGGTTGGCTCCACAGACATTAACAAACAAAACCTACACAATCTAAGTGTGATGTCATCTCTAGCAGTTCAAAGGTGCTGTGAGAAAACAGGTCTGGGCTTTGGCTGGCTGTGAATGTCATTAATTGGTTCTTTAGTTGCTTTATTCTTTTAACAAGAGACAGAACTGAGAAGTTTGGAGAACTGAAAACTAGCAGTGATGGATCTAACAGCCAATAGAAGAATTCATCTTATATGCCCATTAGGAAAGCAAGCTGTGAAACCAGCTTTTTGAGATAGGAAGCAAAAAATGTGTTTCTCTTAAATTTTGGCAGATCATTGAAAATGTAGGCTTACAATAAAACTCAAGGCATCCTCCAGTCCAATCTCTTGATATGAGGCAGAGCAAGAATTATAGCACCAGATATGAAAGGGATATATACATACAGATGTTCACCTGGGCTTAACACTCTTACAGGTATATTCTGCTCACTGACATCATTCAGATGCCACTCATGTGCCACCAGTATTATTATTTTCATTTCTCTCAGGAAGGTCTCCTGTAATTACTAAAGAACAAACTAAATGCACACAGCTGAGGAGACACACTTAGGAGACCAACACAGGACCTAAAAACACATAAAGAACAAACTACCCCAGTACAAATGAATGTCAAAAACCTAAAAAGAGTTATTGCAAAAGTAATTAGCTGAAACAAACAAGGCTCAAAAGAAAACAGCCCTAAATGAGGCATAGATGGAATTGCTGAAATGTGCTAAGACTTGTGTGAATAAAGATAGCAATAATAGGACAAAGCCTTTGCGCTTAGCTAATAAATCAAAGGGAAATACAATTCCCAGACACACGTATTAACCACTATATCTGTGGAAGAAATAATGCCACATATGAAATGTGCCACTGAATATATTAAGCAGGAGAAAGACAATTCTGTAGACAAAGGGATGTCAGATATCCAGTTGCTTCCTGATCACAGATATTGACTTCAGCTAAGTATACATCACAAAATGGAAAGGAGTAAATAAAACAAGACATCTCTCGGAAACCAAAATTATTACATTATCATTCAGAGATTATCAAGGAATAGGACATTGAGTTATTGTCTTGGGTTGCAATGTCAGTATTTGATCTCCAGTTATAGACACAGGTGAGTAATGATAATGTCTCGCATAAGGGTGAGAGGTGATTGAGGGTGATGAAACAGTGGAATAGGTTGCCCAGGATGTTGTGGATGCCCCACCCTGGCAGCGCCTACAGATCACAGAATCATCAAGGTTGAAAAAGACCTTTAGGATCATTCTGTCCAACTACCAAACCAGCACTACCACTGTAACCCCCAAATCACTAAAAACACATCGTCCAGTGCCAGATCCAGGGGCCTCTTAAGAGCCTCTAGGGCTAGTGACACCACCACCTCCCTGGGCAACTTTTTCCAATGCCTGACCACAGTAATAATGAAAAAGAAAAATTCTTAATATCTGATCTGAATCTTCCTTGTCTCGGCTTAAGACCATTTCCTCTGGTCCTCTCATTGAAGGCACGATAGAAGAGACTGGCCCCTACCTCACTACACCCTCTTTTCAGGGAGTTGGAGGGAACAATGAGGTTGCCCCAAGCCTCCTCTTCTCATGACTAAACAAACACAGCTCCCTCAGCTCTTCCTCAAAGGACATGTTTTTGAGACCTTTCACAAGTCTTGCCGTCCTTCACTGGATATGCTGCAGTATCTCCCATGTCCTTTCTAAATTGAAGGACCCAGAACTGGACACAGCACTTGAGCTGTGGCTTCATCAATGCTGAGTACAGGGGGACAATCACTGCCCTGATCTGGGCCATGCTATTCTTGATACAGACTAGGATGCCATTAGCCTTCTTGGCCTCCTGGGCACACTGCTGAGTCATGTTCAGTCACTGTCAACCAACACCCCAGGTCTTTTCCTGCTGGACAGTTTTTTATCCACTCAGCTCCAAGCCCATAGCACTACATGGAGTTATTGTAGTCAAAGTGAAAGACCCAGAGGTGTCCACAGGCATTAACATCCCTGGCTAAGACTGTTATGTGCCATAAACCAATAATTCATCCTGTCTGGTGGCCAGATGAAGTAACAGTAAGTCACTGTTTTCGCTGGGTCGCAAATAAAAGCAGTTCAGAAAATTTCCCTACTGAACACTATCTCCTCTACTGAGTCCAAGATCTTGCAATATTTTTCAAGGAGGAATAAAACCCCATGATAGAAAAGGGTTTTTTAAAAATACTTCCAAGTTCTATTTATCATGTTAAGTATGCTAATAAAAAAAAAAAAGAAAAAAAAAATAGTGGGGATACAACAACGTAAAAAATATTAATAGAAATGCCTTAAATATATATATTTTAATGTCTCTAGAATTATTGACTCTTCAAAGCTTAACCTTCATAATAAGTCTTTATCTTTGTTTCTTTTCTTCCTGTCTTCATTTCTGATACACTTTTTCTATTCCAAATCTTCAGCATGAGAGCCAGAAATGTGATTATCACTTAATCAGTCTACAGGGGCAAAAAAGCAAAATAACAGCAGCATTTCTAAGAAAATAAATAGCCCTGATACTGATACCAAAACTGATACTGGCTATTAATATCCCAGTTAATTTGCACAGTTACCTTCAACCACCTCAATACAGAGGTCTAGTGGGATTTCATTTCTCTTTCTTACCTGGCCCCATGCCTGTTTCACCTTCCCTTTGATTTTTTTTAACTTGCTTACCTTTCCTCACATACATTGCAGCCTGACTTTTTGTTTGACTTCTGCAGGAGATTCCACATCAGGCATAATCACTCTGCAAATGACAAGCAGCACAGGTAAAGATGCCAGCCATAATGATAAAGGATTTTTTAATACAAAATCCGTCTGAACCTTGTTTCCCAGGTTTCCAAATTTGGCAAGGTTGAAAAAAAAATAATTGGCTCAGATAATTGTTACAGAATCCTCCAACCTGACAGTTGCTTTAAAATTTCATCCATATCCATTCAAAGTCCATCCATCTGAAACTGGATTCCATTCCATCTAAAGCCAAAGAAATATATTTATGTGAAGAAAAAGATGTAGCTAACAGATACAGGCAATAAAATTTAACTGAAATATTTATAAGATGAAAAGTGTTTCCAGATAAATAGAAATATTTCTCAATCCATATTTGATGGAAACTACTGGGTTATTTCACCTGAACCATATAATCTAACACCTGCAATTTTAC
This sequence comes from Cyanistes caeruleus, assembly GCF_971803275.1. Classification (NCBI taxonomy): domain Eukaryota; kingdom Metazoa; phylum Chordata; class Aves; order Passeriformes; family Paridae; genus Cyanistes; species Cyanistes caeruleus. The sequence continues at coordinate 92,781,629 of NC_141702.1, forward strand.
CTTGCCCAATTTATCTTTGTAATTATAATTATATGCAAAATGAAAATGTTTCCCCAATATAATGGACAAATCAACATTTTTTGAATATTGAAATTTATTTCTTGAAAAATACATTACAGACAAGATTATACATTTTAAAATAGTGTTAATAGCAAAAATCTAACTCTGCTGGTTCTCCTCAGGACAGCAGCCCTTGGCCTATTAGGGCCTGCTGGGAAGAATACTATGGAGAATGTCCTAAAGAGAGGTCCAGGAGAGCTAAATGATCTTCAAGGATCAGCTCCTACAAGCTCAAGAATGGTCCATCCTGATGAGCAGCAAATGGAGCAGAGGTGGTTGGAAACCTCCATGGGTGGGGATGAGCAAGCAGCTCCTGACTAAACTGAAACATAAAAAGAAAAGGTACAGAAGGTGGAAGCTGAGTCAGATGCCCTCACAGGAATGTCAAGGCTCTGCCAGAGCATGCAGGGATGGATGAGATCAGGAAAGCCAAAACACAGCTAGAATATAATCTGACAAGGGGCATGAAGGACAACAGTAAGAGTTTCTAAAGGCATATCAGCTCTGTCTGTCAGCATGAGAAAGCTAAGATACCTTCACTTTTGGGGGATAGATTAGTGTCCAGAGAAATAGAAGTACACAACGTTCTTGATGATAAAATGGAAATGGACAACTTGATTGCTATCAAAATTTAGGCTTCAGTAACATCCTCCAAATATTTCTAAAACTAAATATTTTATAATTTGCTTTTAATCTGAACTATAGAGTAGAAATAATTAATACCTGAGAGAGAACACGGAATTTCAAAAAGTAATAATTTCCCAAGAAAGAAATTTCCAGAGTCTGAACTCTAATTTTTTCCTTTTACTACAGTTTGAACTTTCTGTGTGGATCTCAGTTTAACACACAGTTTTGTGGATTACACTTTAATTCTTTCAGCCAAGAATGTTTCTAAAACACAGGTTAAAATATGTTGGTAATTTCTCATAATCTTTCAGAAAAATTCCATTTCTACCCCTTGATTTGGAATAAAACTTTAAAATTCCCAGTTATGAATTACTATAGAATGGGCTTTTTGTCACCACCAAGAAAGTTCATCTGGCTCTGGATAAGTAATACTTCTTATAAAAAGTTAAATTTTATAATTTCTGAATTGTTGAAGTGACTGATTTAGCAGCCTGTCATTTTTGAAAGTCTTTGTCTTTTCTTTTTCCCCTTCAATGTAGTTATTGTAAAAATTGTGTAAAAGCAACCAGAAAATGCAACATTTTAGAAAAATGTTCTAAATTACAATAAAATTAAGGCCTCAATAGTGATACTAACTCAAAGAGTATCATGAATCAAAGTTCAGGTGTTGATTTTCCTGTCTCAAATGTAAACAGAGCTTGTTACAGAAGTGGCTTCTGAGCATTTCCATGTCCAGATGTGTTTACAGGTGCATACAAAAAGAATGTTACCTTACAATAAGGTATCACCCTTCCTTTCTCTCTTTCTTGAAGCTGGTTTTATTTGTGGAAGAGGTTTAAAGCTTATTGCTCAAAGTCTAGTGCAGTAAGCACTCACAGCCTTTTTTGAGATGCATATACTTCCAAATGTGCATTTAATCTCAGGTTCACTAACACCCTCATCATTCCCATCTCTTGAAGAGCAGGAAATTATTTATGGAGTGAAAGAGGTTCTTCACAATCAAAAGGAAGATACAAAAACAAAATCAGAAATCATGTTCACCTGTTAAAGACCAAATGTGTTTTGCAAGAAAAGACAGTATATTTATACCCTTTTTTTAAAATAAGTAGCTAAACAGAAAAGCATGTGGATGTAAAATGGAGAAGACCACAGCTGACATGCCAAACAGGAAAGAAAACCCAGATACAATCACTGGGTAATGCTGGCTTTTTAAAGAGGAAATTTAAAGGTGTCAACTGGGTATCCCCACCATCAACAGCAGAGAGCTCCCAGACACATTGTGATGTAAGAGACTTGCCTTGGAAAGACCAACTTCTACCTGGGGTTAGACAGGAATTAGAAAGCACAGATGACATAAATCACAATAATCTCCAGAAGAATCTTTTTGTATTTTTCAGAAACTCAGTAACAGCTGTCAGTTTGACAGCACTTTGGGGATGCAATGGAGCAGGTCAGGCTGATGTCTGCTGAGGATACAACTGGCCTACAGAATTTCAGCATAAAACCAGTGAAGCTGGTTAAGCTTCTCTCAGTCAAGAATAAGAACTTACTTATCTCTGTGAAGTTTAGTAAATATAAATAACATTTTTGTGTTATTTTTCCATGCAATAAACTGCAAATCATTCCAAGAATGATAATATTTATATGCTTATATACAGGCACAGTAGCATATGCACACAATTTTTAAATAGGACACTAAGATTTGTCACTTTAGCTTGCTTCTTAATGGCTCTTTATAGTATTAATCATAAAAGTAGTAGTGTTTCATTTCTATTGACAATGTGCTTTAAAGACTGTAAAAAAACATTCCCCTCTTAAAAGGACAGAAACCCAAGACACAGAGGTTCCATACTGGAAGGGATTCTATCCTTTTATCCCTCGTCTTGCTCCATTGTTTTTAGATGCTCCTGTCCTAGTCCTCATCAAAAGAACAGGAGAACTGTTTTCATAGGAAAAAACTGAAGTTCTAGCTTCTGAACAGAACTGGATTTATTTCACTTAAAATTGTGCTGGCTTTATTCATCAAGGGCTTGCTTTCTTACTCAGCTTTTGGACCAGTATCTCAACCATACAGTCACTTCAAAAATCCCCAATGCTGCAGCTTGGCAGTCTGGTAAGCCCCCAGTTTATTACTGCAGACATCTGTGAGAGCCATCTTTCTCCTAGCTATGACCACATCTTCCACTGGATAAAAGTAAAAAAAACTTTTGTAATTTCTTTGCTCCCTAAGAGTGTGATTTTCTTTCATTAGAGTTTCTGTGTCCCAGCTGCAATTAAATTATCTTGATTTTCAAAGTCACATACCAGGGATGAAATTTCTAACAGCCTTTATGAACTGAAACCAGTCGGTGATTAGCATACCTCTTTATCTGACCAACCACCATGTTTGTAAATTTTTCTTTTCAATCAAGGAGTGATGAGGAGGATGACTCTTAGAAATAAGCAGGATAAAGAAGCACAGGCTCTCCATGACTCTCTGTGGGACTTTAATCTTTTTTTTTTTTATGAACTATGTTAGATTACAGGCACTGAGATTTTCTAGAAGTATCAGTATGCCATTGCTTGTGTCTACAAATTATTAATTTCACCTATCTGCCTAATTAGATAGTCACTACTCACAGAAATATCTCAGTCTCATTTTCAGTGGTGCTTTTTATTTACAATGCCCTGGAAAGATTGCAAACCTTTGGCAACATAACTGTCTCTTGAAGAGGGGGAGAAGTTGATAGACTAAGGGAGTCATCCAAGGCCACAAAATGAAATCTATTGCCAAGTCAGAGTTGGACCCAGGTGACCTGGATATTACTAAAGTCTTCTATGGACTGATCAAGTAACTAATGTAAACTAACGTTTTCCATTCAATCTGGTTACTTATACAGCACACAAGGTGCACTAAGCACTTGAGTGTTCTACTTGTTGAGTGGAACAACATGTTTTCAGTGTATGTGAGTTAGGCGGGATTTAAAACTAGAAAACAGCTCTAAGATAATGATTTAAAAAATAAGAAAAATAATTGAAAAAAGTAATATATTCCATGTTGTAATTTTGCAGGCTTGAAAGCAAATAGGAGTAGTTCTGATGATGACCACATAGAGAGCACTTTGGGTTGCCAAATTAATTTTGGCAGAGTTGCTTTTGTGAGACAGCCAACAGAGAGGAGGCAGAATCCGATTTAATTTCCCTTTAAATAAATACCTAGTGAGCAGAGATTGTTTTTAGGAAAAAAAAAAAAAGTGATTTATAATATAAAGTATTACAGAAAGCCATGGCCCTCCCAAAACCTTCAAATGCAGTAGTCCAGGATAAATTTCTTTCCAGGAAACAATTGTTCATTTGATAGAGCATCAATACCCAGCTTTAATAGATTTAATTTACAGTCTGGCTTCATGAAGGAGGGTCCAGAAAGACTAAGAACCATTATGAATAAAAACCTCAATGCATGCCTGTAAAGAATCTGGGACTGAGGCACTATGAGATCAGAATAACCCAAACAGAGAAGCTGACAAAAAGAGGGAGAAAAAAATATCTCGTGAACTGTCAAAGAGCAAAACAAAAAATATGAGAGAATTCAGCAGATGTGACTGGAGATTAAGAAGAATAAACTGGGACACACTGATATGAAACACTCAGAATTCACAGTGGAAAGGATGTCATATGAATGAAGACAGATTTTTGAATAAGCAACAAATTGTGGAAACAGAGATGGAATAAACATATTAAACCTGTAAATTAGGTCCCATCCTGCATCACTAATTTTGTTAAATTCTTCACTCTGTTAAGAGGAATTATCAGCTTGACTATGACCCAAACTGGATATGCAGCTACTTAATTCTCATGACAGTAACAGTGCTGATATTCTTGCCACCTTAAATAATTTGTTCACCGTGTTGAAAGTCTGCATTGATCTCTTCAGAGAAAGAGCATAAGAAAAGCATACATAGAATAGAAAAGTCAATAAAAATCACTCCTTAACCCTGCTTGCAGACATGCAAACTGCTTTTCACATACTTGTGAGAACATTTAACTTTTTGTTCTTTCAGGTATTGTCATCATAGCAAAATATTTTTGGCTTTCATAAAATTTCCAGGGTCTCAGTCTCTCAGGTGAGTGAAACACAGCCACATTCTGCAGCAAAGATAACAGTACCATTCCTCTCCTACAGCTCTAGAGCAGTAAACTACCACCACTAGTTTCTTTTCCAGATCTGATGAATGCACTTCTGAATGGGTCTGTTTCTTCTGGGTTGGGGCAGGAGGATGGAGAAGGAAACTCCATTAAACTCCTTCCTAAGAATTTCTGTTTGCCTGAAAACCCTTGGATCCCCACTGACTGAAACTTTTGCACAGATTTTCAAAGTCTGGAGAAGAAAAAAGAAGAAAAAGCCTTAATTACTAGCTTTTCAAAATGACAGAGGTCTTTAATTTATTTGCATAATTTAAGCTTAATTTTCTATTTCAAAATGCTTTACAGAATTATATGTTATATATTTAAGTAGGAATTGTGAGGAAGGCTAAAAATAAGAGAGGTTTAGAGCTGTGAAGCTGGTGAGGGAGAAGCCTGACTACTGTGCAAACACTGGCCAGCAGCATGAGTTAATGTACACAGTGATCCTGATAACATAGCAATAATTTTCATATCAAGATGTAATCTGATATTTAATCTTGTACTGAAGGCAGTTTGTTTTACTTAACTATCAAAAGCTCAGAGCTGAAGTAAAGTTCTCCACAGTGATTTGAATGGCAAGTTCTCTCTGTGTAGCAAAGTTATTAGAGTTTGGGTTTTGGATTGCATTAGCTGTACTTCCCTCATATTTTTCCAGCTTCTTCATTTTGTTATAAAGTGCCATTATAAAGTATCCCTCATGGATACTTGATTTTAATAAGGACTGGGATGTTTGTGTGCTTCTTCAAGCAAGATCTCAATGCTCAGGATATTGGGATACTGCATGTGCAAACCTTATATCAGCTTCCCACTGGTCACCCCACAGTTCAGCTGGGAGATACAAAGAGATTTTCCAACCACTGTCACAGACTTGCAATTAACATAACCTTTCTTATTGTCTTTTGGTTTTCTTGCTTTCTTCTCCCAGAAGTAAAATGTACTCCCAGCACATGTGGATTACTAATTTTCCAACCTACAATGGGTTTTTTTTTTATCAGATGGCTTTAACATTGACTAGGGAAGCAATTACATATTGACTTCAGTCAATCAACAAATATTTTAGTTTACTGTTATCCCATGTTAGAGTATGTTAGGATGTCAGAGAGGGGAAATTCAGCTCATTCTCACCTTGTTCTTGTGTGTCACACATTTATGACAGAAGCAAAAAGGGTGTGTGGTGAAGAGTCCTCTGATGAGCAAATACTTTCCCTGCTCAAGACAAAGTGTACTGTATCTTTTCACAAAATGCTATCAGTGGATGTAATTGTAGAAATACATGTTTATTCTATTTCTTAGAGTTTGTAATGTCTGGGATTTAAAAAGCAGGTGGAGCTCTGCCCCTGTAATCAACCTGTTTAAACTGGCAGCTTTATGGCTATTAAACAACTCTGACTCATATTCAATTCACAAAGAAACAATTGTTTACAGGTAAGCAGGATAGCCTAGGATATTGATGCTGGGTTTAACTCTTCCCTCTATCACAAATTTCCTTGTGCATCACTGGTCAAATCACTGAGACTTGGTGTGTCTTTTGTCAGTGGAACAAGGATAAATAAGAGCTCCTTATTTCTGGGACGGGTAGTGACAAAACGGTCTGAGGTTTCTTGAGGTGCACAGGTACACCTAGCGTATATTTGTCCCAAATAAGTTATACCAGGTTTTTAAAATAAATATATAATATTATAATTTATAATATTATTATTTTAATATACAGCATTTCCAGATTTTCCTCTTCTGCTGACAGTAATAGCAAAGATACCAGTGACTAAATTCACTAGCATCCTCCCCTTCATCCTTTGGACTTTCTTCCCTGTCAGTTCATGGCTGATGTGTGTATGAAGATTCAGAGCCTTTTAAGCATGGCAGGAGGAATAGTTGCTTTGGTTGCTTGTGCAACCCAGAAAGAATTTATGGAAAAAAAATGTATTGAGCTGTGTACTCAGCTTCTCACTAGACTTCCACTTTTGCAGGAGCAAGAGAACTTCTAAGACCAAACAGTTAGAGAATATTTAAGGGCCACCTTTGTAGCCTTTCACCACTGCAGAAATCCAGGTCTTTGTCAGAGTTGCTATGACTCTTTGACATAAAATTTCGTAGAATCCCCAATAGCCAAAATCCTTACGTTTTTTCTGAAGCAAAGGAATAAGATTTGCCTGGGAGCATTCAGCTACATAGCTGTCACATAGCAAACATATTTGGCTCTGTTGTTCCTCTTTAGTTAATATTTTTATTTCATAGGTTGAGGACCAATGATGTTCATTGAGAAAACACAAATACTTCTTGAGTCTTTTCCATGTCCAGAGGTCAAAAATTATCTGCTAAATTCCATTTTATTGATTTTTTTTTTATTTTACTTTCAGGAAGGAATATTATGTGGAATTCCCTGATCAACTACCCACATATCCAGGAAATTTCAATTATATATCACACTTCATATCTATGTTTTTATTTTTCCCTTAGAAATCAGTTGCTTTCTCTAGGTGAAATCTTAGAAATCTTGCTTTCTCTAGGTGCTTCCCAAAGACAAGTGTTTGGCTAATAAAATATAAATGTAATAACAATCATCTCTCTTCCTAGTAAGCATCTCTCTTCCTTGACAAACAAAACAAAACAGAAGAGAGGAAAACACCTGTCCCATGGTGGACAAATAATAAGTTAAAGTTTTTATTTTTTTAATTGAAATTCCTCTTCTGTGCTTGAAATATTACCCAAAGTAAACCTCATTTCATTTTCATTGCCACCTGCTATCTCCTAACCATGAACAAATAGTTTCATGTTAAAAATTCTGACTGTGTCTAGAGAAGACAAATGTCATCAGATCATAAGACTGAGGGCCTGATTTGATAATGAGTTTTCCCAATCCCACATTAAAATACTAAATATTTTGGAAGTTTTTCCTACTCTAAAAAAAAAAACATTCATTTTCTCTCTGCTAGACTAACTGCCATAACTAAAATTAAACATACAGATTTCATTGAGTTATAAGAAATGATAAGTTGACCTCCTTTCTTTGCCTATTAAAAGTCTTCAGCTGTTGTTGAATCAGTTAAATTGCAGCAAGCCCACCCAGATCTATATGTCTACAGCAATTCTGAGTATTTTTGGGACACAGTGATCCCCAAAGTTCTCCCAACTGAAACAGTAGCTTAAAACTTTGTGAGAGAGGACACACCTGATTTAGCAATGTATTTAGTCCTGTTTATCTCTCTTTTAGGCATATGAATATTCAAAATTAATTGGGGTGATTATGAAAATATTTAAAGTTCAATATGTATTTAACTGAAAAATTAACTACTGACTGAATCAGGACATGTGCAAAATTTTCTTGGTTTAAAAAAATGGAGGGATCTGCATGAAAGGGCTGGCTGGCTTAGCTCTTTAAACCTTTAAGGAGATCTCACTCTGGATACAACCGATTTAATGCATGAAGTGTCTGGGACAGACAAGAAAGAATAACTCAAGAAAAAATCCTCAAAATGTATTTCTGAAGCACTGCAATTTTTTCTCTCACTGTTATTTTTCAGCATTTTTAAAATTCATGTATTTAATTAAAGAAAGAGTCTTCTTTATCTATGACTTTATTTTCATATAAAAGGGATTTCTGAAGCTAGATTGCTGTTGCTATTTAATATTTCAAATCATAGTGTAAATCCACTTATGACATATTTGTTGATTACCTCATCAAAAATGTAATAATAGTTTTTTAAGAAAAGTAATAAACAGCTCTCTGAATGAAAGAAACATAACAACCCCAATAGGAATAGCATATATTTCAGGAATAAAATCAATAAAATTGTATTTTAACTCACTTTCATACTAATAACTATTCACTAATAAAGTGATTTTTCTAAAAAATCAAAGCCCTTATTTGTCCTCAAACTCACAACATTTCTCTGACATAGTAGACAGAAAGCAGAGGACAAATGTTAGCAGCTACTTGTGAGGAAGACAGTATGTCACATTTAATACTTTCATGTATATTTCATGCACATTTCCACGTGCATTTCTAAATCATATCTCCTCAACTGCCTTGTAGTTGCCTCTTAGTCTATGTATCTCCAGTTTGGCTATCAGGATGCTGTGGAATGGTGAGTAGAAAGCTGTGCTAAATGACACCTTCTGCAAACGAGCTCCTCTCCTTTTATCTACATCAGTCATTCCTCCTTAGAAGGCACAGATTTGAGCCTGATAAATCCATGTTGATTTCTTCAAATTATCTTCTGGTACTTTATGTCCCCAGAAATGGCTTCCATCAGGATATGGTCAATACCTTTTTAAAGGCTGAAAGCCATCTGATTAGCCTATAATCCAGACTGTACTTGTTATCTTTCTTGAAAAATGGACAAGATCTTGGCTAGACACTTTAGAAGATTTCCAAACTCACACACTGGTGCAGTACAAATTTACCTGTGTTTTTCTCTCACTAAAACAAAATACTTTGTTTTTATATTGAAGTTAGCCTTTACAATACCTATTTACTTGTATCATTAGACCTCTTATAGAAACAACCATAACTCAGCTAGATCTCTCAAGAAACAAGACCAGTTTCTTGCATGTTTATTATTGTTAAGAGCTAAGTATAAATAAGCAGTTGACTATGGGCCAGTATTGTGCAGAAAGCCTGATACTTCTCAGAAACAAAGGACTTTGAAAGTGTCATTTGGTACACAGTACAGCTCACATGCTTTATGGATAGGACATTCTATAGGTGTGACTACATTGGTGTGTGCCACATAGTTCATACACATTGCAGATATTAAATTACAGAAGGAAAGACCATAGAAGAATCTGGTTTGGACATCTAAAATATTGTCATCCAGGACTGTGGAATCTCTGTCATCTATGGGATTTTAATAGAAAATTGTCTATCAAATGCTTCTTGAGAATGGTGAGTACATTCAGGTAAGGTACAATAGATAGTGAATGAAAATTCATATTTAAAAGACTTACTGAGTTCTGCTTCAGTGACATCTTTCTTATCATCAGAACTCAGTCATGAGATTCAGCAGAAAGGGGAATGAAATTAAAGTCATGACATCAGATTTCCAAGAAATTATCCATTTCCAGTTCAGTTAGCTCAGCAATCCTCCAAATTAGTGTTGATAAATAATCAACATTTTACAGTTTACCTTACTTTCATGTAAGTTGTAAAACCTAGATCTTTAACTTGTGAAGCTACCTCCCCTGCTGAGTCTCAGTTTCTGTCACTCACAGTTTACTTGTCATATGCAGCTACAGTTGGAAACTCAGTTCTTCCTCCTTTTCAGTCACAAACTCTTGCATCTCTTAAACAGCTGTTGCCCTTCTAAGAATCACAAATTAATTGCTCAAGTCACTTGATTTTAGAGGGGATGACATTATTGTGTACTGCTGGAAGACATCTTTGTGCTGAAAGTAGTTTTACGACAAGGTGATGTCATTCTACAAGCCGAGGGGACAAAGGATGACAGTATTAGCAGACATAAGAGTAAGTGGCTCCAAAATCTGATATACTTTACGTTCATCCTGCACCAAGACTGTACTCAAGGCATACATCCAGGCATACCAGCATCACAGCAGATGATGTTAACTTAGAGTTTTCTGGATGTTACAAAACTTCAATTAGGTCTTAGAACAAGCCGTTTTATTTATATAGTGAACTTCAGCATAGACCCGTCATTATGCATCCATGGTATCACAGGTTAGGTTTTGCAATGGTGAAGTGCATTTCTGAATCTCTTTGGGTTTTAATGCTCATTGACTTGGGCAGGTAATCAATTGCTATATCTCCAAAGGCCCATAGATATTGACTTTGGTCTCCAAAAGACTTTATAAAGAGTCATTTAGAGGGGATACTTTCACTTCAAATTGAATTGTGGACCATTAAATCTCACTAGTAAAATACTGGAACAAGCACTTGATGTCAATGCTCCCTCAGCATTTTTAAATAAAACAGAAATGCTCCTGGCTGAATATGAGGTTCCTAGAAGAATCTCAGCTTGTTCTTTTTCTGGCAGATTCTTTAAATCATTATAGATTTTATTTCCTTTACAGACAAAATGCATTACTTGTACAGTTCTCACTCTGCTTCTCTACTAAGCCAATAACAATACTCCCTTAGCATTAGGCATGAATCAGCTGTGCAAAGTTTGGAGAGAAGGGAGGAGGAAAAATGATACAGCAATAAATCAACTTGATGCTTATCTCTTGGTTTCTTGCCGACACAGCTGATAAAAGACCAAGGGATGAAAAAGATGGGAAAGATTTATTTTAAACAGTGTATTTCTGTTACACAATACCTACTTTGTACAGCAGATTATATTATTTTTTTTCCACACTGCTGAAAAATGAGTGATAGTAACAGAATCAGCAGAATTAATAAACATAGATGACTCAGCTCGCTTGACAGTAACAGATACATTGGAACTCCTGCCCTTTACACTGAATCACAGTCAAAGAATCCATTAGGTTGGTAAGACCCTTCAGATCAAGTCCAACTTTCGACTGGTCACTACCTTGTCAACTAGAAGAGGGCACTACGTGCCACATCCAGTCTTTTCTTAAACACCTGCAGGGACAGTGACTCCACCTCCTCCCTGGGCAACCAGTTCCAATGTTTAATTATCATTTCTGTGAAGAAATTCCTCCTGATGTCCAACCTGAAACTCTTCTGGCACAGCCTGAGGCTGTGTTCTCTTGTCCTATCAACTGGTTGTCTGGATGAAGAGGCCAATCCTCACCTGACTACAACCTACAACCTCTTTCCAGGTAGTAGATAATGAAGAGACTCCTCCTCTCTCTTCTGCAGGCAAAACCACCCCAACTCAAAGAAGGAGCAGGTTTTGCTAGATAATTTCTATGAACTGCCAGTCTTTAGTATGTCTAACAAACCAATAAAAAGGATACCAAGTAGCAGGCATAAATAGATTTTTTTTTTTTTTAAATAAAGAATTAATGTTTGCAAAGAAGAATGTAGTCATTTGGAAATGTAGGCTCTAGTAAGCTTTTTTAACTCATTAATAGTTCTTAGGATGTTGTACATGAACAAGGTTAGGTGTGAAAACATTCACAACATGAACACTAGGTAAATATTTAGCTAAGCACATCAGCTATGCTCCTCTTGTATGCAATCTATTTACTGTGACACATTTGTCATGTCCAAGATTGATCCACCCAATAGACCATCCAAACCTGATATTTTTACTCCAGTATAACACTAATGTTCTCAAAATCCTATGTAGTTCCAGTTTAGGCATGCAATCAACATCTTCCACGTGTCCTCAGCCCTCCACCACCTGACACTGCCTTTCAGCTTCCACACTAAGCCAGGCCTGTAGCAACCTAGTATTTGTGAGAGGTAGGATATGAGCATCTGCACCATGGGCAGGCAGACGTGAGGAAGACAGGTCTATGTATACCAGGTATAAATATCTTACACTTAGACCCAGGATCTTCCTCTGCCCCATGAAAACCTTAACTTTGCCCTCAGAATATGCAGAGGTACTCCCTGTTCCAAAATTAGCAAGGAATTACTAGTACCCTAGGCAGGTGCTAATGCAATGGAAGGGTCAAGGATATGATGCATTGGAGATAATGAGTTTCAAAAAGGGCACTGAGATATTCAAGCACTGTGAAGTACAAAAAAAGTACAAAAAAAAAAAAAATGTCTGGAATAAAATTACTTCGTCCTAATGAAATTATAGTGGTTTCAAACAGAAGAGCTGTTAAGAAGGGTAGTCCCAGTTTAGCAGAGAGACTAAAAAAATTGTAGATAGATCGAAAGGCAGATAGGCAGGCAGGCAGACACACAGAAATATAGTCAGACCATTAGTCCAAATACTTAGAGCTCAATTAGATTATATTTCCACAGCAGCTAATCCACATATATTTCCAAATAAATCAATGTACAATGAATACTCTTACATGATCAGCATGCATCCCTAGAAGTACAGGATGAGGAGCCATCTCTGTCTGCAATCCCCATCAGAGACTGGACTTCAGTCTCTGGATCCATCATCAGCAATAAAGTCCATGGCTTCAGACTGTGAAGGGTGCACACAATGCCTCCTTTTGCATTTCTGAGAAGAACACACCATCCCAAAACAGACCTCAATTCTCTATGAAGAAAAGCTTTGCATCCTCATCCACATCTCCCTCTCCTCTGCTATCCTCCTCCTCTGGGACTGCTGTCACTGCCTCGGCCTTGGGAGGTTACATGGTTTCTACAGGGGGCTGGAGATATACCATACATCAGACCTGTGGCCTTCATCAGCTACGTGAACTCCAGGGAAGAAAAGACCTTTAGCTGGGAATGCTGCAGAGCCTATAGCACCTTTTAATCTATAAATAAGATTTGTAATGCTGCACTGCAAACAGACAATGAAAATGCCCTCAATGAATCTACCCTCAAAAATATACATCCAAAGAGATTTATATGCACTGAATAATATAAGAATTCCTCTCAACAAGCAGCATAGTAGGTGTTTAAACCTACCAGCCTCTTTATCACCATGACATTTGTTTCTTTGCTGTTTTTAACTGATAGTATTTGATTTTCTTTTGTGCACACCTCCCTAAGCCTATTTCACCAGTGGATTTGTCTTGTGTATTTATGGTGGTTTTGATTAGCACCTCTGTAAACTAATTTATCTATATGGTCAAAGGGGATTTATGATATCACTACCTGAAATAATTTCCTGTTCTCCCTGTCTCTGCATCTTTTTTTGTACCCTGTTTATTTCTGCTTGTACATTTCACCTATTCCTTCCAAGTCCAAGGGACCTTCTGTTTTCTCCAGCTAGCCCCTAAAATTTCTTCACAATTCTGAAATCAAAGATTTACCAAAAATTTTCCATACAGATCTCTGCCACCTCAGGTTTGCAAACTCTTTCCAGGAATGAGAGAACTGAAGCAATCCAAAGCACAGCTGTGGGAAGGAAAGCTCATGTTTCAGTTTCCCCCACTGTACCAGCAAGAAACAAAATGATTTGCTGCCACACAGTGATAAGAAAATCCAGTCTGGATACAATAAACAGCAGCAAGCAAAGTAATTTTGAAATGTACCTGTACCCAGGCAACATCAAAGTGTTTACTGGCCCACATTTCTGCTTTCTTCCACACACTCAGACCCGCTCTTACACCCATCTATTCATTAACATCTAATTAAGCTCTACATCTGCTGCAGCTTTACATCAGCATTACATTCCTCCACATTTAAACTGCCTGAAGCTTTCTTTTTTTTTTTTCATATTGGTTTCCAGTGCAGTAAGAGCTAAAAAAGCTTTTTCATGCTGATTGACAAACAGAAATAAAATAAACTCTGTTTTTTGAAAAGGATAGAAGAGCAAAAAATGCTTCTCATCCAAAACCACTCTCTCCTCAGAGATGTGCCCCAGAGAGGCAGGGAAGTTTATTTTAATTAAAGGATCAATGAAAAAAGAAGAGTATCATAGCTGTGGACACCATAGTCAAGGCAGAAATTGGGTAAAATTAATTCTGGCTTTTTCTGCCATGAGAAGTAGTTGCACATTACCACTTTGCCTGACTTGCTGCTTGTTTCCAGCCCATTTCTACATTGACAAAAGATAAAGCAATGCCAGAGATTAATGGCCAAATCCAAGGTGATTTCCTGTCTAGATTTGATACTACCCCTCAGCGTGCATTACTTAGATATCTCACATACAATGATACTCCAGAAAGCCACGTTAACTGGTAACACCCCTTGCCTCTTTTTTGTTGGCTCTAACAGGTCTGAGAAATGGAGAGGAAGCAAGCAGTTCTGATGACTGCTGGCACAGATAGGCTTTCCCATTCTCTTTTTTTCTGAATATGGACAGATTTTGACACTGAATTACAAAAGAGAGAACTCAGGGAATGTTCCTGGGTATTTTCCAGTTATCCCTAGATACACTGGTGCTTGGATGCTGGACTTCTTGCTTTCTACCAGCATTTTCAATGCACAAAATTTCAGAAAGATGTTAAGATGCTAAACCCCAGACCAAGAGAAAAACACATTATCCAAAGAGATTTATGATAAAGCAGCATGCAGCACTGAGCTATTACTGTTAGCAGAAGTGACTATTTTCTTATCCATACAAACAATATCCCACTGTGGCATTTCAGCAAAGAAATATCCATCATAAAGACACAATTCCTTCAGCAAAGCAAGGCTGCCTGCCTCACTACTGACAAGAAAAGACTTTCATGAGGTCCACAGCTCTCAGAAAATAATGCATACACTGATAAAACTGTTTAGAGTGTGGCTGTCATTGCTCATGTTCTTCAACTTGCTGATGCTCCAGAAAGACTTAATGTTTAAGTTCTTTGCCAAGTGTCTCCATGTTAAGACATTTAGAGACATGATCACATATAGAATTTTATGAGATTCAATTCAAATTCCCTGCAATAACACAGACAATAGTGCATTTTGTACACATATGTGAAAATGATTTGAAGACTTCAATACCAATAGCACGAAACTACAAGTGAAAGTCCCATGGACATATTTTAAGCATGGAGGTATTTTTCTTCTCCTCCTTTACACATTAGGCCAAAAAACTCATGTAAATTACTTCTTGGGAGTTTTATTATATTTTGAGCATTTAGATATCTTTTATAAAGACATTGAGGTTTGCCAGTGAAATAACCCATCATAACTGGAAGAAAGTTGTTCCACTGATTAATTGCTCTTTTAATTTACCTAAGTCTAGCTTCCAGATCCTGAATTTCATGGATTCATATTTCTGACAGCAATACCACCTACAATAAGCCATCTCTTCCCACAATCACCTCTTAATTTTCACTTTGATGCACTAAGCACTTCACATTTTCTCGGTTTTGCCCTAGAATAATGTATTTTTCTAGAATTCTTTTCTCAATCCTTTTCAATCCTTCATAACTTTTTTTTTGAAGGATAACTATTAGAACTCAAAACAAGAGTGTATCATTAATGCCAGAACTTCATGACTCATAACAGCAGTTATAAATCTTACTTAAGCAATTGAAACAGCTAGCAACACACTAGTCCTTCTTCATGCCATGAAGAGAAAGGAAAACCTGAAAAAATAGTACTTCCTTGTTCATAGATGATATTTCTCAATCAGTTCTTCAGAAGCTGTATTGAGCCTTAGCTGCATCAGTCTACCCACTCATTTTCACTGCTCTGATGTTGTTTTGCTACTTTGGTGCTCTTCAGTTAATAATTCCAAAGATGAAGCTCCAGTTTCCTGAGATTGACACACTTTCTGCATACCTGGCAATAGAATTGTGTAGGATAAGGACACAAACATATTTGTGTTGAAAGTATGTGCTTGTTCTGAAAATGATCCAGAGCAGCCTCTATTTCCCATATTCAATTTATCATTGTTATTAATTTACTGATTCTGTGTCATCAGGAATACAAATAGGGTATTTACAAGTGCAGTCCTTCTAGATTAGACCTAGTCAAGAATAAATAATAACAGTGCCTGCCCAGAAACAAATTTTTGTTGAAAAAAAAGACTGGAACTTTAAATTTGCTCTTAGTCCCTAACCTGCTTCTGTGGGCTCTCTTCATTTTGCTTAGCACTAATTTTCTTATCAGAACATTGTGTCAATATATTACCTATCTCAAAAAATGCCTTGGATATTTTATATCACAGAGAAACATTCAATGAACACATCCAAGACCTTGAAAACTGCACTCTCTGCTTAACCAAATCTATCTTCTATAAAAGCATGCTGATGGCATTAATTATACTGCCATTTCCTTCTGCTTTCCCATTTGTGTCTTTCCTTGATTTTGCCATGAGTAGACACTCCGTGGTTTCTTGGGCAAATTAGATGAGACCTTTAAGTGACTAGAATTAGAATACATATAATTATATACTGGAGTATTCCCATTTTTGCAACATTTGTTTAAAAAAATAATCCATGTCTAAGGGAGATCTTTACCCAATATTTTCCTTATTTTAAAAAAAAAGTACTCAGCT
The DNA here is from genome assembly GCF_971803275.1 of Cyanistes caeruleus. Taxonomy (NCBI): domain Eukaryota; kingdom Metazoa; phylum Chordata; class Aves; order Passeriformes; family Paridae; genus Cyanistes; species Cyanistes caeruleus. Next base: position 92,798,425 of record NC_141702.1, read on the forward strand.
TCTGGTTTTTAACAGTCTTTATGAATAACACTAAAATGTGGGGGATTTAATTATTACTCTAATCTCCAATACATTATTACAGCATTCTGTTTCTTTTGGGGTAGTATATATTTGTGAGTATAGATGAATACCATAGCTTTCTGTGCATCCTGAGATGTTTTTTCAGACTGGATCTGTACAGAAATATAGTACCTATTTTAGCAGATACAAGGTGATTCTACTCCAAAGTTTACATGAAGTTTGGCGCAAGAGACCATAACTCAAAACAGAGAAGAAAGAAAGCATTCATGGTAGTTCTTGGAGATGCTGAAACTTTATTTTCCGTTCTTGTGCACAAATTCCCAGTTTTCCTAATGATATTTTTTTTCTCTCAGACAAAGAGGAAGTGGAAGAACATTTGAATGCCATTAGAGTTTTACTTAATATGGAAAAGTATGTTTTTTAATTGGTGAATCATACTTCATGGCAAAGCAGAAAATGTTTTGATAATCTGTAACTTTGAGCAGTCAAAAATATTTTTATTGCAAAGATTATGTTTCCAGGAAAAATTGTCTTCAACTGAAAAAAATGCTTTATTATTGAAGAAAATAAACCCTGAATTTATTTTACTCAATCTCGTTGAACATGAAATTTAAAAAAACCAAAACTTTAAATTCCTTTTTTTTTCAGTTGTGAAACCAGGAAAAAGAGAAAAATATAAAAATAAAAATGCAGAGGATTTACTCAGAAATAGCAGTAAGTCTGAGAAATAATAAGAGAATAGAACTAAAGTTTTTTTTTAAAAAAACTTTTTATTAACCATATTTCTGTTTTTGATTGATTCCAGTTGTGTCATCCAGAGCAGAAGCAGGAACAATCACCATATGATATAATATGACACAGTTTGAATGATAAATCACTGGGATGAAACACTCAAATTAATATTAGCTACATGAGTGAAATGGGTTGAAACAAGTTAATCATCAAACAATTTCAAATAATAAACTAATTAATGCAAATTGTGGTGTGTTCATGGAGAAATAACAAATGCAAAAAAGGCAAATTTCACTGTCAAATGAACTGTTCTCAGGGAATAGTTCATCTAGCTGCAGAAGACAGAAGAGGGTTGAATGCTAATGGGTAGGAACAAGGAGAACACAGCATAGAAATGGAGCTAATTTATACACAGCAGTAAGTCCACAGATTGCTTGGGAAAAATGGAACCAGGTACTGCTAAGTCTCTTGAAAATTAGGATGTATCCTAAGTTTAAACCCATGTGTTCATTTTCACAAGATTAATATTTCAGACTGCAGGCGCTCCAATAAAGTGTCTAAAAATGAGCCTGCAACTCGTAATAGAATAGCTGTTCTCAATTTTAAAGAAAATGAGTTATTAATAATACACAGTTATGGAACTATTTGTTCTATTCTGTGAAATTTTGTAGAACCTCAATAAAATAAACCAAAACATTTTATTAGAATAATTGCATGGAACAAATCCTGCAGAGTCATGGTACATTCATTTCAAATACAATCTGTGCTTTTCTTAATAAGACTTACTTATTTGGTAGTGTTGTCACACCTGCTTGTTGGACATTACAGGCCCAAAGAACCAGATTCTGTTTCAGTAACACAGAGCTGTCAGGATCATTTTGAGTAAATTGGGCATTAAGCATCTCCTCAGGTTTTCCTGTTTCATTCTTCCAGAGCAGTAAGACAAACCCAAATGTATACACACAGAGACCTGAATGCACAGCTCATTTCTTCCTGGATCACACTGATTAATTTTGAAGAGAGTTTAGAGGTAGGAATCTGTGATATTGGTTGTCATTGATTTCCAAGATAAATGAAGAACAGAGCAGCAACATCCTTTTCAGCTGAAAGATAACACTTAAATACAGTGCAAGGAGTAAGCAAATGATTAGCTTTTCTGAAGTATCAGAACTGCTTTTAGATTAATTAATTTCAGGTAGATTAATGTAGATACTTTGTCCTTTCAAGGCAATTGTTTTTTTCTTTCAGCTTCAAGTCTTTGCTAGTTAGAGACCCAAAGAACATTATAGGATGCTTCACTATTTACTACAAGTTTAAGTTGCTGTACTAAAAATATCTGATTTTATTCTGCATTCTTGATCAAATCTATTCTAACAAGGTAATAGTTACATGCACACGCTTCAGCTGTCAAATATATGTTAAATGGTGAAACATTTATTAAAGGTGAGGGCTAATGCCAGGAGAAGCAGTTACTGCTACATTTCGGGGGAAAACAAAGAACAGAAAAAAGCTGTTCAACACCTGCATCCACTGTTTCGTACCAAACTGCTCTAATTAGCATAGTTTGAGATATGATTAAGTGAGGAAGCTTTCCAAATGCCATTAACTATGGACGTAATCTTAAATTACTCACTTTGAATATTTTTTCTTGCTATGCCCTTTTATCTTCCACTAACATTTTGTTGCATGCTAGAATTGTCCCAATTAAACCACAAATGTAAGTTTTTGACATTAAAGAAAAGGTAAACTGAAAAGTAATCAACTTTTTTTTTCCTAAGGTGCTTTTTCTAAACAGGGAGGATGTGGATAACAATCAATTGTTTTCCTATTAAATGTTCATCATTCTCTATCTCAGTCTCTACCGATATCGGAAGAGTGATTCTTACACAATCATTAAGCATGAATATTTCCATTTTGCACTGAAGTAATATTATGGAATGCAACAAAATATTTGTGCAATCATTCATCTTCACTCCTTTTAAAGATTACTGTGTCAAATGAGTCATCCCAGACTCTGGTATATCACAAGTAGTATCACATGTAGAGTATAATATCTGGTGACCAAATGCTATATGTGATTTTGCTTCCAATACATGGTGCCAAACCACCTGCATTAAGAAGAGTTTGAAGAACCTTTTCCAGGCTCACATGCAAAGAAAGGAGAATAGAATTAGGAAGGAGAGAAAGAGAGGAAGGATGGAGTCATAACATAAAAAAAACAGTGAGCAAAGCTGGGTAGAATATAACATTTTTTGTTGTGATAAAGAAAGATATTTCATATACATCTGTTTAAAAATAAAGCTCACATTTACATGTAATACATGGAGACATAGTATAAGGCTCCCACATACGTCCTCTTGACTAGGCAGAATAGTCAAACAACCCTAGTGCATGCAATGACTAAACATTGCTGTGGATTTTACCTTTTTTCTAGGTAAAAGTTCCTCCTATAAAGCTTCCTCTGGGACCCATTAGAAGCTACTAGCACATACTTGTTTTATTAAAGACACTGATAAAAATCCGGTGAGAAGAAGTGACAATTCCCTTAAAAGCTTTTTAACACATGTGGCCCTGAAAAAGAGAGAAGATGTATTCCAAACTGGAGTGCTATCACTTCACACAATAGCCACATCCTTCTTACAGTTTAACAGTTCTGAAGTGGTCTCTGGATAGGAAACCCCAAAGGAAAACACATCTAGGAACAATGATTCAGAAGTCTGTTCTCCTGCTGATCCAGTGATGCTTGGCCGGTGTCATGTGCAAGCTGTCAATCTTAAGGATAAGCAGGAATTACCCTTGCATTTGGCATCATTAAAGCTCTTCATAGAGGCTGTTTCTGATATCCCAAATCAATACCACATGTGGCTACTATGCTGCTGTACAGCAGTGGCTCTGTGCAGCAAGCAAGATGCCTTCTGCTACCTGGTACCTGCTCGAAGTCACCACTGAGTTGATAAATATCTATGAAAAATGTAACATTTCTGATTAGTCTATCAACAAAAGGAAAATCTCATGGAAAAAAAAAAGCAGGTGCTAAATGAATGTGTCTGTATCACATAGATGCTCCTCACTAGTTGCCCCAGAATGAAACATGAGCAGATGGAGTGAGGTGCCTGTGGATGAAAGAGACTGAACCCCCTCACTGGACAGATGCTCCTGAAGGTTGAGAGTGAGCCATCTCAGAAAGTAATCATTGATGCCCATTTCATTTCATATGGAGGGAAGATTTTTTTCAATTAACCACCAAAGAGATTTGCTGTAACCATGGGTCCTGTGAGGTCCAAGGGTATTAACAGACATGTAAGAGTTTCCTGACTAGCTTAGGACACTAAGCTTATCTGTCCCATGCCCATCTTTCTCTTTCCCCTCCTCTTAACTTCCAGGAAAAGTCAGTGGGTCAGAAATGAAAGATAAACCATGAAGAGCAGGACCAAAAAGTCTGAGGAAGGGAAAACACAATACACTATCCCTTCATTACTGGCCAGAGAAATCCTAGCCATCCATCATAAATAGAATAAACATCAAAGAAAGTAAAAATACACAGCTTAGGAAATCTTCAGCCAGGATGTCTCACATATTCAGGCCAGACTACTGGTGATCAAAGGTGGTAATATTTTGAATTGGTCTAGAAATCAGATTTATAATCCCTGGTATGGCTTCAGATTATTTTCCCGGCAGATTATTTCCTGGTCACCTCTCCAGGTACAGTTCTTGGGGCCACCAGAGAGGTTATGGGAATGTCCTTTGCTTCACTGGTGCAAAGTCGACAACAAAGAAGGAACATACTACAAGCAACAAAATAGTTTTCCTTCCCATTACTCACTTTTCATCTTTAAATGCCCTCTACACATTTCCAAGACACACTTAGCGCCATGCAAAAACTCCTAGCTCATCATCAGACTGTTGCTAATTACTGACAACTAAAGAGAATATCATAGCAGATGCAGGCATTCATAGCCAGTTATTATGGAAAAGCCAGACTGGCAAGCCCTAGGCTGAAGAAAAAAATTTGTAAATTTGAGAGGATGATTGTTTGTTGTGTTCAGACCCCTTGCCCACCCAGCCAGCCTTAAAGTTATCAGGTCCAGTACACCAAATTGCTGTTGCAGATCCAGAAAAAGGAGAAATTGCATTTTATATTAATTTGACTTATTGTGTCTCACTGAAATTTACTTTCAAATAGTCCTTTAAGGCAAGAAAAAATTCCATAGGAAAATGCCATTATCACACTGTTTCACAACTGTTTTCTAATTATATAATAGGTGACATTTTCTTCCTCCCCCTCCCACGTGGAAGCAACTCTCAGGCAAAGCAGACAGGAATGCTATTTCACTACAGACATTTTTTTCACATGCTTACATTCATCTCAGTAAAAACTACCCTTCATATTTTCTACAAACATTAAAGAACTCCTGGCGAGTTTTCATCTACTCAGATCTATTCTTGTCTATGTACTTCAGAACACGTTATAGTCATCATTTGCTATTACTTGCAATTACAGGCAAGAAAACTGTACACTGGATATGGAATAAAGCTACAGCAGCTATAAAATACATTGGCCTTTCTGCCCCTTATTATGAGGACAAAGGAGTTTTCAACCTTTTAAGTTCTTAAATTCTTTAAAAGAATGCTTTGCCAGCCACACTAATTGCTAGTAAATAAATTGAGCCTTGTCAATTATAAATGTGGTGACTATCTCTACATTTGCTATTATAGCATCCACATGCTGCATAAGGTACTGAAGAATTTCTTCCCCTCACAGCAGTGAAAGTCATCCCAAACTGTTGTTTTTGTGCTCAGGAAGTGACAAAGGCTGCCAGGCACACACAGAAGATTTTTGGTACAGTCTGTGTTTGAAAAGGACTAAGATAGCCAGGTTACTATGTGGGAGTCAGACCGGCTGGGATGGATGGTGACCTGGCCTCGACTGAGTACACAGGAGGCATCAATCTGAGACCATGGGAAACAGGATGCTACGGAGGGCAACATCTAGCTACGTTATGGAGAGGTGCAAGGAATCATAGGAAAGGTTATGCTAATATGTTTGTGCCAAATAAGGTGATGTCTTGAGTTCTTGTTAGTAACTGGTTAGTTAGGTTTTTCATATGTTTGTAGCTGTTGTTCATTAGTTCCCTTCCCTCAGCCAGCACCGTATATATTGTCATGTCTTCCCCATTTTAAGGGCTTTGAAGTTACCCTATAGTGTATGCAGCTTTTCCCTTTATTTGTACATTATTAAAGTTTTGCTTTCCAGGTTTACTTCATCGTTCCTGCTTCTTTGTTGCCGACATTAGCTGATGTTCCTGCAGGCGGGCTGCATCATGAGTTCTTGACGTCCTGCTGTCAAAGATCCATTGACACTCCCAGGGCTGGACCAGGCAGGCACATTACTACTCTTCCAAGAAAAATCAAATTGTGATTTGCTAATCATCAAAACTGTGAAGTTTGGGTTTATATATCATCGTTGACTGACCCAGCCTTCAAAATGATCCAGTGTCCCCTTGTCCCAGCTTGCACAGTAGAATTGGTGTTGGCTACCAGGACTAGGAAGTTAAGAAAAAAGTTAAGGTACACTGATGACATAAAAATGCTGATAATCTTAAAACTGCAAAATCCAACCTTTAATCCAAAGAAAGCCAGATGTCAGTACAAAATATCTAATGTGCTTGTACCTCGAAAAGCTAAAAATAAGTTCTTGTTTCCCCTTCTATGCTGAATGGACACAAAGGCACCGATACAGCTACTGCTGAAGATGATTATCTTTTGTTCATTGATTCCATGGGCATCAGTTGGATTCCTAATGCAGACAAAGGTTAAAAAGTTGTGTCTCATTAATGCCAGGACTCAGTCCTGAGCACATAAAGGGATATTAAAAGATTCAATTGCAACTCTTCCTCAATTTTAGTTCCCACCACACCAACCAGAATGGTGAAAAAGCATTTATACAGAGGCATGAATGAAGTCCAGCATCTTCAGAGATTGGTGATTTATTTATTGGCTGACCAGGAGTACAAAAGCCTAGATATTTTAAGAAAAAACCCATTTGTTACCCATGTGGTTTTGATGGCGGTGGTGAGTCTGCAGCTTTAATGAGAGGTGACAAAAGCCATCAGTTTTATTTCAGTATTGACTGAGACATGGATTCCCGCCAGTATTCCCAGAGTATTCTGAAGGACAAGATGTGCAACTAAAGCTAGCTATATAATGAAGTGCAGACAGTGAAAAAGCAAGACTTCGATCTTAAGAACAGTTCCTCTCCAGTTTTTCCCCTGTAAATTTATTTTTTGTCAACATTGTTTACATTGGCTTATAGACACCATGCTGCTCTTCTTCAGTGACAATTCTAATTATATTTAATTAAAATGTAAAATTTGAGGCATGTTATGAAGACTCAGATAATATCACAGTTCATATTAGCAGAGCTGCTGAGTTTGTCATTTAACAGACTCTGAAGTATGCTTTGTTCTGTGTGTAATATTTTATTTCACTGATGAGAAATTGAAGAAAAGGATGAAACACATGGCTTTAGAAACATTCTAGCATATTTTCTTGGCCATATTTTCTGGGTCATATAACAGAGTTAAAAGTGGTGAAATTACTTTTACCATTGAAAAAATACCAGGGGCAGAGCTAAAAGCTAGAGCTCTACATTCTTACTGCCTTTCCTCTACCTACCTGTAGATGTCACAGTTCAGAAGACAAAGACTTCTGCGGTTTACACACTGGGTTTTTGTCTGGTTTTTGGTTTTGGTTTTGGTTTTTTTGTTCAGCTTGTGTGCAAAGCAAAAAAAAAGCAACAATAGGATAAGAACTCCATTTTCACTTCCTATGCTTTCTAGGCCATACAGAACATACAGGAGTTTTTCAAATACACAGATTTGGTAATAGGGAGTTAGGGACAACCTTATTTTTCTGCCCTGCTTTAGACAATTTACAGCTATCAGAATTTTACAGCATGCACAGTGTATTAACTCAGCATACAGTTCCAAAGTAATCTCATTAACTATTTGCATGTAATCTTCAGCAGAAAAATTATCTTTTCATTTTAAGTTTTTGGTGTCCAGCAGTGATAGTAAATTTGATACATTGCAAAGCCACCTTGACTGACAGGATTCCACAAGAGCCTCTTAAAGGCCAAGGGGTTTGGAGGTTAAGTGCATCATCCAAAGAAATCTGTATCAGTGAGAGTGTCATGAACACCCTTGTTGCCATTTATTTTCAGTTTCACTTCAGTTTCTTCATAACATCAGTTGAAAAGACTTTAGGAATTGTTTCTTTCTAACCATTCAGAATTTAGGAAGTACCTATACTCTGGTGACAGCCTTCTCCTGTAAACCTCTACATTGTCTACATTTCTTTAAAAATAGTGAACTGTCTCCTTACATGACATGTTAGTTTATTTGTTCATGTATTCAAAAGCAAGCTGTACTAAACATGTCTGTCTTAAGATCTCCACACCTTTGAAAAGACATCTGTTAAAATAAGCAGTCTTCAAAAATTGCTGGCAGATATCAGAAGAGCAGCCCCAGACTAGTTTAGATATGGACAAGTACATTGATTTCAAGAACATATGTTCATACACACGTGCTAAATTTCCAGTTAATAGAAAGCATTAATCTGTGTGCATCACAGATAAATATTCATTAACATTAGAACTAAATGCTAACTTCATTTAAAAACTGTTCTCTTAAATTCATGTTGAATGAAATAGATACATATAGGGATTTTTATAGGTGTGGTACTTGATCTGAGGTATAGCATGATATAAAAATATTACCAGAAAAAAGGATCAGCTGACCAATGCAAGCTTTTGCAATAACCCTAAATGCATCAGTACTCCCTGTATCACAAAGGTCTTTGCATAGCCACACAAGTACATGCTACAGACTCCAATGTCCTCTCACCACAAATTTTTCTAGCCCTGTTCTAGCACGGTTCAGCATTACTGATGACAATAAGAGAATGACAATACAAGGAATATATGAAAAATGCAGAATATGAAATGTTCTTGCAATGCATGTTTAGCAAAAAAAGTTGGAATGAAGACGTCAAAGACAATAAATTTAGGGGAGATTTCTTGGAATAATTATCCAAGAAAACAATAAGTACAGGTTTTATGCTGGTGAATTATATGCCTAAAAAGTTATAAAACTATTGGGGTTTTTCATATGATGCAAAGCCCTCAACTGCTACTGGTACATTTAGAAATGAGTGTATCTGGTACAGGAGCAGACACTTTACACCATTATCATGGTGTCTGGCTTCACAGGACCACCTTGCCTTAATATTGCATTTGACAGCAAATCTTCTATTTCCAGTTAGTCTGTGATGCATTATGCAGAAAGACAAGTCTGGTAATATAACAATGGCATGGTTTCTGTTAGACAAAGACATACATAAGGTTAAAAGAATTTTTGTTTCACCACTAGTGCCTGATGACATCTGGAAGATCCTGGAAAATCTTTCACTGTAATATAGCCTGGAAATACTGACCACAAGTTAGTGATTGACTGCCACTGCTACCTTCAAGAAGTTGCTCCAATGAAAGAACCTCTTGGTTCTCTATTTCCCTCTTCGGGTTTTTTGTTGTTGTTGTTTTTGTTTTTTGGGGGGTTTTTGTGGGTTTTGTTTGTTTGTTTGGGGTTTTTTTTTTTGGTTGTTTGTTTTTGGTTTGTTTGGTTTTGTTTTGGTTTGGTTTTTGGGGTTTTTTTTGTTTCGTTTTAGGGTTTTTTTGGGGATTTTGGGGGTTTGTTTTTTTGTTTGTTTTCTTTTACTGTTCAGTTTACAAGAGGGACTATTTCTAATGTTAATCTTCCTTCTTTTGTATTGAGCCCTCAGAATATGGCTCTTGACGTAGAGAAGTGGTTTCTCATGTAATGCTAAGAGAAAGCATTGAAATACCTGTATAGAGAATCCAAAACCTGATCCAGGCTTCTCTCTAACCTTCTCTAGTGACCACATATGCCCTAGAGGCTGCATTTTACAAACTTGGGGGGAAAAAAGCACATTAAAAAACACATTAAAAATAGTATTTCTTATTTTTGTCTTACCAAAGGGTGGTTTTAGGTAGTTATTATACCAGTGTTAAACTGAAATGTCCCATTGAAAAGAAGTGTTCAGCTTCCTGTATTCCTAACCAGGGACCTGTCCTCATTTCAAGCAAAAAATGTTTTTTGCTAATGTAATTAGCTAAAAACTAATAAGTATATTAACGTGCATGTCTGTTTGCATTCTGATTTCCTTCAACATTTCAGCCCAGTCAGCTGCTCTATTACTAAGAAGGATCATTACTCATACAATACCATTTATGAATTCAGAGTTATTGCACAGATACAAGCAAGAATATTTGTTTAATTAGCTTGTAATCAGATAAGGGAATCAAAATGTGATGAATCAAAGGAAAAGCCATCACAAAAATGATTCAGTGAATCATCTGTCACAATAGGCAGTGACAATAAAGGGATACATTACTTGTTTAAACAAGGATATGAGCATTAAGAAGTCAAGCAACATGAAAAATGCAAACCAGAGGCGGCCAAGTGTCCTGCTTAACAGCTACCAGAAAATCCAGAGCTGGAATGGGAACACATATTTCTGGTATCCAGCACCCTGTGCTGTACTCCCTGCCTGAGCAGCCAGCCCTACACATTTAGCCACTGACATGAGCGACAGTCGTATTTCAGGCAGTCTGTCAGTGGTGACACTAATTTAGCTTCTAAGGCTTGGGGTTTTTTTCCAGTTTTTCATTGCTCTGAAAGGTCTGCTTTTCAAAACTAACTTCAAGGCAAGAAGTTAACAGGAAGAGGCGATTTCACCTTTAGGATCAAAAAAAGCTTTTCTTGCAGCAACCGACTTGAATGCTGAAGGTGCACTATTTTGTCATGCAACCTGACCTAAAAGCCAGAGGCTCACCATGACAGCACAGAGATCCACAAGCATTTTGTAAATTTGTTCTCTTTTTGCTAATACTAAGATAAAATATTTGGTCATTCTCCCCACCTATTTTGCCTTAAGATCCTCTCCTTAGACTTCATGTTAATTTATCCTTTATTTTAGCTTGCTTTACAGGTTGCTGATCTGTCTCTTCTACAAAGCTATAGCAAAATTTTTAAAAAATAAGTGACTTATTCCCTGGAAAATTATTTAGCATAAACAGAGAATGTACCCCAGCAGAAAAGGACCTGGTCAATAGCCAGCTGAACATGAGCCAGCAATGTGTCCAGGTGGCCAAGAAGGCCAAAGGCATCCCAGTTCATATCCAAAATAGTGTGACCAGCAGGACCAGGGAAAAGATTATTCCCCTGTATTCAGAAGGTAACATCTTGAGTGCTGTGTCTAGTTCTGGGAGCCTCATGGGAATTAAGACATTGAGGTGCTGGAGCAAGTCCAGACAAGGACAGTGGTGCCAGTGAAGAGTCTGAAGCATAAGTCCTTTGAGGAGTAGCTGAGAGAGTAGGTGTGTTTAGACAGGAGAAATGGAGTCTTAGGGGTGACTTTATTACTTATATTATTTTATTTTGTTTTGTTTTGTTTTGTTTTATTTTATTTTATTTTATTTTATTTTATTTTATTTTATTTTATTTTATTTTATTTTATTTTATTTTATTTTATTTTATTTTATTTTATTCTGCCTGAAAGGGGAGGGGGTGGGAGGGGCAGGTAGCCAGGTGGGTCTCAGCCTCCTCCAGTCCCAGCCCAGCCTCAACCTTGTCCCAGGGAGGTCCTTGATGTGGGGGCTGGGGCTACCCCCAGGCTGGGATGATGAGATATCCTGCCTCCCAGTTCCAGGAAGCAGTGCTCTCACTAAATGGTTCTCTGAGACAACATGATTCAAACTGGGTTTCTTTCACTGAATCCAATCTTTCCCACCTCCATATGAGCATAGTCTATGCACACATATGTTCCTATGGAATGCTGCGATATTTTTTTCTCTCATCTGTATAATGCACTGAATAATAAGCACTGAAAGCACAAGGAGAACTTTACCTTGTGTAATTATTCAGCTATTTTCCCCACCACATTTTTAGCATGCATGCTGTTTTCTTCCTCCAAGCTAAAAAAGAAACAGTTTTAAACCATGTGTCTGATCTTAAAGGATATGGTTGGGAAGAAGGGAAGTTTATTACAAAGACATTTGTGTTCAGACAGCTGAACAGGAACTCAGTATATTGCCATTGATTTTCAAGTGGTATAAACACGGTCTTCCCTCAGACTGCATCTTGAGGAGTAATTGTTTACTAGTTAGCCATAATGTAAAAAAAGTTTACAAAGTCACATTTAGTGGCAAAAAAGTGTAAAAGTACAATTTACTTATTTTAGTCTTTTCTTTAACCTTCCTTCAAAATACACCATTAGAAATCTTTTGACTCTGAAAATTAATATCAAGCTTGCCGCTTAAATTCACTGTATTCCAAGCCAAAAATTGTTCACAACTGCATCTGCCTTGAGCAGAACACTGAGTAGGTTATGAAGCCTAGCTAATAGGAGTACCAAAGAAAGATAAGAAAAAAGGAATTTCCCTAATTTTCCCACAGGAAAACTATGAACAGATTCCAGTGAAGTAGTAAGAGTTTAGATACACACATATACTTATTTGAGGTCTAAGAATCTATTTATTGCAAAATCTTACGTTATAAGCCCACTGGCTCAGTGAACTCTTGGACTTGATCCAAGGCCCTTTAAAACACTGCATCTTTTTCTTTTGAAGTGACTGTGTCTTTTGATACAACTGTGTTTTGTGTCCAGCCCAGTCTGCGTCATTCCTGACACTCTCAAAAGCTAAATTAATATTCTTTATACAAGCCAAACATTCTAGATAATGGGGAAAATAAGTGGTTGCCTTTAGCTCTTATATATCCTTGTGCTTCCAAGTACAATTGATCAATGATAAAGCTTTCTTCTCCTCTTTAACACCCTTTCCTACATATCCAAACTTTTTGCAGAAAAACCTTTCAGCCCCATATGGATGTGTGCATTAAATCTTTCCTCATGTTCAAGCAGGAGACAACTCCATGATTGTTTAACAGAAGGAACCTGCACTGAAGATGCTGAACCTAGTTTATGAATTGTTGAAAGTCTTAAGTCAAGAATATTTGAGTTTGGGTAACAAATATGAGCAAGTACTTTTGAACCACCATTAAATTTATCAACACCTATCCTCCTTCTTCCTACTGTCTTAATTTAAACACTGTTCATCATTATCTATTTTTGAACTATCTACCTAGGTCCTCTCCCATAAAACTTTTATGAAAGTTTGGAAGGTGTGAGTTTGAAAAGATGTATATATTTTGTCATTCAAAATTCCAGTAGGAAGCTTCAGAGCACAATCAAGGCACAAGAGCTAGGTAAGCTGCAAACAATCTTTATTTCTGTCCTCTTCTTATCTGTAATAAAATCATATTCTACTGGAAACAGAATTGACTTTCCAGGCATATGTCAGGCTCAAGGGAAGCAATTAGATGTAAAGCGGGCCACCTGGTATGACAGTAATTAGACTCTAGATCTGGTGTTATTAGGACCCAAAGTTGCACTGTAAAATTAGCTCAGAACTTTAATTAAACCTGTAGTAACAACTAACTTTTATTTCTTAATTATTCTTTTTTTTTTTTTTTTTTTTTTTTTGGAACCCAGCTGAACAGAGGGCTGGATGGCTCACTGATCTAGTGAAAAGTAACATAGCTATTTCCATCTGTATTACCAGTAGAGATCAGAACCACCTTAGCTGTTATGAGTGGTTATTAGCACAAGTATCTGTCTGGCTTTTTGGCATCTATAAAGAATTAATTAAAAGGCTCAAATTGGTGTGAAGTTGCCATTTCTTACTGTCAGTTTAGACCCCATATAGGTGAGAAAAGGAATCATAAGCTGTACCTACATTACTATTCATAATTGAGTTTGGAGCATTTGGTGACTCTTCTCAGTGTACCCACTCACCATGCACAGATCATATTGACAGAGCTTATTTGGTGCAAAGAAGTGAGATTCTTCCAGAAGAAATTGAAGCAGAAGGACAGATTCTCACCTGTATCAGATGCAGTCCACACCTGATCTGGACATAAACAGTGACTCAAAACATCTCCAAAGCTTTGGCATAGCAAGGATATACAAGACTAGTTTTAGTGGACTTGTACGCCCTAAACTTCACATCATATAAATGTAAGCTCTGGCCCTGTTGCATAAAATTTTTCAATATAGTAATGAGAGTCAATGGGTCACTGGGATTTTATAACACATGAAGTACAGGGAGGGAATATTAACAAGACATGTTTATTTTCATCTACCTGTGTATGGCATTTTGAAGAGAATTGTATTAACATCTACCTGAACAAAGTCCCAATATACATACTCCTTTGTAGTGCAAAGTTAGAACCAACATATAATGTACAGAATTTGGGGATATGAGGGATATTACAATTTTAATAGCATTTGTTGTGCCTAGATGCTTCATTCAGAGCTCTGAGCTTGGATCCTGTCGATCAGGAGTCTCCAATATGATCTAAAAAGTATTTTTACACACTTTCTGGTAGTATTACTACTAGCATTAAGTATTAATGCCCAAGCTTTTATCCCACAATGTAATAATAAGACAGGAGAAACAGGATCCAGTGGTCCCTACTGATGACTGAATGCCACTGAAGCCAAAAGTAGCTCTGTCAGTGTATTCACTGGGACATTTCCCTCATAGTACTCAACAGCCTCTGGCATAACATCCCAAGAAAGGCAGATATTCGTGCAGAATACCCTGCTATCATATCCATCAACAGACCTGTATGAGAAAATGCAGGAGATTGGGTACTTGTGGAAGCAGAAGTTTGTTCTTCATTTGCAAGAAACCTCAGCTGCTGCACAACATAATTCCAGGTTTTCTGTGTACGAAAGGAAAAATTCTACTATTTATCACTATTAACTCATGCCTTATATCAAAGGGTATCATTTAGTAGTTATGAGCTTGGAACCAAAAATTAAAAAAAATGTAAAACTTCTGGGGTGGGCAAGGGGATTTTTTTTTTTTTAATTTTTGCTCCATACAGGAGACATTTATTGAGATGCTCTATATTTTTGCTCCATACAGGAGACATTAATTGAGATGATCTATATTTTAATCATTACTCTATAAATCTTATTAATAAAGCTCATTTGGTCCATTCCTGTTGCCAAGGCACAATTGTTTCCTGAATTACACAACCACATACTCTACTTCAGTATTTTAAGATTTTATCCCCATAATACTTCTGTTTAACACAGTAATAACATCCTTAGTTCATGTTTCTAAACAGCGTTAATTAATCTAATTTTTGTTTTTCATCATTTATGCTCTTAATTACTCCTAATTTAGCTCCCTTTGCATACGAGAAGTTGCATGATCTGATTCTCAACAAATAGGTTGACAATACTGGTGAGTGGCTTTTATCCTTAGACTTGAAATCTTTACAATATTACTTCAATAATGGCTGAAATGGTTTTTTGTGTTTTGAACAGCACAAATACATTTTTAGTACATACAATCCCTCTGTTTACAGGAAATTATTAAATGCACTGATGTCAACAGAGGATTCTGTCAAATCTACAGCAAAACAAAATTCCCTTTATCCCCACAGGTAAAGGTACTCATTACATTTTAATGACCACTGCCATCATATTAAAATCATATATTTACAAGCAGTTAATAAAAAAAACAAAAACACGTTGGCAGCTTCTATGAAGTCGAAAAAACATTGAATGTACTCCAGCTTCCCTGATAAACTTGCTCAGACATACCTTTTACCCAGCTGTATTTTCATTTGCCCACTTGGTCACATATTCTGATGCATTCTTCCAGACAACCAAAATCTGCCTTTTACATTAATACTTCAAAAGACAAAACCAGTATTTTCTGACCTTGTCATCAGTCTCAACAATATCCTTGCAAGTTTTGCAAGATGCCTGGACAAACACAACTGTTCCTGAGAGACCAGTCCTGGAGACAAGAGACAAGATTCTGCTCGAGTGAAAATCTGAAGTAGCATGGTGAATTGACAAAAAAAAAAAAAAATTTCAAGCTACTTCAAACTTCAGCTCCTGAACAAGACAAAAAGAACATCCTGCATGACTATTCTGATGGAGATGAGGATAAAAAAAGCCATTTCCAAGGCAGCTGGGTCACAGCTTCTCATAGATACTACTCAGGTCCCAGAAACACATTCAGAAATTGGTTGTCAGCTAATGCAGTACATAGAATTGACTTATAGTATGTTCCCCACAGGACAGGAAATTGAGCAGGTTACAGCTACTCCCTGCACCAGCTAGCATTTTTGCATGATAGCTTTGTGAGCATCCTGCAGCATGGGTGCTACGGAATAGCAGTATATTATTAAAGCAAAATTCCATAATTGAATAATTAAAGGACCTCACACATCTTGCCAAAACGTGCATTATCAGCATCCAGCTACACTGTTCTGTAGCCCCCACAGAACAGCTCGCATCTACACAAGGCCTGTGGAACAGTGGCTTCTAGCCAGCTTCTTTTTGCAAAAGAAATGCTATGAGGAGCCCAGTTCTCGATAGAAATACATCATTTTAAGAGTTTGACAGTCTTCTCTGAAGTAGGTCTAATGAAATAAATGAAGAGGTGAAAAAAAATTCAGACTTTCACAGCAAAAGGCTTATTTTTGGATATGTATTTGCACATTCCCTAGCATCAGATGCCAACTTAATGTGAGGAAGAAACAAGACACTGAGGGACTGGCATTAGCCAGCTACATCTCTCTGTTCCTGGGCTGTCTAGCCCAAGTGGAAATTAGAGTAGCTGAGGTTATGAACTTCCTACAATAGATCTGAAATAATTGTTGTCTAGCCAAAGATGGTTAAAAAGAGGTGATAACAATGCCTAAGTACCATACATTTGAACAATTTAGTTCATAAATTTTTGATATTTTTTACTTGATACATCAACTCAAGAATAACTAGAAGCAAAAGTGTAATAAATCATCTGTTTCTTTAATATTTATTTTTATTACATTTTTAAATTCAGTGTAATATTGCACCTATAATTCTGACTGCACTTTAGAATTATAAAAAAGTTAAAAGTAGTGAAAGTGAAGTGAATTTTTAAACTCAGCCTCAAACAACGATGTGCAATCTTTAAGTTTTCAGCTAAACTTCAGGTAATTAAAGAAGAACTTCAGCTCGTTTTATTTCTTTGATGGGAAGTACATGCAAATTTTGAAATCAATCACTGTCCACAGGGACAGTGGAATTTTGAGGCTGCTAAGCAATGCTAAGAATAGCTTCTTCTTGGTAACAGCAAACTCAGTCATGAATTTTCACCTCCCTGCCATTCTCCCTGTCATGACAAGGTAGTTCCTCACTAGCCATGGAAGTGGACAGTTAAATTATTATCAAATCTCTGCAAAGACTATGAATCTGGGTCATATCTCAGTCTCACTGATGCAAAGCAAACTATCTTTCTTCATTTTCTCATAATGCTACTGTAGATGCGACACAGAAACAAGAAAGAGCTGGATCAGACTGAGCATTTTCTTACTGTGCACAGCAACAGTGCTCAGCATTGATACAGGAGGGAGGCCGTTATCTCAGCACCTCACCAGTGCATTCCAGCTGGAAGTCCAGACCAATAAATTATATATAAGACATATAAAATGGATCTCAATGTATCACAAAGAGGAGAGGGACTTTTGATGGGGTTTTGTGTTGAATTATATTATTTATATATTTTATATATGACTGCTTGCTCAGTGGCTTAATACAGCTACTCTGCTACTGTCTGAAAATATACTGTCAAGCTGTCAGGAAGCTTCCTAATAGCCCTTAGAGCATCAATTTCACAGCATATTATAAACACTACTAATCCCTTCAAAATCCCTCTAAGGTACACAAGTCAATATCATTATTATTATTATTACTATCACTTTTTCTTTTTTACAGTTATTGAAGTCGCAGTAGAGAAATATGATCAGACTTCATCAGCACTGCAATGTGGAGGGTAGGTCCTCATGTGGCATAAAAGTTGTTAATGCTGCTGAAATTGAAACAATAATAAAACCATTATGTTTTGTGAGAGCCTACACTTACAAAATGAGAGCTCCTTAATTGTCATAGGGTAATTTTATAAGGAGGTGGGGAGCTTACAGAGAGTAAATGAATTGCAAAGACTTAGGTCTTACCTACCTAACAGCTATTAAATAACATTTCAAAATAAATAGCATTTAAATACTTTTCAAAAGATATTGCTGTGATTGCCTCAGAGGTGTTACACAGAGCTGGCTGCAGCTGTGACATGCTGCGGATCTATGCTGTGCTGTACACTTTTTGTTACAATGGAAAGGTGCATAAATGAGGTTCTAAACAGACCAAAGAGTTTCAGGAAAACAGTCTCATGACTGTGAATATAAAGGAAATGAGGAAAGTCAATGGTTATCACCTACTGGGTCCTATTTTCTGGTTACTGGAAAACTACATGCAAATCTTATTTATCTCCACCCCATAGACCCCATAATTGATTCTTACCTTATTCTTACCTTATTTATTCTTATTCTTGACAAAGGTGAGTACTGGTTTTCTCCTTGCAGTAAGAAGCAGCACTGCAAGGGCCAGGGCAGAACCAAGTCTGTCAGGTTTGTATTTTCCTTCCCTTGCTACAAGGAACAATGTGGGTGAAGCAGAAGTAAAGAAACAATGATTAGTGAGAATCAATCAATGAGTGAGAATCAGTGGACATGGAGCAGGAAAACAGTGGTGGCCAGAGTGGGTTGTTGGCTCCATTTTTCTAGGTTTCTACAAGGGAATATAGGGACAGTGAATTGGGAGCCACTCCTGTCTGTAAAAGTAATTGAACAATGGAACTTGACTTCTCCCTATAAATCCACATAATAAGGAATTCTGATTTTTCCCCAAATCCAAGCCACGAGTTGGGAGCATCAGCTCATTTCAGGGAGATGTTCAGTCTTTGTGAATGCTCATTCTTGCTTGAATACATAGTAATCTTATAATGTATTGACATCTGTAAATAACAAGTGACACAAGAGATACCCTACATAAATAAATTTCTAAGCCTGTCACTGCATATAATTCAGCTGCTTTACCTTATTCAACACTAAGTAGCAGAGTTTTAAAACCACCAGATTTAGTTAGTGGTGATGATATAAGGATGTATAAGGAGAGAAATCACTCCCTGCTCTTTGCTGGCCTGCTGTACTAACTGGCCACTTTTGGATGAGAAGTCAGACCTGTGCCAGAAAAATCTTGTAGCCCTTGCAGGTTTTTCCAAGACAGCCCATGGAACCTGGGTGCACAAATGTCCCAGGACTGAAGCCAAGCCACACTCCTTTTGAGGAAGCCACTGCCAGTCTTCCCATAATTTTTTGAGTGCTAGTCTTTAAGGCAAGGTTTAAGATCATTTGATCAAGAAGCCAATGCCTCTCTAACACAACATGGATTCCTTGTTCTGTCTGGTGCCTTGGCTGAGAATTTTCAAAAAAAAAAAATAAAAAAAAAATACTCAAGTATTGCTTTCAAAATTGGAAGAGCTCAACTGTCTTAGAAAAGATTTCATTAATGAATTGGCAGAGGCAGCACAACCATGGGAATAAATTTATAGGTAGGATGAAGCTGTCTCTTTGAATCATAAATTGACTGCAAACAGAAATTCACACACTACAGTGTCCAATGGTTCTCTAAAGACCACCCATCTCCAAACACAGCCTGCCAAGTGTCAAATACATTATTAAATAGAACTAAAAACTAAAATAATTCCTCCCTAGATTCTCCTTGGGGAAATGAAAATTTATACTGTCCTTAATACAAAGTGCTTTACAGGCACAGTGCAATCCTGTACTAATGCACTACCAGTCAGAAGTGATATTTAAACACCTTTCCTACTGTAGAATTTTGAAGAATTAACAACACTTTTAACTTCTATGGCAACTTTATCCAAGGTTCTCTGAGTCATTTAAAAGCAACAATTAAATCCCAGTTAAAGATGTAGTGACAGCACTTTCCACAAGGTAAATCAGACAAACTCAAGGTGTCATACAGGGTTCTGCACACCTGGAGACTGGATCCCTGAGGCATCCTGTGTCAGTGCCCTGCATTAAGCATCAGATACCTCACTCCCCCACCTTACATGTGCTCTTAATGCTCCGCAAATTCTCATTACAACAAAGACACTGTGAAGTGGCTTTCGTGCTTATTGACAGTAAATGCACATTATTAGCTCCAGGTGTTTTTGTTTCATTTCAATATTCTGGGAGATTTTGCCTTTTACTGAGATGATCTTCTTTATTACTAAACAACTAAAGAAGTAGAGAGTTACCAGGGGCCGCCTACATTAGTCTCAAATGTCTTTTCAGGGTATTAAAGTGTTTTCAATTACCTCCTAATACACCTCCAGGGAGCCTAGGAGAATGGAAGAATTAGTCAAATAGTGAGTTTAAATTATATAAGGGTTTGGGGCTCCCCACCCCAATCCCCCTTATTATGTTACTTCATTGGATTTAATCCTAGATCAGAGATATTTGACAGTACAAGTCAGGTTATAGCTAATGATTAGTCTTGATCCCAAATCAAAGGGTTGTGACAAGAGAATATAAAAAAGTAAACTGTCCTTCCATTTCCAAGATGATACAGTAAAAAGAATAGGGAGGTTTGCTTTATTTTGCACTGATTGAACCGATATTTCTGTTTTAGAAGTTTCTAAAACTGGTAAGACTTATGGATGGTAGATGAACTTATTAGGCAGGAACATCCATGAAGAAAAGAGGGCAAGTAATCCATTTTTGCTTTATTGCATCATGACATAATAAAATTCCAAAACTCAGCCAGCTGAATCAAATATAAGAGTGAACTGAGGTAGCTGATATTTGTGTAGTTCTCTGTGATAGCCACTGTTATGGGTATTACCACCCAAATATTTGAGCATACCAAAGCTGTTAGAGGTACTTTAGTGTCAATGTCATGATGAAGTAGAGAAATTTAATTTTTATTACATTCAGAAATTTGAAATATAAAAATCACACTCTAAAGTTCACACTGAAAGTTCAAGACGACCAGGAATTCAGCCAATATCTCCTGAGCCCTACTTATATCCCTGATGTGCCAACAATCCACACAAAGCAATAAGTCCAAAAAAACAAAAATAAAAGCACTGAAATGAAAAACAGACCTTGGTTCTAGAGGGAAGAAAACACATGCTTTACAGAATATATTTATCATGGCACAGTCTTCCAATTTCTTATCTTGTATGTTATACTGGTGGTCCTGCCTGGGCAGTAGGTTTTCAAGTCTTTCCTTCTTCCTGCAGTTTTCTGTTCTACCTGGCTATTGTTGAAGGCAAATCTAATTTAGCTACCAAGTAACCTGAAAAATTAGGCTACATAACACTTCCATTGTGCTGACAGTCAATATCTTCACCATAATTAATGCAATTTGCTTCACACTGGAGCTGGAATGTGGCTTCTATCCTATACAGTACTGTGACTTAAACGTGGGTTTGTTGATGTCCTAATACCACAACTTTAGTTACTGATTTAGAATGAGGATCTAAATATTTTGCTTAGCTCCTATATTTTGGAATGGTTACCTAATTAATGTGGATAATAAAGTGTAGCATTCTCTCAGCAACAGAAAATATGAACAGACCTCACTGTTCTTCAACACACTGTAGTGTCAGCATCAAAGCTGTACCAGAATCTACAGATGTCCTCAGTTCTAATGTGTCACCTATAAAAAACACTGGGGATCATGAGAAATTAGTGAAAAACAAAAATGTGTGTGAAAGATATTTCAAATAAAAATCTCAATTGCCTTATATTGTGAAAGAACATGAAACATGTATTGAATAGAGATGTTGGAACTACAGTAAGTTTTAATATTTTTTCCAGTAGTGTTTGTTCTTCACAGAAGTAGTTAGTCAAAATGTAAACTTTAGGAAAAAAAGGTTTGGTTCTGTCTTTTCCTTCATATAACTCTAGATCCAATACTGAATTTCTTGAAAAATAAGAGTCATGTCAACTTCTTGAAGACATCCACAGACTAGCACTAAGCAGAGAAACGATCCTGAGTTTGGAATTCCTTATGCTCAGGCAAACCTTTAATCACAAAGGAGTCTCTTTGGCTGGTATTGACTACATACAGATGTTTGTGTGTGTGTATATATCTATATATGAGTGCATATGCCTATGCATATCTATCAATGTTTTTTTCCATGGGCTTTTTTTCTGACATTTTTAATTTTTGTTTTCCATTTTTCCTTCTCCATCTTCAGAAAATATCTACTGGAAAATGTTGGTTTCTTCCTCCTAAAAGAGGGGAAAAAATTCTGTGGGTAAGCAAACACTTTTTTTTTTTTTTGTCTCTGCTCTTGTGAACACCTAACTGATTTTTGGTCTTCTTTGTCCTCTATAAGATACTACCTACTTTTTGCTAACTGATATAATGACTGCTGTTAATCAAGAGACAGCATTTTTTCTCATTCATACTTTCATAAGACTGAGTTATCATACATGAGTATGTGTACAGATTCAATTTGAAACTAAAATCTAAAATATGACAGATATAGAAGATTATTAGAACAGGATACACAAAATTATCACTGAAATGAAAACAGCAAAAATATATCAAAGCCACAGCTTCCATAAAAGTGATCCAAACACGAATAATCTTAAAATGGAGACATTTCACAATAGTTTACTACTAGAATCACTTCAGAAATCAGAGCTGGACAAGAGCTATTAGTCTCATACTGTACCCAGAAAACACACTTTCCATTGCTTTCACTGCTACTGTGAACTCTCATGACAAACAACCTACAGAAGATATCTATAACTTAGGGTGTGTGCTATGAAGAGGGACCAGTGTGCTTCCACGGAGACCACATACACCTCTTCATCCTCCTCTTCGATACTATTACTTAGCACACATAAAGTCTCTATGTGTTGCCCAGTCCGGGCAGGACTGTAGATGGATACATCCTAATTCTTGTGTCTGTATTCACACACACCCCAGAAGTTAAAACATTGCCTGCCATAGCAGCATTCTACCTGCAAACTCCAAAGTAGCAGCAGCAGCAGATGGTTTGGCTGGATGTTAAATACTTCCCCACCCAGTGCTGGAGTTGATCCAGCCCACAGGATCAGTCTCCAACTTTGGAGGACCAACCTGTAAGGCTGTGGGAGAAATCTCTGGTTAGAGTAAGAGAAATCTCACCTGCAAGGCCTCATGGGAGTCTTCTATGTTAATTAGTCTAGAAAGTTCTCTGCTCTTTATTCCATGATTAGTTCATTTTTACTGCATTGGTATGGATATTTGTTACCATGTTTCACCATTGGATCTTGTCCCTCAAACTCTGCCCTAGCCCTACCTTATATGAATGCTATATCCACCCTGGACCCTGCCCTTTTCGGTGCACCCCCATACTGAGTTGGGATTGCTGTTTGTTGTTTTGCCCATTAAACCAGTTCTGTTTTGCATTGCATCAAAGTGTGCCCATCCTTCTTTGCATCAGGTACCATGGATTCTCATCCAACTCTCTGAAAATCACAGCCACTGCCAGGGCTTGTGATACCCCAGGACATTCTGCTTGCTCAGAGTTGCTACCCAGAGGCACAGGAACCCAGAGGTGTGGAAGAGGCTCACATATGGTCCAAGTGCCGTCCTCCTGCTTTTTGTAAAATGTGCTAATGTGACTAGATTAAAAGTTTTAGCCTGAAGTAAATTAAATCATTATCAATAACGGCAAATTATGCAGATTTATATCAGATAATCAGTTGGTGTACCTTCCACTAAAGACAGCTAATGTCCAAATAAGACAGTTTGAACTTGAACAAGTAAATTCAGATTGTTCCCACTGGGCATATTACTTCAGACTCCTATAACACTACCTTGTGTTGTCTCCAAAAGTAATCTTTCCTATTATGTTCATATTTCAACCTGTTCTTTTTTTGCACTTTCAGTGACCCACCCACCTCCACCCTTCAAGTCCTTTATTTTGGACAGAAATATCAAAAATGGGTTCTAAACTGTGCCATAGCAAGCAAAATACAGTGCAGAGAGAGCTTGGAACCCATTTTGATTCGAGGAATTTTCTGAGCATTACCTCTTTGATAAACTAAGGTATTAATTACAGGTTTTGGCAATGAGGAACAAGAAAAAGAAAGCAGAAGGATGATGCTACTATGCTTGATGAGAGGGAAAAAAAAAAGGAAGAGACAATCTTGGGCCCAATCAATGCCTTCCCCCAAAAACATTTGAAAATCGAGCTGAGGCTGCTATAGGAAAATTTCCTATTTGTTCCAACATACCAAAGGGAGCAGTGGGTCTTTAAAGAATGATGCACAAATTCAGTGGGAACAACTGGTTTATTCAGCTTGGAGAAGAGGAGATGGAGGGGAGACTCCTCTGGGGTCTTCAACATAGTCATGAGGAGAAACTGAGGAGTGGGTACTGATATCTTCACTCTTGTGACCAGACATAGGACTCAAGGAAATGGCATGAAGTTGAGTGAGGGTAGTTTTAAGTGGGGTATCAGAAAAATCTTTTTCACACATTGGGTGGCTGGGCACTGAAACAGGCTTCCCAGGGAATGGTCACAGCACCAGCCTGGCAGAGTTCCAGAAGCATTTGGACAAAGCTCTCAGGCACATGGTGTGACTCTTGGGGCTGTCCTGTGTAGGGCCAGGAGTTGGACTTGATCTTAATGGGTCCCTTCCAGCTCAGCATATTCTATGATTCTATGAATTGCACTCTTGAAACTACTCCACTGGACTCTGACCTTGAAAAATTCTACAGCCAGAGAACTTCCACGTAAAACCAAATAATTTTCAGTACTTGTCCCTACTTTCATCATCCTTTCTACACAGGTTATAACCATTGAAGGAACAAGAAGTTTCTTACCATGTTTACACTACACACAGTACTGTAGAGACCTTGTTGAGGTTGGTGCTTTGTGTTAGTGTAATCCTGTTTCCAGATATACAACACACAACTGCTCATATCATTCTCCAAGAAGAGCAAAGCCAAATGGCCACCATGAAAAAAACCTGATGATTCTGTGAGCTTGCACAAGGCAGATCCCTTGGACAATAAGGTACTGCTTTCCCAAGACTTGGCAGAACCAAAATTGCAGGCATTTGAGAAAAATAGGCTCAACCTGGATGATCCAGGCCTCAGGTCTGGGAGAAACCCATAATCTGAAGAGCCCAGAGAGAAATGACATGGAGTCCTAGCTTATTTCCTGAGAAGAAATTTAAACCCCTTCATGGCAGCAAGCTCTTGACACTCTGGCCTCTAAATATAGAAGAAGCAGCTTGGCAGAAACATCCAAGCTGGGCTCCCAGCGGCAGTCCCACCAGCCGAGTTCAGAGGAGAAATTATTGTGAAGACAGCATCTGAACTAAGATTGTGAGATCTGACAACTTTATTGCCCTAAATTATCAGTCACAGCTGAGCAGCAAACATGGCACAGATTGAAATGACACTGCAGCCTTTCTGCTTGTGGAGAGTTTCCTGATGAAGTGTCTTATTTAGTAACCACAAAATATAAGAACCTGGGGATTCTTTTTCCTACTTCCTTTGATAGTCGCATTAAGCTTGTGCCTGTTTAAAAGGCATATTGATTTTTTTGTTTCATGCAGGGAAACTGTAACTTGTTAGGAATAGTACTTTTTTCTTTTTCTTTTTTTTCAAGTTTGAGGGGTTTTTGGGATTGTTTTTTGTCTGGATTTGAGGGGCTTTTATGTATTTACTTTTTTTTTTTTTTTTAAATCCATCCTAGTACTGCAGCTGCCAGTACCAGTGCATTATTTGCTCTTCCCTTGATTTTGATGTTTACACAGGGAGCCCATATAAAATGATCCAGACATCAGTCTGGATTTCTGGCATACATACCATGTAGTGGTCTGTCAGTTATACCCTGCCATTTCAGAGAGTTTCCAGATTGTTCAGATGAACAGTCTGAACATGAACAGGAAGCCCTTAAGCCTACTAGGGGAATTTCTGGGCATATGCCCTGGAAGAGTCTGCCACAAGCTTCAAGAAAGCCTTATTGCTTGTGATGAGACAAAATGCTTCTTCCATGTTTCTATGCAACACTATGTAAATTTACCTCATTCCCTATAGGTCAGTGACCTTTGCCTTGCCCCTGTGCCCCAAGACTATTGGCCCCTGACCCTGTACTTAACCTGAGACACAGCAGGAAGTCTTGGTCTTTTGTCACTGGATCCCTTTGGTGGGGTTGCAATAAACCTCTCTGGAATCCCATACAGGAGACCCTTTCAGTCTTTCTTCGCTGACTTATCCATGGTGTGCCTGTGAGTTTTGGATACAGTGACTGTCTGTGCCAACCCCAGCGGGGCTATCTCAAGAGATGCTTTGGACTGATAGCAGCAACAATATCTATTCTCCACACTGCTACAACGTTTATTTTCAGCAAAAGAACATGACATCAACACAGTAATTCCCACCAAACCCTCTTTCACACAGACTGCTTGTGGGTCCCTCACTACAAACATGCATTTTTGTCCAATCTTGCAATCTGTAATAAAGAGAAGTATTGCACTTCTCTGCCACTGTATTGTTCATAAATTTGTTATTTTAGGGTTCACATTTGGTCCTTGGTTATGAGAGATAACCTCTGTAAGAATAACAGTGCTAACATCCTCTACTGTGTACTGTTAACTCCACAGAGTGCTTACAGCAGGGTTTACCATGGCAGCTGCCAAACAGCTGCATTTTGATCCAGTATTTCAGTAAGGCACCTTTTTTGCCCCACATCGGTCCCACCACAGCTGGGAGATCAGAGAGGAATGAAAGGTCTCCAGGTGTTCAGATAGGCAGCTGCTTCTACAGACAGATCTTTGGGATCTGATGAATATGTTGTATAGGTGAGGCAAGATCATTGCAAAGACAAGTATGGATAACAAGGTAGAGGTTTTTAGGGATTGTTATTTTTCTTTGTGAAGATCAGGGAACAAGAGTGCATACATGGATGCATTTGGCCACAGCAGCCCTGCAGAGACGAAAAGACTGCGCAACTCATCATCAGAGAGGTTTGCTTAGAGCAAACACTTACAGTGATGGGAGGAACAGTCTTTGATGGTTACCTGCCTACTAATACCGCTCAGTTTGAAGTCAACACAGGACTGAATTCCTTTTCTGAGTGAGCCTGCTCATAACAATAAGCTCTTTCTCACACTTTGTATGAATTTTAATCTCTTCTCACAATTAGAATTTTGGAAAAAGGTTTCCCTTTAAACAAAGATTAGAATTACAAAAATAAGCAGTTCTAAATGTCTTTGCTATATCAAATACCAGCAATAAGGAGGACTGAATACCACCCTTGGTCTTCATTGCTTTGATACTACCAACAAATAAAAAAAGACTGGGCATTATTATCTAGATGTAAGGTTTGCTAGATTGTGACAACTTGCATCATACAGCTAAACCCTTATTGCATGCTAAAAAACACATGAAAAGCTTGTATTTGGGCAAATTACACATTTCTGTTTACTTTGCTATTTATTTGTCCCCTGGTTTATATATAATATAGGTAATAACTACATTTTACCAAAATATTTTAAAAATTTAGAATGATTTTTCAGTTCCACTGGATTTTTTCCGAGTGACAAGAAATTAAAATAAAAGAAGTTTGATCAAAATAGAGAGCAAATGGAAATCTTCAAAAGAAAACATTTATCTCTCTACAGTTTCCTCGATTTCTGTCCCAATTCGGCATTCGCAACCTCAGAACTGGACCAGCTGGGAGCAGCAAAATGAAAATAGGGACGGATACAACTGGGTTGCCCAAAAATAAAGAACTTTATTAATGCATAAAATAACAAAGGAACATAAGCCATGCACAGTATGGGGACAACCTCCGAAAACCTGAAAATGGGGTGAGTGAGAACTTATATAGGGTACAGGTTCTAATCAAAAGCAGGAACTCAAAACATGACCATGTATGTAAACTGGGGGTAAGCAATTAGGACAGGGAACTAAAAATGTAACCTTATAAGGGATGGTAACATTAACATAACTTTCCCATCATCATTTTCTTCTCACCCTAACTGTACTGATTTTTTCCATGGCCTTAGGTCAATGCTCAAGACCGGTTCACTGTCAGCCCCAACCAGTTCTATCCCCACAGGCTTCTTTCTGAAATTAAATGTTATAATAATACTGGGTCAATATGAAAAATAAAAACCTTGTAAAACTTCAAATTAAAAAATTGGGCATTTTTTTCCTATTTCTGTTAGTGTTGTTTACCTACATTGTCTCTGCTGTGTGTCCTAGTGTTATCAGTGCAGATAGAAAGCACCATACGATACGTAAATTTCATTACTTACAGATTTTTCACATGGTCCTTCATTCCCAAGAAGTTTGCTTTTTTTTTTTCTTAACCAATTACTAGCAAATTAGATTCTGACACAAAGCACTGGTTTCTAATAAAGATAAATACCTATGGCTCTATGTACCTCACCATATAATTAATAACTGCGTGTTCTGGCAGATCCTGTCAGTCTTGACCTGCGATTTTCATCAGCATTTGTAATAGCACAGGAATATTCTATGGGCTATATTATTTCACATGATTTCTATGTGAAGAACTGCTCAATAGTGCAGCAGCCTTTCTTTGCCTGAGTAACTGTGGCAGTACTGATTGCCCTTAATAACATGATTATGCTGTGTGCACAAATCAAGCACGAAGAGCAATCAGGTGGAGAATTAGATTGTTTTAAAAAAAGTTATCTTTATTCTTTTTATGTGTCTGCTGAACCTTGAAAACAGTAATGAGATGGCCTTTAAATTGCTACTGCTTTGATAAGAGATGAGAGGTGCAGCCAAATAACATTTCTTCCGGTTTGGTAGCTATAGCTTGCAGGCACTGCTCTGCCTAAAGGTTACTTACAGTAGAAGTTATGAAAGAAGGACTTGAACTGCATATGTAGTTGGTATATATGTAAATATATAAATATTTTTGTGGCACATTTTATGTAGAAATATGGAGATACTAAACCTCAGCCAGTCAAAAAAACTCTGAAAGGAAATGAAAAGCAAAAAATCCATTAGCGGCTGAACTGGTTCTGGAGAGTAGAGATAATACTAAATATAAACATTAAAAAACAAAAGGTGAATTATTTTTTTGTTTTGTTTGTGTGCAGCCCTCTCCTAATCAGTTGCTTGTAAGGTAGTTTTTCATATAGCCATGCAGAACGGCTGCTGAGGCTTTTCTGGTTCTTCTTACCCCCCAAAATGTGTGGATAATGCTACCTAAACTCAAATTATGGACTATGAGCAGATTCTCCTCTTTCCATGTGTTATAAACTACTCAGACCCTGAGCAGGAATGAGTAAATAATGTTTAATTAGAACCCATTAAAATTACAAAGCAAGGTGGGGAGGGGGGGGGCAGCACTGGGAGCATAGCGAGACTTTCTGCTCATCAGAGGCTCACCCACAAAATGGTGTCGCCATCTTTTATACCCTCATGGTTGCATCGACCTCATTAATATTCATGAGCAGTCCTTATATGTCCTTCTGGCCTCTCCCACAGTCCATGGCTTTGACCCTATATGTAGATTTGGCACCCCCAAGGTCTGTCAGTCAGTCTTCCATGCCTTTCATTGGTAGAGCCCCTATAGTATCTGGGTTGGTGGTGAGGTGTTTCCCTGCCAAGCCTCCTAGCAACGTGTCCCCCACTCCCAGCCGCCTTTACAAGGGGCAAGTACACACCCTCCGCCACATATTTCAGCTGCCCTGCCCACCAGAGCTGCCAGGCAGCAACTACAAAAGGGGAAGGGGAGGATTGAGGGGAGAATAGAAAAGGGTTTAAAACCTAATTGGAACCACAAAATTACATGACAAAAGTGTAAACAACAGAAATTCTTCCCACCACACTTAATAACTCCTCGTCATTTCCATGAGCCAATCAGTATACCTTATTCATAACACAAGAGATAAAGCCTTTGTTAGAAGATATCTCAAGCATTCAAACACAGACACCTCTCAACAACCTGAAGCCTTCAATATATATGGTTTAGAGCAGCCATATTTTTTTATTTTGCCCTGTACTGCCGAAGAACTGACTGGAGACATAGACTGAAAGCAAATTTAAAGATTCAGGGCAAGGACAGCCCTTGAGAGGATTCTAAGTGGCTGCTTCAGTTTTTCAAGGGAGGTTTCATAGTCATGGGAATTTGAACCATTTAATCCAATTTGAATATGCAAGCCATTTTGCAGCTCCCTGCATAATGCATACTTGTAAAAACTGGTCCTTATTGGTCTGGACAGTATATTCTGATCCATTCCTTCTTTGGTGTTATTTGTGAAGTGCCTGGTTATGAATGCTAACTGTGAAGCAGGGAGTGCAGTGACTGTGGAATAGCAGTCCACATAACTTTCTCAGTCTTGCCTGAGACAGCGGCCTGGGAAATCATAAAGGGGAATTAAAACAATCCTCAGAGACAAAAAACATCCTTGCAGGTGCTGTTTGTCTGTTCCTTGTTTTCTTGCAAGAGAAGGTCGAGGGGTGGTGTACCCCACTGACCAATGATGGTGATGTGTTAGTTTACTAACCAATAAGAGTTTTTATTTTCTGTACTTTCACATATCAGTCTATAAAAAAGATCTAAAGTAATAAACCGAGAGAAATTCTCCAGTTCGACTCCACAAGAGAGTCGTTCTTCTCGCCATTCCCAATAGAGCGACACCTGGATAATGGAACTGCCAAATATATCTTTGTGTGTCTTTGAAGTGCCCTTTCATTTTACTCCCCCTGCCTTATTCAACACTTCAAGGGGTTTTTTTTGCATTCTTTCTTACTTATGACCCATCTATTACTAATCCTTTCCAGGAGAGGTAATTTAGCCTTAGGCAATACACTTGAGGAAATGACACAAAAAACATAGGTATTTGTGGGAATACAGCTAGAGAACAGAAGTGAGTGTACTGCTAAACTCATGACAGAAGTGGACACTGTAACTCTGCTAGGCTGCAGGCCTTGGCAGGCAGTAAGTACCCTGAAGAGGGAAGCATCAGATAGTGGTATGCTTGGAGTGCTTAGTTTATGTAAGACCTGTTCATGTCTGTACAGGGTTGTGCTAGCTTATAGTGAAGCAATATTGTCAACAGACATAGATATGGTTACTATAGTGAATATTGCTTAAGCAAGTGAGCTATTTTTAGCTGCAGCTGAAAAAGTATAAATGTTAAGCTCTGTAATCAATAAATCGACTTCTTGCATGGAAACAAGTGAGTCCCGTCTCTTCCATCACCATCAGGTATTTGGTCTAAAAAGCTAATTAAAGAAAACTTTTGATGACTGCTCTTTGATCTAAAAAAGGTATACTTTAGTGCAAATTACAGGAAAAATCTATATTCTAATGGTAAAATTGGATGAAAAATAAGCAGAATTTTACACAACAGTACTTTAGGAAGGTTTTTATTTTCTAGTCTATCAATGTGCTATAATTGTCATATCTAGAAAATACAAATTCACCATCATCAACACATCATGCATGGCTGAGGGATGGAGCTTCTCTGCTGTGTGCATTTTCTAGTGTTTCAAGTGTCCAAGGATTTACCAGTTCAGTTGCTGCAACAGGCATGTAGCTGCCAAATTTTTGTATGCACAGGGTACCTCATCTGTCTTTGCAATCACAGAGATTGGGTACACAAGTAGAGATGGGAAGAATGCCTAAATTCTGTAAGAATTATTAGCTTCAAACTTTTGAAGCTTACTGGCTTCAAACTTTGCCTCCTCCTCAGTCTGTCCACTTCAGCGAATGATCCCAGAAGTCCTTGTGGCTGCAGTAACTTGAAAAACAGAGACACCGGGTTCTGAGTATGTGAGAGCAGAGGAGATGACTCAGAAGAAACTTCACTAATTGCATAAGTCTTCTGGGTCTGCTGCCAGATGGCAGAGTGGAGCAGCTCCACTACATTTCACTCACTGTGCTGCTCACTTCTAGATTGGGAAGACGGGAGCAGGGGCATCATCATTCTCCACTCAGCTTGAATTATAAAAAAAAATAGAGGTGTTTCCACCCACCTCAATGCTGATGCCTGTCAAGAAGCAGAGATTCCTCTGCAGACTAATGCTATTCAAAGTGTTTTTAAGTTCTTCACTTCAACTTACATCTAAAGATCTGGGGAGGAGATCACCTTTTCTGGCTAGAAAAGCACTAGACTTCAGCATAGGAGATCCTCTCAAGCTACTGAGACACAAAAAATATGAGGTGAAGCATTATTATGAATTCAAACTGTAATGCCAGAGCTTCTTTCTTCCTTAAGCAAACACAGATTTGCCACTTCATAGCTAAATTAAAGGGCTGACTATTTTGCCACAACTTTTTAAACAAACACTGAGAACTAAGCAGCACCTAACCTTTCCCGTATGAAAAACAACAGAGAACTAAAAACTTTTTTTTTTTTACCAGATGATCCTTCAGCAATAACAAGAAAAACAAGATGCCTTCAGGTAGGATGTTTTTAGACTGGCAGGATGTAAATCCCCTGAAGACCTTTGTCATCAGTGTGAATGAGGACCAGAAACGGGATGTGATGAAGACTATCCCACATTCTGGGCAACTTTCTCTCCATTCTTAAAGCCTGAATACTGACTTTCCAGACCTCCAGTTCCCCTGAAGCATCTCTGTAATAGTTTTTTTCAGAAAGTCAGCTATCAAATTCAAAAAAGGTTGCAGATGTTTTACATAAGGAGATTGATTCCTGTTACTTATTTCTTACTTTGATTGAACATAGCTCTGATGAGTCCCAGTTCCCTCTTTCTTTCTTTCTCCTATTTCTTCTCATAAATGTAAATTCACAAACTATCAGGATACCAACTATGTTGAATTGAACCACCTTCATCTCTCTGCCTCTTGACTAGCCCCTGTAGTCCTGGTGTCTGAGGAGGGAATAACCAGCAATTTTAATTTCTTTGAAATGAAGGGAAGCTTTTCTAGTCCCTGACATGATATATTCTTTCTTTCCATTAAAGAGAAAAATAAACCTGTATAGCAGCTATGGAGAGGTCGCTGCACATGTAGGTGCTCTATACCTAACTATTGAATTTTGTCCTTTTGCTTAGCAATCTAGTATCTGTTTGCCTATCATTTGACTGCTGTAAAAGCTCTGTGTGTTTGTAAATATGCATCAGCTAGACTCAGAAAATAAGGTACAGAGAGGAGGGAAGCCCCCAGAGAGGAAGATCTGTCTCAAGTTATTCAAATCAATGGCAAAAAGTCACAGAAGAAATTGAGAACCTTGTCTCCCATTCTCCTGATTTTCTTCATCATTCAGGCAAAAATAATAAGCTGTTCCTCCTACCAAAGAGATGCATTTAAATGGGCCATTTCATACCACCATAGTCTGGAATCTTGACTGCCTCCAGTACCCCCAAACCTTTGTCACTCATCTCACTGCTTCCCCCATCGCCAAGCCACAAAAACCTGCTTGGAACTGACAGCTCAGGAATCTCTGTGTCAGGTCACTTCTGCTTAGCTTAGCAGTCACATCAAGATCTGAAGACTCTGCCTTC
Organism: Cyanistes caeruleus; assembly: GCF_971803275.1. Lineage (NCBI taxonomy): Eukaryota > Metazoa > Chordata > Aves > Passeriformes > Paridae > Cyanistes > Cyanistes caeruleus. The sequence goes on from NC_141702.1 coordinate 92,831,707, forward strand.
CAAATCAGTGTCTGCATCTATTTGATTACGGAAATGCATGCAGAGGTCCAGTTAGAAAAAAATCCCACCCTGCCTAAAATAGAAATGGAATAACCCATCTACCTGGGAAGAAAAGCGTTCAAGTATAGGCTGCTCAGTAGCTATTCAATAGTTTTAACTCTCAGTGGTGAAGCAAAAGTCAAAGCTTCATATTTCATGCATGTGCTTCAAACCATCTCCCCTTGTCTCACAGGATGCCGTTGCAGAGAGGCAGAGGAACACAGAAACTATGTAGCAAAGAGTGCATGAAAGAAACTAAACAGGATCTGAGCTCTGCTCACATGTGTCAAAACCTCTCTTTAAAGGATTGACATTCTGGAATAAAAAAATGGCCTGGGAGAGGTTTAATACATAAATCATGAGTGATGTACAAAGAAGATGTATTAAGACCAAGTGCTCTTTGTCTCTTCCACCACAAGAACTAACAGGAACGAAACAGGGATCCTAGGAGCCATGTCCAAAGCAAAGAAAGACGTGGTTTACTACAGATAGCAGATCTGTGAAACTTCTGGACAAAAGAAGCCAAATTGGATGCTAGACATTTATGTATGCAAAATACAGAACTGTTTTTAAAAAAAAAATCACTAAAGGATTAGGAAATGCACTGAAAAACAGGGGTCATGTTCTAAAGAAGTCAGAGGTCTGGAAAGTAACAGGAATAAAAAGTACTAAATTTTAACTCTGTTCTTGCTCATTTATAACCACCTTGTACTGCTACAGCTAAAAACAGAGTACTCAGTAGATGAACCTTTTGTTTAACCAGCACGGCACTATTCTGTTCCATTCTTACACTATTTTTTTTCCTATTCAGACCTGTCACAAACTGCTCAGAAATATTTAGTTTTTCTGTAATAGGATGAACCTTGTTGGTCTGGTTTGAAGCCAGAGTAATTAGGGAAAAATTTCTTCTGTTGTGGGGCAGAACACTGAAACCTCCCACCATTAACCTGAATATTTGCCTCTGAGTGGTTTCCTTACCCACACTGACTACAAGACTCCAGAACCTGCACCACTGCTCAGTCATGTGGACAAGCACACAGTTGATCTCAGTGCGCCACCATTCAGTTATTCCCATTAACTAGTTCTCTTCCATAGAAAAATAAATATATTTATATTTATTTAACGTAGTACACCTACAGGCAAACTAGTCTAACAAATCAAGAGACCTATATTGACTGTTGGTGTAAAGGCAAAAATGGTGAAGGATTTCACTCCTCTACATACACCTAATTCCTGGATAACATGCTTTAATGAGATTGTTACAAGCAGGGAAATGTAATTAATTTTTCAGTCTCCCTCACCTCTTAGCCTCTCTACTGAGTTTGACAACTAGGAGGGAGACAATTAGCAGCTATGGTGAGGTGCATGCATATTTTATGAGTTAGCAGACATAGCAGAGACACTCCATGTTCTTTAACGTGTTTAGACAATAAGCTGTGGTGAACTTGAACTGCTGACCCTGTGCAATAAACCAGCATGTGGTATTACCACCCTCTTGAGCCCTACTGCCTCAGAAGACTAATTTTTAAAATTTTACTTAAAGCAGTTCTTTAAGGGGGAAGAAACCTAACAATCATAACACTTGTAGAGAGAAATCACACATTTTTTGCTTTGTTTGTTTTTCCTTTAAGATAGCTACAACAGTACCATTAAACTACAGAGAACAAATCTGAACAAGGCAAGTTACGGAGTTTTAAAGCAAATTCATGTCAGTAGTTCAAATATCAGCCTGCATTTTAGTCTTGTAATGTACAGATACATTACAATACATACAATATCTACACATATGGCAGTAGCATGATGGATATTCTCCTTTGAGAGCTGTGATGGTAACATCAACAGGTGACAAGACAGTTGCATTTCTAGTTTTACCTGGATGAAGGGACACAAAATGCAGCTAAAAGAGCTTATAAACACAAGATCTTGCACACTGAGGTGACAGAGTATGAAACTTTGAAGCAATAGACTATTTTCTTTCACTGATAGGACTATATGTTATGCTGCCCATTTCATCTTTCATTCTAAAGAAATACTTTTATCCTATTGGAGCAAGGGTATGTGCTATAGACTGTACTTACACTGTACTCAATCTAAGTTCAAGTGCATATTTATGAGATAATGGAAGTTACTTGTTAAATATTGCTTGATCTGTTAGAATAGAACATATTCTAATGGTACAATTCAAGGCATTATTAGTATTTTGAAAATTTCTCTCCCCTGGATAGTTCAAGTGAATTCTAGATCCTTGGCCCACATGTATTTGCATGTGTCTACAAATGCCTCTTTAATAAACTCTAGGAGGTAGAATTAGAAGCATTGTGTCACTATTTTGAGGTCACTTCAACTAAATAGTACCTTCAGATTTCTGTGAAAACAGCTTCAAAATTAATTTTATATATGGGACTAAATCTAACTGACAAGCACAAATAGGTCTAATCTTTGAAAAAGTACTGAATTTGAGAGAAGTTCTTCTTTGCTTTCTACTGCTTCCACATACCCAGTTCCCTTTGATTTTTTCATCTTTCATGTCTTCTTAGTGACAGCTCCAGTAAAGCATTCATTTGTTCAGGAAACTTCACTCAAATGAATCCACTACTATTGAGATAGTTTCAGGCAGCAGACAGCCTTTCTGCAGAAAAGTCTGCACTGGCCATCAGCTGACACGTGCATTCATGCTCAGCAGGGAAGCTCATATAACAAACTGGACAGCTTTACTTATTTTAAAACATGGCAAGCACCCTATCAGAAGGCATCAGTAATGTAAGTAGATAAACATGTCAGTGAAACTGTGCATTGTAATTCCTAAAATTATTATTTGTTTGGTTGTGCTTCAGCTCCTTTTGGGAGCCTGTATCTCTCAAAAAATAGTGGCTGGGATTAAAGAATATTACAGGAATAACTTTAACTTTCCCCCTAGGGATAGCCTGGGTAACTTAAACTCCAACTCTAAAATCTAGCAGAGGTCAAAAATGTATAGTTCAGCAGAACAATGTGCAAAAACTGCATGGAGGTCAGAACAGCTGACCTAAGAAAATGCATCTTTAATGTTTTTTTATTTACAGCAAGTACTGTTTTCCCCTTCATGTGGCAACACCTGAGTAATGCTGCATCCTTGCAATGGCAGCAGCTATTTCTGACTAGTGAGCCTGTTCCAAGTGGGCATGAAAGAGCTCTGAATTGCAGGTAAGTTACTTGCCTGAATGTTTCTAATTATCCCTGGCAACCTGTTCCATTGTCTTAGAACTACACAAAAAAAAAAAAAAAAGGAAAAGTAAAGATGGGTAAGGAAGGGTGAGAGAAGAGGATGCTAATGATAAATCACCTGTTTTAAAAGCAATTCAAATAACCCAAAAGCCTGAGAACAAATGTCCCAAGAGGTTCTGCTTCAATCATTTCTACTGTGATGTGCTGCAGAGAGAATATTTACAAATTCAACTCTGTGTTACAGTCATGGAATTATAAGCAACTGAATCACATCCAAAATTCATTAATTTATTGGGAGTTTAGCATGTGAACATGGGTAAGCATTTTTATAAATGCTGTAATAAATAAAAATTCTTCCATGAATGATAGCCTTAGGTTTATAGCATGTAAGCGATATACCTACAGCAAAACACCCTCCACAATCCAGCTGATTTTTCCAAGCCAGATACAGTTATACAATTCATTATTCATCAGTGAGAACAATCCCTTCCATTCTGTTGCCCCATGCTAATTAGCTCTTTCATATATGGAGGCCCAAGTTTTCAACAGCCCCTTCAGGATCTGAGGTATCACTCCCCACATACACCCCTGCACAGGCAACGTGCAGAGACTGCAAGAGCACACAAAAGTGTGGCTAAAAGTCACTCCCTGACAGATGAACTCCATGCCTACAAACTTGCCCAAGCACATTGAATTTATTATTGTGCACACAGCTAGACAGGGTTTGCTCCTGAGGCAAAAGAAGAGTAACTTAACCTACCTGACCTTGCCAGGGAGAAGTTGTGGAGAGCTCCCATTAACTGAACTAGGGAAGCAGTAACATAAAGCCTGGGGGATTCAGGAAAGAATGGCCTTCTAAACTGATATATCTGTTGAAATTACTTACCTGCTTAAAAGCAGATGGGTCAGCATACTGAAGGTGACTGTGTGCAAGACCTCTGCTCCTCCAATATGAAAATTCCAACTAATGCCAGCAAAGCACCATTATCCCTACCCAGTACTCTGCTTAAGACACCACATGGTACTTGCATATCAGGTTTTTTGCCATTAAATAGAATGAAATGCTAACAAAAATACAGAGCTTTGGCACAAAAGAACCTATATTTTCCTCTCATTGCTGTGTGGTCCCCAATGGAATGACTTCTTGTTCTGCTCTTGTCTAATTAAACCCATGAAAACTACCTTTAATTTCTCCTCTGACTGGATAGTTTTTAGGAATGAAAATGTGCTCACATATATTGACCTCAAAACTACAGACCTATAGACACTTCCAATTCCATCCTCCTTAGTATGAGGATATCTGACTAACCATTCAGACCCAGATCCACTGTCAAAACTTAAAACAGCAATCACCTTATTTAAATAGACACATTACACAGAAATTACACATAAATATTCAGTGGTTTTATCACTCACAGAAGTAGAAATAGATTTTATTAATTTTAGGGTTACTTGAACTATCTCTGAAGGACTAAACATGTTAGATACAATTTGCTTAAGTATTTCAGAAATATTATTAATAAAATAGATCAATCTATCCATGCTTTAGTCAAATCTGACTATCATCCAGCCAAGTTTCTCCAAGAAAACCAACAACCACTGCTAAGACCTTTAACAGAACAGATCACTTAGTCTGTATTTCCTTCTTTGATTTAAAACTGCCTTTCTGATCTCCCCTTGAAATCTCTGCTTTATTTCTTCTCCTTTAAAATCATCAGAATAAAAGTAAAGGCAACCCCAGAGGCTTCAAGGGTTTTATTTTTCATTCACTCTTCATCTTTGTTTTCCTGACACAGCTGACAGCAGATTTGGGCTATCAGCTGTATATTTCTGGATTATTCTCAAATGCACAAACAAAAGAACAACAACCAGCAAAGGAGGGAGGTGAAAATGCCAATCTATTCAGTCGCAATGCAACTGAGGCTTCAGAACTGAACACTTCTGTATTTCCTTCCAAATTTAAAAAAACATAAAGAATATAAAGTTATAAAGACCAAAGGCAACCATAAAGTTATATAAGAATCGGAGCACAAGCCACAAGTCAAGAATAAGACAATGGGAATAAGACTAGAGTTTAATACTGTAAAAAGTATAATAGATTAAGGATGATGATTTAGGCATCAACTTCAGCTTTTGTTTGGAATTGATATGGCCAGAGTAAGAGTATCCAGCATCTAATAAATGCACAGACACTCATTCTAGTTGAAAGGCAATGAAAAATAAATTTCAGTTGCAGGAGGTCAGGACCTCTGGACAACAAACCAGAAAACAAACAATATGATTTTGCAGAAGCCATTTATTCTTTACATTATGCACTTATTTATAGACTCCAAAACTACTGCACACAGCAATCACGCATTTCTTGATTGGTGCCTCTGTTTTGTCCATGTGTTCAGCACGCAATTCTCAGGATATGTGATTGGTCACAGTCCAGGTGTTTGACCACCCCCTGTTATCTGGTTCTTGTGATCTTGTTTTTCTGTTTCTCAGACTATTCTTTCTTATTTTAGAACAATTTATGTCTCCGTAATCTTGATGAACTCCAGAGGTTCTAATAAGAAATTCTACAGATGGTTTGGCTAGAGCACACTATGGCTTAATTTGTACAGATACATTTCTACAATTTCCCCTTCTTCTTCCACCAGCCAAACCCTCATTACTGTATTTTCTACCAAGCCGGTCACCGACTTTATTATGCATGGAATAATACAAAGCAATATAATAATGACTAATACTAATAACAAAGCTCCCTTTACGATATCTTTCAACCATCCAGTTATTCCCCATCCCTTAAACCATTTATCTAAACCCCAATCATTCACAGTTGATTTCTTCACATTATCTTGTAGTCGAGTTTCCTGTGAATGGATGCAGAATGATCAGAGAGGTTCATACAACACATTGCTTCAAAATCCTCACACCCGTGCTAACAGCAAAAAATCTATAGCAACTCTATTTTGCAGTGTCTAATAGTCTATAATTAGACTATAGATAGTCTAATACTATCTACATCAGTGAGCATTTGATTTAAAACAGCTGAAGTTATGTTTAATTGCTTGACTGTCCAGCAACCCAACTTATTAAGCGTAGTCAAAGCTTGAGCAGCAGCAACAACTGGAGTAAGGAATGATGCTATTATTTGTGCTGGAGATTCCCAAAACTGTACCTTATTGTTACAGTCAGGTCCCAAGCCTGTGATTGCTCTCTTGGTTCTCTTGCTATGTTCCATTCTCCAAATAATCTGATTCAGCATCTCGCACATGCTAGGGGCAATTTTCCTATATAACAAGGTCCACCAAATTAATTAATTGAAATTGTGGGCCATGGCCTATCCTCACAGATTAAAAAGATACTGCTGGAAGCTTTTTTACAGTCGCATTTGCACCAGCACTCCCACGGTAAGTCCTACGGAAAGTCCAATTGTGGCAACATTTAGTCACACAATCCAAATAGAGAATTTGGATTAAGAATGACACTATTATTTTTGGGACATGGGACTAAAATATTGCTCGTAACAGTTGATTTTAGATTTAGAAAGTAGTTAAAGAACAAGCAATAATTTCCAGGCACTGATCAGAACAGGTCTAGTTCTTGAGGCTCTAATCCACTTTCATTCAGTGATTGTGCTATCATACCTACTTGGAAGCCCTTCCCATTTGGCCTAATCCCCAGTCTTTTGCACATGTCCAATTTTGGTATCACTTCTGGTTATGTTATACCAATGATTCTCCATGGTTGATCTATTTTCTCCCACATATGGCTTTCCTTCAACTCCTACCCATTTTGCAAAACCAGTAAAGTTATTTATTGGGATACCAATTAAACATGTGCAAAAAGGATTGCCTGGAAAGGCTAAGGATAAACAAAAGGAATCCACTCCAGTAGCACTGGCCCAATTAAGCCATATATTCTGTTAATACCATCCTGGCAGCTTAATTACCTCTGTACTACAGATGTTGTCACATGTCACAAATAACAGAGAAAGGCTCCCAAAAACCTGCATTTCTAATTTCAGACTATTCTTTATCTTGATTGTTAGTAAAGAAACCTTCCCCTATGAGATCAGGGATGAAATAGAAACTGACTGTGCCTCTTGCTCTTTGAGCCCTTCTCCTATTCCATCTTCTTTGGCTCATCTGTTTCCACCTCTGCTTCATTTGTTCCCACTGATCAGATCTAACTCCCCAAGTCCCAGGGATAAATATTCCTTTCCCATATTCAATATTTTTGATTTTATTCTGCCTCTTTTTGCTCGAGCTTCTGAAGTTTGTTGTGATACCACTGAATAGCCTGTCCCAATTGCTCTTGATTCTCAAACTCAGTGCTTCTCGACAGGTTTCAGGGGAATTAAGCGTTATTCCCGTCACTTGGGATAACACCACCCAGGTACTGAACTTTTGGGTGTGCCGATGTCTGCACTCTATACACTCTGGGAAACTTGCTCCTCTAAACTCACACTGCCTATCTGATCCACACCCCACACATTCTAATTTCACCCAAGGACAGCAAAAGCATTCACAGTTCTGAGGGCAATGGATGTTTTAGGTAGCGCTGATTGCTGGTTTATTGGTAATATCAGGGATCAGAGTATCCCTCTTAAGCCTCCATTTTGCTGGTATCCATCAGGGTCCTTTGTAACGACACAAACATAACCCCTCACCCACATTAATAAATCTGCCAGTCCTTCCCATAAGCCTGTCATAGGATTTTTAAAGTGAACCTTTGGTCAGTGCTGTACCAATTCAGAATCTTGCTGCTAACCCAAGTAATGTGTAATTGCTGGTGGTTCACTACAATTACCTACTAACCGTAGATGATTCATAATATAAACTGCTTTCAGCACTCTATCCTGTGGGCTCAGCCCATCCTCCCCTGTTTTTTGTCTATCAAGCAGTCCTTTCAGTACCTGATGTGTCCTTTCAGTAATAGCTTGTCCTGTGGAGTTACCTGGCATACCTTTGCTTTGTTTCACTCCCCAGTGCGCTAAGAAATCTTGGGTCCATTGGGCTATATATCCTGGGCCATTATCTGTTTTGATTTCCTAAGACAAGCCCATTATGGCAAAACAGCTTCACGAGTGTCAAATGACAAAATGAGACCCTTTGCTTGTCACTGGAGTAGCCCAAACCATGGCAGAGAAAGTATCTATGGTTACATGAATGCTCTTAAAGCAACCAAAAGAGGCATAAATAGTCACATCAGTTTGCCATAACTGCAAGGGTCCCAGGCCGCAAGGGTTAACTCTGATCTGCTAATCACACCCTGGCACTGCAGACAAGTTGGGACAATTCCTTGAGCATCCTGCAACAAAACTACAAATTGCTTGTGTAAAACTTTAGCACTTTGGTGAAAAAACTCATGAGCCCTTCTGGCTTGTCCAAGCTTATCAATGCTGGGAAAGGCCGATGCCCAAATTGGTGTCACCAGTTGGTCAGCCTTTTCATTTCCTATGGCCAGGCCTTCTGTCAATCCAGAATGACTCCATATATGGGTAATAAAATAATCCTGTTTGCAAGAATTAAGTAACTGCCATAGTTGCAAAAAGAATTTCCACAACAGCCAAGAGAGTTGAATCTCTTCCAGCAATGCTCGCTCCATGCACTTGACCATACTTACTACATAGAGAGAATCAGAGAAAACAGTGGGGTCATTTTTCAAACACTCTGATAACAGCACATAACTCAAGAAGCTGTAAAGAATCTCCTGGCACCTCAAGGATTTCCCTGAGCCATTTGCCTTTGTCCTGTCAAGTAAGGCCTGCTTTAGAAGTTTCTTGAATTGCATCAGTAAAAACTGTGAGGCCTTCTACAGGTTGCTTTGATAGCCAAGGTAATTCTTCCACCAGCTGATGCAGAGAAAAAAGCATATGAGGAGGAAAATGAGTGCTAATGAGACCTGGAAAGTCCAACAATGCCCATTGTAAGGTGTCTGAATTCTGCAATGACCATTGCAAGTAATCCTTTGTTAATGGGAGCAGAATATTTTGGGGTTCCATTCCTGCTATTACCCATGTTCATTTTCATGCCTTGATCACAATTTTTGCTATAGCCTTCATTTGTGTGGTCAAAGATTTGTTCAAATTAAATGGTAAGAACACCCACTCCAAGATTTTTAGTTTTTGTTTAGCCTGGCTATCCCACTGCATTAGTACAGCCATCATGTGTGCTTCCTTATTCAGCATAGCCACAGACTATGGCAAAGCAGGAGACCAGTGATCTGCAAAGGAAGTATCCAATTTAGTGGCAATTTGAGTCAGAGCCTTCTGTTGTTTTTCAGTCAGTTCTCACAGCAAATTGGCTTGATTTCCCCCTTTCAATTATGGCATTAGGGGCTCAAGATCTTCATACCACAAGTGCTACAAATCCACTGTATATCCCCAAATAACTTTTGAGCATCCATCAAAGTCCAAATTTCCATACAAAATATTAATTTTTGGGGCCAAATTTGGGCTTCAGTGATAAACATTCCCAAATATTTCCATGGGGCCTGTTGTTGAACTTTTTCAGAGGCAATTTGAAGGCCGGTTGTTTGCAACTGTTGCTGTAAGGCAGGTACCAGGTGTGCTACATCTATGTGTTTCCTGTTATCAGAATATCATCCAGGTAATGATAGATAAGATACTGCGGGTTTTGTTTTCCCAGTGGAGCTAGTGCCCAGGCAATGTACAGTTGTCACATCATGGGAGAATTTTGTATTCCTTGTGGCAATACAACCCATTGATACCTTTTTGCTGGCTCTGCCTTGATAATGGATGGCACTGAGAAGGCAAACTTCTCACTGTTGTCCTTATAGAGGGATTGTGAAAGAGCAATGTTTTAGATCAATAATTAACAGTTGCCAGTTGACAGGTAACATGGATAGTGAATGTAGGCTGGCCTGCAGGGGTCCCATATCCTGCATTACAGAATTAATGGCTGGAAGGTCATGTAGTAATATCCATTTTCCTGATTTTTGGGGGATTGTAAAAATGGGTGTGTTCCAGGGACTCATAGTGGGTATTATATGCCTCTTTTTCAATTGCTATTCAACCAATTCATTAACACAGACAAGCTTTTCTTTAGACAGCAGCCATTGATCAACCCATATTGGCATTTCTGCTAACCATTTTAATTTTAGTATTGGCCGCCTCTCAATGGCCACTGCTAAATACACTTACTGGCGATGCAGAAACCTATCTGCCTCAGTGCATCTCATCCTAGTAGCCAAATTGTGGTATTCATCACATAAGGTTTCACCTGAGCACAAACATGTGCTTCTTCATCAGACCACACTTTCAAGAATGTTTTACTAACTCGAGTCACCTGTATGACTCCCACCCCCATAAGAGGTGTTCCCAGGGTATTCAGAGGCCGTGTACCATACCATGCAAACAAGGGAACAGTGGTGACATCTGAACCCGTGTCCAGCAAGACAGCTTTTGTCACCAGGGTTCCTCTATTGGGGTGCTGAAAAGTCATGTGTTCAGTTGGTTTTGATCCCCATAATGACAATGTAAACATCACCTGAGGGGTTCTCAAAACCTCCATCCCCCCTGTGCATGATCCCTTGTCTAGGAGCTCTGGCTTTAAAGGTATCAATTGTGCTATTTCAGGTGCCTTTTGTAATGTGGATGGGTGGTCTCAATGTTTGCACCATTATCCCAATATCCCCTAAGTAATCTGCATCAATTAGTCTGGGAAAAACAGAAATGCCCTGCTTTGATGTGGATGATCTCCCAATCAGCAGGGCACTACGTCCACTCCTCAAAGGTCCATGTGCTGTTAGTGGAATGACCTGTACATTGGTGTTCTTCATGGTTATTTCTATTGCGGTGTCCAAGTCCATGCCTGCGTTTCCTGCTACTGCTGAGTGGAGGATGTCCAGGCAGCTGCCTGGTTGTGAGGGAATATTTGTGCCATTGCACGTCCTCCTTTTGCACTCTGTCTCTCGTTTCTCAACAGTGTTCCATCTTTTTTGTGTCTCAACCTGCACTCGCTGGCCCAGTGCACAAATTTGTCACATCTACTGTAGTTTCCTGGGAAACCAGTAGATGTTACTGTTGCCCTACTTTTCTTACTCTCCTGGTGGTCGAGTTGAGTTGGGGAATCTGACATTCTTTGCATACCATGATACCGAATGTAATCTAGGTCCTGCTACACTTTCTCCCTTCCAGCTTCTTGCTCTCACTGTTTTCTTCTCCTCTCTGCCCACCAAACTGCTTCATCCTCAGGAATCACAGGGCAGGCAACCCTTCTTTTGAGGTTACCACCTTTGGAAAACCTGCCTCTGCGATCTTCACAACCATTATGGCCTGGAGAACCAATACTGTGATAAGCTGAACTCACGACTGATCTCACCTAGTAAACAAGGAAAAACAAACCACTCAAAACAAATAAAAAAGCTTGTCTTGCTTCAAATGCCACTAGCCTGTATAGCTACTAGCTGTCCTGGTAATCACTCCTTCCTGTCAACTGGTAAAGTGTTTAAGGACAGGAGCTGAATAAAACTGAATGTAGCAATGAATCTGAACAACTTAGGTCATAGTGTGCTCCAGCCAAACCATCTGTAGAATTTCTTATCAGAACCTCTGGAATTCATCAAGGTTACTGAGACATAAATTTTTCAAAAATAAGAAAGAAGAGGCTGAGAAACAGAAAAACAAGACCACAAACCAGATAACAGGGGGTGGTCAAACAGCTGGACTGTGACCAATCATATAGCCTGAGAAGTGCATGCTGAACGCATGGACAAAATAGAGGCACCAATCAAGAAATGCGTGATTGCTGTGTGCAGTAGTTTAGAGTCTATAAATAAGTGCATAATGCAAGGAATAAATGGCTTCTGCAAAATCATATTGGTTTGTTCTCCAGAGGTCCTGAGCTCCCGCATGCTGGTGACCCCGGCAACATGATCATAGCACTATGATTATGCAGGAGGCTGGACCCTTTGGACTTTAAAGGGGGTCCTGTGTAGTGAAAAGGTAGGAGGCCCTGGTCAGAGACCACTATGGGTAGACAGTGGCAGGGGCAGTTGGAGGATGGCTGCACATGGAGTCAGGAGGGAGGCTCCTGGGAGAAAGGCTCTGGAAAAAATAAGCAGACGCTGCAGGTACATTGGAAAAGGTGAGTGACCAGGGGGCTGGAGAGAGTGAGAAAGGCTTTGTCAGAAGAAGAACAGGCCATGCTAAACATCCTCCAGTGTATTCTCTCTAAGAGAGCAATTAAATATGACCCGGAAGTCTTAAAAAGACTGTTAAAATGGGTTCAGGAGAGAGGATTTTTTGCCACCCCCAAGAGTGTTTTTGCCACCCTCGAGTAGGAAAGGCTGCCAGTGATTCTCTGGGATGCTGTGAGCAATGGGTCAAAAGAAATGAAGGGACTTAGCACAGCGTGGAAGTCAATGTTTACAGTGCTAAGGCAGTTAAAAGCAGAAAGAACAGCTGCGGCAGGAGCAGTGGCCATGTTAGAGCCAGATGACCCCACGGCTGCATTCCCGACATTTGCACAGGAATTGTTTGATGGCAAGGAACCTATTATAACATTCCTACCTTCTGCATCCCTGGAGCCAGAGTTACAGGCTCAACAGGTGGTTTCAGACAGTAACAATGTGGAGCAAAAGCCTGCACCGGCTCTGCAGCCCACACCAGAACCAGAGAAAATGGAAGTAGATGTGCAGTTCCCTCCACCGGCACCGGGACTATCCAAGGGATGCCCAGTGGTATCTGCTGAAGAGTTAACAATAGCAGCAGAAGGGAGAGTCTTTCCCCGCTTCCCCCTTCGCTGCCCGATTCACCTCTGCCTGACTGTGGCGGGCGTTCAAATGAAGATCACAGGTGTTCACATGCAGAACGTTTGCACCGCTTTGAAGAGGAAGAACGAAGGCAGCATCAGAGAGAATTAGCTGAGCTCAGAACTTTGATACATCAACAAATAAGGGAAAGAGAAAGAACCAGATCACTACTGATAGTGGAAGGGAAAAGGAATGAGGAAGAATAGTTTACTTGCTTTGGAAGAATAGTTTAGCCATTGGGTCTTGTATTTACAAGGATACTTCCCCTCTGCCTTACAAAATGCTACTATGATGTGTCTTGGTTATCTGATTGATATAATGAAATCAGCTTAAAATATGGATACTGAGCTCTGCTGTCAGCACTAGCTGAAAAGTTAAATGAGAGGTGGGGAAAAAAGCCAGCATAATCCAGCTTCAATCAAAAAAACAAAATTTAAGTATTTTTAAACGTTCAAACTTTACTTTTTTTAAAAACTTTACTTATTTAACTTTTGGAGTCATAAACTTGATTTCATTTTGCTTTTATTACAATCAGTTCCCAAGACACAAGATTTATGTATGCTCCTTACCTCTTTTGAAATCATAATGCTGAATTAAAATCTATGAGATCTTAAAAATAAATCAAAATGTGTTTACTTCAGATTTCTGCTTTCTTCTCCTTGAGCCAACACACAAGCCCCGACTTAAATTTTTCTTCTCCTATAGAAAGGAAAATTTAATTCATTTATTTGTTTCTGTAATGTGGGAAATTACTTTTAATCACATGCCTCCAGATGACAGCCCTTTAGGAAAAGAGAGACATGTCATCTTGGTGTCCTTTTGATTCCCAGTCTTGGCTGTTGCTGGTAACAAATTGTGCAGGTGAAAAGCACACAAGAGAAAAGGCAGTAGCAGAGTTTCTAGAGTATTTCCCATCACATTTATTACCTTTCTTTGAGTATAAATCAAAAATAAAGGTTTATTTCCTGATCTCTTTTATTTAGCTCAAAAAGAATAACAAAATATTTAACATGACAGAAACATGTCTGGCTGAAATAAACACCACTACATTTCATCTCATATTTGGACAGCTTTGCCTGTCCAGATTCTAAGTGGAATACTCTATTTTCTTTGCTGTAGGATTATTCCATTGTTTTCAGCACTGATAAACTGCCTATGAACTGCATAGCTGCATGTTCATGTTCATGTTCCACAAATTAAGATGTACTTCTTCCTTATGAAACTGTGAAAGGTTCTTTTTTCCTTCATTAATTGGTTAAGTGCCTGCGGGATAGGGTCCTTAAAGGTGAGAAAATCTGTGCTAACCAGGAGGGTGGGACAAGATCACTTAATGGGTCTTCACCATCTGTGTTTCTGACAGCTGACCCAGCAGATGAAATCCGCGGCACTGTGCAAAACCCTCAGTGGTTGGATACCAATGCTTCATGGCAGACACTGTCTCCATATAATTAGAATACAAGCTTATGTAAGCTAGGAAACCACCAGTAGACTAATTAATTTTGGCAGGTAGAACATAATTCTCCATTTCCTGGTAATTAACTGGCAGTGATTTTTTATTTTGTTTTTTAACAACTCACTTTTTAATTAAAAAATGAGTTTGTAGAAATTTCATAATCCATACCAACTAAGACAGAAGAAATCCTCCAGAAGTAGAGGATGCTTTCACGTATTTTGGTAAGATTGTTTATGCTGCATTCATACTCAGGCAAACTGCTACTAGTTCCCTTAGAGATATAACGAAGAATTTACAGGTATTTTGTGGATCTTAGGCCAGAGGAATATTGCAGGAAGTTTGGATTTGAAAAAGTTTGTGTTTAAGGTATTTTCTATTGTTAGAATTTCCATAGAGGAGGAACAGTTCTCAACTACTTATCATACTGAAAATTACTCATGCATTGGTTGTTGATACATTGTGATCTACATTTTAAAAGGCCATTCAACTCAGAAATTCAGCATAAAGAAACTTGCAAATAAATATATTGTGATAAAGGAAAACATGATCATATGAAGGCTGACTGGAAACTGTTAGAGCTGGTCACCAGGAAATCAGCTTCTAAACCACTTTGGCTTTCAAATGTTATTTCCTCCTACCTGAAGTCTTTTTTTTTTCTGTGAGAGAAAAAAGACATTCACTGATGACAGTAAGTCTGGTCCTGTGTGAATAAAGCTGAAATTTTTTCACACTGTTGAAATGCACCCCTGTCCACTATCTGCCTTTTTAAAAATTCCAAGTCATACTTCTGCTTGCCAACATCTGACGTAACAAAACAGCTTCCTGGTTTCTGTGGGTACTTGGACACTAGAAAGGCAGCTAGAAGCTACTTTCCCCTTCTACAATTCTCCAGTGCACAGTCCTCAGAGGGTCACTCTGATCTGCATGCCCTTCTATTGTAGTTGTTGTGAAAAAAATTCCCAGCGGGTTTAACTCAAGAATTTGAAAGCTTTAGATTTGTTTTCAAGATGCCGTAACAAAAGACCACAGCTGAAATTTAAATGGGTTCTCTTGTACGTTTATTGTGGCATATTAACCCCAGAAGACAGACCCCCCAGAAGAAGGCTGGCTGCTGACCTCAGCTTCAAAGTGCATCCACAAAACATGTTTAATGTACAGGCAGAATGGATATCCACAGGCATTGCTGTAAAATTGTCCATCACCAGGGTTTACTTACACTGTGAGAAACAAAGGCTGACATTGTATTTTGCTTATTACTGTGCAGGCTATTTTGATCACTGGCTCCAGAGTAATAGTAAAGGCAGCCTTCTTCTTTGTATCTTCCTTAACTCTAAAGTTTACTATGGGCAAGAGATTTCCCCACATTAGCAAAGATCTTTGAAACACACAAATAAAATCCCTCTGAGAAAGTTAAGGACTGTCTGCTTTAGGACTTGAATTGCAACACCATACATTGTAGAGTTCACAATTCTTTTTTCTCTTTCCTCTATTCCTGCCCTTTCCTGTGCAGCTGTTCTTTGGAGGGGATTGGATAGGCACAGGCCTCCAACCCTACTGATCAGTGACACAGATCTGTTGAGCACAGCCCCTTCCTGCTGTCTTGGCCCAAGAGATGTTAGACCTAGAAAGACTTCCACATGAGGAGTCATTAGTGTCTAGCTTGTTTGCCACATTCATACTGCCAGTCTGCTTTCAGAGTTGAGAAAGACTGTGCTGTGATGAGTTCTCAGTGCATCACATAAAATTGTCATTTCACCTCCACTTGCCTGAGGGGGTCAAACTGAATGGTCTAAAACAGGAATTTTTGTTTGCTACTTTATATTTGCAAGCACATTAAACAGCAAAATTATTTTCCAGAAATAATTCAAAGATTTTATTGTCATACATGTCTATGGAAAAGCATTGTCTCCATTTCTATTTGCATGTGTAGGGGGAAAGGATTGCATTTAGTTTAGAAACATCTAAAAGTAAAGCATTCAGTTCTGGAGCTTGCCTGTCTTTTTTGAAATGTATCTCTCTACAGCTTAGAGATACAAGGAAGCCATGGAGATAAATTCATGTCCCTGCCTTTCTTTTCTCTTTGCTCCAGTGACAGGACTGAGTGAGAAGGTTAAAGTAATTTCTCAGGCCATGGAAAACAAACATCCTTAACTCTGCCAGGCTGATGTAATATGGCCAGATAGAGCTGTCCAGGTGAACATGTCAGTGATGCTACTCTGAAGAAAGATGAGAAGCACCAAGATGAGGAAGGCAAGCCCTGCGGTTGAGACTTGAATGGCATTTGATTAGACTTTCTTCCATGAATTTGAGGAGCAGAGTGGTTCTGGAACAATATAACTGTTAGCATTGCAGTGGATTCCTCTTCTGCCCTCAGTGATTTGCTATTGTGGAAGTAAATTGACATATTTTCATGTGAAATCTCCTATTATCATCTCTGGACTCGGGCTGGATTGAGAACTAGCAGAGCTGGAAGGAAAAGAAGATTAGATTGCTCTTCAACAGCAAAAATAAAAAAAAAAACAAACCCCTTGTCCTCTTTCCTCACTCTCAGAAACAACTTAAAAAACAATAAAAAAAGAAAACTTCCCTAAACCTCCTTCCCTAGTGACAAGGACACCAGGGGAAAGCTTTTCCCTTACCAGCCCTCTTAGTGCTTGCTCCCACAGTTTTCAGTTTGTGTAAGCCTCAAGAAGGAAAATAAAACAGCAAAGTTCTTGTTCTGCAAATAAACCAGACTTTGTATTTTATTTACTGGTCATGCTGGTCTGGGAAAAATACTGTTTATTCATCACACACATTCACTCTGTTTCAAGTTGCAAGGATCTATGTGCAGGAGATACTAAGCATATATGTCCTCTGTAACTACTCACCTTAACATCAAATATTAGTTTAAAAGAAGGACCACTTTCCCTTTCTTCCCGCTCCACAGGACAGCTCAGCCCTGTGTCAGAGACAACTTGCACAAAGACAATAGGGAAAATGAGGCCCTTATTATGCAAGTGCATCATCCTCTCTCCATGAAAGCTATCAAGTTTTTTCTGAGAGCCTGGACAACAGATTAGATTAGCATCTTTTCACTTGCGCCTCTCCAAACTACATTTAGAACTTCCTCCTTCCTGAGTCAACAGTAAGAATTTCCGGCCAGAGTCAAGAAAATACAGCACATGAATACATGACAACTTGTCATGAAACTTAGTAGCCAGAAAGAAGTGGGACACCCTGTCAAGAAGTCAACCAGATTTTCTAATCTAACTGGACAAAAGAGCAAACATTTCAGTAACAAAAAAAGATCACAAATTAAATCCCACCAAGACATCATCAAATTTAAAAATCTAGAAATCTCTAAACTAGGTCAAAGAAAAAGTGAGAACTACTCACCTTATTACAATGAACTTCCATTGAGTTTTCTGAATTTCCTAAGCTCAGAAGAAGCTTTATACTATAGAGAGATTGCTGGAGCTCCTGAAGATCCCACTCATCAATCACCCATGGAGGACTAAAAATACATTCTGCCTGCCTACTACCATATATTACCTTCCTAATTACTCCTTTTGTAACTTTCAGGTGCAAAGATGCTAGCATTCACTTTCCAAGTATATTGCAATTATGAGCCATAGCAACCCCTCTAAAAGCTCCTGGCATAAAAATAATGTGAACAAATACAGGCCAAGCTTACTGTCACAAAAACAACACATTTCTGATGGAAACAGATAACCCTTATAATGACTTTATGTTCTGTTATTTCAAAAAATTATTCATTAAAATATGGTGTTTAATGCTCCAGATTCTGTACCATCATCCTTTATTATTAAGTCAAGCTGTGTATCCTCAGTTAAGAGCACTGTCTTCCATGTTTTATTCCTCCTGGTAGTCAGCCATGATGACCTATATATGCAAACAATATTTATTGCGGGCTTGGGGATTTATTTTGCTTTTGCCAGGATTGCTGTGCTTTGCACAGCATGGTTCTGCCTCAAGTGCTCAGCGCCTGCTCAGTTGCAGCCAGAAAGCAGCTCAGGCCATTCTAATGGCTTGTGACTAATGCTGCTCATCTAGGATGCTTGAACCAAAAACTGGGAAGACAGCATGCTATTTCTTCCTTTTACTGGGAAGAATTTTTTTCCTATCTTAGCATAATGTACTTGGGATATTCAGGTGAAAAATGTTAAAACAAAGTGAGAAAAGAAATAAGAAAGGGGGTTGAATTTTCTTTCATAAGAGGTCATTCAGAATCTTGTTTGAAGTAGCTTCTCTTTCTTCCTGTCATTAATACTACACAAGGCTTTGCTAATGCTTTTTTAAAAATGACTGGTCCAAATTATCAAATTTTTCCTTGTATGAAGGTAAAGTCCTCAAGAAAGACATAATTTGTACTTTTTCTCTTAAATTATTAAGGTTATTAATGCAAGAACCTGGCCTAGCCATTTATACAGCACCTATTTTTCAAGTGATTCAAGCACCAAAAACAATCCACTCTATCCACCTTTAAAACCAAACTAAACAAAATACATTCATGGTTTGGAGCATCTTTCCTGATGAGGAGAAAGAACTGTCTCCTAAAGTAAACCCAACCCACTTTACATCAGAGTTCCATATACATCCATTGTTATGGTGAAACAAGCCCTAGGCAAACACTGATCATATTTTCTTTCAGTTCCCATATGAACAGTATTGGATAAAGAAGGATTTATAATACATAAAGCAGCCTACCCAGGAAAGTAACATCTCCAGATGCATAAATGAGCATTCTATCAAAAGCTGAACAGGCTGAGTTTTCTTCACGACTCAAAGTTAAACTTTGAATACATTTGAGGCTCACTTTTGTGCCAAAATGAAGAAGTATCCAGCCATCTTGAAAAGGGACTTAACATCTATATTACAGCTGCTTGAAGACACTCTTGTAGAGCCCTCGTATAGAGGGCCAAATTTTTCATTGAGACACAGATCTTCAGTGTACCAAAATGGATGTATTTAAGTTAAATGCACCTTCTCTGGTTTTTGTAACAAATATTAGTCCCATTCAAATACCTAGGTAGATTTGTATTAAATATACCAGAGACCTCCTAAAGTTATCATAATGAAATATTCGGAATTGACCAAAGGTTTTCAGATCCAACCTTAAGCTGAACCTTCATACCAGCCTGAACCAAATCCTTTTAGAAATACTTGGAATAAACACACTTTCAGGCTAAAACTTCAAGCTTTCATGTTCCTTTTTCTTTCAATTAGTCAATCAGAGTTTTTCACATAGTATTGGTGCCTTTCATAGGAGGAATGGTATAACCCTGTACAAAGGGAACTTATAAAAATCTCGTGGTATATACTTTGACTGACACCTCCAAGACACTGGAAACAGCTCTGAAGGTTTAGCTTCCTCTTCTAATAACTACAAATCAAAGGAATTTTTTTTTTAAAAAAAAACCCATGCAAAACCCACAAAAAACCCCAAAACCGTCAGCTGAATCCAGCCCACGGACATGGAAAATAATGGTAAGTGGTATTGATCCTATATGAGGACAGCAGCAAGATGCTAATTGTCAAATACCTGTAGGGTTAGACCTTCCAAGAAGGTGACACAGCCAGTAAAGGTTTTTGCCATTTTTAATTCTTCAGTAGTTCCCCAGACACATAGAACAGATTAAAAACCAATGAATTGGTAGACATGTCTATTCTTATTTAGCTAGGCAAGGGAAGGTCAAAGAACAGCATATGCTGTTATGTGCAGCAAAGATGCTGTTATTGATTAGCACTCCTGTCTCATATGAGAATGGAGCAGAGCCCCATGGACTGAGCTCAATGAGAAGAACATGGTTGTGTGGAGCTATGAGGTTCAGCTGCTTCCCCCTGATCTCTCTCTGCAGCACAGTACTCTGACTGATCAACTTCAACTCTAACCGAGCTGGAGAGAGAATTCAGAATTACACACAGGGTAAATGTGGGTGTGTAACCGAACTTCCAAAACCAAAGAAAGTTAATTTCCACAGCAACATAATACAACCTCTTTGCAATGGCACTTGCACAGGGCAGGAAAGAAGGCAAGAGATATGTGTGCTTTGTAGGATGAGTTTCTAGGCTGAATGGCTCTGCAGGCCCTTGCTGTGTTGTTATTGTTAACTGTTTTATCTCTGGTTTTAGAGTGTCACTGTGAAATACCAACAAAGTAAGTGAAGTATAAACTTGTATTCGCAGAAGCCTGAATCAACACTTCTAATTCTTCCTCTTGGAAAGAGTGCTCAGGGTTAAAAGGTTACTTTAGTCTCCTTGTATATTCATTTGCTTCTCTGATTAAATTGTCCATAGCAAATCAGAGTAAATGTCAACATCATGCTCTCTTTTAGTCACTGTGTCACTAAAAACTTTGTACTCTACAGCTGACAAAAAGAAAGGATATTGTGCTAACACAGTGATTGACACCAGTGACTTACAGTGCAAGTCTCAGGCTCAAAGCCTGCCAAATGGGTTGTTACAGATTATACCTTGTAGACACTGTAGTTTCAATTCACTCCACCAAAAAGCCCTCAGATGGCGATGATGATGCTTCCTGCAAATGTTGTCTAGATAGGAAACTCTGCTCCAAAGAAACACTCAGCACCATCTGCTGAGTTGATATTTGCCTCTTGCTTATGCATGTGCTCATTGTTCATTTTTAGGAGTCCATAGACATCAAGCACTGGGAACCTAAACAGAAACAGGTTCAAGGCAGATCACACATCCCACATTTACCCACACATCCTATACTCTTGGGAAGTTTAAGAATGAAAGTTATAGATCCAGAAAGCTAGAAGGAGTTTTGCTAATATCGTGGTGGCCAACAGCTGGCCTGAATTAATCCCAATTTTATAACTGAAATGTCACTAATTATATAAGTACCTTTGTTATATAACTTGACCAGTGTGGACCATTGGAGAGTAGACCTAGGCCATTGAGGATGCAAGCAGCTATTGGTTGGTTGGCCAGATGGCAACTGGTTCAACCAATGGGGATTAAGTGCACAGACCTTCAAATCTACATAAGGAAAAGAGCACTCAATAAATGTTGTCTTTTGTGTGTGAACCATGGTGTGTTACGTCACGTTCCAGCCTCCAACATCATAGCAACACACACAGTACTCACTATATAAAATATTAGGAGATGAGGTGTAACACAGCTGGGAAGAGGACCTGATGAGAGTGGTGGACCATGAAGGACCATAAGAAGCCAAAGGAGAAGTAAGGATGGAGCCTAAGAAAGCTGGTAAGGACCTAGGGAGGTTTTACTACCTGAATATAAAATGACAGATTGACAGGGCAGATTTAGAAAAAATTTCCCTTTATAGTGGCATGTAAACAGCACATTGGGAGAAGAGAAGGCCCTCATTCCTCTCTAAACCTGAACAGGTTGCACTTGGCTCACACAGGCAGATAGTTTGAACCTCAGCATGTGCCTGAAGAGTAAAGAAAGAGGGACAGTGAATGGTGAAAGGACTTTTTTCAGGGTGCATGACCCATCCATAGCACAGAAAGTATTCAGGCTCCCTGGTGTCCTCATCACTAAGAGGTTGTGCTGCTTAGTGATTTGGTATCAGCTTTAGTTTAATGATTAGGTGTTTGAAATACCTCAAGTGTCTTAATGTTTGAAGTAATCCTGAGGTAGTCAGATCACTTTATCAATTCTGAGTATATTCTTACTTCCTCCCCAGGAGCTCTCTTGTCATTGTGCTCCAAAGCCATCCTTTGAGGAGTCTCCAGAGCCATGTGGTTAGGAATGGGCCAGGACAGGGTTAATCCTTTACTCTCAGCAAACATGTAGTTTAGTAATGGAAAATGTAAAGATAAAAGCAGCTACCATCAGCACATTTTCTTCCATATCAGCACTTTGATGTTGAATTCATTGTGGTTCAGAGCTGGGTCTGGTTGCTTATCAAGGACGTAATGAGCAATGTCTAAGATGCTTATTATGGTAACTGCGATCAGACGTATTTCTGCATCTGAGCACAGCTGGTTTTACGTCTGTGTGCACATGAGGCAGACAGCTGTGAAGCAAACATCCTTAAAGTGTATGCATCTTTCCAGTCGGTAAAATGGACACACATTGATCCATTCTCCACTCCAACAGTTTCTACAGTCTCAGAAGTGTGTTACTCAATGCCTCCCTTTCCCCATGAGACCCTCATTAACATGTACATGTGCAGTGGCTTCATGAAGGCCTTCTGCTCTGCACTCATTTGCTCATTCCAGCACACTATGATTGCACAGGTACACAGCAGATGCCATTATCTGACCTGGCATTTACCAGCAATTAAAACACAAAAACTATAGAGGCTTGTCAAGACATTTTCTCTTTGTGGGATTCCTTGGTTTGTTTCCATATTGTTAGTGAAAATAGCTGCAATCCCTGTCTACAAATATTGACATATCACCTATTGCACTAGTTTCTTTACATCTTGAGGATTTTTGAACTTCCCAATCTCTGTCCATTTGCAATATGCTTCATAGTATTTTGTAAATGCTTTTTCTTGTCAGAAATTAGTAATTTGCCACTTGTCTGCCACACACTGATCCTAAACAGTACAAGTACATAGTAGCTAAGTAATGGTGCTGTAAACCCAGCCTTCTTAGGGTTTCCTTTTCTGGCAGTGTCTGGGTTCTCTGGGTTGGCTTGTGTGTTTTTGACATCCCATCACAGATATTGTGTAATATCACATGTGTCTTACCCCCTCGCCCCTGAACAATCATCAGAGCTGAGAGAGGTTTATTTTTATTATTAATCAGAACATACTTTGAGACTGATATTTTTCTCTTCCATAGTCTTAAGTAATTTCCCTCTGCCTCAATCCTCAGTAAGAAATTTTGTCTTTGGGAGAAGTCAGACATCTTGTGCTGCTAGGTACAGGAAACACGCTTAGTGGTCTCCCAGGAAGGCTTTAGCACCTGAAACTCATCACTAGAATTCAGACTGCCTTGAATTCAGCCAACTCTCATCACACAAGGACAAGACTTATCCAATGCATTTTGTGCTTATCTGTTTCAGCCAATAAGACTGCTGAATATGAATTGCTTAATTGCTGCATTTGTTATCTAAATGCATCTAAGAAAGAATGAGTAACAATCAAGTCGGACTTTATAGCAGAGTCTCATTCAGCAGTTCTGAGATAACTGGAATTGAAAGCAGGAACCTTCTTCAGCTAGTTTCTTTACATCTTGAGGATTTTTGAGCCAGGAACAGAGACAGGGCTAAGAAAAAAAAAAAAAAATAAATAAAGAATATGTAAAAAATAAGATGACTCCTCACTTTAAGCTCTAAAGAGGCCCCTAGGTCCAGCTGGATATACTGAATTGTCATCTTCAGTTTCTCAACATAACACCAGTGCTGAATCATTTATGGAGGTGTATTTGCTTAAAAGTTGTCCTCGTTAAAATTCAATTACATTGAAACTACATAATCCCTCATTGTAATAACCTGATAGAAAGCCTTTAACTGCCACACCACATGCCCATTTAGCCAGAAAATTAGCTCAGCAAAGCACATAGTCCTAATTTAGTAATTAGGGTACAGTTTGTATCAGGCTATTTCAATAAGATTGGGAGGCAATTTACAAGGTAGTTTTGCTCATTGCCAACTATTATGCCAACATAAAGGTATGTCAATAGTGAACAGAATCCCCAGTGCACATCTACATAAAAATGATGTCTTTGTGCATTTCTAAGAGTAAAAAAGCTATTGTGAACAGGGTCTTCTGTTTGTAGCATATTTGCCTAATCAGTGTATTATATTTTCTATCTGTGCTAAAAGGTGAACTGGATATGTTACAAGAATGTATTACAAGATGTAATTTGTACATCTGTTCCTGCAGCACCAGATAATTGTCCTTGACTTTGCTTGATTTTTTGAAACCTTAGATGTGTCTTTTAGGGTCAAATTCTCCTGAGTGTACCTTAGAAGTATTGAGTGGAATATAAGATTATGGACTGTTTGCTGAAGAATGAGCTGTGGATTAAATGGATTTTATTAGGATCTGCTTGTGAGTCTGGATGACTTTGACAGATTTATTAAGCATGAAGAGATCATAGCCTGTAGAACTTTCCACACCTTGACTTGATGGGGGAAACTAACTTTTGTCTGTGCAATGGGAATATTTGTTGAGAGGTGATACCGATGCCATGAACTGTATTTCTATAAGGTCCAAGAGAGTCAACGTGATATTGCTGACCTCCTCTCTACAACTTTTATTAGAGGCCAGGTAACAGAAAAGCACATCTATGCCGCTTGCTCTCAGTATCCACTGCTATCAGCAGCAGTAGATTTTAATTACTATGGTAAATGTGAAGCAGTTGACCATTGCTAATCAAAGCTAAAAGGTCTCCTAGAAACAGTTAGTGATGAACTCCCGAAGTTTTCAACACACAGAAGCTTACTAGTGCCCTTTGCCAATGCACTGGAGTAGTAAGTTTCAAAGACCATAGTTCAAGATAGCTCCAGGACTCTAGCTGCAAATTGGGGAATTTTCAACACTGAAGACTTTGGGGGAAGTTTCAACACTTTCAAGACTGATGGGGAAAAGTCCAAGGGGGAGCAATGATACCCTGGTATTTAGACTCTGGCTCCCAGAAGTCAGCATTTGCTTGGACTGGGATCTGATGTGATCAAGACAAGCTGGTTATACAGTGTCTTTTCACTTTGTCCTTTATTAGGCTGTCCACTAGATGGTTTCTTTCCTTGGCTTTTTGGTGGGGTTTTTCTTTACTGATTTTTTTAAACAATGTTTAATGACAAATTTCAAAAGCCCTTTCATGGGAGCCAGTCAACCGAAGAAAGTTCTTTCTCACTGAAGCTGTTTCTAACCCCACAATATTGCAGGGGAGGTGGCATGAGAGTGCTTCAGGAATGAGGATACATTTCTGAACTTATTCAGAGCATTTTTAATTAATATTCCTTCTAGCTATCCTTCATTTATATTTAAAACTTCATTTTGGTCCCTTGGTGATCATTTTGTTATGAAGTGTTAATGGTTCTCTAGACGTATACATCTTCTATTTGTATGAGTGATTTTTATCTCATACTAAGTCTCTTTGCCATGCTAATGAAGTGAATTACTAGCTTTAATTAATATAATTACTAGATTATTTTCCTTGTTATTTTTTAACAGCAGAATTGAAATTCTAGTTGTTATTTATAAGTGTTTATGTAGAAACATAGCTAGACTAATAGTTGTTCTGTTCTCATGTGCAATATCAGAATAACATAAAGGGTTGCCACTAATAAACTAATGCTGAACTACCCAAACTAAATAGCTAATTAAATAAAACTTTTGTGCATATTTAGCTACACATTCCATTTTTATGTGCAAAAATATTATTACGTCTCTATGTACCCTTTTTCACAGACAGGGTTTTACATGCAGAATTATCATACATGAAATTTCTGTTGTGAGGCAATGCTAATATTTTTCCCTTGGAAAAGTTGAGTTGCTTGGCAGACATGAATTTGACTGAGCAGGGACTTGGTAGTAGACCACACAGCTGTTGACTTTGGAGGTTCTGTATTATTCACTGAATTTAAGCTTTCATTTTAAAACAACTAGAAAACAAAACAAAATATTCATTAGCCCTTGTAATTTTAGAAATACTCATGTCAGACTCTCGCTACAATTTTGCTCATTTCACATCTGAAAGAGTCACAAATAGGAAAATGCAAGTTGCATCTGCATGATTACCTGAGTTTTACATGTTTTCAATCCAGCCACTGTGGTTACACTATGAACCACTCAAAGTACAGAAAATCTGGGGTGGTCAGGTTGACAGACCTGTTTTGACACAGAAGAAATCATTTATCAATGACTCACTGAATTCCTGTAGCTGCAGCTCTAGGGACCACAGCTGCTTAGAATCTCTGCTGAGCTCCTGTGATAATGATGTGTGACTTTTGAGCCTTTGCTGAGGATCTTGCAAGATTTAAGTAATGTTCTTTAAAGTTTGCAAGTGAAGACTAGAAAGATATAAAGCCATCTGGAAATAGCTTGTCAGAAGTCATATAACCCACAACTTGTCTTGACCCCACAGGCTCTTTATGTATTAGAAATTCTCTATTATTTTGTCTTCATTGTTCTAAAGGAGGTTGCTCCTATTGTGTTCATTCCATGACAGGTTGGAACTGACTGATAACATGATCTCTCAAGAAGCAGCAAGAGCAGGTTTCTTTTGAGGGTGACGGTAGAGCTAGCAAGACAGGGCCTTCACTGGTAAGGATATGGCTCCATGGTATCTGAAGAAGAGCAGAGCAGGTCTGGTCATGGTGGCCTCGCACAGGGAACCAGGCCACTAGGGCAGTCAGAGAAGCAGTTGTGATGCCTGTGGGTACACTCAGTCTCTGCTTCCAGCCTAAATAAAGAGCCCAGGAAGAGCACCTCCCAGCTCAGAGGAGGCTCTCAAACTGCTTCAAGTGAATTATATTTGCCTTTATGTGCTACTGTGGAACATCTTTTCCTTTCCAGTCTCCAGGCACTACATAAACAACTAGAATGAGCAGGCAAATAACTACAGGCTGGCCTATTAAGAACTTCAAGATTTACTCTCCTACAGACTTAATCAGCATCCAAAGCATCTGTACAGCACAGTGTAGTCTGTACAAATTACCAGCACATCATTGACTAAGGTGTAAAATACTGCCAGTGACCTGAACTTGGGCAAATTGTTTCCTTAGTCACATATATCCTACCTCTTCCACCTACAAAATGAGACAGGCAAAAAGGTTTAGAACCTGAACTCTTGTGTATTTGTAAATAGCTTTGAACACCATGGGTGAAAGACTCTACTGAAAGGAACACTCACTGGAAGCCAGCACTTGAGAAGATATGAAGTGGAAAGTTCTGGAACCTGGGCAAGTGACAAGAAGGAGCAAGGAATGAGAGAAGACCTACAACTGTGCCAGTTCCCTCAAGATGGTGATGAGCATCTAAAAAAGGGACAAAAAAAAAAAAAAAAAAGAATAGAAAGGAAGTGGTCGGCTGCCAAAATGGTCAGGCCTGATTACATCAAACAAATGTAATTGTTTACAGTGATTTATGGGCCAATCTCTCACCAAAAGGTGCAATTTATCAGTGAGTAGCCAATACAATTAGTGCTGCTCCATGTATCACTCATGGTGCTGGCTCCCTAGCAGGTTTTGCTCACAGTTTGTTATTACAATAAGTGTAAGGTTTGCCTGACCCTGCTTTCACCTGGCACAGGAATTGCTGCTCAGGGCTGAAAACCACAGGATGTTTCTGCAGCCTAAGCATGGATCTGCATAATTGATAGGTTTGAGCCAAAGAGGCTGTATAGAGAGACATAAGCTGAGAACAGGACTCAAAACTATGAGCAGGACAAGTGATACATCCAAAAATGGAAAACTAGCATTTGCTAGGGAACAGTTGTACTAAGAAGGAACTTGATCTACTGAAAACTAATCCAAGCTCACTTTTTGGGTTGCCCTCTCTTAACAAAATGGGGCTTGAAAAATGGGTAGTTTAATGTTTTTGAACTGAAAGAAATGGGTATGTGTATGTACGATTTAACAAATTAATGAAGAATTAATCCTCTATGATGCATAAATAGTGAGTCTTAAAATGCTTAAGATACTATAAAAACAGTAGCACAAGTAGCAAGGGATCTATATAGAATTCAGTCTGATGTTTTAAAGCATAAGGGAATCACTGCAGCAGCAGTGAAAAAGTTGGTTCTCCTCCATTCTTGCTATTACATATGCCCAAAGAATTGGCTGTAATTTAAAAGTCTATAACACCTGGTTTACATTCCCTGAGTTAGAGATGAGCTGCTTTCACAGCTTACAGGCTAGTGGTTAGAAATTCACCATTCGTTATGGTTCCCGAAGAGATATTCTCAGTCACATGCCTTTTGTGGAAGAGGTTCGCTGTCTTTCTAGGATACTCTGAAACCAAAATAATGCCATTATAAAATCAAGACCTAAATCTGTATACAGTGATGGTTTGGATAACAGTTTTTCTTTACCGAGATAAACACCAGACCTAACAAAGAGCAGAGCTCTTTCCTTACACTTTCTTTCAGCCTTCTTTAGTGTCTAAATCTGCCAGTCTGGAATAGGTTCCTTTGTCAGAGAAATATAGCCAAAGAGATGATTCAACTTTGTGCTGCATGTGAAGTAGCTCAGAGCTGCAGTAATGATGAAGGAATCAATACAAGGGCATGGATAACAGGGTAAGTGGGAAGTCTTTCACACTTGGCAGGTTTCTCTGGGAAGTGTGCTGCTGCTGCTGAGGAAATGATTGGTCTTACAATGGTGTTCACTGCAAGCATGAAAAACTGTGATGAATTTATCCTGCTTATTCTTACACTTCTGTGAAAAACTACGTTCATTGTTCTGGTAAATTTTAAAAGGTTTAATTAAAAAAAGACAATAGGAAACAGACAATAAAGCAAAGGGTTAAAACAGCTGGGTGCTTGGCACTCTGCAATGAGCACACCTGGTGTTTTGGAAACACCCTTTATATACCATTTCTAGTGCATAAACTTGATGCATATTCATAGACTTTATGCATATTCGAACTTTTCTATTAACTAGTTTACATTTTCTAGGAACTATTTTGCATGGTCACTCCTTTTAGAGCATGCACATTTCTTGGCTTGTGGTTTTAATTCTTAGCATCTTTTAATTTGGGGTTTGGCTCCTTCTTTCCACAGGTGTTGAGTGTTAATAATCAGCAGGGTCCCCATCATCTGTTCATTGAATGTTATCCTAACTAAGCAAACAGTTCAAACATACATATATCGACTATTACAGCAAAGCCATTTTAACATTATATGTATAGCATTCATCTCAATATTTGCAAAAAGCCAATATTATAATATGTATTTATAACACTTCCATACAGCTTCATATCTCCATATGATCTGTAGAGCAGATCAAAAGGCCACCAAGTGCACAATGGACTGTTAGCATAATCAAGTGCTTGAGAGCTGTTCTCATTGCACATGAGTGGAAGGAGCAATTTGGAAGTCAGCAGGATGAGAGTTTTGTCTTCCATGTAAACTAGCAGGTAACATCGACTTTATTTAGAAATAAGAGCATTGACAGGAAACAGAGACAGTGCTTATCTGAAAGCCTGTCCTATAGGACTTGTTGCAGATATCTTTTCTGCCTAGTGAGGGAGGGGGAAAATGTCCATTTTTATTGCAAATGCCTCCCAGTCACTGACTTTTTCCTAGATCAAATGAGTGAGGTCCTCCTCTGGAGGTATGGAAGCAACATTTTTTTCCTGTTAATTTTTGTAAAGCAGAATGGAGAACTGTAGGTTCCTTTTTTAACTTGTATATTTCCAGGTTTGAAAAGATTTTGAGGAGTATCTTATGGCTTTAAACCAGGAGTTGAGGCAAATGGGAGCAAATCTGTTCTGAGGCTATAATGGTAAGAAAGGAAGGGAAGCTGGTAGGAAGGCAATATAGACATAACTGCCCATAACTTTTTAGTGTTGAAGTATTGTTTGTGTTTGATTTTCGTTTCCATGCATGTCAATTCACATCTGTTTCCTAGTTTTAATTCTGCTCCTGGGACAATGGGACATTTCCAGCATTTCAACCCTTCTGTAAGGTTGATTTTCAGTGACTCAACAACTGCCCCCTCCAGCTCAGAACAACTTAAGGGAAGCAGAGAGATTTGGCATTTCGAAGTAAAGCTATGCTGTTTGTTCCTGAGGATTCAAGTCATGCTAATCTTTGAATGACTAAGGTAAGGTGCTTCCAAGCCTTAGTCCACTCTCCATGCTTGTGCAAAATTCACTGTTGTCCAGTTGGATGCTGTCGTGGTTTTAAACCACTAACTATGAAAATTACTTACTTCTTGCTATGAGATATGGATTAGAATAAGAGCAAAACAGGCATACAACTTAAAAGGGAAAAAAAAGAAATTTTATTGACAAACTACAATAATAAGAACACCAGAATAAACTTCCAGAAAAACCTTTCCATCTCTTATCTACCCACTATTCACTTGTTCACATGACAACAGAGACAAAAACTCTGGAACTCTGATGGTTAAAACAGTCCCAATTCTTGCTAGTCTTTTTACTAATCTTTATAGAGAAACAGAAGTTTCTTCCTGTTAATTTATGGAGTTTCTCACAAGAAAACTATTTTTGTTATAGTTTTCTATTGCCCTAATGTTAGCTGCTCAGAGCTGCTATTATTAGAGTTCACTCCTCCCATTTTCACATCACTCTGAAGTGTGTATGGGCCATGCGTCTAGAGATAGCATTTTTAAGGATAAGTTATTCAAAGGCAAAAAAAGTCTTCTTCATCTGTTTCTGTGAGCTTCACCAGAAAACAGTTTTCTCATGGCCTCTCAGGGCTTCAAATCTCTCAACAGTTTTTTCATGGCCTCTCAAGGCTTTTAATCTCCCAGTACTTCACTATACTATAATTACTCTTTACTCAAATTTACACTTTGAACACTATTCCTCTCTAGATCTTATATCATGAATTAAAGGAGTTCTTTTCAAGACTTCATTGTCCATCTCCATAGTTTTAACAGGGAGATATTTCAGCTTAATTAAAGCATCTTCTTAATTCTCTACCTTTCTTGAAGCTTCTTTTCTTTCCTGTCACTGGTAGTTTATAAAGTCTCTTTTCATGTTGATCACTCTCTCTCTCTCTCTGGATAAAAAGATTAATCCGCAAGTCTCATCTGGGTAATGAAAGAGTTAACATCTTGCCCAGGCTTTTGTAGATGGTTCGGAGATCTCTGCCAAACAGGAGCTGGAGCCGTCTGCGATGGGAAGTTCCTCATGGCTGCTCTGGAGCGTGTAGTCTCTGCTCCAACCCGCTGCAAGTCCAGGGCCTCCTTCTTTCTTAACTGTGCAGTTTCTAGTAAATTAGTTACAGCAAAACCTGCAGCCGAGCCAGAGATCGGCTCGGCCCGGCCCGGGGAAAACCTTCCCCAGGCCCCCCCATCTCCCGGCCGGGAGACGGGGCAGGCCCGGCCCCATCCCCGCCCGGCCGCATGGCCTGGGCAGGGACGGGAGGCCTGGAGCTCCGCCACCCTCCACAGCCAGGAAACAAAGAGAGCCCAGAGAGCTCTGCTTTTACATTTTAAGGTAGGGTTCACAAGTTGATCCCACTTTTCAATGGCCTAAACTGCTGTCAATTCCCAGCAATGACCAATAATTGGTCAGGAGAAAAGACTCCAAGCACTTCCCAGCAACTCCAACTCCCTTAAAGGTAAAGTAACTCCATGACAGATGCCCAGAAGTCACCTTGGGTAGAATTTAGCCTTCTGATTTCTGAGACCTACAAGTGCAGATATCTGCAAATATTTTCACAAATAAGTCCATAACAATAAAGTGATTAATTATAAAGTGATGAATTAAGGAATAATTCAACATTTTTTGTAGCGAAAGAAATAGACAATAAAATACCCAACCATAAATTTTGCTACAAACAAAAGAATGAACTGACCACGTCCTTCAAAATAAATTTGCAGAACATTGTGTTGTGAGATGTTGTAGGGATCAAAGAAAGGCTCACTCAAAAGCAGTGAAGCACATTTATTCAATTAGGTCATTCAAGGTCTATTAACCCACATGGTCTAGATACAGCCTTCAACTCAGCAAGTCTTAAAAGTTCACTGGCACCTAGCTGGGTGTTTTCCAGGAAGTGAGCCATGCCAACACTACTCTGATCTGCATTGGCAGCTAGAGATCGGATGGGGACTTAAAAAAGGTCTCAATATGACCCAGCACAGTTGTGCTTGCACACTGTCGTTCCTAGATTCAATACTAAATATCCTTACCCTCACCAGCTCTGAAAATGCCAAATATACTATTCCAGTTTCCTCTTTCTGCTGCTAGACAGCTGCTGCTTTCTTTCTCCATAATGAGTTTTAGTGTGGTTTGGCCATATTTTGGGCTGGTGTAAGGGCTTCTGGTCCTAAGAGTAACAGGAATTATTCACTGTTTGCTCCAAAGCATTTGCAAGCTGGGTTGTGTTGTTTATCCTCCACTGTATTAGGAAAAGATATCTTTTGACAGCTGGTAATTCAAATACAAATCACTGAAAAGAATCCATGCTCTCAAGGAAAAAACCCAAACAATTAAACATGCAGTCCTATAATATTCAGTAGAAGATCGCCTATCTTTCCTACTAAAGAGCAAGGGAAAAGTCATCATTTATACTGAGAAGTGTGCTGTGGTGTGATGGGTAAAACTACACCAAGAGAAAATTTATTCTTTCTTTTTATTTAGGTAATACTGATTTCTAGATTACGGATCTACTTTGTGGACATGGCATGTATGCACTATTTTCAGCTCATACCAGCACTATTGATCTCTGGACTGTCACCTCCACACACTTGGAAGATCACATTGTGTAGAGATGACAAATAGTCCCATCTCAGAAAAAGTTAAAATTGCCTTTTTCTTATTTGATTACTTCTTTCTTGCACTGAGACACACTGTGGCACAGAATTAATGAGCAATAAAGTGTGAAATTAATTTCTGATTTTCAAACAAAGGGAAGATGGGACCATGTAAGAACAAAACATTTTCACAGTTAAGAAGACATTTCAGAATACCTCACATTGTCCTTCAGAATACCTCATGCTGTCCTACTCTGTCAGTGCCATTGCACCTTATAGGACCACCAGCTTCTCCCATTAAACAGCTCAGACTACATGATCTGACTTTGGTCACAGTCAGGTATCACTCCAGCTCCAACTTCAAAAACATTACCCAGAGATGAGAGTACTCTACCACTGACTGTAACAACAATGAAATGTAGATGTGGTCTAGATTAAACCATCCTCAGATGTGTGTGGCAGGAAAGATCTCAGCAGTGCTGCACATCTGATTTTGAAAAGGAATAAGGTTTGTACCATTTGGGGTAGAGGAAAGCACAGTCCACAGTCATGATTTGGGTAGTTTCTGTAACAGTTTCTACCCTATTTCTTAGTCAAAGATGTTGAGCACTCTTGACTTCAGACAACAAACCCATCCTTGTTTATAACTGAGAGGCCAACTTTGGTGTGCTAGGAATATTTTATGCAACTCAGGCTGTGAGGCATGCTTCCAACACTTCTAATTTCTGTTCTGTTTGTCTTACCCAAACGTTTTTATTTAAGAGCAAAGAAATTAAGTCAGGAACCTGTAATGACCATCCCTGGATTTCTTAGTTTCTCTGTGAAAATGCTGTGAGCCCATTTCCATCTGGATCCAGATGAAGTGGCTAGAGAGAGAGAAAATAAGCTCACTGCAGCTGTGTTGACTCAAATTCCTTGGCCTCCAGGAAATCAACTACACTGTCTTTCAGAAAACGTTTTCTGGCAGCTTCCCTGATCATCCCCATCCACTGAGGAATTATGCACCAGAGCAGTCATTCCCACATTTCACCAGTAAGGTCATTGATGCAGCTACTGCTGCTGATTTGATATTGTCCAGATTTTACTTTTCCCTTCCTTGTGGAGCTGGTGCATCTGTGCACACAAACTGAGATCCCGTAAAACTAGGGAACCTTTATTTTTGTTGACCATTGCCACGCAGCCTGCTCAAGAGCATCAGCATGTCTGCCCACTGTCTGCACACATTGTACTTTTCCCTCTGAAATTCCTGAAATTCTAGGCTAAGAGAGAGCTGCATAGTTGCCTTGTGACAGCATAGCAGCAACAGAGAATTCCAGCTGACTTCTTAGTAGCAAAATAAAAAGAAAAAGAATAAAATAAAAAGAATAAAAAAATAATAAAAAAAAAGGCCTTAGAAAAAAAATGGATGGAGCATCACAGTGCACCTTCAGTGTGACAGAATATTATTGATATTGTTTTCGCACTGAAAATGAGATGGAAACTGAAAAATTAATTCATGCTTATTTACCACAAGTAATGGAAGAGTTAAGCAGAGATGCCTGATTTTCTAATTCTGGCTTTTGCACCTGTCATCCCTTCCCTCCCTTTCCTGTTCTAGTCAGAATTTTCCCTCCCTACTCTCTGTGATAGGTCCCAAAGAATTCTGGACACTGAGGGGTGAATCTCAGAATTTACAGTGTGCACAGGCCCATTCTAAGCACTTTTCTAGAAGCCAGAAGAAAAAAGCCTGAACAATTTTTTCTTTATACAACAAGCCTAAGAAAAAACATACTATCAGAACATCACATCCTTCTTTCTTGTTATGGCAAACACACTTCTCATGACAAGAATCTCACACAAATTTTAAATCCAGCCAGACAACTTCTATGTGATCAGAGACAGGTGGACATCATACATATATAGTGTGCAATGAACATAGTTAATCTCTCCTTTTTTGAGCAAGTGAAAAAGCTATTAAGAAACACAGCACGAGTTTCCATCTGAAAAGCTATTTCTTGCATACATAAAGCAGAACAACATCTCCCTTTAGGGTTTTACTGGAAAAGGGCCACTAATTTCTCATAATTAAATACAATTGCCTCAGTTTTAAGAACACTATCACTAAAGAGCCATGTTCCTCCTGCAAAGCTCATAAATTATTTAAAATGCAGCAAACACACTGCATTTTTAAAAATATGTGACATTACTATCACTGTTATTGGAGAACTTCCTTCTTTTGTTTTGACCTTTATCAGAAATGAATTTTTGTAGGTTTCTTCTGAGATGTCCTTCTTATAAAATGTGTTTTGTGAAAAGTAGCCATGATAGTAAGCATTTTCTTTGAAAATATTATCACCAAGGTTTTTAAAGACCTGATTTGCTTTCATTCATTCAGTTTCATCACTAAACCAGTGCCTCTCGCTGTTTATACTGCACTGATGCAGTATTCCACACAGACCTGGCTTTGTTTTAATGCCATGTAATGCAAATTTCCTCTGAAGTTATTTCACAGTGGAAGTTAACATCTCATATAAATACAACATTAACTAGCCATATACATTTTTAATATCAATAGAATCTTGTGGTTTAACAGTTGATCAGACTTACCCTTCTACAGCTAAATTTATTAATGGTTCCTATGTCAGTCCTATCCCTACCTCTGAAGAATTTCTTCACTGTTTTTTATTTTTTTAAGCAGGGACTTCACTGAATCCATCAATACATACAACTAGGTGAGTTAAGTTTTAGCTATATCACATATCTGAATATGTGGATTTCTAGCACTGTACAGGTTTCCACACTTTCTGAAGCTTGTATAAAAAAAATAAGTCCACACAGTTACAAGCTTTTGCTCAGAAAGCAAGATATAATTGGGATGTGTCATGTTGATGTGGAGAAGTCTATGAAGAATATCAGGGATATTCAGTGACTCTCTTCGATTTATGAAAAATATCCTTTCAAAGTCTCTTTTTCTTTTGTGATACTCATGTTGCCCTTGTACTTAACTGTAATTTTCAGTCTTATATGTTTGCAGTTTGTACACAGAGTGATACAGCATTGAATTGAACTCCAAACAATTTCAAGTTTACCCAGCTACAAAAACTGTATAACCCAAGAGGCCACTGCATTTACCAAAAGAGTGTATTTCCTAAGAACAAGCCAGTTCTACTGCAGAAATTTTATCCCTTAATGTTTTAGCATCAGCTGCTTGCAATATAATGGAAGGCAGATGTCTTGATACCAAGAAAACATTTCCTTCTCAAATTAAGTGGTAAAACATTTGGAGTGCACTTCAAAGGATTTGAGGTAAAGATTTTAAAAGAGCTGTGTGTAGAAAAAAGAAAATATCTTCGGATTTTTGAGATGGGGAAAGATCAAATAATTGTTCCAAAGCCCAAAACACTGCTTTACAATATATTTTTTTTTTTTTTCAGATTATGAAGTTTCATTTGCCACATTTTATTTTCAAAATGCATCATTAATTCAAGCAGCTGAAATTGTTTTATTCAGAACCGTTTTTAGTGCAGGCACCTCATCCTCTTCTTCTCCATCTAAAGCAGACACAGAACAAACCAACTCAGAATGTCAGTTTGTTGATTATACTGATCGTATCTTAGGACTGATAGAAAGTCCATAATATTTTTAGGTTTTTATGGCTTTTGATTTTTAATTCTGGCTCTCTGTCACTTCCCAGACTAAGAACTTTATTCTGAGCAGAGTACAGGAGTATAAGATTTTCCCAGACTAGTTGAATCTAGACTGAAATTAATTCTGGGCTCTATTTAGTCAGTTTGCATGCCTGGCTTTCAGGAAACTTAATAAAGCTCTGCACATAAAGAGCAAGAGAAGCAAAAATTAACACAATTCAGCTAAACAAAGAACACAGAAAGAAAGGTACATTACTTACAAGCAGGTCTCCTTTCTGTGCATTGAAACACTTACGTTTAATCAACCTCAGTCAATGGCCCTCTTACACCTCTCTAGGTGGCCCCACTTACTTCTGTGTGCTTTATTTTCTGCTCTGTTATTTTGAGAGTCTGTGTGCCATGTCTCTGCCCTGACACCAGGCATCTGAGTTTTGAGAAGAGAGACTTAAATTGCAGCATTAATTAAGTTATTAAATTAAAACTTAAGTTATTAAATTACAGCAGTATTCAACTGTTCATATCTGTTCAATATCTGCAATGCAGATGGCTGCACTGAAGATAGTTTCCCTACAGTCTCCTCAGTCACTGGACACAAGTGACAGTGAAGATTAATTACAACATCCAACTCAGGTATAGATGTGTATGTTGCAAATGTTAGCATTTTTCCAGATTAATCCTATCCCCAGAGTCTGACTGAAAAATCTGGTTTTGATTCTGTTCTTGTTAAGCATCATTTCCATGTCTATTTCCCCCTTGCCATCAATGGAAGCAACTTTATTTTCCTGTTCTCTTTTCCTTAATCCCACCTTTTGTGGACACACATAACCATTATATTATGTAGGACCTGGGCACACCCTGGGACAGAGGTCAATGACACATTTTCATTAGCAGCCTTTTTAGAGACAAAAGGCCCTCACATCTTCCTGGCAGGACACTAAAGTACAAAGCCACTGAAGGTTTTGCCACTTATGCCACACATGAGTTCTGTCCTGAGCTGAAGCTAAAATCCAACAAATTTTCCTTTGGCCTTGTTGGATGGATCATATACAGAAGCTGAGATGCAAAAATCCAGACGAAATATTTCATTGAAATTTAACATTTTACTTTTTCAAGTGTAATTGTTTTAAAAAATAGCTAATAATAGCAAAAAAGCTAATAGCAAAAATCCCATTATTTACTTTACAAGTCTCTGATTGTCCCAAAAAAGCATGTGTGCTACAAGGACTGTTGTCTGTCCAACACTAGAGATGATGGGATGGAGATTATCAAAGCTATCTACAAGACACTTAGACCTTCAAAAATTCCATTTAAATTATTTCAATAGGGCATTTGTTTCACTGCACGATTAATTTTTGTTAATAATATTAACACCCCTCCAAGGCCTCCACTGAGCTCCTTCAGGACAGGTGAAATATTAAAATTATAGGACTAACCTATATAATTATTACTCCAGGGATAAATGGGAAAAACTTGGGACTGCATAGGAATAAAAACATTAATAATATGAATTACTGTCTCAGAGGAAAAAAAAATATCTAAGTTTCCAAGATCATACACCACCTGCTTGAATTCCCCTGCTGGGATGAGCACAGTCCCAAAGTCTGCTGCTTCTACTGCCCTTTCTGATTTGCTTTGCCATATGCAAACACTCCCTCCCACATGAAAAGGAGATGGAGATTTTTCTTCATTTCTCCCTTTTTTTTATTATTTTTTTTAGTCATAGTTACAGACCAAAGCTATTATCTTGCTTTTGGAAAAAAAATAAAAACCTTCATTCCTCTCTGTTTATCCATATAGGCATATATATGTATGCATATATATAAATATATGAATAAAAGTTTTATTCAGTTTATCTGAGAATTTTTTTTACGGTATTACTAAAAGAAGAAAAAATATATTAGGAAAAAAATATAAAATTTTGTTTTCACTGTATAAAATTGTTACATATTAGTATTATCCAAGACTGCAATTCATGTTTGTGCAGTGGGTCCAATTACACATTGTGCGTGCCTCATTCCTACAGGTCAACCCAAATGTCTCTACCATGAAGCTGAATTTTTAATCTTCTCCCAAAGGGCATTTCTGTAACTCTGAGTCCTTTATTATGTATGACAACTGAGTGACCAAGAGATGTATGTGTTCAAGTAAGGACTGCCTCCCCTTCTCAATCTTATCTCTCAGGTTACAAGTTTTACAGCAGGTTTTGGCAATAAATGAACTGAGACTTCAACAACAGAGCTGAAGTATAAGGATGTGGTAGATTGATCTGAGAAATCCAAACGATCTGCTGATCTTGGAAGTGAAAAAGTTTTGTAACCCAAGTGCATCATTTGTATTCTTTATGCATTAACACTGATATATAAAAAAAACATGAAAGAAGAATCTCTTGGATGCAGAATACCCAGCTGAGTTCAGGCACATTGCATATAGATTAATAATTTGTATGTAATTTGGAAAGTCCATCTGAAGACTTCACAAACCCCTGGGTTAAAGACATTCTCCACTCCTAATAATAAAAGCTTTTTTATAAACCACAAGAATTTTGGTACTTTTGCTTGTCATGGGAACCCAGATTTCACATTCAGAAGAAAAGGCACCTGTTCACCCTTGTCAGGGTGGCCCCAGATGCTGCTCCAGTCTGTGGTCCAGGGGTGACACCCATCCAGATGAATTAATGGGTGCTCTCCTATCTCTCCGGATCACTCTACAGATGCTGGGAGACACTGCTCAGAAATATGGGACACATTATGGGATGCAGGGGTAAAGCATTTCAAGACTCCACAAGATTCATTATGGGATGCTATAGGTGAGGAAAGGCATGGATCTAGGTGACTTGGGAACACACATGGGAAAACAGAGAAAAAAGTGAATAACAGGGGCTGATTGTTGATATACAGATTGCTGTTCAGTGCACTTTTATGACTGTGCACAGTGCTCAGCAGAGTCTGCTTTACGTTACTGAATTCCCTTTCTAAGGATTTTTCTATTATATGTGCATATGTAGAGGTCTAAGTGCCAACAGCTGAAGTGGGGTCCAGGCTGAGACGCCAATGTGTTGGTGATGGAAGCAACTGGAAGAAGTAAACATGTGTAAGGAAATACAAATGCATGAACGAGTATGTGAGCTTTAGTAAACATTCAGCCAGGCTTACTGGTGAAATGGCCTGGGTATCAGATGTGCTTGTGTTTCTGAGGGGGAAGCCATGCAAGGAGCTGGCTACCAGAGGGGCCAGGGGAGTCCCAGTCAGCCATCGGTGACCTCTCAGTATGTATGTATGTATTTGTGTATGTGTGCTTCTGTGAGCAATGGCGCTTTGCCAGCAGCTGCACAGGGGCTCTGGACCTCCGGGGCTCCTATGTCCAGGTGCTTGGATCCAGACAGGCTGGGATCCAAGGGGCAGGTGCTGCCTAAGGCCAGCTGCTGGACAGACACACGTATGGTACAAATATTCACATGTATACATACATATACCTCCTACTCATGGACCTTCCTCCTGATCAGCCAGACAGAGGAAAAGATGAGACTTCTGAGGTTCTTTATACTTGTGTCAGCGCTGATGAGCCTGTCTGTGCTGATGTGTGTGTGCCCAGTTGTTTATATATGTGTTCTATATGTGTTTCTGTGTGTGTGCCTACTGGGAATCCATTCAGAGCTGGGGAGTGTGGAGCTGTGACAGCCTCACCTCTATCAGGTCACTGTATTTCACATGTAAAAACACAGAGACAATAATTTAC
The DNA here is from genome assembly GCF_971803275.1 of Cyanistes caeruleus. Classification (NCBI taxonomy): domain Eukaryota; kingdom Metazoa; phylum Chordata; class Aves; order Passeriformes; family Paridae; genus Cyanistes; species Cyanistes caeruleus. The sequence continues at coordinate 92,871,874 of NC_141702.1, forward strand.
ATTTATTTTACTTTAGAAATGGGACTTGAATTAAAAAACCTTCATTTCTCTCTGAGTTTCTCTTGAATCATTACCACTCCTGCTGAAGGTTTTGTCAGCCCAGCTTCTGGAGTGAAGAGTCTGCCGCACTCAATAATAATAATATCAACATATTATTAGTGCTTACATTGCAATCTCTGTCTGAAAAGCTCTTTGAAAACATCTGCTAATTAATTCAATTAATACAATTAGTCTGTAAAAACACTACACACTCCTCAAGTCATCCACTTGTAAAGCATTTCCCTTCTAACATTTAAGAACTAAAAATATAACTGTTCAATTCCCTTAATACCTGTCATTCTTATTTTGTGCCAATTAAGAGCTTACATATTCCTACCTAACAACTAGAAACAGAGAGACAGTATGAGAGGAGGGAAGATTGTTTTAGGGTATTAAAGAGAATGTAATTAAATATTTGTTCAGGAGTAATTGTGCATAAATTGCATGAGAATTATGTTTCATATCATGAGTATATCTAAATTAGTGTCTTTTCATGATCAATGTTTAACTCACAATTGTTTCGCTTTACTTTAAATTAAGTACATCTTTGTAAACCATTTACTTAAATCCATTGCCCATTACTTTTTCTCTTGGTACTAGAACTGATGTTTTTGATGTTATTAAATGTCTGCAGGTGCCCACTACAATTTCCCAGTCATAACATCTCAACTCATTCTTCATAATAAGTGAAATTAGTTTTAGTATTTCTTGCCTTAGTTTTTAAAATATTTTTTTATATTTGCATTTAAAAATATGTGGGTGAAGTAGACTTGTGCACTTAGCTGAGAGCAGCAGTCTTCTCTAACTTTTGGAGATGAAAGGTTAATTACATTAGGGGAAAGGCAATACAGTATTAAATAATAGAACAGGAAGATGTGAATTAAGCCAGAGCATATTTTGATCTGTATGATGGAGCACAGTTATAACAGCTGCATCAGAACTACATTGGCTGCTAGAGATCATCTGAAATATTGCTGAATTATTCAGGAATAGGCAATTTTATGGATAATAAAAACACTAATAGAGTTTTGCATAAGCCTATTGCTTCCAAGGAGGATTACTGACTCATTATCTTCAGAAACAAAGAGTTTCAAAATCTGTTTCTAAAAAACAGATATCCACCTGTAACTAAAGCTGCAATTCAAGATAGAAAAGCCTATGTATTGGTCAGAGATGGTGATAAATGGCCACTGAAATATCAGTAGGATGACACGTAATTAAAAAAAAACCACAAACAACAAACCTAACCAAAAGCCAAAAAAACCTTGCAGGTCAGTGCACTCAGCATGAGATGTCACATATGTTTCTCTTTCCACATGCAACTTTCCATATGTTAACACATACATGTCCTTACATTCAATAAGTCACATCACCATTTCTATTTTTCATCATTTTAGTATGGAAAATTTGTAATCTTGGTTCTTTACTGAAAAAATGGGATGACAGACAACTGTTAGCAGTTCTCTAAGAATAAGTGTATTGACAGTTCTTAATGTGCAGTTTTGCAAGTAATTCTGAGAGTATAAGAACAGCTCTTCTGGAACAGACCACTGGAGCATCTAGCTTAAAACTCTCTAAGAAAGAAAAGGAGCCTGAGCTTTTAATTTAGTCCATTGTCTTTGCATTTCCCAGTATCAACATTTCTTTTACGAAGAATAATAGAAATTGTAGCCCTGTTAATTCCCTCTAGTAGCTTGTTTATGATTTTGGCATTCATGAGTGTGTTTAGTTCCTTATTCAGCATTTTGATCTATCTGCCTCTTGAACATTCTGTGCCAAATCTGTTGCAGTAATTTCAGTTATCATTAGAGCTATGTACTGGTTTTGCATTAATTGATATTTGGTGAGGAGGGAAGAAGCCACACACGGAAATTATTCTTTTGAGAGAAGCTGCTAAGATCTTCCTCCGTGCCTAGCAAAAACTAATAGCTGGCTAGCTCTGAAAATTCATTACACCATTAAGAAGCTAGATCCGCCTCTGTGAGATTCACATTTTTAAAGATGGGCAAACCCGGGAAATCTCTCTCTTGCTTCCGGCCTTGAAGGCATAACTGGGCACCGGTGGGTGCCCGCCGCAGCCTGGCGGGGCCGGGCCCCACTGGCGGCTGGGTGGGGGACGGGAGGCCGTGGGGCCCTGGCCAAGGCTGGGCCAAGCCGTGGCTCTCGCTGTCCCTAAGCCCTGCCCTGCTGCCGGCCCGCGCTGCGCTGGGGTCCGCCGGGCCGCAGGAGCGGCTCGGGGCCGGGCCAGGCCCTTCCGTCACGGCCTGCGCGGCCTGGCGGGGCCGGGCCCCAGCGGCTGCCGGGCAGGAGGAGGGGAAGCCATCAGGCTGCGGCTGAAATTGTAGGAAGCAGGGGCCGGAGAGCAGCTGTGTGACCGGGGTGTCCACCACTGTTCTGGCCGGGCCCCCTGAGGTCTTGGTACAGCACCCAGCACGGCCCCAAAGAACTTCCATTGTAAGCAGCTCCGGCCGTGGCCTGGCAGAGATGATAACAACTACCCGCAGGCCTGGGCAAGATACTAACTCTTTCACTGCACAAATGGAACTTGCAAAACATTGATCCTCTCTTGAGTGAGAGAAAAGGACAGAGTGAAGACATGTAGAGAAACAACATGAAGACATAAAGTGAGTAAAGAAGGAGTCAAGTCTCAGATGGGAGAAGAATGAAAAGATGCCTTAATCTTGGGCAAAAATTTCTTTTAGTAAGGCCATGGAGATGGACTATGATACACTAGAATATTCCCTTTAATTCATGAAAAAGTATGAAAAAGTAGCTGTGATCCCATGAGAAGCTTGAACAGAGAGAGAGAGAGATGAAAGTGATGAAGACCCTTTTCCCCCAGGGGATGAAGAAGACCTCTGTTCCCATAGATGAAGATGATCACAGAGATAGATTAAGAGAACCTTTGCTTTTAAACGGCTCATTCTTAAAATAGTACCCCATAAGTTTGATATGGTCCATAAATGTAGCTGTGGGAAGGCTGCATGAGATGAGAGGGACTTCATGATTGCAGATTTCCTGGGTGGCTGCTATCTGTAGAAATTAAAAAGCCACGAGAGAACTGTTGTGGAGAAGTCTCCATGGCATGACAAGAGAAACTCCTTTCCCTACAAGAACTGATGAAAGACTATTGCAGAGGTGGTAACTGATTGAAAGTCCCAGGTTTTGTCTCTGCATTGTCAGTGGGAAAGAAAAGAGGTTGTGGGGAGGGGAGAAGTGTTCTGAAGGTTTTATTCTAATTCTTATTATTCTTTTTAGTTCTGTTAATAAAGTTCTCTTTTTACCTTTTAAGTTTTGAGCCTGCTTTGCCCTCCTCCTAATTCATATTTCACAGCAGGAAATGAGTAAATAATTCCAGTAGGCACCAGTGCTAAACCCACTACATTACTTAGTGTGTTGGCCAGAAAACTCAAATTAGTGAACCAAAACCACTGCATAAAATTAATGTTTCTGCCTGGTTAGAACTGGAACGGCCACAACCTAGTTGAAGAAAATAACACCTCCATGATCCAGTTGATGTTTCTTCAAGATTTCATGTTTAAGAAGTTCATGTCAATTGTCAGAAACACTTTAGAAAGAGTAGCAAATGAATGTGATTTACAGTAGGCCAGCATGCTTTCGCCTGAAAACATTCACTGAAATTATAGTAAAGCTGAGCCCTGATCTTGGAAGTCTTTGTTCGTAGCCACTATGTTGAGACACTCTTACTAGCCTGTATTTGAAAGGCACTGTAATCACAGAGGAGGTGAGAAACAGGAGGAGTTAGGTTAACTGGTGGTTTCAGGTAGAAGATGAATGCCACGCTCTCTACATGCCATGCCCTAAGAATAACAGAAGTTCTGCTGTAAACAAGGTGTCAGTGAGTATAAAGGAAAGGATCGAGAAGTGGATGTGTTAGTCAGTTATAATGGGACTGCAACGTGTCATCACAGTGTGGACATGGGAGACATAGTCTTTGGAGTATATCAAAGGAAGCTGAAATTAAAGGCCAGTCTGAAAAGAGCTACTAGAACAAATTGACACTGACAAGATGAGCTTAGCTCCTTTAGCTTCACTAGACATGAGGGTGAATTGAATGACTTGCATATTCTAGCCTCATTTTCCTGTTTGAGGGTCTGAGAAATGCTAAAAATACACAAAATATTCTTGAAGGAGAGAAGCTATTTCTGTTAAAGCAACAAGTTAACTTTTAAGTTAAAACACAAAAAATTGATGTAAATTGGCTAAACCAAAAATTAGGTTTCCAGCAAAATTCTGAAATAGTCTTTCTATACCAAGAATAGGGACAAAACTATTAGTTTTGTCAGTTAAATCATGTTATTGAAAGGGTAAATAATGAAGTTACCAATAATCATTGAAGGCCGGATTTGGTGATCTGGGAATTTTTCTGTTCTGAGGATTTTCTGACAGTTGATCTACCATGCTTATCTTCAAGGGATAACATCCAAGGTTTCTCACACCTGGAATGGAAATGAGTATTGTTTAGTAAGAGCCTTCTGTGCAGTCCTGATTGAGACAATAATGTGGAGGCAAGAGCAATGATATCTCACCCCATTCTCCCTCTGGGTTCATTGCCCTATTGCACTCTGCTTTGATTGCTTCAATGCTAAGTCTGATACCTGTGGACATTCATTCTAAAACTATTGTGACGGGTGTCTGCTTCTGTACAAACCTCTTTGAGAAATATTCAATTGGCTAGCAGAAACCTTTTCCTTCAAGAACTGTAAAGACTTTAAAAGATACTCATTTTATAAGACCTGTTGTTTCAATGATAACTAAAGAAAAAAATTGAACATTAAAAAACCAGGTATTTCTTTGGCCATTTTCTTTTGATTTACTTCAGACTTGAAAACATGGAGACGTGACAGAGCAAGAAAAATCAAGTAAGGAAGATACTCAGAAATTAATTGGCCAACCTTTATCTTAACTAAGGTATCAAATAATAAAGTTCAGGTAATCTACATCATATATGCAGTCAGTGCTGTAAATACATGTGTCTTTTCACACTCTGAAAATATCTTCATGCTGATATATTAATATTTTAATAGTTTCCTAAAAATTTTCTCTCAGCCACACTTTTAATTCACCAAGAACAAAAGGCAAGTTTGCATATCTATATGATCAGCAACCAGACTTTTCAGATATTCTATTGAAATAAATCAGATACCATTAATGTGGTTCAGGGATGGTCATATCCTACCAAATGCACAAGGTCCATTAATTCATAATGTAACAATATTAAAATCTCAGAAGAGTACGGCACTGTGCTCTACTGTGTTTTTGCTTCATGAAAATATGGTTCAGCTAAGGACTTTGGACTGCTGAAAATTGGTCTTTAAATCAATCCGATTATAAATCATTTACAACGCTCAGTTTCATTTTCAGAGTCAGCTGTAACCTTAGCACTGACTGCAGTGACACCACAATCTTATCAGCAAGTCAATATTAAAAAGCAAGTAACCAAAGCACTATTTTTAACATTGAATACTTGATTTAAAGAATGGAGAACAGGATGGGAAAGAAACAAGAACGAGATGTGTGTGCAAAAGTGTGAGACATAATTACCAATAGGAAAAGGCCGTAGGTTTCTGAAGGTGATATAAATGAAACAGGAAGAGAATCTTCATATTTTTCCAGTGGAAAAATACAGTGATTTTTCTAATGGTGGATGTTGAAACCCCACCATCACCAAGTGGATTTAAGATAAAACACCTCCACACAGAGGATAATCCCACAGTTGTGTCAGGCTGGGGGACGGTATAGATTCTCTATTCAATACTTCAGCTCCCACAATCTGACATTCTGTCTGTCAGATGTGTTCACTTCCTTCTTTTGTGAGACCTATAATCATTCCATTGTACTGTGCACTGCTAATCTTTTGCTGCAATTTCTGAAATCTGTGAAATTTATTTTTATGCAGTTTATATTTCAAATCTCTTCAGGGTAGATTTGTGGTTCTGTGTAAGTCTTTTTCCCTTGTATGAAATGTGTCAAAAACCAAGATGCAGTCACAAAATGTTCCCTTTACTGAATGACTGTACATGTTACTTCAATTTTTGTCTTTCTGAAGACAAACATATCATCACATTCTCCCAGGAACTTGTAGTGAAAAGCTTGAAATACTTTCTTTGCATTTTTATGAAAGTTGTGATGAGATTCCTATGACTGAAACATGGGTCTGCTGTATAAAATAGATGACATACAATGTTCCTCATGCTTAGCAAGATGTATTAGTGGGCATGAATAAATGATCTCAACAGCTTGTGCTACAGGACTCATGCAGCAGCTTGTCCCACTGTTGCATCCATACTCTGAACTGCAGCCTACCAAAGTGAGAATTTTATATAAGCCTGTTACTTCTGAAGTTTGTTGATTTTACACGAAAGCCCTCCTCCAAACAAAAAAAACCCAGCACTATTACACTGTTTTCACTTCTTCTTAGACATATGCCCAGAGCAAAACAGACAAAACACCTTCTGGACATGAATTGTTAACTTTTGTGACGATGCCCACGGGTGATGGCATTAGCTATCACAGACTTCTTTGAGGTATTGTGTGCATATTTCTCAAATACTTTAGACTCTTCCTCAAAATGCCTTGAAGAAAAGCAGTCCTACTGAGAAGGAGAGAGGCTAAGACCCTTCTGCATTGTGTTCTCACTGATTCTCCCAAGAAGCAATTGTGTTTTGAGTGTTTGGGCTTGCACAACTTTCTTAATAAGAGAATTACTACACATCTCAGTCGATCTCAGCCTAACTATAGCTCTGTCTGAGCCAAAACCTCCTCCTCCTCAGGCTTCACAAAGCTCTTGAGTGCAGCTGTGTCATAGATTCCACTACAGAGATGAACAAAAAGTGAATTTATCCCCACTTATGATTTCTGTAGACTTAAAGGAATGGATGATGACGATAAGGCAAATGTGGATTTTGAATAGTTTTATCTTTCCAACAATATGTTTATCATATATTACATGATGCCTATTTTAGAGGGTTTCTATTATATATCAATTTCTAAATGTCTCATTCTAAGTTGTTATTTCCTTGATGATTTCTGTAAGGTGATCTTCTCTTTTTGGGGGATCCAGACCCTACCAGTATTAACAATTAATGTTTGTCTCAGATGCTTAGGTTACAGCATAAAAAGAATAAACTACCAGTAAAACAAAAGTCATCCATGTTTTATTTCTTCTGTTTCTGGATCTCAACTGATTAAAAAGCGTAATGCACTATGTCTATATAGTGGACACCTACTAGATGTGTATGAGGTGCAAAATCTTACAACTCACCTGGTATGTTGAATTGTTAGCAACTTTCAAATTTAACCAGTCATGACTCCAAGTAGAAAATGCACTCTACAAAGGAATTCTGAGCCTTTAATGAGACCTGTGATATTCAGTCATACCATTTTTGCCCTGACAATTTTTTCTTTAAAAACTTTAAACCAAGTAACCTAGGAAAGTTTCAAAATCATCATTTCAAACGAAGCTTCCATAACTAATACTGAAATTGCAGAAAATTATAGGCATGTTTTAAATCCCTCAACAATTTTTCACAGGAAACCTAGAAAATCTGCCTTAATTTAAATGACATATTTGATATGCTAGCAATGAATTTTTGCAAAAGGTACTAACTGATTTATGGTTTTAATCTGTGTACAGTGTGTGCTTTATGGGAATCGTACAAATTGTGGGCTACTCCTTAATACATCCCTACCAAAGAGAAATTTAAAAAAAAAAAATAAAGCACTTAAAATCCCACTCTGTTTCATATTTTTATATGAAAATTAGCATAAGAATGAAAACAAAACACTAAATGTTGGTGATACAATGAAAAGCAATCTTAAATCATCTAAAATTGTGTTAACAGGCAGAAGCTGTTTGGTTTCTGTTGCTTTTTGTTGCTTTCTTATTATTCTTAGTATTCTTTTTCAGAAAGTTCAAGGTGTCCTGTCAGAGTGACAAGTGCAAAACAGTTGATTAATCCAGAAATATGAATATGAATCAAAATATGAATATGAAACAAAATTAAAGGATGTAATTACCTGTAAGTAAAAAAAAAAGTGTTTCCTTTTGTGAAGAAGTTCAAGTTTTGCTAAAGGAACATTCTGGAGAGGCACAGACATCTATGTACAATATTTGTGATCAGAAAGCAAATTTTTTCAGCAGGTTTTAGTGGTTGTTTCAATGTTTAATCAATGGTTACTCTCTTGGTAAAAATATTGTTGTGCAATTTTTAAGTACATTTTGGGATTATCATGAATCAACAATAACAATCATGCACTGAAGTTCCCAGAAAAAGTAGCTGCTACCAGGACCAGTGTCCTGGTTTAGGGCAAATTTGGGAGAAAACCTCCAATGGGCCCCCACGCTGGGAAGCAAACCCACGCGGCCCTTTTCTCCCACCCCCCAACCGGTTCGGGAAGAGATTTCTCTGAGAGAAGTGGAAAAAACCTGTTTATTTCACAGGTACAACACTACCCAGCACAAGAATGAACGATAACAAATTACAAAACCTCTCGCCTCTCTGAAGAGATGACAGACTTCAGAGGGTCTCTTTCCTGTGGGTGTTCGCTCTGTTATCAATCCCTCTGGTGCTGGAAAATGCTGCTGCCCAGGCTGGGCTCCTGTTAATCCATGAGTGCAAGCTCCCGGTGCTCCCCCGAGTCCCCAGTTCAGAGCAGGTTCGATTCGTTTCAGAAACAGGGAAAGAAAACAGTCCAGGAAGACCTCTCTGCTCCGGATACCTGGAAAGCCAAGGCGATCTGTGTCTTGTTGTCTGTCTGTGCTGTAGTCAAAACTCCCGGTGCGGGAGGAGCAAGTACAGTCTCTGATAACAGACTCGGTGCTTCTTTTCCACTCACTTTTACTCTTAGATGAAATTTTATTATTATTAGATGAAATTATTATTATCATTTACTACTACTACTACTACTACTACTACTACTATTATTATTATTATTATTATTATTATTATTATTATTATTATTATTATTTCAGTTATTAAGTCGTTCTCATCTCAGCCCATGAGGTCTATCTTTTCTTTCTGATTCTCCTTCCCAGTATGAGGGTAAGGAGAGTGAGTGATTGATTGCCTGGTCCTTAGTTGATAGCTGGAGTTAAAGCATGACAAACAGTAGAAACCCCAGGCACAAAACAAACCTAAAGGTTTTCAGTCCCAGTACACATGAAGAGGAGCATAAGGCACCTAAGTAGCCACAATAATGTTCAATTAAGGTGAAACTAGATTTAAATAATCCTAATTTTCCTTCTATATAGTGGAAATATTTTCACCATATCTACATTCATCAGTGTCTAAATAATGCACAGGAAACAAAAAATACTTTGTAGGATATAAGTAATGGAAAATAAAAAGAGAGTATCTTTTACCAGGTTCCATGATCAGCAGTGTGGAGTTCTTTTGCAAATGTTTATGATATACATGACCAGTCACTTCCTTGATGGTTGCAGATGGGTAGTGCAGCTGATTTCAGAGTACATCATCTTTGACGGCCCCTGACACTGGATTATGGTCTGCCTTCTTCTGTCTACAACAGGTGTCTGAGACCAAGGAGTCCACAAATCAGGGTTTGTTCACTGTGACCCTAAGCAAGAACTGTTAACTGTATGATGCCCTCGCTACTCCTCATTCTTGAATGAAAAAGAATTACAGGGATTCAGAGGCAGAAAACAGTTAAACTGTAAAAAACCTGATGGCTTTATGCTACACCACAACATCTGTTTTTCCACTTCCCTTGAAAAGCCTGCTACAGGCAAAGCAGCACAGGTTGGGTTTAATTGTTCCTGCTGTCTGCCATAAAACACATTATGCCATTTCTTCAACTGAATAATGGAAGCAGAAGCATGATTGATAAAGAGGTAAGCCAGGTTAATTTGCTTTATTTCAACAAACATCAATTAATTAAATTAAACACCAGAGGGAGGGCATCTGCTCGTTCTAGTTCAGCCTGGAGAACTTCCTCTCGTCTCTTTGCTGATCAGGAAAAGCCACAGGGCTCCCTGGAATAACTCCAGGAAGGGCAACCTCCTAACAAAATTATTTCAAAATTGTCACATCGTCTGTATTCTTTACCTTTTTGCAGCTCAGTCAGCTAAAAGAAGAATTCAACACAGCTAGTCCTTCATGATTCTTCAGCTCTCTCAGCAGGAATCAAAAAATTTAAATCCCCTGGAAAGGAAGCTGTAATCAATCTGTCTCCTGTAATTTGGCTTGCAGTGAAATCATACATTTTAAAAAAATTGTTAATTTTATTTTTAATTATGGTCTACAGTCATGGAATACATTTATTGTTAAGGTTTATTCCATCCTCTACACTTGCCAATGCAAAACCAGATTTGTCATTTTTGATGACGGATGATTTTTCATGATAACACGTCAGTCAAAATGAAACTTTCCTGCTTTTTGTTGCATGAACTTAAGCTTTCTCAGATGAAAAGGAAGAGATTTCCTACCTTCTTTCTCTTACTTTATTTTTGTTTATAATTTGTTTGTATAGGTGTTTGTGTTTCTGTAAGAAATGTAAAAAGAAATGAGATAGTAAAATGGATGGAAGTATCACTGACAGATTTTTTGTAGTAGTATGAAGATTCTCCCATGTCACAAAAGACACACATATATGGTTGTATCCAACTCTGTAAATCCTACATAAAATCAATCTGTCACAGAATTAAGATCACCGAAAATACAGAAGCCAGTCAAGAAGTCTTTTACTCTCTCAAATTACGATGGAAATAAAAATACAATCCCAAGCAGATGCAAACCTGTTTTGTTCCTAATTCAATGGTTACAACCTCTCCTCCAAGATCCTGCCTCTAAGATGACTCTTACAGCCTTCTAGATCTTCTTCAAACAGTCCACATCTCCCCTGAAACATTATGGATAAAAGTGAACACAGTGTAGTCCAGACTAGAGCTGAGAACATTTTGAGGATTACTTTGAACATTTTATCCATGGCATTTATGATTATATGTCCTTATATTGAATATGCTATTTCACCTCAATAAACTATGTCAGATTACTTTCAGTTTGCCATTTCCCTTGCCTCAATGCCAGTTATTCCTCAGTCCATTTCTGTGTAGCTGTGAATTCTTACTAAAGCATATTACCTCTTTGTCTTCCTTATTAAGCAGTACCCTATTTATTTTAACTCATTTATGCAAATTACCACAGTTTTTTCTTAATTTGAAATCCACCACGTCTCTTCTCTAGACAGAAGTTAAATACAACTGACACGGTTGTCTTTTTCATAGTCCTATCAGTTCATGAAAACACTGTATAATATCAGACATAAAAAACTACAGGGGATATGACTTGATAGTATCTTTTTAGTTTACCTATGACCCATAATTATTACTCCCACTTGTGCAGCTATTTTCTCTAACCTTGTTTATGTGACTTGTTGAAGACAGCATCAGTAACCTGCAGTATCTACTTCTCTGAAAAAGCCCTGTTATACATCACACAATGTAGTTTTATATGACTTCCTCATGACAATGACTTGCTGGGTATTTCTCAACCCTTAAAATTTGCCAATATATTGATGTTCCAGTATTTCTCCAGGCATTAAAACTTAAACACCCCAGTCACTCCCAACTTTTTTAAAGAGGGATTGAAACAGAGAAATTAAGAATTAAGCATAAAGAAATGCCTGACCAGAAGAGAGGGGGAGCTGACAAGAGCAAGAAAGGAGCAAGACTGCAAGATAAGATAAAGAGCACAGAATACACAACTAGAATACACAAACAAGATGCAAAGACAAAGGCACCACAGGATAAGAGGATTCTTTGGACCCCTAAGCCAGAAAGAATGGTATCAAAGTCCTAAAGGTGGTCAAAGGACTAAAAGGTGCATGTGCAAAAAGACAAAGTGAAAGTTCAGCCAAGGAGTAAATTGCTGACCTCATCCCAAAGACCCCCAGACGACCACTGAACTGACCAAAAACGACCAGTGTGCAGCTGCAAAGGGGCATGGAGCTAATTTTAATATGAAGTAAGGACAGACTGGGTTAGGGGAAATGAATATGTAATAGGCATATTGTGTAACCCTAGTTTGTAAAGGATAAAAAGAGAAAGCCAATGCTCAAAAGTGTGCATGCTTTTCGGAGGAGATATCCCCCATGCACCTCAGCACTGAATAAATTCATACCTACTCTTATAACTACTCTGTGAGTTATAGAGTTTTTCTATGCACATATCAGCATCTATCTTTTCCCATTTCCAATCTTCTGGAGCTTAATCACTCTGCACAAACTTTCCCGAGGGTTTGCTTGGAGACTGCAGTATATACAGTTCCACTATATGGAAACTGTCCTTGCTCTACAAAGCTTCTTTCAGTACTAATTTGTCCTAAAGAGGAGCTTCCTACATGGAAAGTAGCTTAATGCAATATAATTTGATTAACAGTTCTGTTTAAATCATTAAGGTATTTCCATCAGCTTCTATGACTTCTGCTCATGAATTATATGTGTCTCAATTCTTTACTTCATACACTTTACTTTACTTTACTTCATACAGTATCCTTATATTTTAACACACAAAACCAGAGAAAAACACAACCTATGATCTCTATTCATATGCGTTCACTCTTCTAGGTACAAATTATTAGCATAAAAATGCAATCAAAATCTTGTTAACTGTTCTTTGGCCAGCTATGGTGTATGAGTCCAAAACAATTTTCCCATCTTTTAACTCCCAACACTGCTCACAGCTGTAGCAATATGAGATCTCTGGGACCCTCCTGTGTAGTCCTGATTCCACACTCAAAAAAATGCATCTTGAGCATGCACACACATACCAGCATAGCTTTTTTTGTGTTGCCCAGCTCAAATTTTAGTATGCTTTTAGTGTTTGCATTGTAGAGTACCTGTGTCTAGATGTGAAACTTTTGATCATGTAGGTTAGAGCCTGCCATTCTTTCCACATATATTTAGTTGATATTATAGGTCGGTGTTTCATTATGGTCTGAAAAATTCTCAAAATTCCTCCAGGTCAGGTATCAGAGTTACACAGAGCCTATCCTCTCTTGTCAGGAGACTGAACCTGGTTTGTTTTTATAGCACAGATCCCATGACATTGCTTTAGGCCTTAGGAGAAAGGTGGTGCTGAAAACAGGTTTTTATATCTGCTAGCTTTGACCTTGCTGCATTATGAGTAGGAATACTTGAAAACAGGCTAATGACTAACATAAATTCCATCTTTAGTCTAGACCTCAGCTATGTCTAAGAGTGATCAGCTGCCAATCAACTAGGTATTTTGGTTCAGGACTCACCAGCACAGAGTGCAGTCCACAGCCAGAGGAAACAGAGAACAAAGAGTGCAGTTATTCATGTCATTTTACTTTGTGCCAGTTCAGTAACAGTTAATCTTATCAAGGAAGATAAAGTACAACAGCTATCTGGTTTATCATTGATTCCTTAAGTTTTTATAAGATTCAAGTGTTTTGAAATCCTGATTGAAATTCACTCTATAGTTGATAGAGTTGGGGAAAATACATGGAAGGAATTTTCCCAATCCCTAAGAAAGACTGTCATACCTAAACAGTATTTTTGACCCACAAATATATTGTGGAATTTTCATCATGTCCCTGTGTCTTTGGGGCTTCACCTCTAGGCTGACCCAGCATGAGAGAAGCAGAAAGGAGAGGAACATACAAAACAGGAAAGCCATTGTGTCTTTAATATATCTGGATTTCTCTCTCATTGTAGACAGTCTCTGGCCTCACAGAGGGATGAATAAGCACAGTTGCACATACGTTATTAAATGTAATTGTATTGTTACTTATCAGTATAATTAAATACTTAGGAAAAAAACTCTAACAATTCCAGGCATGGTATAAGCAGCAATGACATTAACCTTTAATAATCATCTTTTCCCTTCACACTATAGTAATGACCATTTTAATTAGTAGTGAAATGATTAAATATGAAAAGCATGAGCTGTGCCATGATACTACACATGGGCACCTTTCAAGGACTAGTTGGCTGCACACCTTGAATGGTGCATTCAGGGAGCTTTATTACTACTTCTGGTTGCAGCCTCTGGGCACTCCAGAGTTTTCTACAGCCAGGAAGACTAAATTAAGTGACTGCTGTTTTGGTAAACTGAACAATCTAGAAGAAACACAGCCAGATTGTGCTGCAATCTTGGAAGATGCTATGACCTTGACAGCTCTTCTCCCAGCTAATCTGTGTTCCTCTGTTCTGTGGAGATCAAAATCTCTCTTAATCCTGAAAACCACATATCTCAAAGCACAGATGATCCTCTTGGCAGTCCCTTTAAAAGTACAAGCAGATGAGCTTCAGTGTTCCAAGAGGATATCTCCAATTTAGGATATGCCAGGTAGATGCTCTTCATGTACACCAGAACGTACATTATGCTGTACTGGACAGGTAAGCTGTAGGATACTTTTCTCACCCCTCCTACCCAAATTTATAGTCTTCCTCATCTGTCCCTTTCCAAACGCTGCAAGTCAAGATCCATTCCATTGTAACAGTTCTTTTCTGAAGAACTAGAGTCACTTTGCAAGTCTTAATTATTCTCAAGGCTATAGACACCATCCTCTAACAGAGGTTGTTCTCAGAGATTCAGTGTAATTCCGGTGTAGGTACTAGCACAAGACTGCTGATTTTCTAATGTTTACGAGGTATTGCAATCCCATTTTAGACTATAAAAGTATTAATTTGTTGGAACAATGAAGATTTGACCCAGGATCAAAGGAAAAACTTCTTTTAAGAAATGAACAGTTGGATTCCAGACTTGTTAACACAGAGTTTGAAATGTGACTAAATGCATGCTGTCAAGAACATGAATTGTTCCAGACAACTCTTGACATGTTTCACAGAACACCTGAGGTTGGAAGGGATTTCTGGAGCTTATCTTGTCTGGCCCCTCTGTTCAAGCAGAATCACCTACATTAGGCTACCCAGCATCAAATCCAGGTGACCAGGTACCCCAGGGTGACCCAAAGTCACACCCCTGTTATAAGGAGGGTGATCCAAATTTTCTACTAACATTATTGGAAACAGACTTTGGCATTAGAAACCGGTTATGTAAAATCCACCCCTTTCTGAGACCTGTTTTCCCTCTCATAGGAATCCTGAGCTATTCAGTGTCACCCACTGGAACAGAAATTCTCTGTGCACAGAGCACAGAGAATTTAGAAGCCCTAGTAGTGTTTCTGTGTATTGCACTATCTCATAGAATTACAACAAATACCACTGCCTAATGTCCACTGAAAGTCAACACTAAAACCTCTTTCCCCTCATTACAGATAAAAAAATCACAGGTGTTCAAAATGATTAGCTGGAAATGGCCTTTTCCATCAGATGCAAACCCAGAGGAAGGAGTGTGCCAGAAAAATAAGATGCTTATATGGGCTTCTTTGTAATGCAAATGTAGGAACATGCTTTTTATCTTCAGACAAGTGCAAGTGCTTCACAAAGATTTTATTTAAAGCTTGTGTTCTCATGCATTACAAAAGTGAAGCGAAGAGACATGCCAGCATTAATGAACTTCTAGGGGCTGTATTATTAGTTCCAAAGAAAAAAGAGAGAAAGTAAAGAAAAAAAGCAAAGCAAAAACGGAAGGGAAGGGAAGGGAAGGGAAGGGAAGGGAAGGGAAGGGAAGGGAAGGGAAGGGAAGGGAAGGGAAGGGAAGGGAAGGGAAGGGAAGGGAAGGGAAGGGAAGGGAAGGGAAGGGAAGGGAAGGGAAGGGAAGGGAAGGGAAGGGAAGGGAAGGGAAGGGAAGGGAAGGGAAGGGAAGGGAAGGGAAGGGAAGGGAAGGGAAGGGAAGGGAAGGGAAGGGAAGGGAAGGGAAGGGAAGGGAAGGGAAGGGAAGGGAAGGGAAGGGAAGGGAAGGGAAGGGAAGGGAAGGGAAGGGAAGGGAAGGGAAGGGAAGGATATAATGTCAGACTTACTAACAAAGAGAAATGTTATTCATGCAAGGAATATGGTAGAATTTAATCTCATCTCTTCTTATGCTGGGGACTTCATATAAACACAAAAACAGTTCTGTCTCTATCAACATTTAAATCACTCTAGTGAAGCCCTAAGATCTAGGGGATTTTTGGCTGTTTTCCTCACATTTCCATATCAGAAAACTCTGAAAGCTGTGGTGACAGGAAGCTGCAGTTCAAGTGAACTACAAGGCACTTGCTCTGTTGTGTGCTTGCCTGGCATTTAACAGTGATGTTGTAAATACATAATGTCATGACTTGCTTTCACTCACTTTCGTTTCTGCTCAGAAACACATACAGAGTGGACTCTGCAGAATGGGCAGAGCTTAACAGGCAAGCTAGGAAGAATGAAAAGAAGGAACAACACAAAACCAAACAAAACAACCAAAGCCAAAACAAACTCCAGAAAAATAGAGAATTCCATTAATATAATCTTTATAACCTATTGTTATAAATAAATCAATCAAATTTTATCACTAAGGATTTTTATTGAAAAATTTGCAAAATCAAATTGTGGGACAAAGGCAATGTTGAGCCCAGGGTCGACGTCAGGTGAACTCTGAACCAGCCTCTATCACACTGATTCCCCCAAGTTCACAAACTGTCTTACTGGGGTCCCGAGTTTCACACATTTTTTTTGGCCTGAGGCTTTGCAGTCTCAGTTTTTTCCTCCTTGATGTGTTGTTACATATTCATATTTTTGCTGTTGAACTGCTGATGACTTTTCTGGGAAGGAGATGAAGTATGAATGTTTTTTTTGGGAAGCAAGCTTTGAGATGTAGAATTGAGCTGAGTTTAATCCCAGAAGGAAAGGAAGTCTGAGTAGTTGTTTTTTTCGGTAGACCAACATTAAGATGCATGGTCGACTGGATCGGAATCATGCTGATTGCTGAATTGTTAGTGACTCGTCTTATCTGAGTGGATTCATCTCTTTCCTGGCACCACCTTTGTCCTTTTGCAAAAGGTCCTAAGTTCCCAGTCGTTGCAGTCCCTGGTTGCTCGTGTTTTATTCATTATACTTGAGTTACATTTATAAATGTGAATTATATCAAAATATATTACACCTATCACTATCAGCTACATCTGCAGGAAGACACCAAATGCCACATCTTAATACTGGCATTTTTTCTGCACTTCTCCACCTCTGCTGTAACAGGCACCCTATTTCCTTCTAGATAGTAGTTTCCAAATAGGTGAGAAATGGGTGGGCTGACACACATCTGAAGGTATCCAGATGCGGAGGTGGAATAACACCATTTCCCAGCTAATCTATGAAATCCAAGTCAGCCAAGTCATTGATACAGGCTGCCTTGGCAAATACAGAGTCTCCAGCAGTTTAGCTGGTCCAGCACTGCATTCAGAGGAAGGACAAATTAGCTTCCTTTTTTCATCTTATTTTCTGCAAGGCAGAAAGTGCCTGAAATTCAAGCTGGAATTGATTGACTGCTGAGGGAGAGAGTAGGAAAACTTAAAATGCTATATCTATGTGTTTTGAAGATCACGTAATCCACAAAACCTTGGTAATTAGCTGGTTTACATTTTATTCCAGGTCTCACTTTCCAAAAGCACCCAGCAAGGTAGAAGATCTTTCCCCAGTGCCCACCATATTGAAGGCTGTGGCACAGCAGGAAGCTTACTTGACCTCATGGCTATTCGGCCATCCTTGGGAAGAAAATGATAAGAACAGCTCATTTAAGATATTGACATGGGAACCTACACTTTAGTATATAAAACTGGTTTTCAAATAATGCTGCATCTTGTTGAGGGAACTACTTCAGCCTAAATTAAGGCACGTCTTTGATAAACTTTGATTCATACTATTAAGTCATTCTAAAAAGCAAGGAAGGAAGGAAGGAGAAAGAAAGGCCACTTTATTGTAGGAAGAACTTTTGAAAAGATTTCTACAGGGGGTATAGATCAGTCAGTAGAGCATTTGACTACATCACCCTTCCCCAAACCCGCCAAGGAAAGCACTATGTGCTCATAATGGTAGAAGATACCACAATCATTTGGTGCGTTGGCCAGGAAACACAAATTGGTGAATCTAAACCACTACACCAGAGAACATACTGATTAAAAGTTCCCATGAGTACTCATAATGCTGTATACTTCTTAGGCAAAAAAAAAAATAAACAAAAATCGCATTTTACTTAAAGAAAGGGATGATGAACTCCTAGAAGCTAAGAATTCAAGAGTTTTCATGAGAAAGCTGTTCCTTTAACAGGAACATTATATTATATTATATATATATATAATATTGTAATATAATATATTATATATATAACTTATATTCCAATTTGATCTGCCTTCTCAACCACACACATGTTAAGAAAAAATTTACGATTCAGCTGACCAATCGCCATGTCTGTCTTCAACATCACCCCTTGTATGCTCAAAAAGAGAGCATAATTCGGGTTATGGGACTGTGACTTGTCATAACTCTAGATATTACTGTCAGATGAGAAGAGACAATGGCATTTCCCTTCTACCATGGACACCGCACATGAAACTCTGCTTCTCTCTGAAAGACTCATGCAGTTCTTATGATGTGTGTCCTTGTTCCATTCAGGACAGAGTCAATTTTTTGCAGTGAACCTCTACCAAGGTAGAGCATGGAGTTGATTGAGCATGGCTAGGAAGTTACTCTAGACTAAGTGCATCATTGTCAGGGCCAGGCCAGGGACTCTCTGTCTTCCAAGAATCAGAGTGCAGCTTACAGTCCAAAAAAGTCTGGTGGAAGGAGGAAAGCCATCTACATTTGTTCATTGTCATCCAGGGTTTATGGTGAGCATTTTTACATGTGAGTCATCCCCTCTTTTGCATACTTTTGCTATTAATGTGATGTCTTAAGTTTTACCTTTCATATTTTTCATATTCTGTGCTGCCTAGGTGTGTAGTTTTGAGCTTCATATTAAGTATTAGTGTGCTCTCTTCACAGAGTATGTAGACAAAACAATTCCTTTTCAAGCTTGATACCATGGACAATAGTTACAATCCCAAGAGCCTGAATGATGGAGTGAAGAGAGAAAACAAGAAGGATGTGACTTTCACAACCTGAAGCTGTAATTGGATGATTAATCCCAATATGCATATGGGCCACGATTTTTAGATCCATATTGGGTGTAGCTTTGGCCAGGCTCTCATACTGCCCAAGGCCTTAAGGTCTTTCCACAAATACCAACCTTATTCTTAATTCTGTCCAGCCTCTGTTCTAGGTCAGCCTTCTCAAGGCATCAGTTCTGGCAGCCCAGATGGGACAGAAGGCGTCTGGAAACCCCCCTGGACCAGAGCAACACCCAAGGCATCAAACACTGTTGCTGTTACTGTTGGTTTTGTTATCTCATTGTTGTCTCCAGTAAATTGTTCTTAGCGTGTGATTCTCTCGCTGTTGTGCATTGTATGGCCTTTTAATGGGAGTACTAAATTGGGGAATATCGTTCCTAAACCTTGAAAACGTGTACTTCATGACAGCTGGAACACTCAGACAATCCTGCTCTGGGTCTTCAGGAGCTGGTAAAGTTCACAAAGAGATGGGAGTTTCAATGCTTTTGCTCCTGACTCCAAGTCAGGATGCCAAGTCTGTCTATCCTTAATCCTTGCCCTCAGCTTTCAGCAGTGGTAGGACAGAGAACATTCTGTGCCTGCCTGTGCCTGCACATTTCACAGCTTGTTAATGGTGGTACTTCATCTTGCCTTCAGAATTTGCTGAGTCCTGGCTGGGCTAAGGGAAACGCTTAACTTCTCCTTTGACAGTCTACTCCAAATAGTAAACTTCTGGTTTTTTCTTCAACCTATTGTCTTGCCCTGGAAGCTGACTGTGTTTTAGAAGCAATGGTAGGCGTATCGCCCTATGAGACGGCTGTGAAATGACAAATAAGAGGTAGAAATAAAAAGCAGAGTTTGCATAGTAAAGAAGAAAACAGTTTCTTAAAAGGCTGGGAAATGCAAAGGAAGCATTCCTCACCTTCCAACCTGCAAAAGCACCCTAACTACAAATGAAAAGAGCAGGATTTAGAACTCTTGCTGAACTTATCTGATGAATAATTAATAGAAGCCAGAGTTGGGTCTATTTGAACATCTCCACTAATCACCAAGGATTATTTAGTTATTGCTCATTAGAACACAAGTAAAAACAATCCACCCAAACTTAAAAATTTAAAGATCTTCAGAAGAAATAAAGTATCTGCAGGCAGCACATGGCTTACAAGTAATTGGAGTAACTTCTGCCCTCCCTTAGACTCCATCCAATCATCCAATGGTAAGAAAAATCCCACCTGTCTTCCAAAAAAAAGGATATTAACTATCCAGGCTCACTGCCATTTACGGAAGCTCACTTCCTACAGCATGGTGCCCTCCAGGAGAGTGGAGTTAAATGGCCCTGGAGCAACAGAGTAAACAGAGATAAAGAACTTACTGGGACACCTGGCTGAAGTGAAGCCTTATTGATGGCTGGGGCCAGGAGTCTGTCCAATCCCCAGCTCTGCCACTGACTATCCCAGACAGAGGTCCTGAGAGGCACGTCCGTCCAGGGAGTCTCAGGCAGTTTCCAGCTGGTAACAGGGGTAACCCTTAGGAGTGGTCTGAGGCTTCATGCTATCAGCTCTTTTAGAAGTGATTTCTGCTCTGTGATCAGCTCAGATCAGCCCAGCTCTGCTCATGGGTTACCCCAGCCAATGCATAGACAAGAGAGGGAAGACCATGTAGCATTCTGTTGTGGTCCTTTATTGCAGACTTCAGTGAAAGGGGGCAGTGATTATCTACCACTGAACTGGGCAAAAGCTGGGGTTTTTATAGGGAAGGGGAGAATTGGGAAAAGGA
Organism: Cyanistes caeruleus; assembly: GCF_971803275.1. Lineage (NCBI taxonomy): Eukaryota > Metazoa > Chordata > Aves > Passeriformes > Paridae > Cyanistes > Cyanistes caeruleus. The sequence goes on from NC_141702.1 coordinate 92,892,699, forward strand.
CCAATGGTCTAAGACTGGGATAAAATGACCAATAGTTAACAGGGCGATAACATTGGGTCCTGAAGCAGGAAAGGGTCCACACCTGTGTCACCATGACTAAGTAGTTCTGTCTTATCTTAGGGGACAGATCTCCAAGGAGGAAGCCTGTTGGAGGACTGGGCTTCCTCCACAAAGCCTGTTCTGTCCTACCCATTCATTAATTTGGAGAATTCATCCTATCCATTCATCAATTCCTGTTTATCTCAACACATGTTTTTCAACAACACAAGACAAAAGATTTTTCCCTAAATAGAGGTCTTATTTCCTTCCTTGCTTTGTCTAATATTTATGAATGCTTATTTTCAACTTGTCTAAAACCATTGCTCTTACCTGGCTCCTGTAAAGTCATGCCTGTGGTATATCAGGTCATTAGTACATCTAGATTTTGGTGCAAGGGCTTCCTCTACCAGGGCTGCCTGGCAAAGTACCAAGATATCAGAAGCAATCTCTTGATACGGGAGTCCTTGAAACTCCTTTTTTGGGTAGTTGAGAGGTAGAAGCCTAGGGATCAGATCCAAGCAATTGCTGTCCCCAGTTCCCCTTCATGGGAGATGCTAGTGTCTTTGTTGCAAAAGAAGGTTGTTCTGAGCCCTTCCTTCCTTGTCTCTTCTCCTTCTGTTCCACATCCTGACTTCCATATATTATATGTGGGCAGTCAGTATATAAAAGTGGGGAGGCTTCACAGTGAACCCTGCATAGTCCCATTTTCTCAGGTGATTGACCCCTGGTGACATAGTGAAGCTAAACATTTTCAAATGGCTGCAGTGGGGTCTGGGGAATGGATACTGTATTTCATGACTAGATCTCAAATGACCAGCTATGACAATTAACTGGAATATGAAGACAATCACCTCAAATCTTCTGGCAAATCTTTTGCACCCCAGACAGCTCCAAGAAAGTTTATAGAAACAAAGAAAAAAATGTTGATAAATGACTATGTGCATGTGGGATTTAAGGCAAGAATAGGCATTAGCTGATGACATGCTGGCTAAGTACTCAGAGCAGGAGTTGAGAACCCAGCAGTGAGCTGGAGTCCCAAAGCCATTCTAGTCATGTCCTTTCTAAGATAATAGAAGATAGTTGAAGATAGTGTCTCAGTGCAGTGTGTACCTTCTGCCCCACAGACCTCTCTGTAAAACTTTAATATCATGTTTGAGTTCACTTAGGCATCAGATGATCCTTAAAAAGCTGTAACTTAAATCAGAGGCCTAAATACCATTTTTGCATCCCACTTCTGAAATTCCCATTATGTTACCATGGAAGAGAAAACTATTAAAGTTGCAAGCTAAAACTCTTGGGGGAAATTGCAAATTGCATGTATATATTTATTGCCTAAAACAAGTCCTTGATCAGGATGGAGTGGGAGGAAGGAAGAGATAGGTGGAAAAGGAATCTGTGAGTGATACTCACTTGTTCATCATTTGCTCAGGGGTCCAGTACACTTTCTTGTCTTTAAACATATGCTTCTACATGCCTTAAAAACCCTGTTGAAGAGATTCAGATTTTCTTGTCTATGAAGACATAATGTGCAATTAAGCAAGAGGTGAGAGTTTTGGTTTTACTCCAATATTTCTTTTTCATCCATTAAAACTGTAAACGAAAATTAATTCAGTTAAACTGAGAGGCAAATAGCAAGATTCTGCTAACTGTGGAATTGAATATCGAGTATTTGTCTGGAGAACTGAGAATTGCTTTATTGTCTCTGTCAAGAACAATTCCTCAACTACATCTCTCCAAAGGGCTTACAACTGAATCAAATGTGTTCTTCAAGGAACATTTGCTTTTATAGTACTCTTCCCTCCTCTAGTAACTCAACACTAATAACTTGGATTTCACAGTGAAAAACCCTCTGAAATGTTGTCATGCCTAAGCATCATCTCCTGACAATTCCCTCCTGAAGCTTATAGTTCACTATCTGCTGGGCTTCGACAAACATAATCAAAACAACTGGCTTTGAACAACATAGTCGAAACAGCTGGATCTGCAGCATGCAAACCTAAAGTTTGTATATCTGTATCTATATCTAGATGGATATCTAGATGGATGGATGGATGGATGGATGGATGGATGGATGGATGGATGGAGAGACAGACAGACAGACAGACAGACAGATAGATAGATAGATAGATAGATAGATAGATAGATAGATAGATAGATAGACAGATCTGAAGCATGGCATTGGGGTGTTTTTAGGAATGTGGCAAGATGATATGAACACATAACAATGTGGAAAGTGAAGTGAGCACACACAAATATCTTTATCTGCCCTTCTGTCACGATCCACTAACACAAGCGGGAGTCGTGAGAGGTTTGTTTGATCTCAGAGTGCAAAAAGGACACAAAGGGATTTCAGTTTAAATCTCGACAGCAATAATGCACCTTTATTTAGTGCCAACAACATGGTTTATGAGAGGGAGAGAAAGAGAGGGATAAAAAGACAAAGTGAAAAGAGAGAAAAAAGGGGGAGTTGTAGCTACCAGTGGACAAGATGGAGTCACTGGTGTCTTCTTCCATGGGGAGATCTCTCTCCAAGAAAGTAACTTAGAAAGTCACTTTTATAGTCTATTTCAAAAGCGAGGGGCGGCTGGCCAAGAGGTGGGGATACTCATAGGCTATTGTGATAAGACCCGTTGCTTTGGGAAGCAGGTGTAAGTACAGAACAGGCCACTCTTCACAAGTCCGTGCTCACCAGCAGGAACAAAGGCAGTGTACCGTGGCAGCACAGCAAGCACACCTGCAAACTTAGCCAGCATCCACCTCAACCAGGCCAGAAGTCTTGTACAAAGTCCCTTGTGGTCTTCAGGGTCTTAGTCTCTGTTCTTTTGACAGTCATGAGGCAAATAAGGGAAACTTCAGACTGTCTCTTACACCTTCCTAGAACCAAAAATCAATACTTTCTCCCCATCAAAAGCACAGTTCTTTTCCATTTCTGTCTCCATTGCCACACCTCACCTAGCACAAGGGAGAAAGAATACCACAATACAGTTTATGTGCGGGTCTATAGGAGCAGGGACAGTAGTACCGGTCCTGTCCTCCACCTTCAGTGTGCTTCATTTCTGGTGATGAAAGAACAATCTTTTGATTGTCTCCATGTGGGAATAATGAGGAAAACCTTTATGCTTTAGTAAGGTTTTGGCCATTCCTCTCAGCCAGGACTGTCTATTAAAGTGCCATAAAGGCACCAATGGAGCACATACACAAAACAGATAAAACTGTTTCATCAACTGAGAGAATTTCAGTACTTTTTTGACCTAAAATGAGTTTAAAACTTGACCTGGAGGCAAAATCCATACATATTCAGTTCTGAAGATCTACAGTGCTTTTTAAAGCCACCAGCTACACAACTCTGTCATCCTGTTTTATGAGCTTCTTTGTGTACCACTGTAACAATACATGTAGGTTTATGTAAATTAATATCTTTACCTCTTCTATTGCATTCAGAACTTATTTCGTTAGCAAAATAGCTAGCAGACCAAAAAAATAGAGATCTCAGGTGTCACCAATGACAATCTCATAATGTTACTAGAACTCAGACTTACTACAAGTTTCAGACCCCATAAATCTGCAGAAAGCTATGTTGCTCAAAGGGAGCAGTGCAGGCCTTCGAGAGCTGCTTTATTAAGGCAGCAAATTGATCTTTGATATAGGTATTATGCCATCAGTGATGATGAAGGGCAGGATCCCATCAACTGATTGCAGTTTCCTAGCCCACAATTTATTTACACAGATAATAAATTCCTGTGAAGTGCAAATATTTATTAACATTTCCATTACCTAACTTTTCCTTGCAAGTTTTTTGTAGGACTGGGCACACTGACAGTTTCAGTAACTACTGTCTAATTAAAGTAATTGTTGGACTTCATTTCTTATTCTGTTTCATGTATAATTATACTCCATGGGAATTCTTGTGGGATTTGAAACAGACTTTTTATCTATTCCACATGAATCTAAAACAGCTCCCAAAAAATACTTCAGTAGTCATGTTTAACAGTGTACCACTTCATTTGACCAGAGATGTCACAGTCTCAGTACTACTCGTAGACCTTTTCAGTCACACAGGGACAACAAAAAGGCACTTCCAATAGGGAAGTTTACTAAAATTTTTGTACAGTAATTAAGTTGGTTTTAAAGGGAACTCTTTGCTGATTTGTTTGGACAAACCCTCCTAAAGAGACTGACAGCTGCTCATCCTGAAGTTTTATGGACAGTTGCACTTTTTTTTACTTTGTTCCTTAAATTTACCATGACCCATTCATACTACCGTGAATTCTCCTTTCTTACTACCTGGCATGAAAGTACTACCAATTTTGGTTCATTGATAGCATGTACTTTCACCACTACTGTTTATAACATCAGTTATGTTCAAAATGTCTTATTCTGGCATTGATATTGCTACTTTTTTTCACTGCAAATGCTTCTACTAAGGAGAATACAGGCAAAAAGAAAAAATACTGCCACTTTTGTGATACTTTCATACTCAGAATGATGTAACTAGTGTCCAGATAGGACAGGTACATTGGAAATGGACATTTATGAGGTTACCTGTGGCTACATTTAAATTCAGCAGCTGGTGTGCACCCTCTCAGGACACTGGAGCATGAGCCAATGGTCTGCTTGAGCACAACACTCTCCTTAAAACACATCAATAACTTTCTTTTTGTGGAAAAGAACACATGAGAGCAAATTATGAGAACCTGATCTCAATTGAGGATGGAGCCAGATGTTTCAAGGGCCATCACCTTAGGATGGGAAAGCAATCCTGTGTCCCTTAACTTAAACATGCCACACATAGAGGATACAACTTCTTATTCTTTGTGAAACATGAACTGAAACATGAAGACTTATTTTGCCATTTGAACTGAAAGTTGTTCAAGTTGTCAGGTTCCTACCTCCAGAACATTTAAAGAAAGAAACTCAAATATGCTTTTCTTTGGGTAGTTTTTAAAATCTGATTATGGATGTCCAGCATTGCTTTATAGATGTAAGCAAGAAGAAGCTGTCTAATCCTACAAGTGTTTCATAACTTTTCTGTATTGTATACAGAAACATTCAGGGATTTTTCTTTCATCTCCCAAGGAACAGAAACAGTGCCTGTAGTTATGCTTCTGATAACAAACCCTGCCATCTAGATTGAAACACTGTAGCTTGATTATGGGCAGATTTTTATATTGGCTAAAATTACCAGATAAGTGGATCTACAGTGTTCTCCATTCATGCTTTATTACACTGTGTTTCTGTGATTACAGTTTATTAAATTAGGAGTGGTCATTAGAAATAGACATTGCCAAGCCATTTATCAGGTTAATTAACTCAGCGTTTTCCTGCTGCCTTATTGATTTGGCAGTCTGAAGCCATTGGACAAACAATTATATAGAGATGTTTATTGCACTTATAGGACATAGTATAGGTATTGAAGTTTACTGTCATGCCAGCTAGCCAGTACTTATATAAACTGAAATTATTATATGCAGGTAGATCTCGACCTGCACTCAGACTTCATCCTGACTCATTACACAGGGAGGAATTTCACCCACCAAAAACACAGTGTTTTGTGAGATATTAGCTTATAGGGCTTGCACCTGGCCAAGGAACTATTTCTTATCTCTGAACAGACAGCCTGAGCAGGACCATGTAATATGGAGATGGATCTGGGATACTGCAGTCAGAGCACACAGCAGACAGCTTCATCCTACAGACCTGGGTTACCTTTTAGCATTATCTACCACCTCACCAGAAGAAACATCTAACAAAACTAAATTGTGCAACATAGGTGGAATACATTTGTTGTGAATATGTCCTTATGTACTCACTGTAAAGCACTCCATGATCATTTTGTGAGGCTTTTCTAACCTTTTGCAACAAAATTTGCACTTTTTCGAAAGTACTGGGGAAAAAACCCCCACATTTTATCAGCATGATTACAGAGGCTTAAAGAAGAACTAAATGCATGTTTCACTAATATTCATATATTTTATACAAATATTTTCAGATGATTCCCCTCTATTTTTGTAAAAAAATTAATACACAGTCCAACTGGTATGCTAGTGAAATGTCTGTGAATAAGCTCTTGTTCTAATTGACCACTTGCAGCTATATCACTTGTTAAAAGACTGGATATTTTGAAAGAAAATTAATGCTATATGGGAATAAAACATTTCAAAATGACAGCAAAACAAAGGCACTATTTTGTGAATCTTTTGAAAGCATCAGGCACACAAAAACCTTTCAAAAACATTCTGTTTTGGAAACACTCTTCATAGAACAGTATATTTCTATGGGGTTATCTTTTCTTTCATTGTTATTTTTTTTCTGCAACCACAGAGCATAACTTCTTTACTTCAGATGGCAGGCACCGTGTGAGCCAGTGGCATCCTGGAGCTGGGGGAGGATCCCCAGGATGGCAAGGAGGGAGCAGAGAAGCTTGGGGGCACCCATTGGGCAGGCCCAGGACCAGGGAGTAGGCATTCCTGTGGCAGTGCCCCCAAGGCCTTGGCAATTTAATCTCATTTACTTCCAGCAAGTGATGATAACTTTGACTGTCTCTCACTGCTGAAGCCAATAGGCTTCTTTACACTGATTACAGAAGCAACCAAATCAAGACTATATCCCCCATTGTAGGCAAGTTAGTGCTAAACTAAACACATAAATAGAATTACTATGATGGGATATGATGACTATTCTATTATTATACTTGATTAATTTTGAACAAACTGACTACTGAAGTAGCAGGCATTCATTAGAGTGAATTTTCTCTTACTGCCTTTTCATCATCATCTATACCAAAGAAGATACACTAGTCTGCAAATACAAAATCCCTAATCTCCTTCATGCTTGACTCCCTACATGCATCTTTGTTAAATATACATATTTTTCTTAATTTGACTGAGAAGGCAAGGTTCATACAACAAGTCCGTGGAAAACTAATGAGGCCAAATCAGAATGAATAAATAAAAATGAAAAAACAAACAGCAGGTGTTCACAGTCTTGTGGTAGAAGTGGTGGCTGAGAGGTCTTTCTTGTAATGCACAGAGATTTTTCTCTTTCAAAAAGGTTGTCTCCTTTCCAGTGCTTAATTTCTTAATTTCCCATCACACTTTTAGATTTGTTACAGATGTTAACGACAGCCTTAGAACCTCTTCCAATATAAAAAATCAGAAGGGAATGAGGTTTTATAATAAAGATGATAACTTAAAGTATTTTTTCATCATTAAATAGACCAGTAGAAAATCATAAAGGCCAAGAAAACACCATTCTGTTGAAAAAGGTGCAAACATTTAGCCCATTAGGTGTGTAAAGGGTTTTATTTACCTTACCAAATTTGCAATCAAATGCTATATTGAAAATTGAAATAATGAGATGTTATTTTCTGCTGGTGGCAAATTCTAGTCTTTAGGGATTATTATATTGCATTTTAGAAACCTGGTGTTAGATGACAAAAAGAAGCTGGTAATATGGGAATTGTAAAGGATCTTTAGAGCTAACCCTGTTGAATATCTCTCTGGTGGTAAGTGTGTCATAAACAGAGAAGAAAAGCATTTGGGTGGATGAAAATTGTTTTCAGAATGGCATTTTACCTTGCTAAAAATGTTTATTTCCTTCAACATCAAACAGTAGTTTCATTCAAGAAAACTTTACTGCTATTAAAATAAATGTCAAGCTCCCCAGTGAAAAAACAGACTGTTGAGAGGATGTGTATGAAACAACACATAGGCTGCCTTGTTGACCTCCTGTCCTCCTGGTAGTCAGAACTCCTATTGGTTAGTGGTCCTAATAAAAGCACAGTAGAGGAAGGGGTGATCTATGTCACTTACCTGGAAATTGATATGACACAAATTCCTAAGATCTGTGGCATTAGATGACACTCACTGAATCAGAAATTATGTCAATCTTCATCAAACACTGTCACAAAATGCCACAGAAGGGGAGAGATCCCCAAAAGGCAGCAGAAGCCGATGTTAGTCAAGGGAAAACTGGACCCTAAAACAATGCATGTTTTTTCTTCTCTGTCTAGACTGATAGAAACAATTTGTGTTGCATTCAACTACAGACAGAAGAGTTAATCACACTTAACTTTCACAGTTCATAGGTATTTTCAAATATTGTCAAGCCCATGAAATAATATAAACAAATTTATGTAATGCAGATATATATAGAATACACAGAATTTTAAGAGACTTCTATTCTAAGGTAATAAAAGTATTTAAAATTAGTTTAAAAATTGAGAATAGAGTCCCTAGGAGGCTCCATATCACAAAAGGGCTGCAGTAAAAGAAAAAAAAAAAGCCAAAAAACCCCAGTTCATGAACATATGTGCTCTCTTTCTGACTTGGTAGTGTAGTCAAATAACTTAAATGCAATGATGCCAAGTGCCTAAAAACTGCAAGAGCAATTACAACATCTAATATCAATGGAAAAGCAACCAGGAAATGTGTTGCAAAATTTCTGCATTCGTCTTCCCTGGAAAATAAGATTGCTGCATTTGGAGAATTTACAACAACCAAGAAGAAAAATTTCCTTTAAACAAAACCGAAAGTATGGCTCATACCAAATGGAATGGGAAAAAAAAAATAATAATCAGGCTTTCTGCTATCATTCCAGTATGAATCCAGCATATTTGTTCATTGCGCAGACAAAATTGTGTTTAAAAATTATGTTAGGTGACTACATTGAAGGATTTTAATTCACTTTTTAATGGTAAAGCCTACTGTTAAATTGGCCAAGATGTTTAAAAATTATTGCTGATTGGATTCCTAAACTTTGCTTATACAGATATGATAAAATCAGAAGCACACCCAGTGCTTCTGGTTCTGGGATTATACAATACTTCACAGTGATATATTAAAGAGTAACTCACAAGCCTTCAGAGTATCCCAACAAGATATGTCCAAACTGCAAGTGGGTAGGTTTTACATTGGATATTAGAAAGAAATTATTTTCTGTGAGAGTGATAAAACACTGTGACAGGTTGCCCAGAGAAGTTGTGGATGTGTCACTATTTCAGAGACAAGCAAGCAACAAGAACACACCAAGCTCATGCAACAACAGCCAAATTTTATTGTTGGGCACCCCCATTTATAGGGGCTTCAAACTTCCTGCACTTACACACATGACTGGTTAGGGATCTTAGCTCTGCCCAGCTCAATAGCTGATGATATGGATGCATTCATGATTCAAAGGGATTGGCTGGGGTAGCCTGTTTCAATTTGAATCTGACCTATCATTAACATACCCAGGGACTTGTTTACTTCTATTTTCTAACAAGCTAGGCTGGTGAAACTGGTGTGTGTTATGGCCAGTTTATCAGTGCAGCTATAGACCAGCTGTAGCTGTCACATGGATTTCCCATTAGTGTTCAAGGTGAGGTTGGATGGAGCTCTCAGCAACCTGGTCTAGTGGAAAGTGTCCCTGCCTATGGCAGGGGGGCTGGAAAGGGATGATTGTTGAACTTCCTGCCTATCTAGGCTGTTCTATGATTCTATCAATATCTAGATGTTACACGGAAAGGAGAAAAACTAGTGCTTAAACATACAGATATACTGCCCACAAGTCTACCAAAGGCCCTGGGGAGCTTCTCAATGACACACAGCCATGCCCTTCTCTGCAGAAATACCCGACTTGCTCACATTAAAAAAGCGTGCATTTCTTTCGCCAGAAGCAGGACTGCCACTTCTGAGAGGCAAACAATCAAACAGTGATTTCACAAGAACCTTCCTGAAATCAAGCCTAAGGGAATAAAGGAAGTCTCTGCCAAGATAAAAAAAAAATATCTACTGTTAGTAGCTACTAAATAAAAACCCAATAAATGTAATAAGTCCTACGAAGTTGTGAAGCCTGAATGCCCCTTTAACCATGTGGCTTATAAGGTTTATTTTGCATAGTAAATTTATTTGAGTACTCAGGTAGTGGTGTTTAGATTTGTGGTTTTGCTTTGAAATTCTCTTAAATCTGCCTTTGCACATTATAGTAGGGACACACAATGACACCTGTTCTTCTTCCACCATAGCCCAATCTTTATTGCTCACAGCTTATATTTATATGGTTATCACAAGGCACCGTGTTTAATTCCAATTGGTTAGGAACTCAGTTCACTGGTTGGTAATGGTGAGTGTACATGTCAATCAAAACTCTTCTCTCTAAGAATGTTTACATACTTTTTCTACTGATTCTCATGGAATGGATCCCTTGTTATTACAGTTGCATTTGTTTTTCTCCCCAAGAATAGTTGGTTATGTTAATGAACTTTTCATTCTCAAGATGTTTTTGCACGGGAACTTATCAGGCTAGCTGCTAGCTATAGTTAGCCAAAGTAATAAGGCCTGAGCCATGATTTTACAAGGCCTTTCTTTTGTAAGGTCTTGCCTATATATGCCATTTGCACTTCTCTTTTTTTTTTTTTCTGTGGACTGCATAAATTGACTCTTAAAGATCTGCTGGTCATTTCTGTAGTAGTTCTGTTATTCACATATTTTCTCTTGCAACTTTATTGCAACTCCAAACATGACAGAGACCCACTGCTATTCCCAAGGAGGTATGAAGACCCTGCCCCATGCTTTGTCAAGGTCTGTATAGACACCTCAGGGAAAAGAGAGATGTGTTTCCTTTGCCTCCCACCCTGTGAAGACTGTCTGCCTTTGCTTGGCAAGAGTGCATCCCCTTTAATGATGTTCCCTGAACCATCTCCTAGCCCCTAGACTCAAACTCTCCTTCTTAAGCTAGGCAGCCTGTGATGGACTACCTGAAATTGCTTTTAACAGCACTTTTGCAGCTGAGATTCTGCATGAGAACTGTGGTGTATCAAGGAAGATGTTTCAAAAAAAAAAAAAAAAAAGCCTGTATCTCACACTGTGGGAGCAGGAGTTATTTTTGAGGTCCTTTGACCTTAGGACTGCAGAATTCAACATTTTGGTCAAACTCCCTGTTGAGGGGCAGAAAACCAATGATTATACTGTGACTACTGTACTGTATTAGTGGATGGTGCTGATATAATACAGCATCCATTAAGAATACCTTTGAAGTATTGTCCAGAAGAAACTCAGGGTAACTGAGGTAATATTTGTAGGACTTTAAAGGGAGTGTGCAGGTATCTGAGGCAGTAGTAACAAAGTAAGCTTTACCTATGAAACTCCATGGAGTGAACCTCAATAATGTTCCCCAAGCTCTTCCCTTAAATTTTCCTTTTGTCTCTAAATTCTGTGGCTCTTGCTGAAAAATTCCTACAAAGAAAGGGTCTTAAAATACTTCCATCTGTGCTAACACCTGAAATAAAAAGGTATCTCAGGAGGTAATTGCAACTGAATATCCATATCAAAAGAATCTGAGAGATTTCTGAACTTTAGTTGCCTATTCACATCATATCATGGGCCTTTCACAGAATGTAATTGTGAAATGGAAAGGAGACCAAAAGGAAACATTATTTTTCTATTATCTTTGCAATGCCTTTTAACAGAGAGACAAATCTAGTTTTTCAGTTGGGTGGGAGCTGCCATTTTGAGTCAGCTAAGACAGTCTTTCAAAGTTAATGTGTGCTCACACTGTCACCCAAAAAGCTTCTAGTGTTTTTTTACTTCCCATTGTATAAAAGTTCATCAGTACGAGACACATAACACAATAAACTGCTTTGCCACAGAGACAGACAACAGACTCTTAATTCCCAGATTTTTCATTTGTTCTTGAGCATTTACAAGACTGTAAAATCTTTGCAATTGGACTCTCCTAGTTTCTCTGCTTTCCACAGTATGGAGCATTCCACCAGAATCAATCTATATAACATTTAGCAATCCCTACAAAAAATCTGGTTGTGATAATGACTTATAAATAGGTTTGTTTGTTTCTGAGTTCTAATCTTTCCTGACACTCCTAGGATATATTCAATTTCCATGACAGCTAGGTGTTCTCTTCCTGTCTCCATTTTAACAGGTATTTTTCTCCAATTTTTTATGCTTATAGTTTCAAGGTATACTCCAAATATTAGAACTATCATAAAGAATTTCAGGAACTGGAAGCACTGGGGTATTGAACATATAATAAACAATTATACTGCAAATTAGTTAGTTGCAGAGCTATCTTCTGCAGTCTCTAGGGGAGCATTAGCAGTTGCAAACCTATATTTAAGCACACCTTTTACTCAGCTGCCAAGGTCATATTTATGGAGCTGTGATGGATGGCTTAGCTATGCCTCTGCCAGCATTTCTTTCTGTGAGTTATAAGGGATGGTTGGAGAAGGCATCACTCACACTTGTCAGCAGGCACCAGGGGCTCTGGAAGGAAGGTTGCTCTGCCACCCTTCCACTGCATACTGGCTCCATTCCACAGAAGTGCTCCCTGAGGGTGCATCATCTACTCTCCATTCAAGCTCTTGGTAAATCAGGTCATTTGCTGCATAGTGCATACAGCATATCAACACCAGGAAAACACCAAATGCTCTCCAGGTACAAATATTTACTGGCTGTGGGACTGAATTCAAGTATTTGGATGGATATCAAGAATTAGCCAATTTTGCAAAGATCTCATTTTGATGGGCTGGAAGACCAGTGAAGAAATAGAAGGTGCTGCAAGAAATAGGGAAGAGTAATCTGAATTAACAGTTTGCCATGAGAACAGATACTAAATTAAAACTGCAGTATGAGGACACAAAGCTGTTTGCATGACATTTTGGAGTGAGAATTACAATTAAATAAGTACTTTTGGTGAATTTCAATCATGTCTTGTCTCATTAGAAAAGGACTCTGAATTGATTTTTATAGGAATATGAAGTTTAAGGTCTTTACCCTCATGAGTTTTGCATAATAACATTTGGATTCAGATGGAAGAATCGTTCCTTGATTGTTCCTATGTCATTTGCTTCTGAAAAATTCTGTTCAGTACCATCCCACTGTGAATAAGCTACACACACCCCAAATAAGCACTGATGATGCTTACTAAACACTATCAAAACTTAGTGTATGGAAGAGTAGAGTAGGATAAGGATTCTCAACAGAAAAAAAAATAATATAGAGTGCATATCAGATCTTAAGAGTCAAATTCTCTGGACAAGGCAATATATCTTCACTGGCAACCAGAAAGCTATATCATGTAATTCTGCCTAAAACCATTGCAAGCAAGCAAAAGAAAAAAAAAAAAAAAAATCGCTCTCAAACAGTTCTAGGAAACTGTTCATCTTTCTGACAGAAAGTTGTCCCCATTTTCTCCTGTGTCTGAGCTCTCTCATCTCTGGCCACTTAATGGTCTGACACAACTTCCTCTGAGTTAGTGTTAGTCTAAAGATTTCCAGAGAGATTATCCTCTGATCACAGACACTAGTACTTTCATATATATCTTTGATTTGCTTTTACTTTTTAAGATAGATCTGCTGTCAAGTCAAAGTCCTTTCACTGCACAGCTCAAAGAATGTCATACTACAAAAATGAAAAGAAAAAGTAATTTTACAGGACACAGAATTATTAATTTTAGAGTAGATTATAAAAACCAGACTAATAAAATAATTCAGTCTTCTGATGAAGAATATGGAAATAAGAAAATGAAGAGAAAATAGGAAAATTTGCTAATTTAGCACTCTAAATTTTCAAAAGAAGATTTTGACATAGAGAAAAAAAAAAAAATTTAATGAAAGTCACTCATGTTTCTCTCTCTCCCCCCTTAAAAAAGAACATGTCTAGAAGCTTAATGCCAGTTGTAACTGAATATGATTAATTTAATCTTTTTATGTTAGCAAGAAAAGGGAAGGCATAATTAGTTCATTATCCTCAGATAATCTGAATTACTCTAGTTTGTGATAAAATGTCAGAATTTATCAGAAATACCATTTTTAGAGCAGGATGTTTCACAACTTTCAGACCCTCTAGAGGTTACTAGAATGGCCATTTTCTCAGGAAAAACAGTGCAAAAATAAATTACAGCATAAAATTGGATTTTCTTAACACAAAAATTAGTTGAAGACAGAGATGAAAATAAAAATATGTGTAAAATGGTGAGTAGGACACAGAGATGCAATATGCATTCACTCCATTAAGAGCATACTGTAGATGTGTTATGAACATGAAGACAGACAAACAACAAGCACAAGAGAGAGTATCCTGGACCTGCCCTGTCCCCTCTGAGTAGACCTGGAATTAAAAAGATATTAATTTAGTGTTACCATGCTTGTGTTCAGGGAAAGATATTGGAGTATTTCAAGGAAAAGCAACAAGATCTTAGAAATAAAAAGTGTGCTATGTAAAAATCATTTGACAAAATGCTTTGTCTTTTTATTACTCTTAGTTTAAGTACACGTATACATATATCCAGAAAAAATATTCATGTCCATTGTATAGGCATATAGGGAAGAAATTAACAATTTCCATAATTTAAAATAGATGTTGTGCAAAATTGACCCACAAAGATATCCTGTGCTAGCCATCTAATGTCAGCTGGGTTGGTGGGGGGTGCAGTGACCTCCTGCACCTCCACAGCCGCTTTTGGATTTCAGCTTCTAGCCTTTGAAAGGACTGGTTGAGTGAAATCAGATTTTCAGGCAACACAGAAGAAAGAGATGGAACTTCATATCTACTCTCTTCAGGAGGTTTAATTCAGCTCTGTCCTCCAAGAAATCCCTGATACAAATGCTGCTGGGGTCACAGAGAACTGACCTTTTATCCCCTGCAGGTCAGGGCGTGTCGAAGGGGAAAACCAATGAGAAACACAGCATCTACCTGAAAACTGGAGGCATTCTGGGGTCAGTTTTTTACCTCACCATACCTGTAGAGGTGGCTACCCAGGGTCTCTCCCCCAAGGTGGGGGCAACAAGCTGTAACTTAAAGGCTCTCTTCCCTCCAGGGAAGAATGGCCACATCGCTGACTGGACTCCTGGCCACTACAGCCATCTATCTTAAACTAATGGAAAAGAGGATATCATAGATAGGAAACCAACAGTCTGAAAATAATGGAGTGTCCTCTATCTTTAATACTTCTAAGCTTAGAAAAGCACAGGATCATATCAGTGGGCCTATTTCCCAAGTCAGTTCTGAAATACAGAATGAGATTTCTTAAAAAGACTAATTTTTATCTTCTAATTCTCTCTCATGTACATAAATCAACTCTGTTCATGGGCGCTGTCAGGGAATACCTGCTCCCCAGCATGGGATACACCAGGAAATGAACCAAATGCACAAGTCAAGGCATCTGTTTTCTGGTGCAGGCTGGGCACCCCAACAAAGTGCATCATTCCTGATTCTCCATTCTGGCAATCAGTTGCAGAGTGCTTGTAGTTTTTCTTTACTTGATCACCAGAAACAGAGGCCAGAGATCAAGAGCTTCTGCAGTCTAAATAGAAAAGCCATAAAGTGTGTAGCAAAAAGGAAATCTTTTCAGTCACTGCTGGGTAATAATAAATGTTGAAAGCAATATTTTCAAAGGATGGGGAAAGTTAGAGCTGAGGTGGAAAAAAAATCTTGGTTTTTTTTCTCTTCAGGATCAGTACTCTTTTATATGTCAGACTCTCCACCTGTGCAAAATATCTAATGATTTTTGCATCCAAAGATCTCTCTTGTTAAAATAGAAAATTGCAACACCATGACATCTGCATTTCAAACACTAGATTACTTCAAAAAATAATGGAAAATGTAAAGTGTTTGATAAGTATTATGGATATAAACAGTCTTTCAATTTTAATCCCAAAGTTTATAATTAAAAATTGCAGGGTTTAGCCTTTGGGTTTTTCCTGAAATTGTTATTTCTGACTATATACCAAAGGGTCAAGATTTTCAACAGAAACATATTTGATTAACCTTTTTCCCTCCCACTCTTATTGCTTTTTCCCCTGAGGAAAAAGTGAAAAAGCAAGCACACAAGAAAATGTTTGCTCAGCTTCACTCTCAGCAAAGAAATTAAAGCCAAGAGATTTTGTAAAATTGCCTAAGATATCACTAGAAGCTTAGATTAAACCACAAGTCTAAATTCAAGGGGTGGAAAAGAAAATGAAAGACAATGTTTTAACTAGCAACTACCAATGCAAGAAAAGGCACAACAAGCAGAGCAGAGAATGCATTGTTTGTTTAAACATTAAAGACATTTGGGATTTTAGACAGACAAACCTTAGTTATATAACATCTTTGAAATTCAGGTGACATAATACTCAACTTCTGAGTTTCAGCAATAGTACCTACAAGATTAATTGCCCTTCTCAATTACTACAAAGAGCAAAGGCCCAGAGAAGAAATGTTTTGTTAGAATTGGTAGTCTGTCTGGGATGAAATTTGCATGATTGTTTTGTCATCTGCATTAGAATCTGCACTAATGGGTATTTAAGAGATCTCTTGGGTCAGCAGGAGCCTCAAGGTACTTTATAAGGAAGAGGGATCACGGGAACCTTAGACTAGTTGACATGTTACCAATAAACTAGTAAATAATTATATTCTAAAGCAAGCTTTAAATTGCTTCCCTGCAATTGTTAATCTCAATACTGGAATCTATGGAGAATTCATATTAATGTACTGTGACTAATATTCAGCACTTTTTCTTAAAGCTTAGTATTCCTTCTATCTGTTCCTTGGCTAAGTCTGATTATCAGTGCAAAAAAAATTTCCAGTTCCAGCTCTCTGCTTTAATTCCAATTATCATATCTTTATATCATGAAGTGAGACTCCCATTTGTGGCATCTATATTCTTTATAAAAAGCAATTTCTTATGACTCTCAGCACCTCTCTCAGCTCTTATTCTCGGCATTAGTACCAAGGGAAATTATTTGCCTATACTTCAATTGCATATTTTTTCTAGCATGCAAAAAGAAACCAAATCTCCTGAATTATAATTGTGTGATACAATCACAGATTGTTCCTTTTACCTTATTTTCCTCCTCACCACCAATGCAAATTTTGAACTTGCTTTGAAGAACTTACCAAGACCCAAGGCATCAAGTCTGGACTCAAATGTTCCTCTTACCCATTTAGCTTCACAACAATTTCTCTTCTCTCCTGGCCAGGTATGTTTTGCATCTTTTGTATCATTTGTCTTCATAATTATTACACAGAAAGTCAATGTAACAATTTTAAAAGCATTTTTCCTATGGGGAAAACTCACCATTCAAAAGGCATTACAATTTATACACAATTATTATCAATCCTAAACTGAATATGCAACCTCTGTGTTTGCTGGTTTTCCAGTATCAGGTTTGAGAACTACAAGACATAGGAATCACAATTACCATCATAACAATAAGCATCTATACACCAAAGAAAGTGTTCAAGATCAAGCTGAATGAGTCCTTCAGCAACATGATCTGAAAGAAAAGTGTACCTGCACATGACAAAGAGGGTTGGACTAGATGATCTGTAAAGATCCCTTCCAACACAAACACTATGATGGTCACAACATTTCAAAGCCTATTCCCCTTGGATCCTCAGAAACCTCAGCTCTCTTAAACATAAGGACTATTTATCCTCAGAAAAATTTACTTGAGAAAACACACATCCATTTCTATTCAGCTTAGCCTGTAGTATGCTGGCATATGAAAAACTGTGTTTTTTGTCTCATCCTGGGGTTGAGAAGTATACAGATCCAGAAGTCACTTAATATTTTCTGCTATAAGCAAGGTTTGCACATCATCTTAGAGCTCCCAGTTTCCACTCTCGCTTTCATCTCTCTTCTAGTTAATGGCGTGGAAAATGAATCTATATTTTCCCCAGGTTTTAAAACTACTTTTATAAAGGCAAATTAAATAACTCATTTTTTAGGCTTCCCTATAAATTATAATTTCTATTGTTGTTATTTATGCTTTCTCAGACCCCAGTCTGATACACACAGCACCTACAGAAAGCTTTGAACACTGCTGGCACATTATTTACACTTTTAATGGCATCAGACTTCTTAAACAGAAAACATCCAAAGCAACAGCATTCACCTCTCTCACATCCCATCATTAGACAATCATTAGATATAATTTAATGATTAAATTATATTAATCATTAAATAATCTCATTATCAATCATTAGACCTAGATCATCTATAATTCAAGATGAAGCCTCAGGAATTGAAATGGAAAAAAAGACAACAAAACCAAACAAACAGAAATAACTAAAAAAGCCAACCAACCAAAAAAAAAGAAAACCCAAAAACTGAGAATAATATATTTTTCACAGACTGATATTTCACAAAATAAGACAGAAAACATAGGGGTCTTTTCCCTCACTCAGGAAGTAAAAGTAGAATGCCTTTTTATTCTTCCTTTCCAGTGTCTTAATTCCCCATTTCTTTCACTCTCCAGTTCTTCTTCTGTCTCTGTCTCTTCCCCCACAGCCCACTTGTAGAAAAAGGAGAATGACTTAACCCAGTCCTAAAGAACTAAGGAAAACCAAGAAACTTCACACCTGGCAGACAAGCAGGAAGGAAGCTGTTTCACTGCTTTCCCAATCAAGAAAGAAGACTTGTGAATAAACTGAAGCTCTCCTGTGGAATTTTGAACATTGTGAACAGTTCTTATTCAACATTTGTGTCAGCAAATTGGAAGTTTCATAGTTCCATTTAAAATTCTTGCTTTACTGCAATTCAAAATATTAAATTGTTCTTACCTTCATAATTAAATTAGCATCACAGACTACTTGAAAACTAGTTAATTTTTACTTTTTCTTTAAAAAAAAGGACCCCCAGGACACTTACAGGAAATGGCAAGAATTCAGTTTGGAATGCTCTGCTAATCTCAGTTGTTGCTAATTTTGATCAATTTCAATTCAGTTTATGCTTTAAAAAAATTCAAAACAACTGATTATAATTACATACCACATGATCATAGCTGGTAAACGTAGGGGAGAGTTCAAAAGTGAAGAGAAATGGGCTTTTATGTGGATAATGTGTAGTTTGCTAAAAAAGATGTCTCAAGAATTTTATCTAAATCCCACACAGAACTTTATGCAAATTTCAAGTAAAAAGGCAAGGAAGAATAAAACTGTTATATATGCAGACATACATAAAACAGTCTGTCAGTCTTCCTCTCAGTAAAACTTGTGCATTACTAAATTTCTCAAAAAAAATCTATCACATTTTTTCCAAAAATCAATAATTTTAAGTTTTCATTCAATCTCTTAGTCCTATATCTTCTTCTAACCCGTCTATTAGTAGCTGAAGGGAGAAAACAATCAGAGACTTTTCACAGCTACTGATCTGCAGTAAAATTTGCATTAAAAATCTGCAGTCCTTTGCAACACAAATCAGGTTTTTACCTGTTACAATTATGTCTCTACTGTTTGTGTATTGAGATCAGTGCAAGTGAATGATATCAATGATATGCTACCCAAGGGAAAAAAGCAAGAGTAGAAAGACCTTTACCTCTTGTTTCTTTCAAACTCCTGTGAACCTTGGGCCAAAATCTATCTGGGAAAAGCACTTGCTTAGATCAGCCAACATGTAATCCCAGTACTATTCCAAAAAAAGGGTCAGGTAGTAAGGTGTAACTCCCTAGTGCCTAAAACTCTGCACCATCTGTCTTTCTAGCATCCTTTAGAGGTTTTAGAACTGCTGGATATAAGTTACATATATATGTATATAATATAACATTGCATGAGCGCGATGTTGGCAGGATCAGCTGACACATGTAATCACTAGGAAAAAAACTTGTGTACACTAATGCAATAGTCCCATTGCTCATTTTAGTGACAAAACAAGCTCCAGGATCTCTCCAAATTCTAGTAGGTTCTTTCTATACTCATCAAAAAAGCTCTGGAAGCCTGGCTCTCCAGGACAGCAATTCTTCATTCTTTTTCCATCACATTAATTTTTCTTCTGTGTTTTAAATGTTTCTCAGCCTAATCATTTCTCCCTTAAATTCTGACAGATGTAGGACTACATCTCTGGTTTTCTCCACAGTTTTTCTTCAGCTGTTCAAAGACCATCCTCCCATCCTTTAGCTCTTATCAGCTCTGGATATCTATTCAATATATGAACTTTGTCTTCTTCCCCAGTAAGTTTCTCCAGATCAAAAAATTTTACTGCAATATCTTTCAGAAATCAGAATTTCCCTTAAAACACTAAAAATTTATACTTTTCCCCACAGACCAGAATCAGAAATTTTCTGATAATCTCAACATTTCAACATGTGGGAAAAAAAAAAAATCTAATCATCACTGTTGACCAACACTCTTGTGTACACCTTTCCCCAAATCATGAAAACATTAAGTGGAAGATTGAAAACATAGTCAATAACTAAAACTAACCACACTGCTCTACTATAATAAAATGTTACTGCATTGACATGAATCCCAAATTTCGTGATGCCAAATTTTTAATTTTTTTTTTATTTCTGGTGTCAACTTTTAAAAGCACTCAGGGCAGCACCTACGTCTTCCATTCCCTTAAGATATCCTGTCAATCCCAATTCTGCTTCAGCTTAGAGGGGCCCCTGTTCAGTGCTCCAGCTGCTTCTGGTAGCAGCACTGGAACAGGCTCACTTGTTGTACCTCTGGTTTATAGTTTATGTGATCCCACAGTGATCCCATGGCAGCTGAGCATCTGGAAGCCCAGTTGAACATCTGCAAGTCTGTTCTTTGGCACTGAGGAAGGCTAAACCTTTTTCCAGCCACTAGGTCCAGTCCAGATTGAGAGAGAGATGGACTGGCTGACAGCTCTTCTTGCTGCAGCTGCTGGCTGTGCCTGCCTCAACAAATCCCAGTGCTGGAAGAGACACTGTCATGATGTGCTTTGGTGCCAGTACTGGTGTTAATGTGATTCCTCTCAAGACCAAACCATTGCCCAAGCACTTGCAATTTTTTCTAACTTTTCTCTGATTTTTCATGCATCAAGTGCTTGTCTTGTACAATAATCACAAGGTAAATTTCATTAACAGCTCTAGGTTTCTAAGAGAAGTTTCTGTTCCTTCAATCTTTAATCCCAAACTGACTTGGTGACAAGAAGTAATGAGAGAGCATGCAAGCTCTTGTCCCTTTCAGCTACAGTAAGTCTTCAGTAATTCTGATTTCTAGGCATTGTATACAGCAGCATGAAAACTTCCCTTCACAAAAGCATGTCTTCTCAGGCTGGAAGCTGTGTCCTTAATAAGATGTTGTGGAGGTGGTAAACTGACCAGCAGTGTGACCACTCTCCCCTGGAAGGGAAGCCCTTAGGATCCAGCTTGCCACCCTCCCTCTGGGGGAGAAACCCTGGTTAGTAGCCCTTGCAGATGTGGTGGGCAAAAGAAGTCACCTCACAGCATGCTTGCAGCCCATGTAGATTCCAGGTATCTCATTGATTCCTCCCCTTTGTCCTGCCCCCAGCCCTCAGGGATAAAAAACTGTTTTCTCTGAATCCCTAGCTATTCATTCTGGGATTTCTTGGAGGAAAGAGTTGATTAAAAACCTCTTGAGTGATCTATTATGAAAGCTCTGTATCCTTCTTCTGCATCTCCTCAAAGAGCTGTATGTCACTCAAAAGCCCCCTAAGGGTTCAGAGCTGGAATCATAGAAGTGGCTGCAGAGGTTCCTGGGCTTCCAGGACATCCTCTTCTCAGACACATCACTCGGAAAGTCGCAGCACCTGACTACGACATCCAGCTGCATCAGCACACATTGAGGTGGATGCCATTTCTGTCATAAGGTAAAAAGATTCTTTGTCCAAATAAAGACAACTGCATCATCTTTGTGGAAAGCTGTGTCTGGGAATCAGAGTCAAACTGAAATCCAGTGCTCTTAACGATATCTGGGAGTTACTGGTTTCAGCACCAGCATGGCTGTCATCATTATCTTCAGCTTTTTAAGCCCTTGGGCCCTTTTGCTAAACCACTTTCTCTGTGTCCAGAGCTGGAAGGCAACTAGGCCAGTAGTCAGTGGCAAATGAAGCCCAAAGCTCTCTGCTGAAAGTTTCAGTCACTTGAGATCCTTGACACAAGCTGGTAGTGGAGAAACTAACAAGCAGAAAAGCAGAGCTCACTGATGCTTTCTCCCTATACTACTACTATGTAGTAAATAACATATAGAGATATCAGCTTTTTTTTTTTTTTTAGCTTCACAAACTTTTGCAGGCTAGAGCAGATTTATAAAGCAAGCATTAAATCCTAAACCAGGAGAGAACACCATGATGCAGGTACAACGTGAGAAGTTCAGCAAGGTGCTTTTCTCACAACTGTGTTGAGACTGACCAGAATCCCAACTCTTGTCTCTCCTCACCCATGTAATCTGCTATATAAAACACAAGAGATGAGTGGGGACAGTTGATTTTGGTCAGATACCCCTTACTTTCTCCCACTTACATGCAACTTACACTAAGCCCTTAGTGCTTAATTGTGGGATCTAATTATGTATGAAACCACATTGATTTTACCTCCAAAATGCAGTCAGTTTTGGAACACTACATGCCTGTTTAGGGTAAATAAAAGCATGGACTTAACTGAAGCTGCTGGTCAAAATTAGGTGTGTATGGATATGCAGTGCCAAATCAATGATTTTGCCAGGATACCAGAATTTAGTCCTCAGCCACATGTCTTTTTAGACACGTAATAGTAAGGAATGCATCTCTTCTGAAAGAAAATCATAAAATCCAGTGTGAAAAAAAAAAAATTAAGCTTTGGTGGTTGGTTTATACTGTGTCAAGGTTCCTGCAAAGGAAAGGTACCATTCCTCTTTCCCACTCTCCTTGCTGATTGAAGAGATTATTTGGCCATGTTTAGGGAGAACAGCTTACTTCAAGGTACTTTCCAATTTCATAATTGAGATTAAACCTTGTCCACTGTAAAAAGGTTCTCTACATCCATTTAAACCCACCAGATAGGCACTTGCAGCCAGTCACAAGGAGGGAGGATTAGGGATGTTAATATTCAGCATGGTATCATAAAATCACAGAATTACAGAATGAATTGCATTGGAAGGGACTTGGAATATCATCTAGTTCCAAGCATTACACCAAGGGCTCAGATGCCATCCACTAGATCAGATTGCTCAGGGCCCCATCCAACCTGTCCTTGAACACTTGCAGAGATGGGGCCAACTTCTCTGGCCAACCTGTTCCAATGTCTTACCACCCTCACAGTAAAGAATTTCTTCCTAACATCAAATCTAAATCTCTTCTTTCTTGAGAAGAGTTCCCTCTTGTTCTATTATTATCTGCCCTTGTCTCTCTTCTTTCTAAGTTCCCTTTAGGGCCCAGAAGGCCTCAGTGAGATGTCTCTGAAGCATTTTCTTCTCCAGGCTGAACAACAAACCAATTCAATTTGTCCTCACAGGAGAGCTGTTCCAGTCCTCTTCTTATCTTCACGGCACTGCTGTGGATACACTCCAACAGGCTCAGTCTTTCTTGCACTGAGGACCCCAGCCCTGGGTGCAACACTCCAGGTGGAGCCTCACATGAGTACAGAGTAGAGGAGGAAAGTCACCTCTTTCCACTTGCTGGCTACTCCTCTTTGAATGTAGTGCAGGATACAGTTGGCCTTTTGGGCTCCAAGTGCCTACTGGTGGCTCAGTTACAGCTTTTTCTCCACCAGAACCTCCAAACCCTTCTCCACAGAACTGCTCCCAGTAAGTTCTTCTCCCAGCCTGAACTCACAACTGGGATTTCCCCAACCCAGGTGTAGCACCTTGCATTTGGACTTGAAGCTCATGAGCTTCTCATGGGCCCACTTCTCAAGTTTGTAAATAGTACTATGTGGGGTCCCATCTGAAAAAAATTCCCAAACCCAGACCCAGCTTTACACAAAGAGGAAAATCTGTGTGGAAGAATCAAGACTCAGGATATGCCCCACACAACACAAGGGTTCTATAACACCTTTGGAGGTTATGCTTTAAAATCCTTATCATGAAATAGACTGAAGGGTTTTATGAACCTGTATCTCACACACTGCAAGTAAATGCTACAACAGCTGGACTTCTATGTAAGAGACAGGAAGACATTTCTTCTTACTTATAGTTCCTTCAGCATGCTGAAAGAACATCCACAAAAGTCTGAGAAGATAAAGTAGGCAAGTGGAAACCCAAATACCTATTGAAATCATAAATGTTAAGAATAAAGGTATGAATAGTTGCACGCATAAAGGAAATGACAGAAATACGGGCATCTAGAGACAATAGGTTACAACTACCTGCCAAAAGTGGTTAGATTTTAGCATATGATTCAATTAGGAATATAACTTTCCCCATCCTCTTTCTTCTACTCATGTGAGGAAAGGGTTATTTATAAACACATTGCCAGCTGCAGAGAGCTTAGGATAGTATTGTAATAAGAATGTCTACCACTATGAGATCATTACAAAATCACGATACATAGCCAGTAAAGCTATTAGCTGTGAGATATGCATATGTGATCTATTGCTGGTTTATTTCTTGTTTTGCAAAACATAGGGATTTTTTTTGTTTGTTTTTTCACACTCAGAAAGCAATACAATAACACAGTAGAAATGGAGATCCATCGTAAGAATTTACGTGCAGGCTTATGAGATGGCTACAACAGGAGGAAAAATAAATTGTAGCTAATAGTAAGGTAAGTTCATATGCCAACAAAACCACTGTCTACAATAATGGATATTCTTATGCTTTGTTAAAAATTCCCTCATTTTGGTTTCTTTGGTTTTTTGGGGTTTTTTTCTCACAGTGGAGACATAAAAACATTTCAGAACATGAAATTTTGGTATTTTTGGTATTTTTTTTCATCCTCACTTTCAAAAACTATGGCAGTTGATCTTCTTCTTACATAAATCAGAACTGGATTATCATGTTTGATCTCTTTCAGAGATCAATAGCTTCTCAAAAGATGTCCAGATGAGTAGAGTAAATATGCCTGAAAACATCAATATAAGCTCTGATTCAAAGTAACCACAATTCACCTGAATGCTGTTTGACTGCCAGTTCCTGGGCCATTTTAACCTTGTACACTTTCAAAGTAATTTTTTTAAAATAGCTGCCCAGCTCAGCTTGTTCTATTCCACCTCCATTTCAGATTCTATTCCAAATCAGCCAGAAGACTTTCACAGAAGCTCAACAGCTGAAGTCAAAAATTCACTCCAATCTGTTGCTCGTATGTCAGTACAGTTCTCAGGTACTTCTTTAATTTCTGGTCTTTAATCTCACAGTTGACAGTTTCCCATTTCTTAACAAGCACAGTTTCAATCTTACATTTGTGAGTTTTACCAAGATAGCATTTAGAGAAAAAATTCACTTTAGAGGAACAAGTTAAAGTCAATACCAGTGTAGTTCTCAGCAAGCTCAGAAATGTAGAACACATGGTCTAAACACACAGGCTCCAAGGTCCTCATGGGTTAGTTCTGCATTACTTGTTTGGTACTCAGTCATGCTGAGCTGAGATGAAGTGGTGCTCATGAGAAAAAAAAGGAAGGTTTATTTGTAGAATGTTTTTTAAATAGCAACCTTTGTTAATCATGATTTTCTTAAGGAAAATTAACAGTGATTAGATGCAACATGGATAGAATGCAAAATAATGAAATTCAGAAAAGTATCTCATGATTTTCCTGATTTGAATGCATGACATTCACCTAATACTGTGCAAACTGACAACAAAGCCCATTAGCACTACTGTATGATCCTTTCAAGGACCCTATGTGTTAACCATATGGCAAACAACATAAATCACTATTCTGCTTTGGTTCCCTCTTCTTCCCAAAAGATGTTTCAGGGAGTGACATTCATGGTATCATTTCATTATAAATGATAATAATAATTGCACATCATCCTTATTATTCCAACCCAAGGAAAACAAAACAAACGAAAGAGACACAGGAAAACCTGATTGTTATTTCTCATACCAGAGATAATCAGAATTTGCTCTTCTTAGGATAGGAACGTTGAAACAGTATAAATCAATGAAATAAGTATGGACATCTTTCAGTGCATCTGTGAGGAAATAACTTTAAAACTGTGCATGTATTTTGAGAAGAGAATTTGCTGAAAGTATTTTCACCTTGGTATGACTTTCCTCCAATTTCCCTTTATACAAAGATTGATATTAGATCAGTGGATTCAGAGGATGAGCATGAGAAATCCAAGAACTCAGTAGGTGTTTTCCCCTGGAGTTGCTCTGCTATATACAAGAGTTCAGCAATGCTATTTACAGAATGTCTGTACACAGCCAGTAGTAGACACAATCTACCTGTATAACTAAGTATTCAGGAGTGTATTTGAGGCTTTTGCATTTAGATAGCTCTTGTTTATACCGGTGCTGTTCTATAACACTCAGAATTATGCAGAGATATATCCTCACATGGTAAAAATAAGATTAGCTTTAACAGGTTTCACCAGACTATAACCCAGGTCAAAGTGTATTATATAATCTATACAGCAAAGATCCAAAGCTCTGCAGATTTTGCTTTTTACAGGAACTCAGCATGAGCCAGTGGAAGTAACCAAGAACAGTAGAAAACATGCTAGTTATAACATTTTTTTTGACCTTGGTAAAGCAGACATGGTTCACACCACATTTGTCTGGAAATTAATCCACATAGTTTGTATGTTCTCCCACAGTGACTGCCTGGATCCATCCATCCTGCAGCTGTATTCTGTCTGATAGAAATTGCTTCACACCCCAATAAAACAGGTGTCTCATGAGTAGCTGTACCTGGTCCATCTGGCAGTAATTTAACAATGATGCTTTTATTATTAGCAATCTGTAATCAGTTCATCGTGTGATTGCCAGTCTGTCCCCCTGCCATTTTCTTGTGTGGTTTTTTTGAATGTTTTCATATTTTCAGTATGAAACCAGTCTTTTGGGCCTGATGCCTCCCATGTGCAACTGAGACTTAGCAAATGGAGGCTTATACAATGGGTCAAACAGCTGGCTTTGTGTTGCGTCAGTAGAAAATGTCTAATTACAACATAGTACACATACCACCACAAATGGCGACACATTTGTATTAAAGTGCCTTTGTTCAGGGGAGAATCCTATCATTTATCTAAATTGCTATCATTTTCCCTTTCTCCTCAGAGGTTTTACAGAATCTCTGAGCAATTTCAAGCTATTAGCCTACAGATACAGGCTTTATTCAATAGGACTGCTTTACTAGAGGATGGCTGTCTGCCTAGCTGTGTCTGGCACCAGTCAGTCATGTAAGGAATCCTGGATCCAGTGAGTATATGGTTCATCTCGTTTTGATTGCTATTCCATTCCCCTAGTGCTGCTGCCAATAGAGGTTGTAATTCCTGCCCAAATAATTTTGCTGTTCCTTATTTCTGCATAAAGTGTCTGTCTTTTTCTGGGTATGTTTTAATTTCTGGGGTTTATTTCCATTGCTGTCAAAATCTGCTTGATGCTGGACAGACTGATTCTCAATATAAACATGCAACTGGGAGAAATGTCTATGGGGAGAAGGATGAGTGTGAGGAAGGAATGGGTGCAGCTGGCCTTTATACATGCCTTTGCTCTTCATCCTGTCATAGGTGGTGAACAGTGGACATCTGCAGTCATTTCTTCTCCAGACTGTTCTCCTGTCAGAGTGCTGACAGATAAGATCAATCACATTACCTGTGGTCTTCTTGTCTGCCTAAATTAAGCTATTTGGGCTAGAGACTGATTTTACCTGCAGATACTGTACTAGAGGTAGCAGAGCAAGCATTTTGACACAGTTAAAATAAAAATATTCTCTAACATTTGGGCTCATTAAATATCTTCCAGGGTGTTTTGAAAGCTACTGCAGATGCTGAATTTCTACTTGAAGGGTCAAATATTGCTGCCTCCAAGAGAAGTTAGAATTAAGAGTATTGAGAAAGCTGGGAGAGACTTTCATGCTGCAAACAAAAGGTCTTCTAGAATAAACTGGAGAATGCAGCTAGAATTCCCTTTCTAACAATGTAGAGTATGGATATACAGACAGAACCTAGGGCTAGGGTTTGTTTTAGGGGAAGGGGTTAGTTGAAGGCAAGACAAGACAGAGGAACAGAGGGCTCAAAAGGTTTTTCAAAATTAAATGCAGGCAGATCACTAGAATAATCCCACTATCAATAATCTGGGAACGCACATAGGCTCAGCAGCAGCTGGCCATTATGTCTCTAATAAGTGTTAGAATCTGGAGAATGAGAAAACCAGCAATAGGGTCTAAATAGACAAAAAGGATAAGACTTAAGCCAGAACCTTTTGAAAACTCTGGGCTACTTTTTTTACCCTGGCTAAATAACCTAGCAGTAGCCTTAGCCTGCCATGACAGATTGAACTCTCACTATAGCTCCAGGCTTTTTCCTTGTCAGATCCTCCACTGTTACTTTAAATCTTCCTATGAACTGAGACATAGCTCAGGACTCCTGCCAAACACCTCCACTTAATGGCTTCCCAGGTGTAAGGTGAGATCTAGACTAGAGGTAACATTCAGCAGAAGTGAAAGCTAGAGGAGACAGCTTCTCCGTTAATGGAGTTCTGATGCCACAATTCTTTGCAGTACAATGCTTGGAAGGATTTAGGAGAGATTTCTCTTTCTTAAATACAAGTTTAATTTAGGATTATGCTTCTGAGAAGACAAGCAGGACCTGTGGTAATAGAAAACTTGACTGTGGTTTTCAATTCTCCTCCTAGCATCATTATCTCCAAGTAATATATTAAGCATTTGTGCACCTCAGTCTCAGACAAGGAACTGAGATGCTGAAAAACACCTAAAGAGACAAGACAGAGTTTAAGAGGCCCATGAAAGTGGTATTTGGGTCTTGGACTCAGACATTTCTCCCAACTACACATTGTCCAGGCACTTGAAGACAGTCAGGCCTAAATCCCTGATTCTATTCTACGTTCAGGTAAAAATGAAGAGTTTAAAAAAGGAAAATCCCTGGGCAGCACTAAGAACATGGTTGAAAAGACTGGGAAAACCTAGGAGGAATTCCCAGTCCTGTTTCATCTGAGGGGTAAGGTTCACATTAGGATCAGTTCTCTGTAGGAGAGAGAGCAAGAGCAACATTCAAAAACTGCCTACTCATGAACCGAGAGCTCTTGTTTATGTCTCTTTCAATGTAAATACTCAGGTATTATGTTAAAGAGTACCCTTCCATGAACCAGTCTCCAACCTTTTGGGAATTTTTGTCTACACACTGATACCTGAGAAATTGCTGTCTGACCCTTCTAGCCCAAGACCACTTCTTCCCTACATTTCCAGGCTGTAGTTACCAAATTACATTTTATTTTAGCTACTGCAACCGGCAAGCCACCCTGTTTCTCCATGTCTTCATGTCTTTTCTCCTGTTTATTTAGCTACCCTACCTATTCTCAGGCTTTGCAGAGCTCTCTCACACATCTGCTACTTCTCTTACACACCCAAATTCTCTGCCCTTTCCTCAGCTTATTTTCCTAATGTGTGGACACTCCCCTCATGCAATCTCTGCTCATTTTCATTCACAACCTTTTAGTCCAGAGGACAGATTTTCTATTTAAGAAACTTCTGGCATCATTTTTCTTGTCCTAAAAGTGCTTTTATGCTGTTTCAGAACTCTGATTCAAAGCACCATGTTTCCTTACCATTGCTACTAAGAACAACATGCACCAGAAGGGGATTTACTACTGAAAAATTACATAGATTTTCATTATTCATATATTCATCTTTGCAAACACAATGGATAACTTAATTAGATATGTTATGTTTACTTCTCTGCACCCCAACATGTTCATATAATAAAGTCATGAACAGAAAAATGCTTGAACATTGGAAAATGTTTGTATTTAGTTTTCTTCAGGAAACCTGTAATTATAAACAAAGTAAATTTCCTTTCTTAGTCCAGCACTTGTGTGCAGTTTTTTCTGGACGTGTAAATGGGCAAGTGGTCAAGGAGCTCCAAAGTCCAAGGCTGAGATTTGTGCAATGTCATAAAAGTCTTGTGTGATCTTTCATCCTCATAGATGAAACAAAAGAACATTCTAGTCTCATAGAGATGATATGGGATACTTAAGTACAGTTTCAACAAGGGCCACAAAAGCATCTAATAGATTGGTAAATTACAGACAAACATACTCACCCATTGTTTCATTTGATCTATTTTACAAGACTGAAGCAGGGAGCTTTCACAGTTCTAAAGGTAAGATCAGACACACATAAAAATAAGTTTTGCATCTGTACTGGCACTATCAGGAATAACATTTTTATGAGAAAATCGTAGATACTTCAAAATTAGAGATACAAAAGACTATTGAGGTAATCCGGTCCATCCAATGAAGGATTTCCAATGGAATCCATTATCCAGTATCTTTATCCAGCCTGCTTTCTGACTTAAGGTAGAAGGTGATCTCCAGATGAGATCATAAATATTATTTTTCCCTGTGGGAAAATAAACTTTCCTGAGCATGTCTCAATCAATTCATTAATTTCCAACAAGACACTCTGCCCAATTTTTTCCCAACAATATGAAGCAGATGGCCTCATCTGAAAGCTAGTGACCGGAAGATATGCATTTTTTTCCACTTACAGGTCAACCACTCATCAGTGACCTTTTAAAGAAAAAATCTAAATGCTGACAAAATTTGCCTTGTTTAAGGAAAAATGAAAATATTTCAAGTGACTGGTTCAAACTATTGTTCTAAAATTACCCTTCAAATCAATTAAGCACTTAACAATGTAACAGCATTCTGTTTCAGCCCACCAGCCATCTGTAGCCTTATGTGACAGTTAACTCAGGCTGCAGCCAGCTCCTGGATTCCCTTTCAAAGGTCTGCCTGGGCCAACAGCAGTTTGCAAAGGAGGGTGAATTTTTCCAAAGGCAACTGGCCAGCTTCCCCCAAGCATCTTTTCTATAGCACATTAATGTCTGCATGGCCATACAATGCAAGATAGACTGAGTGGACTAAGAGATAGAGGGCCTCCCAGACATAGACTGTTCTTGCATTTCACTCCCTATTCTAGCCTCAAAAACATTCAACAAAAATAGTAGTTGTGCATGGATTGTATTCATTACTTTACTCATGACATCTAACCATAAAAAACATATTTCAAGTCATTTCTCAAGTCCTGCTGACTGCAGGCAGGTCAAAATACAGAAATTACTTTCTCTAATGATAATATTTTTTCCTTGAAATCCCTGCCTGAAATTCCTTTGTGTTGTCTTACCATCTCATGCTGAATCCCTCTGCAGTGTTGATGGACTTTCACGTCCCCATTTTCCCTCTACTGTGTGTGATGCTACTGTTGAAGCACTGGGAGCTTTTTTGCTTCTGATTTATTATACGTTAATGGTGCAGATTCTCAGCTTTCTGAAAAAACCAAAAGCATTTGGCAGTCTCTCACTGCACCATTCAGTTCCAGCTGGTCTGCTTTCCAGAACAGTTTATCCAGCTGTTTGTTGACAGATACATTACCACAAGGCATAAGAAAAGTCCTCAGGAGAATGAATAATAGATGGGTAAGAATAAGTAGCTATAAATGGTTAATTTTCACAATGGAAAGATATCAAAAGTGGTCCTAAGGTTTTTAAAGTTATTTATGTGGTACAAAATGCTACTCTTAGGTCTAAACACCTTAAATCTCATCCAGTCCATTATGTTTGTATGCTTAGCAGGAAAGATTTATTATCCAAGAACTCTCACCCTAAGGCAGAATACCTTTTTATGGCCCTTCATTCAGAGTAGGCCAGGAGTTCAGCCTACGAAAGTGCACAGGCGGGATTTTACATATTAAGTTCCTGATTTAAGGTTTGTAACAGATTAAGTGACCTTACCCCATAGCAAACAATTTGTTTTGGAATAGATTTTTGACCAACTCTGATACTTTGGTGATGCAGTGCCAGGGGCGATTTGTTGGCTAGCCCTTTCCCAGACTGCACTGAGTGTGGCCACCCTTAAACTATAAACAGCCCAAGTGGTGGTAGAGCAGGGCTGCTCAGCTCCATAGCACCAAGGCTGCTGTCTACAGCACGTGATGAATTAGCACCTAGGGTCAGGGCAAGGATCAAAGAAGGGTCTTTTGTATGGTTTCCAAAGAGGTTTACTTCATTGAAAGGTCCAGGGACAAAAAACACATACACAATCATACAGCAATTTATATACAGGAGAGGATGAAGGGGAGGGTACAACTTCTAACCAGTAGGGGGGACTTTGGGGAGGAGTATAAGGCAGGGTGTACAGTTTTACAAGCCAATGGGAGAAGCCAGGGGTAGGGAACAATATACATAAACCAATGAGGCATCAAGGATTAGGAAATTGACAGGGAAATTTCCAGAATAAGGGGTAGGTACAAAATGGGATTGGCAATTCAATGGGAGGGAGAACAAGAACATTTGGGAACAAGGGGTAAGGTTTACAATGATTGACAGTATAGGGGAGGAGATAACTTGGGCTAAACCAAGAAAGCAGGGGGGAAACAGAACAAACCATTGTAAAGGAAAATTTTAACTTAAAAGAAAACACACTACAGCATTTTGGGGTTTATCATTCAACTAACCAGTTTTGTTTAGCACTTTCTTAAAGTAATTGAAGTACTTGGTTTCTGTGGTAACATACAATGCTATTCTAAAATCAGTTACATAATCTAGAAAGAGCATTGTCTTCTTCCAGTTTTCTGAAGAGTAATTTTATATGCAGCTTCATATAAAGTAATGTTGTATAATAATGAAGAATATATCTTGCATGCTTTTATAAAATTGCAAGTGTTCTTCATAATCTGTCAATATATCTCACTCTCACTAAATGATGTTTTCCACATATTATTATTGTGTGTTGAAATAAGAAAGTGCTCTCATCAGCAAAACCAGCAAAATCTGAATCAAAGTAAATATTACTGGCAATTTACAAAATCATAGAAAGTAAGAATATAGATCTCTATGTACAAATCCAGAGCAGTGTTTCAATCTGAAGGTAAATACAAACTGTTTTGCAAACACTAAGCATGATAAACGGACCTTTTTCAACTCTTAATGTATTTAGTTTGTCATATCCGTTGATTTCAGTATGTGATTTTGATAGATTAATATCACGATTCAGCATCCATGACTTCAGGACCAGGCCAGCAGGGAGCTGTGTGGCAAAATTAAAATAGGGACGGGTGTGACAAGGATATCCAAAAAGTAAGAGCATTTAATGGCAAGCAAAAATATCAAAAGGGAGAAAAAGCCATACACAGGGATGATCCTTGAAGACAGAACAATGGGACAAACAGTAATACATACAGTATGGTTGAGGGTACAAGGTCCAATGAAAAATGAGAACTGGAAACATAACTATATATGGAAAACATATCCAACCAATCAGAAACAAGAACTAGAAACATTGCTTAGTATGGAATAACAACATTAACATAATAATTCCCATGATACTCTTCTTCTCACTGTAACATAGCTAGCTGTTTTCCCTCTTGGTATCCTGCTTCCCATGGCCTTAAGTTGATGCCTCCTGTGTGATCAGTTGAGGCCAGCCCACTGTCCATCCTAGACAGCCTCCCACATCTCCCCCACTCTGCTGAACCATAAAAATTCTCCACAAAGATTCCCAAAAAACTTTTAACAAACAACTCACAAAGCACAGTATCAACATAAGTACAACAACAACTACAAGAATCAACAAACTCACTTTGATTAAAAATAAAACCCAACCAGATAAATTCTATTTTTTAAACAGTCCATCAAACCAGTCCTTGCCATCTTCAATTTTATCACATCTCACCAGAGATTTTCTGGCTCTATCACTTCAGCCTGCCCCAGGAGTGGGTCACATCCCAGGAGCAGGATGACCCGAGGTGTGACTAGAGCACTTGCTCTACAGCTTTTTGGCTGTCAGTCTGTGCTCTGAGGAGGCAAGGACGAGAGGGAGGTCTTTTGCATGGGATAACAGAAGATTCATTGCTCTGGGGAATCTTGGGGGCAAAAGACAGAAAATGCGAGCGTGCAACGGCTGAAATAGGGAGGTGGTTCAAAGGGAGGGTACAAAGCATCAGCTAATCAGAGCTATCCTGGGGAGGGTAAAAGGCAGGGTTCACAAAATCATCCTCCAATGAGGGAGGTGGGGGGGGAAGGTTGGGTCACATGGACTAATCAAGCATTGAAGTTGAGGGGATTTCCGAAGTGGAATTCCAAACATCCGGTGGGCCTAAAACAGATTAACAGGAGACTCAGGGTAGACTGACTATGTGAGGTGGGAGGACCTCAATTGGACCAAACCATCAACTTAGGTAATAACAGAACATACCATTAAAAAGAAACACACTGCAACACAATTTGTGGTTTCTTAATGCTTTCTTTCAGCAACTGAATGCTTCAGTATATAAATTCACTGTTATCAGATAAGTTCATGCAGCACATTCCCTCAAAGTCCAGGCAGCTATGTCCTTGTGCCATCAGCAGGAAATCAACTGCAGCCCTGTTTGGCAGTGTGTCATGCCTGATACTGTCAACAACTGTTAGTAGCTCTCTTAGGGCAATGGATGTAGCATTGGTTTGTTTACTTAACCAACACCCAAGACTGTCTAATTGTCTTAACACTTTTGCTGCAGCCACCCACAGTAACAATGTGGATGCTGTCATCCTTTTTGCCCTGTTCCAATAAGTAATTTTCTCATTGCAATCCTTTTTTAATTGGTGGGTAAACCTTTTTCTCTGTGCCAATGGTGATGCCTTCTTATTATGAATCATTGTTAGATGTTAGTAAAGTAAGACTCCCCAAGCTACACAGTCCACCCTTGATGTGTGAAGGGATGGTATCACCCTATGTCTGCAAATCAGAAATGTCCCAGGTGGTAGCTGTAAGGGGTGGCCACTTGAGTGAGAGGGTTCAGATGAGGTGTAATTGCACCACAAGGTCTTGTTCCTATAGATGGGGTTATGGGGGGAAACATCTCACTGGGTTATTTCATCTTCCTCTATAAGCTAAGGTTTCCCACCATTTTTTTCTCTTTAGTTGGGATTTTTTCCTGTAATAGAATTTAACACAAAAATCCATTTTAACAGAATCAAGGGCTCTAATTCTTGAGGTTCTAGTGATCCATGTGGAAGTCTAAGGGTCCAGTAGTCCCAGGCGTTTACAGGGTTGTAGACCCTTTTGTCATTGGGACTATTGTCTCACATGATAAGAATGGCATCCTCCAGTTGCCATGCATCCATTGGCAATCCTACCAAGCACGTGGAAAAGGGGTGGCAATAGAAAGACATAAGGTTTCTTGCTGTGTAATGTTGGCTAAGGTTACCCAAACATTCTGTTTCAGCTGCAGGACTATCCAGCTGCTGATGAGGAGCAAGATCTCAGATAGGCTGTACTCAAAGGTCATGTCAGGGAGTATGGTCATGCAAAATCTACAAAATAAAGCTAAGAAATTTGACAATAGGTAGACAATTAGAGGTTAGAGGTTATTGTCTGTAGATTTTAGGATGTTTCCTGTCTTTTCTTCAAGTATTCCCTGGATTTTTTTCTGTTTGTCATCTTGTGTTCTTGCAGTGACTGGAGGTAAGGCTTGTTCTTAGCTGGAACCCACCAAGGTCCTCCACCTGTTGAGACACAAGCATAACTTTTCCCCCAAGTTATTAATGGAAAGGGCCCCAAAATTTGCCCTCTCTCTAAGTCTTCAATCAAAACTGGGGGTGTCTCTTTTAATTGTGTTTGCATGGTGGTGGTAGTGAAGTGTCTTATTATGGGAGAGTTTGGTTCCATAAATGAGCTGCTTAAAATATGAAATATGCATACAGCCTCATTAACTCACTTTATGGAGGAGTGTCTCTACTCCCCCTTTTGGTTGTTCTAAAAGCTGTTCGAGGGATCTATGTGCTCTTTTGATGATGGATTGGCCTGTGGGGGACTGTGGGATACCCATAGTGTGTTTTATTCCCCATTGACTGAAAAAGTATCGTGTCTTTTGGGAGACATAGGCAGGTTGAAAAGGCATGTAAAAAATGCTTAATAATGTCCTTGGCTGTATAAGAGCAGAAGCAAAAACTGCTCTGGAGAAGGTATCTCTTGAGACATGCAAATGTTTGAAGCAACCAAAGAGTGCTTAATGAGTAATGTCACTTTGCCAGATTTGTAAACTATGAAGCCCTCTAGGATTTACTCCTGCCCCTACCAATGGTAAAGTGCAATTTTTGCAGGTGGGGAATGTGGCAACAATTGCTTGGGCCTGGTCCCTTGTGATGTTAAACATTCAGTTTAGAGCAACAGCGTTATGGTAGAAAAAGGAAGGACTTAAACATGCTTGCTCAAAAATATTTGGCAATATGGGCTGTACCATCACGGCAGGGGTGTCGGCTCATGCATTTCCTTCCACAATGATTCCTGGTATGAAAGTGTGTGAACATATATGCATAACAAAATAGAGATGCTGTCTCTGGGAAAGGATGAAAATTAAATTTTTAAGTAAAATATACAACTGGTCATTAGAAACCACCTTCAAAAATGAATTTTCTGCTCTCTCCACAATTCCTGCAACATAAACATAATCTGTAACCAAATTAAAAGGACATGTAAATTTTGAAAATGCTCTGACAACTGTAGCCAACTCAACTATTTGAGGGGAGCCTTCTGTTGTTTTGATATCTTATTCCCAAGTTTGTGCAGTGTGGTCTTGCCAAACGATGACTGATTTATGGGATTTTCCTGACCCATCTGTGAATAAAGTGATTGCGTCTAAGGGCACTTCACTTTTCAATGGCTTAAGAATTAAGTTAACAGAAGAATGTAACAACTCATGTTTAGGATAGTGTGTTGACATTTGATCTGTAAAATTTTCTAGTGTGATTTGTAGATGTTCTGATTGTTGAAGTAGCCAATTTAAATATATTGTAGTAACTGGTAAAAATATGGGAAGGAAATCCCTTCATGAAAGGGAATTCAATCGTGACCTGGCTCTTATGATGAGCTGAGCCATCACTTCCAGTTTGGTCATTAGGGTTTTTACTGGTTGGTGTGTTAAAAAAACCCATTCCAATATTAACAAATGGTCAGGTATTTCAAGATCCCACTGAAAAATTAAGGCATGTAACTGGGGTCCAGTTCCCAAAATAGCCAACAGAAGGGCAATGTTCAGATGGCTCAGGACACTTTATCCAGGGCATCTTTTGCCTCATTAGATAGTTGTCTGGGTGAGTTCAGTTTGGAATTTCCTTTCAAAAACACAAATAGTGGAGATAGAGCTCTGTTTGTAACGCCAAGTAGGGGTCTTGTCGTTCCGACTGGGAACAGCTAGAAAGAACGACACAAACTCTCAAGGGAGTTTCAACAGGAGAATTCTTCTAGTTTATTGCTTCAGCCCTGTCTTATAGACAGATACGTGGAAAGGTACAGAAAAGAAACTCTTATTGGTTAGCAAAGTACTACATTACCATCATTGGTCAGGGGCACGCTGCCCCCCTGACTCTCTCCTGCAAGGTAAACAAAAGGACAGACAAAGAGCACCTGGCAGTTGTTTTCTGTCTCTGAGGATTGTTTTGAAATCCTCCTTTGAATTCCCAGGCTAGCTTCTCAGGCAGGACTGAGAAGCCATGGGCCTGCAGTTTCTGCAGCTCTCTGCAGCCTGCTCCAAAGCTAGCATCCATAGGGTCTGACCAACTGATGGTCGTGAGTAGCATTTGGAAGTCATAATGTCCAAGGATCATCATTTAATTGGAGTGGCTGTGGCTGTATAGTCTGAGAAGAGATCCGAAATGCAAGGTACTGCCACAGCGCTATCCATTGTATTTTTTTCCTTGATGATCATGAGGTCGTGGTGGTGGTCTCCAGCACAATGTTCAGAGTCACATTGGTTTCCACAGCAATCAGGATGTCATCCTTATAATGATAGATCATGGTGGGTGGTCCTTATGGACTGGAACTAGAACCTTGGCTATGAACCACTGCTAGATGTTTGGGCTGTTCTTCTTTTGAGTCACTGCTTTTAAAATAATTAAGAATTTTAGAAAAGTTAAAGATCTTAGCTAGAGATAGGCCTTGTTGGAATTAGTTAGAGTTAATGATTAGGTTAGAAGCAGAATCTGAGATTATGAATCCCAGATTTAGGTAAAAAATTACTTGTTATTGTATGTTTGTTTAGCTGTGCTAATGATGAAAAAAGAGAAACTGATAAATGGGTTTAGAAAGAACACAGACCTTACATTTGAAAACCCATTTAAAAGTCATAAAGGAAGGAAATTTGAGTTCTACCAAATGTCATTTGTAATGTCGATCATAGTAAAGGTAGAAAGGTCTGAGAGAAGAGTGGTTTTCTTTCATCTCTTTACGACCCCTTCTCATCAAAATGATCCCCTCCTCAAATCAGGGAACCAACCATGCAGGCATAATGACTTTTTAAACTTATTACCATATATTTTAATACGAAGCGGGGAATAGAGGTGTTAGCGTTATGAATATGTATTAGTATTTTGGATATTCAAGACTTTTGTAAATAAATAGACACTGGAATCTTTTATCAACTCACAGCTCATATTAAGGGGGTAACATCACACTTTCCCGGTGCCAATATTGAACACAGGCTTTCGAACTTTAAACTTAGAGTCTTTGTCCATTGATGGATATTGATACTAGATCAATACCGACATTTCGGTAAATAATTCGGCGAGCCAGGCAGGAGATCTGCTTTGTCTAGCCAAGGGGCCATCGGAGTCATGTATCCCTCCAGGGCACCCTCTAGAATTTTCCTGCGGAGAGAGGGTTCCATCACCTCCAACTGACCACCCGGGGATAGACCAGGAACTGCCGAAGTTACAGACAAAAAGTTATGTTTAAAATTGAAACAAGTACCTCTGAAGGAGTTGTAAGGTGTACACAGGATCAGAAGGTAGTGGATAATTCATAAGAGACATCTTACACGCAACAGATACCTCTGTGGTTTTGTTTGTAAGTTTCTGCAGAAATCTGGTTTCTGGAGTCTGAGTTCTAAGTAGAGAGCAGCAGAAGTGGCTAAAAGCAGCATCAGCTGCCAGTGGTCTGTGTTATGAGCCAAAAGGGGCCCGGTGGAGGGATCTGTTTCCCAAGCCACGAGGGACTCGGGTACCTGCCAGTGGTCCGTCCGTGTTTCGAGCTGAGAAGGGTTCAAATGGCTGGGCTGGCAGCCGCAGGTTCTGTTTGTGGTTCAGCTGTGCAGCAGCAGCAGCTGCAGACTTTTCTCACAGTTTGGGTTGCATCTCAAGTTGTGGAGGATTGGTGGCCAGTAGCAGTGCCAGCTGTCTGGGTGCACTTGGCCTGTGTTGTGTGTTGGTGGATGGATCTTGGTTTTGGTGTGTTTAGGCTGTGTGGAAGCATTGTGTGTTTTGGTTTTAAGTGTTTCAGCTGTGTGTTAGTGGGGTTTATGCGTATTTTGTGTTATTGTGTGTTTTTGCAATGTGTTGGCTGTATATTAAGTGTGTTTTGATTTGTGTGTATGTTTGGGCTGTGAGAGAGAATTTTAAAGTACACTTTGGACCAGTGGAGGGATTTGCACTGTATCTTGGCTGTGGTCCACCAGATCCCAGTGCGACTTTGGAGTGCCCCTTGACTGGGTGTTTGTTTTGAATTATGGGCAGGGTCCACAGCTGTTTTGTGTAGCTGTGGGATCACTAGTACTTGGAGTTGTGTCCTGGTGAAAAGGGAAGTCATTCCTTGCCACATGAAGGGCTCGGGGAGGGAGCAGGCAGTTCCAGGGCTTATGTTTAGAGCTGGCAGAGAGATCCAACCCGTGGCTCCAGTAAGTGCCACAGATATATACCACACAGTGTTCCACATGATTCTAGACTGGCGACAGGGACTTGTGCAGTTTGGGAAATAAACTTTTGTTTTGTTATTTTGTGTGAGTGTCCTGAGTGACGAGCAAAAGTGCATGTTTTTTTGAGATGTGCTATTAGCATGAAGCGAGTGTGGTAGTCTAGACTCTACAGTTCCACTCTAGACAACCACAAGTGGCTGGAGAATGACAAAGCATTTGGGGTGTGTGGTTTGTTGCATGGACCCCCTTTAGATTTTAATAGAGGCTTCCCCTTCTTAGTGGTGTGGTGAGCATTTTTTAAGGAAATACTGCCATCTTGTGTCAAAAGTCATAATTGTAGGAGCCTTGAGGTTACTGTTAACCCCTTTTTCTTCTAGTTAGCTATATTAAGCTATCAGGCTGTCTGCCTTTTTTTTTTTTTTTTCCCCTATTGGTAAGGTTACA
Organism: Cyanistes caeruleus; assembly: GCF_971803275.1. Taxonomy (NCBI): domain Eukaryota; kingdom Metazoa; phylum Chordata; class Aves; order Passeriformes; family Paridae; genus Cyanistes; species Cyanistes caeruleus. The sequence goes on from NC_141702.1 coordinate 92,932,687, forward strand.
CGCCTAGGAATAAGAGACAGAGGGAAACTAGTCTGAAAGAAGTTCTCTGTCCAAGGGAAGGGTGCCTTTGTAACCCTTGGATAGTATTTCATTGTGTAGTCTGCCAAGAGCTGTGGGTCCAACAAGTATTTGGGTGGAAAATACCCAAGTCATCTTGTCATTTCCGTTGTTCAGAGGAATACAAGGCCACTCAGGCAGTCATACGTATTTTAGTGTTGAGCAGTCAGAAAGTGCATGGGAGCTATCAGCTGTTCGAGTTGTTAGAGAACAGAATTTCAGGTATTTTAAAGCCAGCCGAGATTCTTAAGGTTGAGCGTGTTCAGTATATTTTTGTACCAAAGTATTACCAGATAAAACTCCGGAGCTGGGACAAAATTAAAAAGCGTTAAGAAAAGAAAATCTTTTTATTATATTATATTTTCATTATAGGGGGAAGTGGGAGTAAAGAAATTCCTAAAAGTAACCCCTTGGGATGTATTTTGACATATTGGAAAGAGCTGGCAGGTTATGATGGCACAAAAACTAAAAGGAAGCTTGTTAAGTTTTGTACACAATGGTGGCCAGTCTATAGACATGAAGAGGGTGTCCGACAGCTGCCAGCTGGGAGTCTAGATTATGAGACTATAGATTATAGCTAATGCTCTTTTTAGGAGAGAACAGAAATGGCAGGAAGTAACTTAGGCTGTTATGTTTTTTTACCCTTCGGAATCACCTCAAGTGGCAAAGAGATTGTGGGATTAGGCCACCCTCTGACATCTTGGCTCTTGAAAAGGAAAATAAAGATAACAGGGGAAAACCCAAGCGATGTTGCAGTGCATGTTCAATTAATCAAAGATGCACATATTCAGACAAGGTATACCAAACAGAGGCCCTGAAACAAAAATTGATAGATTTACTTAGACCACTCCCTAAGAGGCAGGAATGGGGAGGGGTGCTAGAAGAAGTACATTCAGAATTGCCATCGACTCCAGCCTCAACCCCCACTTTATCCCCTTCTTTATCCCCTTCAGGGAGAACAGTAATTGAAACAGGGGTTTCCCCATTAACTCCTGAACTGCAAGAGCCACCTAAACTTATCTATCATTGCCTAGTAGTGACAGTGAAGAGGGGGAACCTTCCCCACAAGGCCCTATAGCATCTAGGACCTGGAAATAAACTAAGGAAGTTATACAGGCACCTCTGAGGCAAGCAGTAGGCCCAACTGGAACAACAATGTTAGTTAAAGTGCCCTTTTTTACAATGGATTTAGAGGCTTGGAAAAAGATTGCTAAGAACTATTGAAGCAATCCAATAGGTGTTGCTAAGAAATTGAAGTTTATGATTAAACAACATCGACCTGACTAGGCATATATCCAGCTATTGTTCAGTTTTTTAACAGAGACAGAAAAGCAGCTGGTTTTGAAAACAGCAGGGGATTTGACAGAAACCTCCCATAAAACAAGACAACAGGATGTAAAGAATTTTTTTCCTCTCCAGAATCCACAATGGGATCTGAATGAAGAAGAGGAGATAAAAAATATTAGAAAACTATCAAGTATTTATAATAAAAGGAATGGAAAGAGCAATCCCTAGGGACATATATTGGTCGGCCCTATATGCAGTGAAACAAAATCCTTCTGAATCCCCTTTGGAATTTTTAGACCATTTGTGAGATGCAATGTATCTTCATACATCTTTAGATCTTGAATCCAAGTAAGGGATACAGCAGTTAATAAATTTATTTTTGGGACAGTCCACAGGGGACATCAGATGTAAACTGCATAAAATTCAGGGGCCAATGGGGCAGAATTTAGAGACTTTGCTAGATGAGGCATGTCCTGGGGTGACTTTATGATACTAGTATTCCCAATCTCCTGCTTTATATATATATTAAGTTCTGCACTTTTAAGATTAGCTTTGGGAGCTAGGGAAGTTGAAACTGCTGGAGACTGATGGGAGTTTTTTCTCCTGACCAATAACTGGCCGTTTCTGAGACTTGACAGTGATTTTGACCATTGAAAAGAGAGATCAACCTGTGAACATCTACCTTAAGATGTAAGTCCAGGAATTTCTTGCTCTCTTTGGTTTCCGGCTTCTGAAGAGGTAACAGGCCCCGGCTCAGCCTCCTCTCCCCGCCGCTCCAGGCCAGACAAGGCTGCGGGGGGTGGTGGGGAAGAAATGGAGCTGGCCGGCCTGACTTGGTTTGCAGTTTCTGCTGCTGGACTGAAACCTGACACCATGAACATCTGCAGCTTTCCAAGACTTTAACTCTTGCTACCCGGATGAGACTTGCAGATTAATCTTTTTTTTAACCTGAGAGAGAGAAGAGTGATCAACATGTAAAGAGACATCATAAACCCATCAAAGACAGTGAAGAAAAGAATTAAGTTTAGAGGGGGAAGAGAAATAAAGAGATGCTTTAATAAGCTAAAATATTTTTCTGTTAAAGCTATGGAGATGGACAGTAGTGTTCTGAAAAAAAAACTCCTTTAATTCATGACAGAGTATATTGGGAGGAATAGAGTGTTCAAAGTGTGGATTTTGAGCAAATGGTGAAGTGGTTGTGACACTGTGAGATGCTGGAACAGAGGGGGAGAAGTAATAGTTGAAGATTTGGGGCCTTTAAGAGGCAAAGAGAAAACTTCTGTTCCCAGAGGGGCTCACAAAAACAGATGAAGAGAACTTTTGCCTTTGAATAACTCACCCTTAAAAATGACATCCCTAGACTCATTGACCCATACACACCTCAGAGTGATGTGAAATGGGAGTAGTAAATTGATGGCAGAATTTCCGGGCAGCTGGCATCAGAGAAATAGAAAGCTGTAACAGAAATAGTTTTCTTGTGAGAAACTCCATAGATTAGCAGAAGAAGACTTCTGTTTCTCTACAAAGACTGATGAAAGGACCATAGCAAGAATTGGGACTGTTGTAAACACCAAAGTTTTTTGTCTCTATGTTGTCATGTAAACAAGAGAATGGTTGGGTAGTTGGGGGAAAAAAGGGTTTCTGGAGGTTCTATTCTAGTTTCTTATTCTCGTAATTTTTGTTAATAAACTTTCTTTGTTCCTTTTAAGCCTTAAGCCTATTTTGCTCTTGTTCTAATCTGTATCTCACAGCAAGAAATGAGTAAGTTTTCTAATGATTTTTTTAGTTACTGCTTTAAAACCACGACATTTATTTGGTGCATTGGCCGGGAACTGAAATTGGCAAATCTAAACCACAAGGCATGGAAAGTCTTTAGCAACCGGAAAAAAGATTATAAACAGGAAATAAAAAAATTGTTGCAGTAAGGGAGGAAGAAAAAGGGAAACATGGGCAAGGCTCACCAAAACAAGGACCACTCCAACTGGGAAAAGACCAGTGTGCCTTTTGCAAGATATCTGGACACTGGAAAAAACAGTGCCCAGAACAGAAAAGGGGTGATGAACAGAGAAAAGGTGATCAAAAGGGGGAAGGAATGATTACTCACGTAGAGGACTGAGGAGGACCAGAGGGCCCTACCCTAGGGGACACTCTGATTATAATCAAACTGGGGAACAAAGAAAAAAGATGGAATTTTTAATAGACACAGGGGCAACATATTCAGTGTTGAATAAGGCTTGTTGAATATACCTATAAAAAATCATTATGTTATGGTAAAGGGGGAAACTGGTCAATCTGAAAGAGCATGCTTTTGTAAACCACTGAAATATAAGTTGGAGAAACAGTAGAGAATTAATTGGTTTTTATATATGCCTAATGCTCCATGTGCACTTTCGGGCAGAGATCTGCTGGAGCAGTTGAAAGCAAAAATAATATTCAAAAATGGGAAAATTAGTTTGGAGATAAAAGACCACCCATATGTGGGATTGTTAAGCTTAATGTTAACAACCAAAGAAATTAAAGCTACAATTAAGGAGGAGAAAAACAGAGAAAATAATGGATCAGGTATCCCCTGGGATGTGGGCTTCTAACATACCAGGGAAAGCAAAGAATGCACAGCACATGCAGATCAGGCTCAAAGAGGGAAAATAGCCAGTCAGGGCTAAACAATGTCCCTTGAAAAGAGAAGACAGAGAAGGGATTAGCTCAATTATTGAAATTTTTTTGCAGGTAGGATTATTTTAAAAATGTCTATTTGATTTTAATACTCCTATTCTGCCCATAAAGAAGCCCAATGGATCATACGGGTTAATACTGAATTTAAGGGCTGTTAATAAAATAACTGAGGACTTGTAGCCAGTGGTTCCCAACCCCTACACCCTGTTAACTCGTTTAACACCTGAGCTAACCTGGTTTACCATTTTAGATTTGAAGGATGCTTTCTTTTGCCTTCCTCTCCATGAAGCCAGACAGAGAATTTTTTCATTTGAATGGGAAAGCTCCCAAACTGGGTGCAAAACTCAGCTCACCTGGTGTGTCCTTCTGCAAGGCTACAAAAACTCACCTACTCTATTTGGGGAACAGCTTTCAAAGGATCTGGAGTCCCGGGAACCCCCACCAGGAGAGGGACAGCTGTTGCGACCTCCCAGTAGCCACTCAAACCCAGGAGGCATGTGTGGAGACTCCTAAAATTTTTGGGTTTGCAAGGGTAATACTAGCATAGAATCTGGCCCCATACCAGAGGGCAGACGCCTACCTCTCCAAGCAGCTGGACACAGCAGCTAAGGGGTGGCCAGGGTGCCTCAGAGCCATTGCAGCAGTACCAGTGAACATCCAGGAGGCCTGTAAATTTACCCTAGGTCAGAAAAATAACTGATATTAGTATCAGTAGTAGTAGAAGATACTAGTATCCCACATAGTGTCTGCAGTCCTGGAAGCAAAAGGCAGAGACTGGCTTTCCCCACAGAGATTCCTGAAGTATTAGGCCATACTTGTAGAACAAGATGATGTTGAGATTGTGGTAGCTCTGTGAACCCAGCTTCCTTTCTCAGTGGAAGTATGGGAGAACTGGTGATCCATGATTGCCTGGAGACCATCAAAGCCACCTACTCCAGTCATCCAGACCTGAAGGACACCGCTCTCAAGGATGCTGAAACTTGGCTCACTGATGGGAGCAGTTACATCATCAGTGGAAAAAGACATGCTGGGTATGTGGTTACCACAAGCCAAGAGGTAACAGAGTCTGGACCATTGCCAGCAAACACCTCTGGCACAGAAGGCTGAAATAATTGCCTTAACCCAGGCTTTACAGCTGGAAAAAGGAAAAGAAATCAACATCTATACAGACTCAAGGTATGCATTTGGAGTGGTTCATGCACACAGAGCCATCTAAAAAAAAAAAAAAAAGAAGGATTGTTGAATTCAGAAGGGAAGGATATCAAACATGCACAAGAAATACTGAAAATACTGGGCACAGTCCAGTTGCTTGAGAAAGTAGCCATCATTAACATCAAGATACAATAAAGGTGAGCTCTGAATTGGAAGAGGAAAACATGCTGGCTGATAGAAAGGCAAAAGATGCAGCCAAAGGTGAAGCACCTGATGAGGCAGATTAATTAATTATTAATTCCAAATGGAAAGATTTATATTGAAGGTAAGCCAATATATAATGAAAAGGACAGAAATCTCATTGAAAAGGAGAAATATCTTATTTATTGTGGACACTAGTAAAAGAAGAACATGAGAAAACACACTGGGGTATAGTTACCCTATATAACTATATGAAAGACAGGATCAGGACCAGAAAATTGCAGGGTACAGTAACACAAGTAACTCACCAGTGTGGTCTATGCCTCCAAACTAATCCTAAAAATATTCCAAAGCCTAAAGTTGGACAAACTGGGAAAGGCTGTGGACCTGGGAAAAATGGCAAATTGATTTTACTGAATTACCCAAGAAAGGGGGTTATCAATACCTATTGGTATTAACACATACCTTTTCAGGATGGCCAGAAGCCTTTCCTACCAGGACAGCTAAGGCATAAGAGGTAACCAAAGTTCTGTTACAAGAAATAGTACCATACTTTGGGGTCCCGGCCACCATATCTTTGGATAGACAGCCACTTTATTTTAAGAATTGTGCAGCAAATAAGCCACCATCTGGGTACAGGAATTATATACTCCATATTATCTTCAGTCAAGTGCCTAGGTGGAAAAGATGAATGATTTCATCAAACAACAAATTATAAGATTGAGACAAGAAGGAAATTTGTCTTGGCCCCAGGCTCTCCCATTGGCACTAGTACGAATTCAGACAAAACCAAGGGCAAAAGGGAAATTAAGTCCTTTTGAAATACTGTATAGGAGGCCATATGCAGTCCAAGTGGGAAAAACACCCATTCAGGTAGGGGAAGAAACCCTACACAGGTATGTGGTGGCCCTGAATAAACAACTCAGAGGAATCAAAAAATAAGTGGCTGGGGCTCAAAACAGGAAACTAGATGGGCCAGTATGATGTACAACCTTGGGATTACGTATATGTTAAGTCTTTTGCAGAGAAAGCTCTGGAACTGCAGTGGGAAGGACTATTCCAGGTACTCCTCACTACCTTCACTGCAATCAAGATTAAAGAACAGAAGGCTTAGATCCATCACTCCCAAGTGAAGGAAGTTCCTAAAGGAGTTTGGAAAATCATGCCAGATAATAATGAACTGAAACTAAAATTTACCCAGTAAAGTGAATAATGGATTTACAGTTATGATGAACAATCAAGTAGACATGATGTGGAAGATTGTGATTTTTATAATCATTGTTACATCTATAACAGAAGCTGAAGCAACACCATGCATATACAATGGAATTGGGACATACAAATGCCAGGGAAAGCTTATGATCTCTACTCTCGTAGGGCTTTGAGTAAGATGTTAAGGGTTACAAATGCAAATATGTGGAAAAGGAGAAATATTTAGGGATGTGAGTATGCATTCGCCCAAGATGGGTTCCACAAGGCTCACCACCTGCCTATGGAACTCATCCAAATTAGTTTTAGATGCTGTGAAAAATGCTTAAATAATGTCTTTAGTTTAGACTTAAAATAGAAGGGTGCAAAGCAAAAGGGTATAATATTGACTTTAACATTACTCAAGTGTACACTGATTTCCATAAGGGTAAGACCAAGACATTACCACCAGTATCAAGAAAGGCTGCAGTGACCCAGACTCCAACCATTTTAGAAGAGAAAGAACAGTTTCTGATTCCCACAATTACCAAAACTGGGCTTTATGCTATTAAGAAAACAGGGCTTCAGAGGCTATTGAATCTAGAACGGTCTCTGAAATGGGTAAAAATGGGACTGCAGATAAATGCTTCTGACATTTGTCCAGAATGCATCCCATTTCTTAAATCTTCTTTCATGGATTGGACCACTTGGCTTCAAAAACATATGCCCCCTAATCTTAGGAAAAGGAGAGATTTCACTGGGTTATTAGGGACAGTCCTAAATATAATAGATTTAAAAGTGTTAATGAATAAATTGATCACAATTGGGAGTGATTTAGTTAAATTGTAGCAACCTTTGCAATCCTCTTTGGTGGCATTGGGTAACAACCACTGAAAATTGTCCAAAATATTGCCAAAATGGAAAAATACAGAGGACCAACATCATGAATTAAAGGTTAATGTGGTAGATACTGCTAGTGAAAGTTGTTTCTTGGCTCTTGGAGGTATTCAAGCACAACTGTGAATGCAGTCAGTGGCTGCCTCAGTCATTAGGGAGCATGAAGAAGAAAAATTCCCTGCTGAGATTCACAAAATTGTCTGGGACAATGCCTCTGATATGGAAAGAGAGCTTCAGTCTTGGTGGGTTTAGTCAATTTCACCTATGACCCTGTGGCAAGTATGGTGACAGCCTTTGTCTTAACTATACACAATGCATCAATCAGCTTGATACATCCAATAGTTGTTTTAGGATTAAACCATGAGGGGACTGTATTGTATCCAGTTGAACACAGAATGTGTTCACATGGGAATGTGAAAAAAATGGCAATTAATTAACCTGGACCCCTGTTTTATAAGGAAACAACTGAAATAAATATGCAAAAAAAATTTAGAGGATGGTAAGAATACTTGTTTGGATCTGAACCAAAGTATTTGTCACTTTGAAATGTATTCAGTTAACCAGACAACCTCATTTTTGTGTACAAGACATGGTTGTGTCTGTCTCAGGACAACATGCACCACCATAATGATAGAGGACAAAACCATGAAAAAGACTCAATTTAATTTGTGTGTTTGTAATTTTGTCAAAATTGAAGGATGCGAATTCTCCTATTAGAAACCTGTAATAAATATTGCCTGTGCCTATAGGGATGAGTCTGACCTTAGTTGCTCAGTTATTGAAACATCATGAATTAAGAGAAATTCTAAAAGAAATTAAAGATGCAGGGAAAAAATTTTGATCGTGATACATCACAACACAGAAACCATCAAAAGGATTTTTAAACAATTTGAAGAACATTTGTTTCATCATTGGTGGGATGTGCTTTTTTGGGTGGTCACCAACAGCAACCAGTATATTTAATGTCTTGATTCATCCGGTTATTGTGTTACTTATTTTAGTAGGCATAAGTTTGATTTTGTTTATTGTAATACACATTTGGAATTGGAGAATGCTATAGCGAGTGGCAACCTTAGCATCACTATCAAAGGCTTATGGCCTGATCTTGAGAAATACCATGGAGCTTGGATAGATGAGAAAGAATTGTGTATACTGAGTAAAGGCATTTACTCATTTTAAAGAAGTGGGGAATGAATCACTAACTTTAAAAAAATTATATTTTTTTTAAAAGTTAAAGATCTTAGCTAAAGATAGACCTTGTTGGAGTTAGTTAGATTTAATGATTAGGTTAGAAGCAAAATTTAAGATAATGAATCCCAGATTTAAATAAAAAATTCCTTGTTATTGTATGTTTGTTTAGCTGTGTTTCATTATAATGAAAAAAAGAGAAAATGATAAATAGGTTTAGGAAGAACACAGACCTTACATCTGAAAACCCACTTAAAAATCACAAAGGAAGGAAACTGAAGTTCTACCAAATGTCATTTTTAATGTCAATCATTGTAAAGGTAAAAAGGTCAGAGTGAGGAAGATCGGTTTTCCTTCATCTCTTGACAACCCCTCCTCATCAAAATGACCCCCTCCTCAAATTAGGGAACCAACCATGCAGGAGTAACGATTTTTTAAACTTATTACCATTTTAATATGAATATATTCAATATATTCATTAAATATTAGTTTAATATGTATTTTAATATGAAACAGAGAATGGGAGGTGTTACCATTACAAATATGTATTAGTATTTTGGGTATTCAAGACTTTTGTAAATAAATAGGCATTGAAATCTTTTGTCAACTCACAGTGTGTATTAAGGAGATGACTCCTGCTCTTGCTCAGTGCTGATATTAAACATATGCTTTCTAACTTTAAACTGTTAGAGCGTCCTTGTCCATTAACAGATTGATATTGATACTAGATCAATATTGATATTTTGGTAAATCACTTTCCCTGTGGGAGCACTGTCCAGTGGTATCATTGGAATGCAGCTTGCCTATTGATACTTGGGATGGAAAATGTAAATCAGGGAGTGTCGTTATGGTGCAGGGGTATGTTGAAGAAACAGTCTTTAAGCTTGTGGTAGTTTGGCATTTAAGAAAAGAAGTAGAAACCACACACAGAGGTGACTTCTTTGAGACAAGCTGCTGGGAGTTTTTTTTCTTCTTGAGATAAGGCAAATAGCTGGCCAGTTCTGAGAACTGAAAGCATTTTGCACTACTGAAAAGTAAGTTCATCTTTGTAAATACCACCTTTTAAAAACCCAAGCCCAGGAACCTCTTGCTCTTTCTTTCTGGCCTTGAAAGGCAGCAGAGCTCTGGTGTGCCTGGCCTGCTCCCCTGCAGCCTGTGCGAGGCTGGGCCAGAGCTCAGCAGCTCCCGGGTGGGGGATGGAGGCTGCGGGGACCCCAGGCTGGGCCGGGCTCTGCTGTGGCGCTGGCTTCTCCTGGGAAGCCCTCCGGGTCCTGTTCTGGTGGAGTGGCAGAAGCCCCATCCCAGGGGAGCTAAGCCCTCCCGGGGAGCCCGCCGAGCTCTTTCCAGCAGCGCTGCCCAGCCAGGCTGGTCCCCAGCTTGGCTGAAATTCTGCTGCTGCCGAGTTTCACCAGAAGCTGCTGGGCAAGGGAATGGGAAGCCATTAACCCTTGGCATGCTGCCTCTGAGTGCTAGCCTGGCTGCTGAGACACTGGCCCTCCCCCAGCACAACCACTGAAAGTCCTCCATGGTAAACAGCTCCTGCCACTGCCCTGGCAGAGATCACATGACCATCCACAAGACTTGGGCCAGATTTAACCCTTTCACTACACAGATGAGACCTGCAGACTTTAATTTTCTCTCCAGGGAGAGAAAAGGATGGGAGCGATCAACTCGCAAAGAGACAACATGAAACATCAAGGTCAGTAAAAGAAGGAGTTAAGCCTCAGATGGAAGAGGGGTGAGGAGATGCCGAATGTGGCTGAAATATTCTTTTGGTAGGGCCATGGAGATGGATAATAATGTTCTGGAAAATAACTTTTTTAATTCATGAAAGAGTATTGGGGGAATGAAGTATTCAAGCTGTAAATTTGAGTAAAGGTATCTATTGATGAAGTTAAGCAGATGGTGGAGTAGCTGTGATCCAATGAGATGCATGAACAAAGACAGAGATGGGAGTTGTTGCCCACAGGGAGAGAAGAAGAAAACTTCTGCTCCTAGAGATGATCACAGAGATAGATAGATAGATAGATAGATAGATAGATAGATAGATAGATAGACAGATAGAGTGAGAGTGAGAGTGAGAGTGAGAGTGAGAGTGAGAATGAGAGTGAGAGTGAGAGTGAAAGAACCTTTGCCTTTGAATAACTCATCCTTGAAATAATACCCCTTGAGTTCATGGCTCATGAACACACGTCTAGGAGGGCTGTGAAAATGGGAGGAAAGCATGATGACAGAGTTCGTGTCCAGGCAGCTGCTATTCATAGAAATGAAAAGCCACAAGGAAACTGTTTCTTTTAGAGCACTCTCCATGGAATGACAAAAGAAGACTCCTCTCCCTACAGAGATGGAAGAAAAGACTATTGTATAGTTGGTACTGATTTAACACCCCAGGTTTTGTCTCTATGTTGTCAGTAGGGAACGGGAAAAAAGTTGGGTGGGGGGTGAAAAGGTTTCTAGAGGTTTTATTCTGGTTTCCTATTTCTTGTAGTCCTGTTAATAAAGTTTCTTTTTTCCTTTTAAGTTTTAAGCCTGTTTTGCCCTTCTCCTAATCCGTATCTCACAGCAAGAAATAAGTACCCTGGTGATTTTAGCTAGCGCTAGAACCTACCACAAAGGTCAATGACAATCAGCCTCTGTCCTCTAGCTGCTGATGGTACACCAGGTTGCAATGCACCCATGTCCTCCATTGCATCATTAATTTTTCTTAGATCTTGTGTAAAAGGTGCCACTTGTCACTGTTTTGGTTTTGGATTACAAACATGGGTGTGTTCTATGGGCTCATGGTTGGTGTGTTATGTCCCTTCTGGAGCTGTTCCTGCACTAGGGAATTCAGCATGACGAGTTTCTTCTCAGGAAGGGGCCATTGATCTATCCACACAGGTTTCTGTTTTCCATGTTTGTTTAAGGGTGTTGCACTGTTCAAAAGCCTCAAATAAAAATTTGTCTCAATACACATCCTCAATTGGGACAAAATGTCTCTTCTCCATAAAATTATGAGGGCTTTCACTCTCTCAGTGGTTTGGTGGTGGCTATACAACTTCCCAGTCCCTTGAATTTGATCAGCTCCGTGCTCCAGAGGCTGCTGCTGTTGCCTCCAATTCCCAATAGCATTCCTTGTGCTGGGGTAAGAGTCCATTCTGAGGGCCACTCGAACTGTGAGATGATCATCATGTCCGCACTGGCATCTACCAACCCTGTTAAAACAATCCTTTTGTTGTTAAACTCCAAAGTACAAGCTAGTTGAGGTCTGCCATGGCCTACAGGCTGAGTCCACATAATCAGGGATTTTGATGTACAGTTGATATCCTGTTCAGGAAGGAGAATAACCTGGGCTGATTATCAGTCTTTGGAGAATAAAACAAGATGGATTAGGACACATGGCCAAGATTGTAATCTCCTGTTGTGATGTTACTGACATAGAATGATCAATGATAATACAAAGAATCCCTCAGTACCTGACCTGCAATTCCCTGAAATTAACAGATCACAGGGCCAATCTTCTGGCCATAGTTGACCTGTAGACACAGCTTATGTAAAACAGCCAGTCAGCAGTACTGGTTTGGCACTTGCTAACTTCAACCTGGTACCGGGGGGCAAGGCTGCTGGAAGTCCTGTGGGGAGATGTTGTAGTTATGGGCCATTTGTCCTTCAGTGTTGGTGGGCATTGTCAGCTGGAGCATTTGTGTCCTTGGGTGGAGCCATCCCATGCTTCACTGGAAGTTTCCCAAAGGTGGCTTGCTACAATTTTCCTGTCTGGGATGAAATCAGTTAGTGTGCTGGAAGTCCTTTTTGCACCCACAAGTCCTAGAAGTCAGTTTTGCTCCTCACTGAGAGCACTCTTTCCTAAAATGTCCATGCTTACCACATCCAAAGCACGGTCTTGGACTCTTCTGTTGTTGCCCTTGGGGAACTTTCCACATAGCAGGTAAAGCATCTGCAACTCCTTGTCCTACCACTTTTGTTCGTACAGCACCAGAGTGCTTTGCTGTTCCAAGGTTGTTACAGGCCTCAAGCATCTGCATTAGTGTCGGTTCAGGCTCAAGTGGAGAGAATTCTTTACACTCGAGATTTGCATTAGATACTGCCAGTTTTTTCAACAACTCATTTTTAGCTCTTTCTTGGATTATTTGTCTATCAAGAGCTTGTTTAAGATGGTCAATGAATTGCGTATACTGCTCATTGGGCCCTTGTCTTATATCAACAAAGTTGAGTGTTGGTGTGTTGCCATCAGGTACCTGTACAAGTACTTTTCTCACTGCATTTCTCATGTCATCCAACACAGGCCTAGGAAGATTCACAGCCTGATCATCAGGTTGGTTCTGCGTCCATTCACCTGTGAGATGATCTATTGTCAGTGTTGCCCATGTCTAATCCCCAGCATAGTCAGTTAATAATTGATTCTCTTCCACCATTAATATTAATAGTCTCTTCCACCCACCTTCCAACGGGGTGTATTGTGTTCAGGACAGCAGCATGGTCATTATATACTTAAAATCATGAGGCATTAAAATGTGCACGGTGAAGGCAGCCTGTATTATTAACTTGATAAAATATGGAGAATCCCTACAATAGTCCTTAGCCACTTTGTACAGTTCTTTTATCTCCCCATATGTTAGGGATCCCACCTAGGATTTGCATTCCCCCTTCTCTATTGAATTGGAAAAATTGTAAATTTAGACACAGTTTCCCAGTCCCCCTCTTTCACCACTATGACTCGAATCGTCTCCCAGAAGTCTTTAGAGTCACTGGTGCCAGGGGGACTTAAATCTTCTTCCAAGGAGTAGGAAGAGGAATAACCAGACAGAAGCACAAGCTTTTTATTGTTGGCAAGGCAGTGGCAGCAGTGTTTTACTTCCAGCAATGGCCTCAGTAAGGGCCACATGGGTGTCACCATGTAGGGAGCAGTACTTCCCCATGTACTTCCGCAGTGCCTGGGCTGAATCTCCAGCTAGCCCTACGTGGACTGTGCTGAATGTGGCCTCCTTTAGGCTATAAATAGCCTAAGTCAAGGAAAAGCAGAGCTGCTCAGCTCAGCCGCAGCAAGTCTGCTTTCCAAGGCACACTGTGGTTTCCATCGAGGGTTGGGGTTAAAACGAGAGAAGGGCCTTTTGTATAGGTTTCCAAAGAGGTTTATTCTAAGGAAGGGTCCAGGGACAAAAGATAAAGAAACTGGCTGTATGTGGACTTATATACAGGGGAAGGTCTCAGGGGAGGATACAAATCTTTAACCAATAGGGGAAGGAGCAGGGAGGAGCATAAGGTGGGATTTACAATATTATAACCTATGGGGAAAGCATATGGGGATGGAACAGTATATGTCAACCAATAGGGTATCAAGCCTTGGGAGATTGGCAGGGAAGGTTCAGGAACAAAGGGCAGGGTTTACAAGATTGGTAGGGGAGGAACTGGAAAAAGGGGTTGGGATACAGTGATGGGCAGTGTAGGGGAGGAGATAACTTTGGGTTAAACCAACAAAGCTGGGGGGGGGGGGGGGGCATCACAGAACAAACCACTATATAAAGAACTTTAAACTTACTAGAAGTAAACATATCACAACACTTCCAGAGCCATGGTGGGCATGGTTCCGGTTCCTCCGGAGGGATTGTAGCCTGAAGCAGAAGGGGTGGACCTGAGGGAGGAGCCTTAGGGTAAAATGGTGGTTCAGGTGGATGACATGGCAGGATTATTGTAGTCCACAACCTCAGGATCACGTCCAGGGAAGCCGCAGGGTTCTGGGGACCAGCATGGAACACCAACGAGACAGGCTGCTGTTCATGAAACCAATTATTCAGCACGGGAACAAACTCAGACTCAGAACAGAGAGCCCCAAACAGAGGCCGAGCAGGGGTTTCTGAGGGACAGAACTCTTGAGGGTCTCCACCTTTGAGGGTGGAGTTCAGGGTCAGGGACCACTAGAAACACAACAAGGGAGAAACCCCCAGGGACTCAAACCCAATCAGAACTCTTGGGCCATCCTTCACAAGGGGTTTGGGGTGGGGTAATTTCATCCAGGGCTCACACTGCCCATCCCCCAACACAGGGGGTCAAAATTCACACGCATGGCTTACAGCCATTCCTCTTCTTTCACAATGCTTATCTGACACTAACTCTTTGCCTCTCTGAGGCACTTTACAACACAGGATATCTGGTGGAAGAGGAGGGAAGTTGGAACAATGGAGGAGCAAGAAGCAGAATCTCTTTCAGTTATGAGGTCATACAACTTTAACCCCACCCAGCAAGTCCCTAAAACCTGCCATACAAATATCAGTTCCCAATGTGTCAGGGGTGTTATGGAAGACCCATTTTATGATATTTTTTTGTTTTCACTTCCCAATTTCCTTCCCATGAGCTGCTAAAATCAACTTAAATTGTTCATATATGTCCCTCTGCGTAGTGGACATTCCTGAAACCACCTTGGGGACTTGAGATTGGGATGGGATATGCCCTCCTGGTTAAAATAGGATGATGGGTGAATGTCCCCTTTTTCCGCTCATCTGCTCTCTGTTGCAGGTATCCCCAGGCTGACTCTCCACACATCGCCCAAAATCCGCCGAATAGTCGTCAGACCTGACGCAGCTCCAAATCCACTCCAGAAAGGGGTATGGCCTACCAGTCAGCTTCTTCCCCACTGATCCAATCCCAACAAGTCCCTGAATATCAGGGTCCCTGTTCAGCTGCCACTTGTCACGATTTGGCATCCACAACCTCAGGACCGGGCCATCTGAGAGTTGTGTGGCAAAATTAAAATAGGGACGGGTGTGACAAGGATATCCAAAAAGTAAGAGCATTTAATGGCAAGCAAAAATATCAAAAGGGAGAAAAAGCCATACAGTGATGATCCTCAAGGACAGAACAATGGGACAACCACAGTAATATACACAGTATGGCTGAGGGTACACGGTCCAATGAAAAATGAGAACTGGAAACATAACTATATATGGAAAATGTACCCACCCAATCAGAAACAAGAAGTAGAAACATTGCTTAATATGAAACAACAACAGCAACATAATAACTCCAACGAATCATCTTCTCTCTGTAACCTTGCTGGATGTTTTCCCTCTTCGCATCCTGCTTCCCATGGCCTTAAGTTGATGCCTCCTGTGTGATCAATTGAGGCCAGCTCCTTGTCCATCCCAGCCAGCCCAACTCCTAAAGATTAAAGCTTTAGGTAAGTCTTGCAGAATGTTTTCAGCAGGTTGAATTAAATATCACTGAGAGATAAAAATCTTGGCCTATGTTGTTTTCTATGGAAAGTTATATCATTACATATTTATTAAAGTTTAAAAAAAATACTATAGATACCATTTCTTCACTTCTAAAATATCTATAAATAATATATCTATAAATAAATAATATATATATAATTATAATATTGATAATAAAAGGTTCTAAAATCTTACAAAATTTGGAGACTTAGAAAGGAAGTTAGCTTTGGAAAGCCCTGGGAAAAGTAGGCCCTGAGAAATGTTAGGCCTTGTGCTTGCTAAAGATCAGGTCAAACTGCACCTGTGTAGTCAGTATATGATAAATGATACAATTGTTAGATGTGATTAGATACAATTATTGTTTAAAGAACATGAGGAACAATGTTAGGGGGCTAGGGCGGATCACGAGAAATCCATGCTTGGGCAAAAACAATGCTTACAATAGAACAATGTAAGTTTAATAATTAATATGTAAGTTGTATAACGATAGTGTATAAACAGCTCAAAACCAAATCGGGTCAGATTTGGATATGTGTACCCCTGACACCCAGAGCTCTTTAAATAAAGCACCTTCATATAATCATTCGCGATTATGTGTGTTCCTGAATGCTAACAACATAATATAAATTATATAATAATATAATATATTTATATTATATATATTATATTATAATATAATATAATATATATAATAATATATCTATAAATATATTTATAACTGAAAGAGAATGTCTCTCTGAAGTAAAGAACTAATTCTGCACTTCTCACAAGACATAAATCCATACTAGAGTCAGGACTTGTTGCCTTTAGCAAGGCAGACACCCTGGTTCAGGAACAGCACGGTGACCCCGCTCTGGTCACTCGGTCCATCTGCACACAACATCAATGTGATGGATGGCAAAATGGCGTTTATTGCTGGAGAATTTGATGCTTTATAACCTAGGTTCACAGTGTTACTCCCATCTGCTTTCATCACAGCTAGGTGCTATTGGCTAATTACGGGGCAATTACCATACACTATGGAGGAGGGGGTGACTCTATCTTTTCATTACATCCCGGTATCTTCCGAGAGCTGGGCCCTAGCTACCCACATTTTCCCCCCTCCTTTTGACTAACTAAATTTGCCAGAATATAAGGTGTATTAGTCTTGAAAGTTCTAACATTATTTTATGTACATCTATCTCTAAACATTTTATCTAACTTACCTATATTATGAAAAGTTTTAAAAGTAGATATCATAAACTTGAGTAAAATATAAGGTACACTATACTTAACTATAAGGTTAAAAACTTATAAAATAGATACCGCAGTTTTTCATTAGCAAACATAAGGCACATGCGGTGACCAAGTGTATTCTTAGAGCAGCTGCTGTCTTTCTACAATGCCGATGTTGACTTTTTAGTTGGCTTTTGACAAAAGACACAAGCCTATTTAAAACACACGGTTTTTCAATTATCTGCAAGTCTTTATCAATTGTCATTTGTAGCTGAGACAGTCTGTTGTTGGGTCACGACGGCAGAGACACCTGTGGCAGCACGAGTTGCTCTCAGGTTAAGCAGCATTGCTATGGTTACACTTGTCACCAGTTCTCTTTTCTGAAATCGGGTGAGTTTCTCCGCCTGCAGGCTCACCTCTTCATCCAGGTGGTACAGGACCCTGGGAACAATCACAACTTGCACACAAAAATCGTTAGAAACAGTGAAGCTACAAACTGATAGGCATAGGGTAATCATTGTCTCGTCTGTGCTTATCAGCCACTGCAGGCTGGAGCCTTGCCGTTTAGGATTTATTGGTGAGTGAACTCTCTGTCCCCCCTCTGACACTCAGACTGGGAATGCTAGTGCAGCTGGGGGGACCCAGGTGGCACATGCGGCTTTTATTTCTCCTCAGTCTGTGAGAGGGGTATCCTCTCTCAGTTCTTTTTTAATGTGGAGGGGGATATTCTTGTTTATCTTTGTTGTTTCCTCCTCTAAGGAGTCAGTCTCGGACCGCTCGTCCTCGCTAGTATCTTGGTCGGAGTCAGAACTCGACTGGCTAGCTATTTGCGGTTTCCCATGCCTTCTTGTTGGGCTTCAGCCCCACCTACACCCCTTGTGGGAGGGCCATTCCCTCCCGCCTGGTTCTCCCTGCCCTTCACTCCGCCCTCTGTTCTGCCCTCCTCTCCTTTCCCTCTCTCGCCTGGCCCCCCCTCCCCTCTCCTTCACATTCCTTTTCCTCTCCCTCTGTACACCTCCCCCGCATCTTATCTCTTTCGCTTCACATTCTCTTTCTTTCTCACATACTTGATCTTTCAAAAATTGGGAGCAGCAGCTAGCAAAGGCCACCTGGATAGTTAACACCCGAGGTTCCACCAACCGAGCAGGCCCAGCCCAGTCCAAGCCCCTGCATAAAGTAGACGGAGACGAGGTCCCAGCAGTACATCTCAGAGGTTTGTTAGGAAAGACAGTTTGGATCAATTCTACTTCGAGCACAGACAAACCCATTCGTGGAGTTGTTTTTGCTCAAGGACCGGGTTGTACATGGTGGATAATGAGGAAAGATGGAACAACACAATGTGTACCTCAGAGAGATCTGATGGTTGGGTGAAGATCATGAATGAATGCCCTTGTCTGTATATAATGTATGTGTTGTAGAGTTAAAATATATATATATTAATTTTGATAATAAGTTGATGATATGGGGATAAGGGGTGGAATGTCCTGGGGTGACTTTATGATACTGGTATCCCCAATTGTCTGGTTTATGTTATATATTAAGTTCTGCACCTTTAAGACTGGCTCTGAGAGCAAGAGAGGGGGAAGAAGAAGCGCGCAGTTTGTGTTAAAGAAAAACATCACTCCTACACATCCTGCTCCTGGACTGTGGTGTCTACAGCATGGACAGACAGCGGGACAGAGCTTCTCTCTGGCTTTTAGTTCGTTTTAGCTAGCTGAGGCAGAGGAGTTCCCTGGACCTTTGGTTTCTTGGATCTGTGCAAGCCTGCTCTGGACTGAACACCCAGCCAAACCCCAGGAGCTCACGCCTGTGGCCCACTGGGGCCTGGGCCTCGGCACTTTTCCAGCGCTGGAGGGACTGATAAGAACCTGAGCGAGCCAAGCTACACCACATGAAATGGACTTTTCTTCCTAGGCTTGCCATCCCATCGAACAGCAAGAGGTTTTATTATTTAATATTATTCAATTTCTGTTAAATAAACAGCTTTTTCCACTTCTTTCCAAGGAATTTTTTTTTTTTGTTTTCCCGGACCAGTTGGTGGGGAGGGGCATTTCCCTGGGGAATTCCCCATTTGGAGTTTTCCTCCCTAATTTGCCCTAAACTAGGACAAATACAGTTTATCTTTCCTGTCCTCCTGACTATGTTCACCCATCAATGCCAGTATTTGTTCCCTGTTCTTACCAAGGACATTTTCCCCCCGTTCTATGTCTTTTTGCTCAGCGCCATCTTGGGATACATAGGGTGGTGGTCCCCCCAGGCTTTTCCTGAAGCACTCCTAGCTTCTTATGTTTACTTTCTCAAAAAAACTTCTGCTCTCTGTTGCCTCTGAGAGCAGATCGGGATTCGGGAATTGAGGGGACGTGTCGCCTTCTTGGGCCCTTTTTGGCTCAGCTGAGCCAATCTCATCTGGGGGCTGTAATGTCTGGGTGGCCGCTCTGACCCCAAATTTCGGGGTGGCCAACAGTTTTTTGGCGCCCTCCAAGTTTCCTCGGCAAGGGCCTTGGTACGTCTGTCCCACACCTTAGGGCTGGATAATCTTTACTAGCTGATTTATGACCCCAATATACAAAAGCCTTGCAATAGCAAGAGTAAAAGAATTAGGTTTACAATCTATACTACATTGTTTATATAATTGAGATACAACCTTTATTAGTGCTTCCATCTCCTCGTGGGCCCAGGAACGTCTCTCACGCCAGGACTGGTCCAGCTGTCCTGACCGCTGCTCCCATTTCCCAGGGGATCCTCGCTCTCTGGATTTGGTTCCCGCTTTTCGAATTCGAATCTCGGGTTTCGGCACCAAATTTGTTGCCTTCCGCAAGGCAGACACCCTGGTTCAGGAACAGCACGGTGACCCCGCTCTGGTCACTCGGTCCATCTGCACACAACATCAATGTGATGGATGGCAAAATGGCGTTTATTGCTGGAGAATTTGACACTTTATAACCTAGGTTCACAGTGTTACTCCCATCTGCTTTCATCACAGCTAGGTGCTATTGGCTAATTACGGGGCAATTACCATACACTATGGAGGAGGGGGTGACTCTATCTTTCCATTACATCCCAATATCTTTCGAGCCCTGGGCCCTAGTTTCCCACAAGGACTCCAACATAAGTCATATTTCCATTGACATCAGTAGGCTAAATTTGCATCTGACATAACACAAAGTACCTCCATAAGGAAGAATGTATCTGAAAGGTCTTTCTCCACCTATGGTCTATGGTTATTAATGAAAAATAAAAACTAAAAAATAAAACCCTGAAAAATTAATGCAAAAAGAAATATTTCATTTCTAATTTCACACCAGCCAGAGAACTTTCCAGAAACACTTTCTGTTTGCTATTATTTAAAACTGGGATGAGAAAGCTGCTGCTGCTGCTGACTTTAGAGTCACCAATTTACCCACTCATTTTTGTTTCAGCTTTTCCCATTACAGGGGGGTCACTGATTTACTAACACAGTGGTTCTTCTCTCACTAGTAGGCACTGACTTCAAACACGTTGGTTATTCATAAATGCAGTATGCCCCTCAGTGCTAGGACTTGACCTCTTATTTGTTCTTTTTGTCCTGTGTTTGGACCAATTTATTGCTCACAAAATTGCTTTGGGCCTTTTCAATCCTCCAGGCTTGTACATTTCCATTGTATGATTGTTTCCTTGTATAATGGGATGACAATCAGTAATTGATGAATTAGTATTTTCCTTTCCTAGCTAATTAGCTTCCTGATCACAGTGCTGCCATCAGGATTGTTCAAATGCCATACATTGTTATACCAGTCAGGGCTCTGAGCCAGGAAATATCCAGGTTGGTGTTTCACTCAAGAGTACCAGTATAAAGCCTAAAACTGAGAGATGTCATGCAGCTGGTCTGTCACTGAAGGCAGTTGCAAGTAGAGCTCACACCTCTGTAGCCTAAAAGTGCACATTTTTTTAGAATATTTTTGAACATTTTAGCATATTAACTCAATGCATAGAGTATTTTCTGATATATTTTGATATATTCATATTTTTTCTGACGTGAATTTCATATCAGAATTTCATCTCTCTTGCTTAAAAAGAAAGGTGTTCATAGCACCTGGATGACATAATTTTCTGTTGTAAGTATATTTTGTGAATAGAAAATAATGGGAATTGCATTCCTAGAAATAATATTCCAGTCAATGAATATAACTTCTGCTAATAGGGATTGAATTTGCTTAATAAAAGTCTCTCCATCAGTAACTACTGACCTGAATCTGGCTTCAATTAATTACCTTGCAGCATTCCTGCTCCTTCTGTCTTACTGGTAAGGCCTCAGTCATAGCAGAGTTAATTTAGGAGCTCCAAAGCAGCACAGTCTAAAGAGAGTTATCTGCCACAACAAATATTCAAAACACAGGTAGAGAATTGTAATGTTTCCAGCTGAAACCGGTAGTGCCTTTTCACCTTCATTCTGAAGTAGATCAAACATGCGAAGGGGGATATCAGTAGATTTTGTGAATGGAATACTTTTCCCCCTTTGGAGCTTTACTGATTTGGGGCAGAAAACTGCAAGGCTTGCTAACCACTCCCTGGCTCTCCAGTTGATCAATCATATCATGGATGGGAGTCCTAGAGTCCCTGTTGGGGCAATATTGTCAACAGTACACTGTTGTGATTGTGGTACCTGCTGTTCTTCACACCTCAGCAATCCCACAGCAGAGGGGCTCAGTCTGTTTTGTTACAGAGGCTGACTGGGAGCAGAAGTTCTTCAGAATTCATTATTCTTAGGGAAGAGCAAAAATCCCACTGTAAAAATTTCTACCCCACTTTCATCTTATTTGTGAAGAGAAAGGGATAAAACCCTTTCTCACTTCCCACTGAAAATCCAAGACAGCAGAAGCAGCCTCTTTGGAGTAGCTAAGCCTTGTCATGCCATCACATTTGTATGCCTCTGAGTTTCCTTTTGTGCAGATATGTGAAAAAACCTTACAAATGAAAATGTTTGTGGAAGAGAAAATAGGGAAAAAAATTGTCCTCTGTGGACATGATTTTCTGAACCTGAGAGTTTCAAGCTCTCAGGGACTGATCTGTTCCCAAGGGAAAGCATTTTGGGAACTTTTCTCTCTCAAGGACTGTTGCATAAAAACAAGGTTTTACTTTCCCGAAACACGACACAGATGTTCTGAGAGTGTTTTCCTCTTGTCCCACCAATGGGATGAGGGAGGTGTTGTTTCTTCTACCAGTCAGGTTAACCTGTAAAGGTTCCTTTATAAAGGAACACTTTATAAAAAGGGGTTGAAAACCCCCAAAATAAAGGCTTTTTTCTCCTGAAGAACCTCTGGCAGCTGCTTCAGGATTGAATACTTGCTCTATACTTCATCTCCTCTAGTGACAGTCCTCAGCCAACTGAAACTAGTTTTATTTTCTAATTAACTATTTGCAGACCATTTTCCCACCTTGCTCTGAGCTCAAATTTTTAGGCAAAGCAATGTGCCAAGCATTTTAAATTGTACCCATCCATCCAAACATTTCTAGTGATATAAGCACTAAAGACCATCCATGAGTCAGGATGGACAAGAGTAATGAATTAACCACATCTCTATCATTAATTGCAGGGATTTCAATACAGCCATATGGCTGCATGCTGGTGGTGGCAGCATTTCTGTGAAGTGTTAGTTTCTCTGACTTAATATTTTTCTAAATAGAAACTTCAGAGAAAACTAAGCAGATATGTAGAGTTTTTAAAACAGAATGAAGTTATGTCTTGAGAAAAATTTCATTAAAATCCCCTCCGTTTGCCCACTAAAATTTATGAGAACTCTTGTATTCAACTGAAGGTCAGATCAACTAATTCCTTAAATAAGTATATAAATAAATAAAAGCTAGAACTAAGGGAGTTCTCAGCTTTCAATTCCCTACTTCTCCTCCTCCTGTAGAGTTTAATTGTTACACTTATTTTATTCAGACAAGTCTCAGAAAACTGAAACTACAGTTTTTGTCTGAGAATACCTGTGGATAAATTTACTTAATGTAGTTACTGGCTTTCTAATCAATCCTTTGATACTCCCATAGATTCCTACCCACAGGTAACTGGGAGGAAATAAATTTAACATCTGCAGAAGTATTTAAATAAT
Organism: Cyanistes caeruleus; assembly: GCF_971803275.1. Classification (NCBI taxonomy): domain Eukaryota; kingdom Metazoa; phylum Chordata; class Aves; order Passeriformes; family Paridae; genus Cyanistes; species Cyanistes caeruleus. The sequence goes on from NC_141702.1 coordinate 92,955,845, forward strand.
TTGAAATGTAATAGAGAAAATTTCTACTCTCACTCCAGGTTCACAGACTGACTCTAGTGATACTGACATAGATACTACAGATTTACATTTGTAGAAGCCATAAAGTAGATATCAGTGAATTTACATTTTTCTCTCTGGAGCTTTAGTGTCCTTTTTTCCATTTTAGTTTTAGTGTCAGTACTATTGTTTGAGGGGTTTTTCCCTGTGTTTTTCCCTTTATTGATTTATGGCATGATTAATTTTTAGGAAAGCAGCCTCATCATTTAGAAATTGTCCCCAGATTTCATTTGCATTTTCACTCCTTTGCTTCTGAAAAAATTTTGTTCTTGAAAGTTAGCTGGAAAGATGGTGACTACCGTAGTCCTGAGAATACAGCAAAGCCTCACAGCAGTTGAGCTAGAGAAAACACTTCATCATGGGGTCTGGAGCCTTGTAAGCTGAGAATAGCAGCATGAGATATCTACATGGGCTATTTCAGTGCTTTTAAGAGATGTGGTCTGCTAATTAATGCACTCAGAAAGTAAATCTTTCCTGATTTTGTATGAACTGATAAAAAATTCTAATGCAGTTATTAGCCTGCTAGTACATGAGAGGAAGCTTATGAGGCAGAAAGGGCAATAGCAAAACATAGCAGCATTTGAATATCTTGTAGAAGAAACAGTATTACCATTGGGTACCATCTTAAAACCTCGGGAAACAGCTTCACTGAGCCCACACCATACAGGTAGATTCAAAAAACCTAACACTGCAGTCATATTCTTGCTGGTGAAATACAGGGTGTTGATGAAAGAATGGCCTAACAACATAGACCTTCCCAACATCAAACCAAGGCCCACAGTGGTGGATAAATGCATGCAATCCTGGATGTACTATAAATCACTCACAGTTTTTGCTCTCCCAATCTAACAAGTGCGACACTCATTCACATTATGTTTATTTACAAGATAGAAAATTTGAGACATTTCCTTCCAATTTTTAACTTTTTTCTACTATAAGCAAAACAAAGACATAAAGGCAGAAGAGAACAAATTAAACAAATATTGAGTTGAAACATCTCTCAATTAAAATTTCATGGTCATTATTCCTTGACCTGGCAGTGACACACACAGATTTTAAAGAGTTGTACTGGATTTTTACTATGCATCTTTTAATAGTGCTTGTGCAAGGCATTAATTAAGTGTTCCCTTGAGATTCCGAGAGAATTCAGTTTGTTATTTTGTTTTGGCACCAAAATGTTTCATGAGCATTGGGGTTTTAGTTGTTCTGTCATGAAAATTTTATCTGGTTTCTTTGACTTTCATTGAAGTTGTCACCAACTAGAAAAATTGTCATCACTGAAGAGAAATTCTATCATTTCTGAAAAGTGAAGGATATTAAACCGCTTCTCCCCAAAGTTAAAATGAGATTCTTGGCTGTCTTTAGCAAGTTCATTAAAGTACTCTGTAGCTCTAAGCAGGAGTGGTTTTTTTCAGTTCTGAATACTGACATGGAAAACTGAAATAATGGTCATTATTACAGTTTTCAGACACTTAATGCTGAACTATGCCTTGAGGATGTTTCATACAATATATGCAACTGCCCCTTGTAGAACATTTAAGACTGTGCTGAATTCTAATCAGGGTTTCTAATATATTTTTATATTTTTTTCTTTTTAATTGCTGCATATTCATTTCTCCCCTCTTTTTCATCTTTACGTATACCTTTTCTCTTCATTAACTCTTTGAACTTATCACATGCACTGTTTCTTAGAGGGGTTTTGTATTTTCATCTTTCTCTTATATGGACTATCCTCTGTTCCCTGCATGTGTCTCTTATTTTCTTTGTAATCACAGAAATGAGAAGGGAAGCACACTGACTGAATAGCTCCATTGCCTGAGGCTGAGGGTGGGATTGGGCTTTATCACACACTTCCAAGACTGGTTTCTGGAGGCAAGCAGCAGGTAGATGTTGCACAAAGTAAGTGTTGCATCTAACATGCTGGAGTTGTACACAGAGCAGGCCAGGCCTCAGTGCATGCTGATTATTATTATATATTATTATATAATTATATATATTCTAATATATATTATTATATAGTGATGCATTACCTGATGTTTCTGGTAGTTCCAGAGTTCTGGGAACTTCCTCATCTACACAAACCAAAAGTTTGGCCCACATGCTCCACTGTCCCTGATCCTCACCCTGACTGCCTGCATAGTTCAGCCACACCTTAGATACTGCATTCTCAGTCTTCCATTCACCAGGCTATGGATAATCATAATCTCATACTAGTAAAAGATCCCACCTAGTTTGATATTTTCTTCAAAACACTCCCAAATCTCCCAAAATCAGAAGAATATATCACACTTGTACCTTGATAATGTAAGGTTTGCTTTTTCTATGGGAGAATAACATTGGACTCTCATCCACCCTATTTTTAAAAAAATGGATCCTTGGGGCATGTTACAATTATGATTTTTAAATTCATTATTTTAAAGACTATCTTATGATTTTCAAGGGCATAACTCATCATTCTAGGATGTCTGGAATTAACAATCCCAAGTGACAGTAAGAACAAGGCTCCATTATAGCATAAGTCCTTAGGCAACACTATAGCAATAAAACAAACACTATCTTATGGCTAAGAAGTTAGTTCTAGGTCCCTCTGGGTGTCAGCAGGACTTAAGCAAAGCATAAAAAGATGTGAATTTCACAATGCATCTAAGTGTTTGTAACAAAACAGCACAGCTTCTGAGGAATTAATTCTACTCACAGGGAGAAGTTTCCTCTTCTACTGTACAGCAGAATTATCTAATGAACAGTTTTACAGGGCAAGTTTGCATTCAATGTTTACACCTTTGTCACTATTGTGACTACAATCTGTTCTCTCCCTCCAGAAATACAGTTGTGTTTTGTGTAACATTATGGAAGGTGAATTGTAATAGAAAACACTTTAGATGCTTGATGAACTAAGTATAATTTCAATCTTTTATAGTTTTAGTTAAAAACTCATAAATACATGTTTATTTTGCTAGGACAATGAATTGCCATTTAGTTAGAAAAAACTAAAGAGATTCTATTCCTATCCCCTGATCTCTGTCTCAGAGCCCCTTTATTTCAAAATTATAATAATTTGGAGGGTGGGGGTCTACATTTTCATTGCAAGGGAGGCTCCTGCCCTCCCTAGCAGACACTTACCTTCCAAACCCAAGACAAGTGTCAATTTACTAAAATTCTGTGCCAGTGTTACTGATGTAAATCAGACTATTAGATAGGCAGTAAAATGAAGATTCAGAATTGGTTGCAGCCATTAAGCTGTTGATAATTGAGATGAAATGGAAGGCAACACATTGAATTTAACACTGTATAGAGAGTTTAGTAGTTTTTTTCATTGCAAGAATTTATGGACCTTGCAGTGATAGCACCAGTGAAAACATGACAATGTAATACCATGACACACTGTAATGCTTTTATCATTTATTGTAAAACAATTGGGAAATACGGAGGTGATGGAACATTACCTCCCACATTTTCCAATGAAACTTTCCATTCTGCTCTTTCTCGTGGGACAGCTGAAGCTGACAACAATGGAAGACTTCCCTGGGAAATCTCATCACAGGGAAGGGATCATATTATAGCCACTAACAAAAGGACCTCAAGAGTCCAGATTTCCACAGGGGAATCTCCATTAAACACTATTTACCCCTCAAACAGTTTGTAGATGACTTGCATTTCAGGAGCACATCAGAGGAAAAATGCCTAAATAACACATAGAGAAATAAAGATACCTGAAATTTAATTCAATATCTGAAAGGCAATGCTTTCCTTGACTTGTGTTTGAGAGCTGTGAACTTTCCTGTAGATCCGGGGCCTAAACACAGTCAGTATTTAATTTTAAACAAGAAATCAAGAACATCTACCATACATCCCCTCCCCATCATGAGAGTTTTAAGTAAAGCTTTCTCCCTCCCCCCATTGAAGCATTCCCATTTCATATCAACAATATTAAGGTTTGTGTAGCACAAAAATCAGTGAGCATACTAGTAGTCTTAGTTGCTATTTTAGGTGTTTCTAGAAGACTAAACATAACTGCTCCCTGGCTAAGATTTATGAAGTTAGGACCTTCCTATTTATTTCTGAAGTTGGGTAAACTGTCTAAGGATGAGGAAAAGAGGCAAGGAAAGTCATGACCTCTCAACGCCATTCTGCATAAAACTGTTGACATAGAGACAGAAAAAGACAAGATAACTTATGAAGATAAGGAGACTAGCCAGAAGCTAAAGATAAAAATTGGAAACCTAAAGCTATTATCTGTTCTAATGAAGAAAGCCTTTTGTCAGAAAATTACTCTGGCAAAAGGTGAGGATCTTAAGGATTTTAGGCTGTAAATGAGAAGGTCTTTAGCAAATAATAATTTTCAAGGTAGTGCCTGTATGTTCATATTGTTATAAATGCATATTGTGATATTGATTTTTCACAAGTATTAAGATGAATGTTATGTGTATAATGTTAGAATAGCTTTTGCTATGTCTTTTTCTTTTTCTCCTGCTATTAGCTAGAATTTAGGCATAGGTCAGAAGAATTTTGGACATTAGGTTTAGGTCCTGCCTGAACAGGCAAGATAACCTCCAGTGAACAGATGATGGAGCCCAGGCTGCTCACCACCGCTATCAAGGCTTACCGCCTGTGGAAGAAGAAGCCAAGACCCAAATTAAAAGACTATAAGAGAGAAATTAAAACTGCAAAACCAAGAAATGCGCATGTTCTAAAAAGGCAGACCCAAGGAGTGGCCATGCAAAACAGTTCCTGGAAAAGTTTGAATATGCATACAGTCCATACTGTACAAATGGTATATAAAGGGTGTTTCCAAAACACCAGGTGTGCTCTTGGCAGAGAGCCAAGCACCCAGCCATTTTAACCCTTTCCTTTATTGTCTTTGTCTCCTATTGTCTTTTTGTTTATATTAAACCTTTTAAAATTTATCAGGAAAGTGAACCTCGTTTTTCACAATATCAATGCATTTCTGCAATAATTTCCCATAAGCACTTCTATGATTCAATTTCTCTGAAATTAATATTCATGCAAAATATATGTATTAGCCTGCATATTTGAAGACTTATACAAAAAAAAATATTACAATTTACTTTTTGCAAGCATTTATATCTGAAATAAATTACAGTCAGTCAATCATAAAGTGAGAGCCCTATAACATGACTCTTATGACCAGATTCATGAAAGTGATTCATATGCTTCTGAATTGAAAACTGGCATAAGCCAAATTGTTGAACTACAGAAAAACACAGGACAGTCAAGAATGTTCTCAAATCAAGCAGGATTTTTAAAGTATTTTTATTCGTATTTATTTGTTATATATTATGATGATCATCTTTCAACAAGAATTTTTAGAGTGAAATTATCTTTGTAACAAAATGAAATGGGCTTTGCCAGGAGCCTGACCCATCACATCTTCTTTGTTCCTCCTGGGCAGTAGTACAAGAATTGAAAATACTGAAGTGTTCATTCAACAGGGTAATTTGACTTTTTATGAAAAGGGATGCTTTCTTCTGTTAGGTGTGCTTCCAAGGAGAGTTGCAAGCAGAAATCTCGAGATTTATGAGATGAGTTTAAGAATAAGGACCTAGGGTAGTAGATGCCTGAGTCTGAATAAATTAGTACTCAGAAAACTGAGGAGCATGTACCTTTGAGATGCCTGAGTTTTCCATCTCCTTTCAAGATTTTATCTTGAGGTAGAAGTAAACAAATTTCCACATAACCTTTCCCATAGCTTACTGTTAAACATCAGGTGCTCATCATCAGTAAACAGAATCCAAGTTAATTACCAATAAAAAAGGCTTCAAAATCATGGAGTTTGTTTATATTTTAAACACATGAGCTCCCAGTCTGACTCTGAGTCCTTATAGGAAAATCTTCAACTTTTCTAAATGAGAAAATTCCTCTACACCAGAATCTTAAGGGAAATATTGATTTGTTAGTTATTTGCTTATATTGCGTATTTCCTGGAACAGTAGCAGCCTTAAAAAAAAAGTTAAATGTCAGTGACTCAATAGCTGGTAGTATGTTTTTCACATAAACTAGGAATAGGGATAGAAGAAATAGAGAAAAATTTTACAGTAAAAACTTGTAGTAAACAAGACTGAAAGATCCCTAAAGTACACAAATGTATTATGAGCACCATTGAAACTTGGTGGCAAGGGAGACTTTAATATCAGGGAACCAAATATCAATCATTTGCCATAAAGAAAGTGTGGCTAGGAGGGACACAGATATCACCCACAGCTGTGCTTGAATTTTGTTTGTTCCCCTATTTACCTCTGAAATCAATAATTCCTACTCTATGTGGACAATAACTTCCAGGTACCAAACTCTTCCACCAGCAGCAGAGGTGGCAGCTCTGGAAGAAAATAGTGATGAAATAGAAAGAACTGACACCTGGGCACTAGAACAGATACTGTGATTTCTCTTAATGTCTTTTGTAGAGATACCTGAAATAAGATTCAATAAACATGCATGTGGGTTTTTTTTCATTTTGCTGGGATGTGAGTGTTGTGTCTAAGGAGAGTATACAAACAGGTAGTAATGCACTTGTAGCTCACACCAGTTGAAATCAAATTTTGAACAGGTATTCTCCATGGACTGCAACATCTAAATATTAAACAAGAGGCTTCAAGGGTAATACTATAATTTCTGATTAATAAGGGTGTTACTAATGTGCTTTAATTAACTACAATATGTGGTTCCTAAAGCTTAAAGGTCTGACTCTTCTAAGGAAATTATCATAAGTAAAGTCCAATGCAGTGCTGGATATAAACTTAATTAATTAAAACACTACACTTAATGAAAAAAAGGTAATTCTACAGAATTCAGACTGAGTGCACATATTAGCTTAAGCAACTGATAAACCTTTTCAAATACTACAATAATTTTTTATATTAAGTTCTCTGCAAAATATTCCCCCTCACTGTCATTTCAATGAAATGAAAATGCAGAGGTGAATCAGAAGTAAATCAGAAACACAAATGTGGTTCTCTCTTCTCCTAGAGGGCCTCCAAAAACCTTTCTTAAAAGTAGTAATATATGTGGTAAGCAGGAGAAGAACATAAAACTATGTTCCCATTCTTTATGAGATCACCTAGGGACTTAGTAACAGGATTCACAGGACAGAAGAGTCTGAAAGGAAAACCCAGAGTTACTTAACTTTTACCAGTCTGATTACTGGCTTGATAAAAATCTTGACATGTAGAAGGAGCCTGGCCCTGTAGTCCCTGACACCACCACAGTTCTATAGTAGTGTGATGCCATGGTGAAGATTAATGTCTTCAGATTAACTCGTGTGTTTAGCCAATGATATGCATAGAATACTCAGCAGATACACCTCCACCCAATTATATAGCTCCAGGAGATATCTAGTTTGTTCCAGGCCAATTGGATTTGTATGATTCATGCGTGTTTTCTAATACAGGATGAGGTAATTGGATCAATAAAATGGCCAGAGAAAGAGGTACACAGTCCCTTTCCCAGCCACAGATGGAAAAATCCCTTCCTGGCATTGGAATAAATTTGTGTATCAAGCAGCAAGGGAGCCCAGAAATACTCTAAGGCTATGAATCAATTTGACTTTTGGGAGCAAAGACTGTCAGTACATACAAATGCAACAACACCATTGACTCCTTTCCTGTCTCTAGAACCCCTGTGTATAGATTTAGGCTTAACCAGTTACTAGTTAAGTTAACCAGCTACAAAGCCTCTTACTGATTTTAGCCAGACAGTAAGACAACTCAATCACAGAGAGCTGGGATCTGCCATAATGGATATTCAGCCAAAGGGCAAATAGAACCAGGAGACTAGACCTTGAAGTGGGCAGCAAAAACATGTCATAAGTTCCTCAAACTTGTTGAATCCTGTCCACAATCACACAGGACCTAGATTTCTATCCAAATGGCTTCCTCAAAATAGTGCTACATGTGCATTTTGAAGGAGAAAATGAAAAATTGTAATCCTTATGTAGCTAAATAAATGTACAAGTTTATGTAATTTGTGAAGATATGGCATCTTCTTGATCTTCATGCACAGCTCAGTCCTGTCATCCATAAGACTTGCTCTGAGGCACAGGTAACCAAACAGCAGTACAAGATAGATAGATAGATAGATAGATAGATAGATAGATGCTCTACCCTGCCTCCCTGCCCAAGTGTTTGCAAAATTAGAGCTTATTCTTCTATTTCTGTTAATACCTTTGTTGGTGCCCCTCTATTTGCTCCCTATCAATACTTAAAGGGATCTTATAAGAAAGATGGGAACAGACTTTCCAGTAGAGGCTGCTGTGATGGGACAAGGAGTAATGGTCTAAAACTCAAAGAGGGTAGATTCAGACTAAATGGAAGGAAAAAAATTGTGTGATGGTGAAAACACTGAACAGGTTGTCCTGTGTAAAGTGGTAGATACCTCATCCCTGGAAATATTCAAGACCAGGCTGGAAGGGGCTCTGAGCAACCTGATCTAGTTGAAGATGTCCCAGCTCACTGCACAGACTTTGGACTGGATGATCTCTAAAGGTCCCTTCCAACCCAAACCATTCTACAATTCTGTAATTCTGTTTTTCAGATGTCCTTAGGTTTGAGTAGTGCTTGAAAAATAGATGAATTTTAATATGATTGCCTTTACATTAAATATTGATCCACATGATGATGCATTTCACTTTGGAAAACAGCTTCCTAACACTCCTACAGACCAAATGGTCATATTTTGAAACCAAAGATACGAAAAGTATTTTGGTATCTACAACTGCAATATTTACACCTCTGTGCACCATTTATAGTTCCAGTGGAAAATAAAGGTATGTTTCTGAAAATTTTACTGATACTGAAGTATCTTGAGAAACTTGTTTTTTTCTGGAGCAACAAACATTATTACTCTTTCCTCCACTACAAAATTAGCAACCTTTAATGCCAGTAGTTGACAAGGAACACAACCTTCTGTCAGGAAAATGAATCCACAAACACCAGAGGTTTATGTCCAAAAAGGAGACAGAGGAGACCTTTTACTCCATTCGAGTCAAGGGAGAGGCCATGGGGCATTCCCCTGGGGTCTCTCAAATTTTTGGAGGGCGCAGCCTCCTTTTTATCCTGATTTCCTGGCTGCATTTCCCTCTCTCTTTCCCCATTGGCTGAGGTACTTGAGAGGTACAGACTTTCCCGGAATGTCTAATATCTAAAAGTCCCCTCTAATGTATAACCCTCCCTCTTACTTTTTAATTCTTATGGAATTTATGGTGTTTCCCCATTGTATCTTTCATCTTTCTATATCCAATTTAATTTACCAGCAAACCTACAATTTGTTTGCAAAGCCTTTGTAATCTTTTTCCATTCATCAATCAGTGGAATCCATCTCATTGTTTCTTTTATCCCTCAGTGCTAGTTTCATCCATCAGCAGACCCACAGCTTCTTTGGAAAGACAAATCCATATTCCTCTCACTTGGAAACAGATGGCCTGCTTATGATGCTGTTGCTTTCCTCCTAGTCAGATTAATTTGGCCCAGATGTCTGTTTAAGAAATTCTTTGAGGGATGCCTGCTCTTGTGTTAAAGCTGCAAGAGTTTTTTGAGAAAGAGAAAAGGCTGGGGTAAGGTATGTGTAGGGAGAGACTTAAGAAAAAAAGGACAATAAAAAAATAATTTAAATTCCTATGTTTTCTATAGCACTATGCAAGATTAAGAGGAGGGCTAAAATTCATTCATGTTCCCTCAGTCATGTGCTCTAGTGGTCATTTCCCTGTGCTATCTCAGAGTTCCCCAAAGAAAACACACCCTCATATAGTGGACAGCTGGGTGGGAACTAATGATTTTTGTGGGTATAAATTCATAAGTGAGAAACAGCAAGATAGGTGGTGATAAAACATGTATACAAGAGAGGATGTTTATGGAGACAGTATGCTCAGATTACTTAACCTTGTAAGACAAAATTCAGATTGAAAAAGGTGGTAGGCAGGGGAAAATGTGTCCAGGTATTACAGCATTCTCTCAATCCAATCTGAGAACTGCAATAAACTAAGAAAAAAACCTTCCAAAAACCTTCATCAGACACTGAGCTGCATTTTTAAAGTGATTGATTAACAATTATAAAGCGGCTCTAGTATCACAGTAATGATACTAGTATCTAGTAATATACTTCAATGTGTGCCTAGGGCACTGTTTAAATCACTGATTCATATCAGGAAAAGTAAATGTCTCGATTCTCATATGGCACTGAGTTTCCCTCCTTTGCTTCATTTCTACCTAGAGAATTCTCCCTCAGCTATTTGAACACTGGCTAACAAGCCAAGGAAGTTTCTCACTTGTAATCTGTAAAGGAATGGCTGGAAATCTCTGGGCATGTGTTCTGGGTGGGAAATTTAATTGCTAATTCACAAGTGCCAAATGCCCCAAGGAAAGCCTGGCCACTGAAGTGAATTTGGAACCAGCCTCCTGATGAAAATATTGACAGCTTCTTTCAGAGAAGCATTCAAAGAAACATGACATTTTGGGATTAATATTTAGTGCTCAACAGCAGCTGGCAAATTGCTCTTATCTGACTTGGCTGGCTGCTTTGCATTGGAAATCAATAGCAACTTGGAGATATTTCACTCCATTTATTAGGTGTAATATAAAAACAAAAAACCACCATAACTGAAGTCAGAGATTGCATAAAACCCTAATCTGAATGTGGGTGCTATCTCAAAAGACAAGTTATAGACCAAACAATACATGTCTGTAATTCACATCTAGCTGCTACAATAGGTGAAGAAGTATATTTAGTCATCCAGAGTGCAGCTGCTGCCATAATTCTGGAAAATACTGGGGAGCTAATGGTGTTTGTTTGTTAACATGTTGTGAGATTAAAGCACATTGTATAGCATGGCTAGCACACAAATGATGCAGCAAATTGGTGCTCTTTACGCAGCATCAACAAAAAGATCACACCAAAAACATGCTAAGCCTGAGCTGTCAAAAGTTCAAGGGAAATGCGTTACAGAAAAGAACATGTGGAACCCTAATACTTTTTGAACAAAATTACCCTGACCTCAGAAAAGCCTGGGTTTTTTTTTTTAATCTGCTGAAAGGAGAATGTTTGAGGCTAAGTGATGGGGGTTCTTCTTTCTAGTTAGAATAAAAACCAACCCTAATAGAGCTGTTTGACAGAAAAAAAAAATCTTATCAAAGCCCTATGAACTATCTTTCCAAAGTTCAAAAGACCATTGTTTTGATGATGGCCTTACCAGAGAATTTTTACATCCACAGTACTCCAGAATACTGTGAATGGAAAAGAATAGGCTTCACAATCAACTTCTACTTAAATAGCCAAATAAATTTTTTCTTCAGCTCAGGAGGAAGAAAATTGCAGAGGGAAATTAAATCATCCAAAGCTGATGTATCGAACACTTCATCAAGTTAAATCCCACTCTAAGCAGGAGGCTTGGAGTCAATGCTGAAGTTCTTCTCAATCTCCAGCTACTTTGCTATTTGATTGATTCCTAGATAGTTTGTGTCAAAATAGTCAGGATTTATGTTCACCCTTAATGCCACAATTGTCTTGGATATTACATGGTGAGGGCTACATCTGATTTATCTTGATCTTAATGCGTTCACTATGAATTCAGTCAATGAGATTAAAGCCCACCCTGCTTAGCCCTTATACCTGTCCTTCATTTCTTTATAGAATTATTTCCCTGCAGAAATATCAAACTTACAGAGGTCTGAAACTTAGATAAAAGTTACTCATCCAAGTTATTAGGGACTTCAGAGCCATCTATTTTAGAGACCTCTAAGTAGTTCCTCAGATTTAGGAAAGTGAAAACGGTGAAAGGCCACTGACGTGACCAAACATCAGGATGGACAGCAAGAAAATGAGCTGGCATACTGAAAACATTCAGTTAACTCAAGACTCAAACTGCACTCTCGTGGTGCAAAGATTTTATCAGTTGGAACAGCCTTATCTTAAATTTTGTTTGCATTTCAATATAAAGTAGATGCAGACTGACTGTTTTTCAGTGAGTTTGTATAATAGGTCATTTGTCTGTTTCCTTTCTCTTGGACCCTCATATTTTTTCTAAGATAAATGTATTAAAACTTTCCTGAAAAAAGCAAAAGGTATATGGGAGTAGATCACAGGCTTGACTTAAGCAGGCTATCATTTTTGTCATGTTCAATTGCCATAAAATATACTGGGTGTTGGGTTGCCAATTTTATTTATGTCCTGACCTGTTATTAAAAATATAAGATTAACACCAGCATTGGGAAAAATAATATGCAGGTGTGCATTCTATAACTAATCAAACAAAAATGGCTTTATAAGCCATATGCTGCAGTAAAGTTACCATAGTTCAGATAAGTCTCCTATGCATGCCATCAGCTGTTCATTCTGTTCTCTTCCAGTCTAGATTAAAATCAATGAAAAAGTACCTTCAAAGAAACCCTTATCCTTTCACATGTTTTGATCACTGTTGGTGTTCTGAGTCTTGACTGTTGTTAAAATTTATGGACTGCAGTCCTTCAGCTGACAAATAAGGCAACCTCTGAGATGCAGGAGCTCAGGACTTATGATCAATGAACCAATATGATTTCGCAGAAGCCATTTATTTTTTACACTATGCACTTATTTATAGATTCTAAAACTACTGTTCACACAATTACGCATTACTTGATTGGTGCCTCTATACTGTCCATGCGCTGAGCACGCACTCCTCAGGTTTTGTGATTGGTTACAGCTCAGGTGTTCAGCATTCTTCTGTTATCTGGTTCTTGTGGCCTTGTTTTTCTGTTTCTCAATGTCTTCTTTCTTATTTTAGAACAATTTATGTTCAGCAACCTTGAGGAATTCCATAGGGTCTGATAAGAAACTCTACAGATGTTTTGGCTGGGGCACACCATGGCCTAAGTTTTCAGATGCATTATTATACCAAGACACTGAACCTGCTTTATTAGTGCACTTAGCTAATATTTCTACCTGCACATTTACATTATTCACAGTGCTTCTTTTTAGAGTTGTCTTCTGTGTTGCCTTCAGCAATTCAGACACCCTGGTTGAGGAACAGCACAGTGGCCTTCCCTGGCCATTCGGTCCAAACTGCACACAACATCAGTGTGATGGATGGCAGAAATGGCATTTATTGCTGGAGAATTTGACACTTTATAATCTAGGTTCACAGTGTTACTCCCCTCTGCTTTCAACAGCTAGGTGCTATTGGCTAATTACGGGGCAATTAACATACACTATGGAGGAGGGGGTGACTCTATCTTTCTGTTACATCCCGATATCTTCTGAGCACTGGGCCCTAGCTTCCCACACTTCTGAGCACATCTTCAGAGTATGTGTATGCCTGAGCAGAGCCCTTGTGCACTTTGTGCATGTTTAAGTAAATACAATTAGAATGGATTTTCAAAATTAGTTAGAAGTCATAGAAGTCAAGAAGTTTTCAGCTTAAGAAACCATAAAATGGTCCTGTTCTGTTGGCTGAAAGGGGACAAAACCAAAGACTGACTGGAATCTAAACTGGAAAACACACAGATTTGCAAGCATTTTCTATTTTTTAAGTGTAAGGAGGGGAAAAAAACACCTGAAAAGGTTGAAATTGATGAGAAAGGATGTCATCAAACTCAATGAAGAGTCTCTAGATTCATGACCTTTTTATTATTTGTGTGTCACTAATGCATGTAGAATGGTACTGTGTCTGTATGTTTATCAGATGGTCTAATAAATTATTCAGAGGTGAGATGAATCCAGGTAAGACTGCCTTCAAAAGATGTTCAATATCTTCATGATGCTTTGGATTAAAAAAAAATAAAAAATAGAGAAGTTGTAAAGGAAGTGGAAGAGGGAGCAGAAGGGGTTGGACTTCATGGAACAACTCATCATCTTCCAAAAGACCCAGTCACAGAGGTTCTGAAACTTTGGCATGAGTTGTATTCATTTGCAATTCATGTTGGTGAAGCTTGGCTGTGGATTTGAGAATTTGATGGGTTTGCACTGAATGTTGTGAAGCCTTTACTATCCCAATACATCAAATACTACTGACAAAATTTTGCTTGTGTTCCGGAGTAGTAGTAGGGGAGGTCTTGACTCCAGCTTCTAAGCCTCTGGAAAACTGTTGATTTTGCTCTAGTGTTAATCTTCCTACTGTTTTTGTGATAATAAATTAAGTAGTCCAGGCAGAAATCTGTTGCTGATGGTGGAGACAGGAATGTGATTTAAACACACCAAGATCATGCAGCAACAGCCAATGTTTATTGAAGGGTGCCCTCTTTATAGGGGCTTTGAATTTGCCACACATACAGATATGATTGGACAAAGGTCTTAACTCCACCCAGCTCACTGGCCAATGACACAGGTGCATTCCCAGTTCAAAGGGATTGGCTGGGGTCTCCTTGTTTAAACTCAAATTCAACCTATCATTTTAAAACCTGAGGACTTGTTTACTCCTTGGTCTCTAATGAGCTAGGCTGGTTGAGTTGGTGTCTGTTATGGCCCAATTTTCTGTGCAGCTATAGAGCAGCTACAGCTTCCACAGTTCCCCCTTTTCTGTTTAATAAAAATATGAAGTGTTCTTTGTCATCTTCTCCTTGCAGATAAAATGACAAAGACAGCAAGATGACACAAATGATAAACATATTTCGAATAAGGTTTTCCACCCAACTCAACAAGGCTAGGTCCTCTCAGCCAGTAATGCATACCACATATCACTGAAGATGTAACACTCATTCCAAGGAGCTGCCAGGAAGGATTACCAACAGCATAAGTTCTCAAAATGTCATGCCAAGGTCTCATTACTTGGAAGTTACAAACCTACAGTTTAACTCTACAAACAGGACACATTTAAACCACTGAACCATGGGAAAACCAACCAACAGGGAAATAATCTGTTTTAACCTGGGTTTGTGACTCATGTCCATAAATAGATAAATCCTTAAATCCTTATCTTTTAAATATATAAAATCCTTCTAATAGTGTCAAGTGATTTGGTGCATAGATGGCACTAGGCTTTCCCCCTTTTTCTGTTTAAAAGAAATATATTTTAAAGTGTTATGTAGGAGTTACAAGTGGTGTAACACACCCTACACCTGTAGGAATAATTTTGTGTTTAGTGAGGCATATAACTGCTTTTTAAAGTACAATCCACTAAACTAATTCAAAATTATTAAAAGAAACATATCTTTGTCTTAGTTACATTTTACAGGTCACATCTTGGTATATGGTTAAAAATGACACACCGTTGTGTTTGTAAAGTCCTTAAAATACGTGACTCTTGAGGTATCTGAGTAAAGTTATAAATAATCACTCTAAGTGTCCTTCAGATGGTCTAAGGTGTATATTTGGGCTTTGGGATTTTTTCCTGTGAAGGCCTCTGCACTTAATTGTGATCTTAATTTACTACTTAATGGATAGATATAATGTCAGCAATATTATTTAGTTGTATTTGTAGAATTCTTTTGCAAAGTTATACAGTCACTGTACTGAGTCTTCTACTGCAAGAGATGACATACTGTAGGTTTTTCAGAAGTTGAAGGAATTTATATTAATTTAACATAATTTTGTCATTTTCAGAGGTGGTGAACACAATGTTGGTTTGAATAAATATGAATAATAAGATCTGGTAGAAAGCGTTCTAGATCGGTTTCAGTTTACTTTAATTGATGACACTTCATTTGAGTGAATATGAAGCATCCATTTTGGTTTGGGTCTCTGTTTCTTCTTGAATGCTGCAGTACTTAAGCTCAGTAAAGCATTCTTTTCTGTAAAAGTCAGTGTTGGATAATAGTTATGGACTAAAAACCATAACATTCCTTTGTATAAATTAAACCATATATTTTAAAGAAATGATTAGGCTAGGAGTTACATACAAAAGAAACCATTGTTAAAAGGATCTGTAATATGCCATAGAAACACAAAATATTTCTGTTAATACTGCTGTTTGAAATACTTTTGAGGTAAATTTAACAAGACTCTTAGAACGTTTACAAGTCAAGTTTCAGAAAAAGCAAATAATGTCAACAAAGATTCTATAAAGTAACAAAAAGCATATATGTCCTTTCTTTCTGAAATGCAACATGCAACAATTTAAATTTCTTAAAGTAACAGTTCTACTTGCTCTGATTTCTCTTCTAACATAAATGCTCTTGAAAAAAACATTAAGAGAAAGGACATTACTGGATAACAGACAGGATTTGCAGAGCACTTGCAGGACAGTAGCCAGTTAGAGCCAGAAACCTACAAAATGGCTTGATACATAACACTTTGCTATGGTAGGTTTCTAGGTGTTAACTTTACTAAGCTATTTGGTTTCAAGTATCTAGTACAGGATCTCCATGTTTATCTAACAGTAAGTACTATAAATATGTATGACTAACATCAGGCTGCTAATATCTTCTGATGAAAAGTTCAGGACATTTAATAATGGCAAATACAATTGTTTTCATTATCTTGGACTTTTATCCCACAGCAAGACAATGTGATATCATTTGTGGAGTAATTATTTAGAGAAGAACAAGAACGTTAGTGATCTCACAAGGATTAAGGATCTTTTCTATTAAATTCTCTAAGTGTCTCTTTACTAGGGTAATAACTTGGATAATAAGTCCAAGTAATAACTTGGACTGTCAGAAGGACAAGGTATCCTTAGCATTCTTTCTTCACTTATTTGAATTACAATTAGGTATAACTTTGGAATTTTGCTTCTTAAAGTTGCTAAATTGATGTATGAAACATACATCAATTTAGCAACTTTAAGAAGAAAAAAAAAACAAACATACATCAAATTTAAAAAAACATACATCAATTTAGCAACTTTAGAAGACAGGTGTCTGGCAGGGAGGGCAGGAGCCTCCCTTGGAATGAAAATGTAGACCCCCTCCCTCTGAATTATTATAATTTTGAAATCAAGGGCTCGCAGGCAGAGATCTGGGGATAGGAATAACAGTTCTTTACTAGTATGTATAATGAGGCACACAAACAACAATAACTACAGCATTAACAACAAAACAGAACCAGGGACCCCGTGACAGCTTTCTTGGCTGAGATGGGAAAGGATGGAGGAGAGGTTTTGCTTCACAAACCCCCTTGGGCAGTCAGTCCCGGTGCTCCTGCAGGGCTCTGAGGAACACTCAGCTGGAACAGCAGGGATGAGCTGAGATCCTGGGCTGGTGGCTGAGGTGTATCAGCAGCTCCACGGTGGTGGCTGGCACTGGCACATGCCAGCAGGACAGGGGGTGTGAGGCTCACCAACGAAGAAGGAAGAAGGAGAAGAAGCAGCAGCTTTGTCTTGGTGATGGCAAATTCTCAGCCTTCTCTCAGCCGTAACAGCTCCCAGCAAAGTGTTCTTCTCTGAAGCTGAAGAAACCAGCAAGCATCCCCCACCCTCCCTCCTTCCCACATTCCCCCTTGGGCCCAGCACGAGCACCCACCAAGTACCAGCAGTCAGGTTTTCCCCAGCAACTAGTAGGTACAAATTCCACAGGTGAGCCAGAACTAAAAGAAGGACACCTAACCCCCAACAATATATCAGTTTATTTGCAAGGTAACTGTCTTATTAAGTTTAGATACATTTCCCTTTTGATGGTAAATAGAGCATTGTACCTTCTTTAAATTAAGGCATATGGTTTTAAACTATCGTGCTAGTTACAGGTCACATTGTGATTATTGTCTCAAACAAGGTGAGTGGAAACTTATAAATCTTTCCAGACATGTAAACATGCAAGCTGTTATCCAACTACAGGAACACCTTCTCCCTTTTAAACTGGATTAGTATCTGTGATGAAGAGAGAGAGGGACAACTGACTCAGTGATCAGAATCCCATTTTACTGTGGCCTATATAAGCTTATAAACCATTCTAGGAAAGCTAGTAATTTTTTACAACAATAGTTGAGTTAAACATCATACAAACATACACGTATATTTCAACATTGATTCAATCTTCTCTCTGTCCCAGGCTTGATTCAATCTTCTTGCAATCTTCAAAGCTGTGCTTGTCCCTGCCAAGACATCCTGGCTATCAGATCTCTTACACTAATCAAGTCCAAGGTACTTTCTGATTTTACCATACCTTTATGTTTGCTTTCATGAACTGAGAATGCTCTTTTCAGGACTTTTAAAACAACCAATATCTTTGAATTTTAAAATGTCAAAAATATTAAGAAAGTCCATGTCTCAGTGAAACTATCTTTTTTTTAACATAGGAAGGTAACAGAAGGCTGTCACAAACCACTTCTTTTCACTGGGCCATTGATTAGGTCACTCAGGGTAGATTTATACTAAAGGACTGAATTCTGCAACACAGAATAGCAGTTTATAAAAGGTCCATAACTGGATGGTCATAATATGGTCAGAATTGAAGTATTAAAATATTAAAGGTATCACCTTTATTTCTTGGCAAGAAAATGTCCTTTAAAGTAACATGCTAGTGTCTTCCTTACTAAAACTCTAGAAACTGCAATTTGGAGATGGCAAGACTTTCTAATAATAATTTCTATTTAATCTGATTTTAATCTCTTGATGAATTTTAGTCCTGTATGCCAAATATTTGTGTTATGTAGATGGAAAGTGAATTTCAATAATTTTGAGTTTTTCTGTGTAATCATCTTATGTTTTGATTCATAACTTTGTAATACTGAGAATTTTACAGGACTTTCAGGGACAACAAATACATTAATTGAATAAATATAACAGAAAAAGTCGATTTTAGGAACAGAGCTGGTTTTATATTTTGGACTTGTTTCAAGATTTCATTCTAGGTTTTCATACTTCTACGGAATCTGTTTGTTTTCTACAATATATAGTTTCTATAGTTTCTACAGTTTCTACAATATATAGTATACAAAACTATCCTTGCAGGATGACACTAATTGCAGGGGATATATGGCACAGTACAGGGATTTAGAAGTCTTTGGTTTGGGTTTTACTCTGCATGGCATATTTGTGATTTGAAGAATTATGATTAATCATCAAACTGAGGGTGTCAAAACTAAGTTATGTTGCCACTATCTAGAGTTGTCCAATCAAAAATAAGGTAATAAAATCCAGGTAAATATTATCATGAGTTTTGTTTGAGTATAATGTATGTAAAAGGTTTTGTTTTGGTGCTTTCTTAATAACCTTTTAAGCCTTATACTGCAAGTCTGACTGGTTTGCTATAGGCCTACCAATTGCCAGACAAACCGAAAATAGTTAACAGCTTTTATCCCCAAGCAAATTGCTTGTACAACTTTAAAGGACTGGGAACAAAAATTTAGATTTGGAAAGCTCATAACTAAAACTCTAAGACTTGTGGAAGAGGAAAATAATACCTTGATATCACCTTTTCTTTTGAGGGTAAAAACAACCTGTAAAATTACTATGAGTTCTATACTAGAAAAAATTAGTAAGTTAAATAAAAATCCTAAAATATTATACAGCCTTATAGCAAAATTCAATGCATATTTGAGAAGGATATTAGCATTGCCAATGATAGCTAAAAATGTGAAGGTATACACAGAAAATTAATATTGGGATGGTACTTGCTTTTATGATAATACTTTGTCATATTCAATATTTGAAGAGCTTACCAAAAGAGCTTTTATTTTGTCTTTGTTCTCTGGTATTTAGAGGGTTCTGCAGAACACAAGGTGTTCTTAAAGTCAACCTCAAAACAGCCTGGACAAGAGCGCACAACACTGTGACTCTGCACACACCTTCTCAGATAGACATACCATCCCATTTTTCACACTCACAACAACCTTGCTAACTTTCAGTAGCTTTCCCCATAGCAAAAGGCTGTAGAAGTAAAATCCAGTGCAAGGCTGCTCCTTTCTATTTGTGGCACATAAGCCACATACAAGGGGCAGTTGTCTTTCTGATACAACCTGCAAACTGCTATCATATCGCCGTGCTCTCTACATGGTCTTTCTCAGCTCAAAGAACCACTGTGCACACAACACATTTACAAGGACTGAAGATCCCAATAGATGTCACAGTGCATGCAGTCAACACAGACAATGAAAAGAGGCAAAGCTGAATGCCACCAGTAGGCTTCAGTTCTCTGCACATCACAGGAGGCAAAGAAGGAAGAAGCAGAGCAGTGGGCTTACACGCAGAGTGCACTGAATCACAGATATCCAGCAACAGCTCGTTTACAATCAGGCAGGCAAGAATACACTTGCAGCCGTGGAACTTCATCAAAAAATGTGAGGATAAACACCTTCTTACACCTTCACTATTGCAAAGGCCATACAGCTAGGGATCACCAAGAAGCATGCTTCAAAAGAGAAGGCACTCTCGAAGTACCCCTTGCCCAAGCAACTTTAAAACAGCGCACAACACTCTGGCTTGGCACTCTCCCTCTCTGATACAGGTGCCATCCCATTTTTCACTCTCACAGTTCTCTTGGCAACTTTCAGCAGATGCTCCCATAGCAAAAAGCTGTAGAAGCCAATGCAGGGCTGTTGTTGCGTGTTTAATTTTGTTAAGGTTGAGAGGTTTGAATTGTTTATTTGTATGTTCCTTTCCCCCCAGGCTGAATGTATCGGTTTCTCCTTGTTGTTATTCCTCCATTATCCTAGCCATCAAAGTGAACCCCTCCCTTCCTTCCCGAAAGTTCCTTGTCTGTCACCCCCACCCTGCCCTCACCCATCCATCATTGTAAGCCCTACCCCATCTTCCAGATCCTTCCCTGACAATCATTTGTCCCTCGAGGCCCTACTGGTTATTGTGTCTTCTTCCCTCCCTCTGCATATCCTTGTTGGTTCTGAAGCTGTAATCCCCTCTCCTTACTCCTCCCCACAGGATTCCCTATTGGTCCATCGTTTGTACCCTCCCCTGGAGACTGGGCTGTATTTAGCCCCTTGCACAGGAGTGCTCAGGGCTCTCTTGGGCCTGACCCCTTCTGATGCGCATCCCTCATTTACCCCATCCTAAACAGACCATTGCTGGGAACTTCAGTCCAGAGAGACTCCTCTGCTTTATTACTTCTGCCCGTGATGCCGTGCACCACAGAGCTTGGGGCTGCCCAAATCTCTGGAGGTTTCACTGTGGGACAAGCCAAATCCCCAGTGCTTCCCCACTCTCGGTGTTCAACTGTGCCAGAGTGAGAGAACAACCACCGTAGAGCTAGCTGGAGCTAAAGGCAAAGTTAAGTTAACCATATATTTCCCATTTGCTTGTTTTTTCCACAATTTTAATAAGTTAATTTCATTGTGAATCTTTTTGGTATAAAAAACGCATGTGACAGCATATATACCTATTTGGACTTTGGATTTTAATGAAAAATTGAACTTGATATTTCTGCAAAGTGCTGCAAAAGATGAATTGAAATTTGTTACACCCTGCATTGTGGTTTTTCTCTAGTAAAAGTGTACTTTAAAAGTCCTAACAAACTTAAGTACCAGGAAAATTCCTACTATGAATGAGTATTTTCAATATATCTGCAGTTATGAGTTATTCTCAAGGCCATATTACATAAAATCATAATGTATTTGTCACATCTTTATAATCTCTATAGTAAATCCATGTTATGTTTAAAAGTAATTATATAATAACATATATAATGATATATATAATATTATACACTATATATGACATATATAATAACACATAATGTAACTTATCATGTATATTTATATGTAAATTTATGGAAACATATGTAATAATATGTCTAAAAGGTATATACCAAACTTTCAGTTGCCCTTTTTGTAATAATAGAATAAGAATGAGTTATGTTTCCATTTGATACAGATTAAGTATTGATAGAAATAAGCAAAGTTAAGTTTCATTTGGTTTAGGTCTGAGTGTTCTTAAGTTAGGTTTTATCTGGTATTCTTTTGAGGTTAAGTTTTGTTATTTCCTTCTGTCAAAATTAATTTCTACCAGGCTTGAATATTGTTTAATTTAAATTGTTCCACATTTTGTTAAAAGACACTTGTCTAAACTGCAGTTTAGTTATTTTTCTAGAGAGATGAGGATGACTATGACTGAAACAGTTGTAATGGAACACTGATAAACACCTGCTTGTGGATAGAAGAAGATACAGTCTGTTGCACCCTTTATTTCATCTAAGGTTTTATTATTTGTTACAATCTTTACTGGTTTTGTTTTCTAAAGGTAACACAGAAGAGTAGTTACTGTTATTAATACTAAGAAGTTTAAAAGTTTTTAGCTAATTTCACTTTTTGCCATTGAGGCATGAATGTTTTGAAAATATTATCTTAACTGTCTCAGACACTTGATGCTGATAAATTCATTGTATAATGTGAATTTACAGATTTTTATGATGAGTATTATTCATAAGGTATTATTACTATATTTATAGGTGGCTTCTCATATGCTTTACAATTTTTGTGTAATTACCTTTAAGACGTGTCATTTGAGATCTTTTTGTTTTCTAACAGCAGATGCATCTCCTTAAACAAGTTATAAAGCTCTTCCTGTAAAGGGTTTTCTTACTCTTTAACTCCTTCCCTTGTTTAAGACTTTCACCTCATTTAGAGTAGTTTTATTGTTTTTCAGTGCTTCCAGAATTCCAGAAAAATGTATCATTGCTGAAAGTCAGCCACCATGAGAGACACTTCAGATTAAACCAACTGCTAGATAGTTCCATTGGTCTATTGCCTAAGACTTCTGATCATTTGCGTTACACAAATGCACTCCAACAGTTTGCTGTGCTTTAAGCATCTCATAGCTACTATTATTAAGAACCTTTTTTTGAAAATGAGTTAAGAGATATCTTTCCAGTTTAAAGCCTAAGGCCCTGGCCAAGCCTTGATTTTACCTGGATGGAATGTTTGCCAACAGATCGGGATGTTTTCTGTAGCAAATCAATATTTGAGTCACTTTTGACTTGGCAATTTTACTCTATTAATATGACAGCTGGACCAATTTTGAAGTGGGCTTGGAGAATAATTTCTGGAGGTGGTTATCCAATCCTTCACTGATTTGAGGTTTATCAGCTGTTTGCAGACTCTGAGATGCTGGTACAGTGTTTTAGTGATTAATAATAATCCTATATCACATATGTTAATAATCATGTTTATTATCTAATTAATTTCTAACTACTATAGGTCTTTGTTCATTATGTGTATCATTTCGTGTTGATATTCATGTGCATGATAAAAGTACATTTCACTTCTAAAAGCAAAAAGAAATGATGCCCTAAGAACATTGAATTAATGTAGTATGTGCATTAGAAATTTAGACCACAATTAATTTTGAATAATGAAATAACTACACCAAAAATTTAGAAAATATCATAAAATCTGAATTAACAATTAAGTATACCACAGCTAAACCTAAATGATTCATTAACTTCAAGAGGAGAAGTGCCTATGTTCTGTTGACAGGTTCAATAGAGTCACCTCTTCATCTGACCAGACACCATCTACCTCCAAAAACATGAGACCCGCTAAACAGGGAAGTCACCATACAATCTTTGTAGTCAAAACAAGACCAGAAGTGGAACTGTGGGGACACAGTTAAGTTTGAAAAGTACACAGACAGTTTGCCAACAAGTTTTATGTTATTATCATAATGTTGTGTCTCTACTAATTTTCTTCAGTTATTCCCTTTTTCAGGATTTGAAAGAACTTCCAGTGATGTTAAGGATCATTTTCAGCTGATAGACTTTTGCCTGCTAATAGAGCACATCTGGAGTCTTGGCTATTTGGACCTTAAAACAATAGTCATTTTTTCATTTCCCTGGAGGACAATGGATTTTTTTTTTCATTTGCAAAGCTGTGAACCTTGGGTTTTATATCAATGTAAAAGGTGTAAAAAAACAAGGAGTATTCTAAAGCTCTTTTGGCAAAAGCATGGTATTAGCCCTTGCCTTCCTATTCTTGAAGAAGAATATAAGAAGGAATTAGCAAAAGAATCAGAGGATATTCAAATTAAAATAAATTAATTAATTAATTAAATTAAAATAAAATAAAGTAAATAGAAAAACTGAATGTGCACAGAATAACTTTGTATCTTATCTTTGGTTAGTCCATGAACAAGATTGGGGGAAAAAAAAAATAAATGCTGAAAAATTTGCTTGAAAATCAAAAAATTTCAAAGAAAAAAACCCAAAACCTTTTGCCGAAAGATCTTAGAGATCTTTTAAAAAATATCTAAGATCTAAGACTAAAAAATCTTAGAGAAATATGGAGTTCAATCAAATTTTGAGTTTTACTTTGTTTGCCTTTAGTAGTGTAGCTTTGCCAGTCAGTCAGCCTAGAAGCAATATTTGGGTGACTTTAGCTAATGCTTCAGGTTTAGATACCATATGCTTGCTTATCCACTACCACTCCAGAAAATCCATTTTCAATTTTTTTAGTCAGTGTACCAGTAAAAATTTGGCCAATTCCAGAAGAAATTGATAGGGCTATACGAGGTGCTTTTGCTGGGGCAAATGTGTGGAAATTTTGGACTCCAGTAAATACATAAATAAATGTGTAAGTAAATAAATAAATAGGAATGGTGGACTCCCTATCTTCCTGAAGCATCCATTGAACCCCAAGAATTAGAGCTCCTTGGCTATATAAAGGTAAAGTTTTGTCTTAAGTTCAATTATACAGAGAAAAATCAATCAGTGGTGAAAGATGTTTCTCTACATCACTCTGTATATAAGAATCAGATTTTTTAGTGTAATGGTACTTCTGTAGTTCCATCTACATTCAGCTCTGTTCCTCTTCAATTGCTGAAGGGGATAGTTTTTGTTTGTGGAGACAGAACATGGTTTTTTATTTCATCTAACATCAAGGGTGGTCCTTGTAGTTTACAGCTTACACTGTTAAATCCAAGTATGAAAACAATTGTCAACATGAGACATTGAGGAAAAAGGTCATTAGTTCATCAATGTAGACCAGAGTGTAAGGATGATTTTGATGCTTAGGTTTTGGGAAAAGGCTTGTAATATCTTTTCTTTTGCCACCACTTGCATCAGCAAAAGCACTGAAGCAATTAGACAGATTGGAATGTTGGCTGCGTAAACAATCTAATGCTATGTCCCTTGCATAAAGAGGTTTCTTAGCAGGTGTCAAAGATGTTAGGCATGCAACTTTAGGAAATAAGGCAGCAATAGATTTTCTCTTGTTAGCACATGGGCATGGATGTGAAGATTTTGAAAGAATATGTTGCATAAATTTATTAAGTCGTTCCAAAAGCACATAAAAAAGTATACAACAGTTCAAGGAAGGGGTGTCAAAAATCAGAGTAGATGGTGGAACTTGACTGGATAATTTGTTCAGTGGATGGGATTTGACACCATGGATAAAAAAGTGTTTTACAGCAAGACTGTACATTTTAGTAATTGCAATAGTAATGCTACAGTGGTGCCTTGTTTGCTTCAGTGTATGCAACAGATAATTAACAAAGCCATTAATAGAGATTTTTTAGTTCAGAGGGAGAGGGGAGATGGGGGAAATGGTAAAATGGAAAATTCTACAGATACTGAAGGGTTCAATCTGCAGCTTTTGAAAGAGTTTGGGTTAATGTAATAATGTCAAATACCTCTGACAAGCTGTCATCAGGAACCTGGGAGGGTGAGTTTTCTTTCCTCTGGAAAAGGGCTGCTGATTGTGTCCAGGGGCCCGTGGCCATGAGCAGGTTTCTGCCTCCAAAATTTATGAATGGTGCTGCATCCCTCCCAGACCCAAGCTGTCCCCATCTAGAACTCACACTGTCCTTGTACTGTCACACTCCTCTGACATCAGGAACCTCATGGGGCAGATCTTTCATGTTTAACATGAAAAAGGGCTGCTGTTCGTAATCAGGGGCACATGGCCACGAGCAGGCTTCGGCCCTCCAAAAACTATGAACAGAGCAGGATACCTCCCAGACTCAAAATTCCACCACCTAGAACTCAGGCTGCTCTTGGAGAGCCAAATGCCTCCGTCAAGCTGACATCAGGAACCTGGGGGGTTAGTTTTGTTTAACATGGAAAAGGGCCACCATTCATGTCCAGGAGAACGTGGCCATGAGCGGGCTTCTGCCTCCAAGAACTATGAACAGAGCAGGATTCCTTCCTGATGTAAGCTGTCCCCATGTAGAACTCAGGCTATCTTTGAAGTGCCAAATGCCTCTGACAAGCTGACATCAGGAACCTTTTGGGGGTTTCTTTCCCATTGAAATGGGCCGCTGTTCATGTCCAGGGGACTGTTGTTGCGTGTGTGCTTCTACATCTGAAAACTGAGAACGGACAAGGATTCCTCCTGGACCCAAGCCATTCCCACCTTGTACTTCAGCTGCCCTTGGGCTGCCAAATGCCTCTGCCTAGCTGACATCAGGAACCTGGGGGGGTGAGTTTTGCAGAACACTGAAAAGGGCTGTGGTTCATGTCCAGGAGCGCATGGCTGCAAGCTGTCTTCTGCCTCTGAAAACTATGAATGGAGCAAGATTCCTCCCTGACCCAAGCTGTCACCACCTAGATCTCAGGATGCTTTTGGAGTGCCAAATGCCTCTGACAATCTGACCTCAGGAACCTGGGGGGATGAGTTTTGTTTCCCCTGGAAAATGGCCACTATTTGTGTCCAGGGGCACGTGGCCACGAACTGTCTTCTGCCCTTGAAAATTACAAATGGAGCAGGATTCCTCCTTGACACAAGCTGTCCCCACCTAGCACTCAGGTTGCCCATGACTAGCCTTGTCATCCCATCAGACATTACTGCTTCTCTTAGAGATGCTTGTATGACCTCTCTGCCTTTTTTTAGCATCCTTGATGCTATAGAACTTGGTAAGGGAAGCTTGGGAGGTTTGGGACCTAATGAGGAAGGTCCAGGTTCATCCCACTCACTGTCACTGCTAGGTTGTGGTGAGGCTCTACTAGTTCAGGAGTTGGTGGGGAAGCTCCTACCTTAATTGTTGTCCTTTTGAAGAAGGATGAGGCCCCAGATGAAGTGGGGGAAGTCAGTGTGGGGGAGGTCAGAGTTGATGATGGTTCTGAGCTTACTTCCTCTTCCACCCTCCCTCTTTCTTGCCTTCTAGGGGGTGGTCTAAGTGAATCTGCTGTTTCTTGTTCCAAAACCTCCGTTTGGTATACCTTGTCAAGGTGTGTGCATCTTTGATTTATTGAGTATGAACTACGACACCTCTTAGCTTTATTCTCTTTCTCAAGGGCCAATACCAAGGGATCAGATGGTGGTCTAATCTCATAATCTCTCTGCCACTCAGGGTGACCCCAAAGAGAAAAAAAACATATCGTCATAAGTCACTTCCAACCACTTCTCTTCACACCGGAGACAAAGCATTAACTACAATAATGTTTCATAGTCCATTGTACCATTTTCTGGCCATCTCACACCTCTGTCAACTCCATAAAGTGTCCACCATTATGTACAAAACTTAACAAGCTCCCTCTTGATTTCTGTACCATCAAAGGCAACCAACTCTTTCCAGTGTGTTAAAATGCATCCTAAGGGGCTACTCTTAAGCATGTCTTTGCTCTCACTTGCCCCCATGCTGGAAGTTCTTTTTCTCTCTTTACTTTGTCCCAACTTTGAAGCTTCACTTTGTAATATTCTGGTACCCAAGTATACTGGGCACACTCAACCCTAAGGATTTCAATTGGTTTTTGTAGGGTCCCTGAGACTCCGTTCTCTAATAGCTCAAATATCTAATATATAAGTAATTATAGTATAAGTAGCCATGTGCTACTTTACCAGTTACGAACAAGACCTTTATCACTATCTGGGTGGCTTTATTTCCCTCTGAACAACAAAGAAAACAGGGTCCTCTCTTAGGGGTCCTCCACTTTAACACCCAATGTCAGACCCAAGATTCCTGACAAACTACACAGCGAAACACAACCCACAGGCTACAATCACAGCATTTCCTTAAACAGAAAAATTCTTTTCAGACTGGGTTCCAGCACTCCTTATTCCTAGGCACATAACCTTAGTTAAGAAAAGGTTAGCAGCATGCAATTATAGCTTTTGTCACTAGAAAGCAGTGTTCCCTCAAATATGTTTACCACTCCACAACAAACCACGGCAGGCAGGAGAGGGGAATTTTTTATTAAAGGGGTTTGTGCAACAAACATACACCCCAAAATGCTTTATCCTTCTCCGGCCAGTCACAGTTGCCCAGAGTAGAAGCGTAGATTCAGACTACTACAATCATCCCATGCTGATAGCATGTCTCAGACTCACACTTCTGCTCACCTTTCAGGACACACACACACACAATAACAAAACAATTTATTTCTCAAGCTACACCAATTGATGCCACCAGGCTGAAATTGCGTGGAGTACTGTGTGTATATTTGCAGCGCTTCCCAGAGCCATGGGTTAGATCCTTCCACCAGTGCTGGACCTATGTCTCAGAGATGCTGGCTCCCTCTGTGGGAAGGGGCGACCTCCCTTTTTCACCAAAAGCACACCTCAAAATTCTCTACCACCACACAAACACACACAAACCAAAACACACTCGGTCAATCACCAGCACGCTCCAAAAGCACGCAGTCCAAAATACACACAAAACGACACGAATCCACACAGCCTAAGCACACGTACCCAGCCCGAGTGCACACAGACAGCACAGCCACCGCCGCTGCTGTTGGCCACTCATCCTCCACCACTCCGGATGCAGCCTAAACCCCGAACAAAGTCCACAGCTGCCGCACAGCCAAAAAACACACAAAGCCCGCAGATGCCGGCTGTGCCGCTCGAACCCGTTTCGGCTCAGGGTGGACAGACCACTGGCTGCTACAAATCACCCTGCTGAGCCTCTCTCGGCTCGTTACACAGATCATTCCACTCGAGCCCTTCTCGGCTTGTAACAGAAACCACCAGTGGCTAACACCTCTTTCTGCCACCTCTGCTGCTCCCCGCTTAGAGTGTAAATTCCTGTGGCCCAAAGATCAGCCTCATTTACAATTCTCAAAGGGGTCTCTCTTGTCCCAAAACCTGTGGCTGATACCCAAACTGTGACCCACCCAGTCGCTTCTCTGCCACAAACCAAACAAAATGGGAGCCACCACTGCTCCCAAAACACAATAAACTGGCCATCCTGCTGTCACCACCACCCCACCTGAAAACACAAGCTGCCAACAGTCGGTGCCGCTACTGGCACCACTTAAAACACGGACCACCGGCAGCTTACGCTGCTCCTGTCACTCTCAACTTAGACCACAGACTTCTGAAACCAATTTTCCTTGGAAACTCACAAACAAAACCACACAGGCATCTGCTGCAAGTAAGACGTCTCTTACAACTTATCAACTGCCTTTCTGACCCTGCATACGCTTTACACTACTTCAGAGGTACCTGTTTCAATTTAAATATACCTTTTGTCCATAGTCCTGGCAGTTCCTGGTCTTTCTCTGGGGTGTCAGTGGGGCCACAGGAGCCCTGCTCTCCCAGAAAATTCTGGGTGGGTGCCCAAGGGGATTCTGGGCCCCCACTGGCCCCTCAGCTAGAGGGAGCAGAGCCCTGCCATAGTCACCAAAATGACTTACTAAAATATAGATATGGTCGAATATCAGTATCCAACTATGACGGACAAAGACTCTATAACCATTTAAAGTTACAGAGTCTAAGTTTATTAGCAGCGCTGGGCCAGTGCTGGGTCACCCCTTCATATGCATGGCCCTGAAATCAGATAATTACAGGCTTTTTATTTACAGAAGTATTGAACACAAATACATATTCATAACCCAGTTACCACCCACTCTCCGCTTCATAAGCTGATCAACAAAAAAGCAATTAAGCATGCGTAGTTTGTTCTTTAAAATGGATCAGTGGTATGAGTAGGGGTCATGGAAGAGAGGAAGGAATACATCTCTTCCTTGTTCTGACCTTTCTACCTTTTCAATGCAAAGTGACAAATGGACCCCTGTCTGGGCTCCTAGTTTTCTGTCTTCAGTGAGTTTTTGATTTGCAATTGTCTTATATTCTTGAAGTTCCTTATCAGATTCACTGTTCCTCATCCCAAGCCCAGCTGAGAAAACACAAGGTTGACAGACAATTAGTTATTCAGATCTGGGATAGTTAACAATTAACTTCTAATTTTAACAAGGCCTGCCTATCTGCCTTTAATTTTACCAAGACCCATCTATTTATTTTAATTAGTTTCAGCTAAGTTTATTCTTAATTAAAACCTAAACCACTCTAAAATCCTAAGTTCTTGAAGGTTTGTGTCTCACTCAGTCCCCACTTAGAACACAGGCTGTCCCTGGAGTGTCAAACGCCTCTGACAAACTGACATCACAAACCAGGTGGGGTGAGTTTTCTTTAATATGGAAAATGGCTGCTGTTCGTGTCCAGGGGCACATGGCCATGAGCTGTCTTCTGCCTCTGAAAATTTTGAATGGAATAGGATTCCTCCCTGACCCAAGCCATCCCCACCTAGAACTTGGGCTGTGCTTGGATTGCCAAATGCCCCTGACAAGTTGCGATAGATTGGCATTTAAGAAAACAAACAGAAACACCTAAAAAAAAAAAAAAAGTTAAAACTGCTGGAGACTGATGGGAATTTTTCTCCTGGCCAACAGCTAGGCATTTCTAAGAATTGACAGCAGTTTTTACCATTGAAAAGTGAGATCAACCTGTGAACACCACCTTAAGACCGAAGCCCGGGAATTTCTTTGTCTCTTTGTTTCCTGGCTGTGAAAGGTAACTGAGCTCCAGCTGGCCTCCCGTCCCCTGCCCAGGCCATGTGTCCCGGCCAGGTCTGGGCTGGGCCTGCTCCCAGCTGGGAGATGGGGCCTGTGGGGCTTGCCCCAGGCCCTGGCCGGGCCAGGCCGGTCCCTGGCTTGGCTGCAGTTTTTGCTGTGACTGAATTCACCAGAGACTGCCGAGTAAAGAAAGAAAAAGGCTCTTGACCTGCAGCGGGCTGAGACAGTGACCACACTCTCCAGAGCAGCCATGAAGAATCTTCCATTGAAGACAGCTCCAGCCGCTGCTCCGGCAGAGATCACAGAACCATCTACAAAGCCTGGGCAAGATTTTAACTCTTTGATTACCCAGATGAGACTTGCAGATTAATCCTTTTTTCTTAGAGAGAGAGAGGGAGAGAGGGATAATCAACATGAAGAAGATATCATAAAACCATCAAAGACAGTGAAGAAAAGAATTAAGTTTTAGATAGGGAAGAGAGAATAAGGAGATGCTTTATGAGCTGAAATATTTTTCTGTTAAAGCTATGGAGATGGACAATAGTGTTCTGAAAAAAACTCCTTTAATTCATGACAGAGTATATTGGGAGAAATGGAGTGTTCAAAGTGTGGATTTTGAGCAAAATGTGGAGTAGTTGTGATACACTGAGGTGCTGGAACAGAGGGGAGAAGTAATAGTTGAAGATTTGGGACCGTTTGACGCAAACAGAAAACTTCAGTTTCCAGAGAAGCTCACAGAGACAGATGAAGAGAACTTTTGCCTTTGAATAACTCATCCTTAAAAATGACATCCCTAGACTCATTGACCCATACCTTAGAGTGATATGAAATGGGAAGAGACAACTGATGACAGATCTCCGGGCAGCTGGCATCAGAGAAATAGAAAGATATAACAGAAACAGTTTTCTTGTGAGAAACTCCATAGATTAGCAGAAGAAGACTTCTCTTTCTCTACAAAGACTGATGGAAAGACTCTAGCAAGAATTGGGACTTTTGTAAACACCAAAGTTTTTAGTCTCTATGTTGTCATGTGAACAAGAGAATGGTTGGGTAGTGGGAGGAAAATGGGTTTTCTGGAGAGTTTATTCTGGTTTTCTTATTCTTGTAGTTTTGTTAATAAACTTTCTTTATTCCTTTTAAGTTTTAAGCCTTTTTTGCTCTTGTTCTAATCCATATCTCACAGCAAGAAATAAGTAAGTTTTCTAGTAATTTTTTAGTTGCTGCTTTAAAACCACAACATTTATTTGGTGCATTAGCCAGAAAACTAAATTGGCAAATCTAAACCACTACACAAGTTGACATCATGATCTCAAGGGAGTGAGTTTTCTTTCCCTTGGAAAAGGGCTGCCGTTCATGTTCCAAGTGCCCGTTGACGCAATTGGATTTCTGCCCCCGAAAATTATGGATGTGGCAGGATTCCTCCCAGAGCCAAGCCGTCCCCACCCAGAACTCGGGCTGCCCTTGGAGTGCTAAGCACCTCTGACAAACAGACATCAGGAACCTGCTGTGGTGAGTTTTATTTCCCCTGGAAAATGGCTGCCATTCATGTCTAGGGGCTCGTGTCCATGAGTGGGCTTTTTCCTCTGCACAATTACAAATGGAGCAGGATTCCTCCCTGACCCAAGCCGTCCCCACCTAGAACTCAGGTTTCCCTTGGAGTGTCAAATCCCTCTGACAAGATGACACCAGGAACCTGGGGGCATGAGTTTTGTTTAACATTGAAAAAGGCTGCTGTACTTGTCCAGGGGCACATGTCTACGAATGTGGTTCTGCCTCTGTACAATTAAAAACAGAGCAGGATTCCTCCCTGACCCAAGCCATCCCCACCTAGAACTCAGGCTGCCCTTGGAGGCTATTATCAGTTGTTCAGGTAACCTCAGTTACTATTGGTAGACCTCGGCCATTACGGTTACACTCAGCTCATCTGTTTGGTTTACCCTGGCTATTGTTGGTAGACCTTGGCAATTATCAGAGATACTCAGCTATTTTCAGCTGTTCGGAAAACCTCAGCTTTTACTGCTAGATGTCAGTCATTGCTGGATACACTCAGCTCTTACTGGCCATTTGGGTTACCTCGGCTATTGTCGGTATACCTTGGTCATTATCAGATACACTTGGTTATTATCGGCCTTCCAGTAACTTTGGCTATTATCTCCAGACCTCAGCTGTTATCGGCTGTATGGCTAATATCAACTTTTAACGGCAGATGTCGCTGCTTTTCGGCTACACTCTAGATTTGGCTGTTCGGGGAAGCTCGGCTCGGTTTGGCCGCACTCAGATGGACTCAGCTCAGCTAAGATGCGGCTTGGTTCGTCTGAGCCGAGCTAGATTTGGCTCACAGATTTCCTGATGTCAGCCCCTAGGAATTCTACATGACAGAAAATGTAGCCGCTAAAGGGCATGCAGGTTTTTAAAGAAATATAATCTTGGTGCAGAGACGACGGCTCCTTTAGGACAAGAATATTTACATGTAGTAGCAATTCCCTTATTTTCATCTCATTTTTATTTAACCACCCAAAAATTCAATACATATCACAAGGAATGTGCAGTTCTGTTTTTTCCCTGTACAGTATTTGTACAAAGGACCTGGGCACAGCACAGAGTTTTGAGTCCATTGAATAAATCCTGATTTACATTTCAAAGGCCCTTGTTTTGGCGCTGCATGTTTGCAGGTCTGGGTTGGCATGTTCACCTACCCTCTTGGCCACATTCAAGAACAATGTATCAGATTTCATAGGGAATTCCCAATAAAACTCACATATATTCAATGAGCAGAAAATCTTTTGGGGTTTATTTCTATCTCTCACCTGTTCCAAGTGGAGGGAAGATTTGCTTTGGTTGCACATTGCAGCAGCAGAGATGGATCAGGGCTTTTTTTTTTAAATTGAAAAAAGGGTGATAAAAATAAACCAGGTCTAATATAAATGTTTTTAAAAGCTACTAAAGCTTTTTAAACCCAGGAAGACCATCATGATTCCCAAGTTCAGGCTTCTATTCATACTGGTTTTAGTATGATGAAAGCAACCAGGTTCTCCACTGTCCTGGGGTGAGTGTGATGTTGTACTAGTTTGAAATCAAACCAGTGAGAGATCGCAAGTCAGAATTATAATTTAATAGGAAAATGATAAAAAGAATAAATGCAATAATATCAAAAACACTGACAGAGTCAGAATACAGCCTGGAACCCTGTTAGGGTGATGGTAGTCGTCCAGATGAGGTGGTCTTGTTGAAGCGTGATCCTCTGGAAGAAAGGGGGTCTGGTCTTCAGCTGAAAGTCCAGCAGTAGCTCCTGTCCTCTGGAAGTCCCGTAGGTAAGGGCTGCTGTGGTGTTCGAATTCTCAGCTTATATCCAGTATGGAATGCTTGGCTCCTCCCAAGGGGAGGAGCATCTCACAATGGGATGGTGAGTCATGAGATAAGGCCTTGATGAGCCATTAACAGAAAACAGTCCAGGAGGAAGTTATCTCTGAGTCATGCAGCAAGGCAGTGGTGGGCCCATTAACAGGGGACAATACAGGGGGAAGTTATCTATGAGTCATGGGGCAGGGCATTGATGGGCCCATTAACAGAAGGTAGCCCGGGGTGGGGGGGGGAGGCAGGGAGCACTGCCTCACCTGGTTTCAACAGTACATGAGGATGGTGATAGAATATACTGCAACCCAGGACAGATGTTAAATTGTATCCCCATTCATCTGCCTAGCCCAAAAATAGATTTTTTTATCCTTCAAACTTAATCTGAGAGTAAAAGTGAGTGGAGAAGAAGCACTGAGTCTGTTACCAGAGACTGTACTTGCTCCCCCTGCATCCCAGGACATGGTTTTGACTACAGCACAGACAGACAACAAGACACAGATCACCTTGGCTTTCCAGCTAGCCAGAGCAGAGAGGTCTTCCTGGACTGGTTTTCTTTCCATTTTCTTGGAACAGATCAAACCTGCTCTGGACTGGGCACTCCAGGGAGCACCAGGAGTTTGCACCCATGGACTACTGGGAGCCCAGTCTGGGCAGTGGCATTTTCCAGCACCAGAGGGACTGATAACAGAGCGAACACCCACAGGAAAGAGACCCTCTGAAGTTTGTTATCTCTTCAGAGTGGCGAGAGGTTTTGTAATCTGATATCGTTCATTCTTGTGTTGGGTAGTGCTGTGCCTGTTAAATAAACAGGTTTTTTCCACTTCTCTTGGAGGAATCTCTTCCCAAACCAGTTGGGGAGGAAAGGGCCATGTGGGTTTGCTTCCTGGAGGGGGCTCCACTGGAGGTTTTCTCCCAAATTTGCCCTAAATCAGGACATTCACAAAATAGTAAATCATCATGACTAAACCTCTGGCTCCTCGTTATTTGCACTTACACCCCATTGGAGGAAGCTCTGCATCCTTTTTTCCCATCCTATATTGGCATGAGGATGGATATTAATGACACACACATACACAAACAGACTTTCTGGTTCTTCAAAAAGTTAAAAATGCCTGTAATAAAAATGATAGAAGTAATATTGTGTTTCAGACTGTTCAAGAAAAGGGAATTGGAGCTTTAATGTCCCACTTAGAGATGTTGAAGAACATCTTCCCCCTGAGTTTGCACCCAGAGATAAAATATTGGGTTTTTGACCAAACAAGTTAGGTCTGTAAGAGAATAGCTCAGGAGGCTTTCATGGCTCATGAAAGTGATGATGGCAGAGCACAGAATGTTGAAGATGAAGTCTTAGTTCCCTGAATTAATGCCCTGATATAGCCAATTTTTTTGGCAAAGAGACATAATAGTTTCCTCTCCTTGTTTCCGAGTTCCCAAGTCATCCTGTAATTCATAACTTGCACTAGTGCAGACCAATCTGACATGGGTAAGTAACATATCTGGCTCCTGTGCTCCAAACCACATGTTCCTGATGTAAACGGAAATTGGGAATACAGAAACAGCCGTGGAAGAAAGATGAGAGAAAAGTCAGAACAGATATTCTTCTATTTCCACACAGTAATACCAAGCCAAGCTGTTTACCTTCAGGACTGTTTTAAAATAGTTCCCTAAATCTTCTCCCAGATGCAAAATCTGGAGTGCCTTTGCCCATTCAAAACTAATGATCCTACTCACAAGAAGGAACAAACCAGTTTCCTGTTAAATATAACACCTTGAAATCTGATCTGTCAGATGCTATCATTGACCAGTGTAGCAGTGTGGCGAAGGATATTGTTACTGCTACAAGTCCTAAACATCTCTTGAAAAAGCCACTTGGGTTGTCACAGACAGTCACTGTATCCAAAACTCACACAAATACACCTTGGATAAGTCTGCCAAGAAGGACAGAAAGGGTCTCCTGTATGGTATTCCAGAAGGGTTTATTAGAACCCCACCAAAGGGGTCCAGTGACAAAAGACCAAGACTTCCTGCTGTGTCTCAGGTTAAGTACAGGGTCAGGGACCAACAGTCTTGGGGCACAGGGGCAAGGCAAAGGTCACTGACCTATAAGGGACAAGGTGGATTTACCTGGTGTTGCATAGCACTATGGGAGAAGCATTTTCCCTTATCCTAAGCAGTCAGGCTTTCTTGAAACCTGTGGCAGACTCTTCCAAAGGCATATGCCCAGGAATGCCCCTGGTAGGCTCAAGGGCTTCCTCAGACCAGCAATAGGGATCAGCATCCAGGCCCACATGGACTTGTTTTTTGCAGACTTTTTTCCCTCTTGGAACTACATTTTTTTTATGCCTTCTGTTCCATTTTAGCCCTTGAAAGGGAAGTTTCTTAGAGGGAGTGTGAGTGTTGTAGTGTCAGAAAACCTCACAGCATGATCATGCTCTGTGCTGACCACCCCTACCCCCATCCCACTAAAGACACAACTTCTGCTTTGGGAAGCCATGAGCCTGTGTGGATATGGGAAAACTAGTTCAATGGATTAAAAAAAACTTGTAATTTTCTAGTTCTTCCCACCACTGCCTCATAACATGAGGGACAAGAACAAGGCAAGTTACCTGTCTTGTACACATCCTCTTCCATCTGATCCTGTGCTGATAGGCACAGGGATTTCACAAGCTCATGGAAGGTGCTGGACAGGCCCTGTTCCTCCATGAGCTGGAGCATGATGGAACTGAGCACACCTAGCTCCCTGGAGAGCCCAGCTGAAGTGCTACTGGTCTGGCAGACCAGGTGTAAAGCTTGAAGAGGTTGTTCCTCAGTGTCTCATCCCTGAGCATCTCCTGCATGGCTGCCAAGTGTGGAAGGACGTGGTTCTGCAGCCACCTCAGTGCTGGTGACATATTCTGCTCCCTGAGGAGGCTCTGCCCAGCCAGGGGCCTCACCGGCCACTTACTGATGACGTGAGTGGACGCAGAGGTGACAGACACTGCCTCAGCCCCAGGTTCACCGGGTCTGAGGGTCTCCTCTCCTTGTGTGGAGGCTGGTGCTGGGAAAACAGGGTCCCAGTGGGCAAGTATGGAATCCAGATGTTCTCGGTATTTCTTCAGCTCAGACATTTCTACGTCTGCAGTAGTGTCATCTTCCACCTCGTTCTTTTTCCAAGTGTGACAATACACATGAGATGAGGCTTGAGGTTTGTTCTTGTCTTTAATATTTTCTAGAAGAAAAAAATCACCACCAAAACAAACAACAGATACTCCAAAGGATTTTCCTGTTACAAAATGGTGCAAGTAAGTTGCTCTCCTGCCTTGATTCCTTTGTTACAATTGCAAGCACCAGCCTCATTTACCAGCCTCCCGGAACCTGCGCTGGTCCAAGGGGCTCCAGGAGATCCCAGGCACTCCAGGCTGGAACCCTATTCCAGACTGGATCACCCAACCTGGAGATGAGAGAAGATCATGAAGCCTGGAGCAACACAACCCACACAACACCATAAGTTCCAAAAGCTCTTTACATGTCTTTCTGATGAGTTTTAAAGGGTGAGAAAAACTTGAGGAAAGCTAAAGCTTTTACAGTATCCCTTAAATACATGATACTTTCTGAACTGATACAGAACATTTAAACAAACCGACAGAAGCTTTAATGTGCACCAAAAGCAGTTGTTGCTGCAGGAAACCAGTGCTGGTTTAAGATCTCCCATGCCCAAGTTCCTTGCACTTTTTGTTCACAGAGAGAACAAGAGGAGTTACACAAGTCCTGATCTATTTTTCCTTTCTTTAAAACTGGACAAGAAAAGTCAACTATTTAATTTTCACTTGCTTTATTTATTTATTGTTTTTACTTACACATCACTTTCAGACCCCCATCCACACTCAGAATAATTCAAACCTTTGAGCACAAAGCCTCCCGGCACTTTTTAAGATTTCATTAAAGAATACCATTTTTCAAAGCTTGATATGAGATTTGCAACTAAGTTTCATTCTAAAGCTCTTTCCCTTTTTAAACTATGTTTCTCCAAAGCTTCCAAATAGTGTTAACGTTAGAAAGGTTAGAAATCACTTTAGGATTAGGAAAGGAGTATCTGAAAAACACCTTTGCATTTCCTTTCCTCCTCCCTCAAGCTACACCAGTCTGACAGAAGGTATTAGTAGTATTTCCAGAGAAGTTTGCCTCACTTGTACTGTTGGTCTGTAACAACTGCAACAAAAGATACCTTCCTTGAATTATTTTAGCACTTACTGAGCAATTATTTGTTTTGGTACTTCTGAGCCAGGGCCTGCAGCTCCTCCTGCAGCTACAGGTCTTTGCTGACAAGGCTCCACTTGTGCAGCAGCAGCAGCAGCAGCAGCAGCAGCAGCAGCAGCAGCAGCAGCAGCAGCAGCAGCAGCAGCAGCAGCAGCAGCAGTAGCATCTCCCTGCTGGAGAGGATGCTGTCATTGACCATGAAATGCCTCATCTCCATAAAAGCCTCAACAACAACAACACCATGGTATTCCAGCACAGAGCTCAGGGTGCTGAAGAACTCAGTCAGCTTGACCAGATGTACATTACTCCTGTTAAAAGAAAACACAAGTGCCATGTATTTTCCTGCACACTAATTAATAAGTACAGGTTTTAATCCTTGCTGTCAGAATGGCCAGGAATTAAGGACTTGACAGCAGCAATGCATCAAATTTTACTTTATTCCCTATGTATTCAAACACCTAAATACTCCTGTCAAAGAAATCTCATCCAAATTCACTACTCAACACACAAACTGAAAGTGAAAAAAGGCATTCATCCACCAGAGATAAAAAAAATCCTCCTGGCCTTAATAAAGTTCAAACTGGGCAGAGGATGAAATGCAAGCCCACTAAAGCAAAAAACAAAACAAAGGACTTACCGAACATGTTTGATGAACGTAACCAAAACATACAGAAATTCATTTACAAACTGAATAGGAAAAAAAGTTTCCTATTCTCCTGGGGTTGATTCTCATTTTCTCTCTTGTCTCCTAAATTTGTTAGCCACAGAGTATGGAGTAAGGAAATAATTTTGTTTATCACCTTGCTTTCCAGAAACCTGAAAAACAAAACCAAACAATCAAACAAAACAAAAACCAAACCAAACAAACAAAAAGAAGAAAACCACATTTGGAAGGCAGATTCTCTCCAGAAGCTCGGCCATCACCCACGGGGCACTATATTCTAGTGCACTTTTGGTGCACTTGCCTGAACCTGTCAGGACACTTTATGCAGAAGAGATTTTCTGTGTATGTGCATACATGTGAGGAAGAGGCAAAGGGAGGAGGCATGCTCCAGACAGTTCAGATCCATTACTGTGCCAGTTCCTGTGCAGCAGATCCTGTGACAGGATGTGAACTGAGGGTGCTTGAAATTTAAAAGATAAAGACACCAACACAAGGTGTCATTTTGC
The DNA here is from genome assembly GCF_971803275.1 of Cyanistes caeruleus. Classification (NCBI taxonomy): domain Eukaryota; kingdom Metazoa; phylum Chordata; class Aves; order Passeriformes; family Paridae; genus Cyanistes; species Cyanistes caeruleus. The sequence continues at coordinate 92,995,186 of NC_141702.1, forward strand.
TTTCTCAGCTTTTCAAGGAAATGTTTTCCAAATCATGAAGCTCCCCCACCATCATCCTTCCTACCACAACCTGAAATGTTGGGTTGATTCTGTTTTCAAAACCACAAGGAACACCTCTGAGTTCAGCAAGTGTGGCCAGGACAGCCCTTGGGGCCCCTGTCTCCCTGTCTGTCACCCTTGCTTTCATACTCAGTCACATAATTATTCTACTATGGACAGTAAAATTGTTCCCATTTCTCCTGTACTTCTCTGGTTGCCTTTTCCCTAAGCTGTGCAGGACTCATGGGAGGAGGCTGTGATCCTGCATCAGCTCATAGGCAGCTCTGGTGACACAGGCAGCACTTGTAATATCTCCATAATGTGACTCTAAAACAGAAAATAGAACTTGTTCTTTTACAGTCAGGATCTAATTATCCAACTTAGAATTAGCCATTTGACTGCTATCGGATCAACTTCAAGGGGAAATGCACACCACCTGTTCTCAGCAGCTCCAGGGAAGGAAAGATGTTCTCTGTTCAAAGCTTCATACCACAGGTGCTACTCTTACAAGAAGTCTTCAGGTGGCAAGACAATTTTATCTTTTTGTCAAGGTTTTGATACCTGAAATACTCAGGGTGAATGCTCCCAAACCTGAGAGCTCCTGGCACATGAGTTTCCCTCCTGCTGAAGAACTGCTCAGGTAACAAATGTGCTGCCTGGGGAATAGAGACCCCCCAAAAAAGAAAAGACCCTGACTGTAGAAGCAAAACCACAGTACCCACATGATGCTCTGTGATGGCAGGAACCTGTTCGAATTTCAGGGGATAAGGATGTGACTGGTTTAGACAAGCAATTATTTCCCCCTCCACACATACACAAAATCAACAAGGAACAGATTTTCAAAAGGGCAAAGGCAGAGTCAGCTGCTCCTTTCTGCTTTGTACTTGAGGTCTCAAAGCTGTGCAAACTTCTGTGGTTTGGGGTTTTTTTGAGCTTTCTTTTGAAATTCTTATCTTGGACCCCTCATCACACAAAGAATTGCTGGAAAAGGAAAGAATGACCTGGAAATTTCTCAGGTAGTCATAAAGCTCATAGCAATGTCTGTCACATAGCCCTTGCCCAAGAAATCTGAGGATCCATACACGCTCTGTTTTGTACTGGAAGCCACCATCTGGAAGAAAAATATCACCATCAGACATTTAGACATTTCCAAATAATACCAGCTCCTAAGAGCACAAAACCCTGTTTCCCTGTGAGTACCAGCTCGGGCTTATCATAGGTTGTTCTGGACTTCACAATTTCCATTCCTATGAAATTTGATCACTAACATCCATCAGGAACAGTCAGTCTGCAGCCCAAACATGCAGAGAAATGGAATATTTTAGAAGTTGCTGTTCCTAAAATACTTCAGTTGAACTCAACATTACTAATCTAAATTCAAAGATGAAGGTAAGCAAGCTGGGGCAGAATATTCTGTTTATTGTGTTCACAGGGCAAACACAGCACAATTCATTGTGTGTTATTAAGAAACACATACTAGTAAGTATTAAGAAAACAACAAAAGCCCCATAGAAATAACATTTTTTATTCCAGTATGAAACAAAAGAAAGATGCCTCTAATTAACTACTTATGGGAGAATGAGATTTCATTGTATCTTTATGGCTTTTTTCTATAAATTTCTGAAGAATTACTGGATACTCTTACCTCCAAATCAAAACTGTAGAAAAGCTGGGAAAAAACATACTTTCCTTGGGTCCAAATACTGGTGTGACAGAAGGAATCTGTTTACCTTTACGTACATGTGCTCCTCTGTGAAGAGAAAAAGCTGGTATCATGGAGGCAGACAACGTTCCCAATCCACAACCACAGACAATAAATGGAAGCTGTACTGTGCGATGTTCCAAGCTGGGAGAACAGCCCAGGAACTGCAGAAGGCCTTTGCTCTGAGGTTCAGTTGCTGGCCATCCCTCCCCTTCTCTTCCCTGGAATTAAAAGCTCAGTCAAGGGTTCATGAGCACAAAGCAGGTGAGCAGATCAACATTCCCCAAGGCTCTGTTTTTCAACCCAGCAGTGACACATACAGGAAGTTCCAGTACCTGGCTTCAGGATCTGCTGCATCACACGAGTAATGTAGAGGCTAAGGGAGAAGGTGAACCTGAGGTTTGGCTACCTGATTCCATTCTGCACAGCATCCAAGAGATAGAACAACTGCAACAGCCCAGGGAGAGAATCCTGAACCATAGCCCAAATGACCGCAACAGGAGCATGAATACATAAATCAGCTTCTGGGACATTTCATAAGGCATATAAGTCAAATATCAATTCCATCAGGATTTCCATTCCTACAAACAAAATTCCTGAGAATTTCTAAAACATATTTCCCACTTTCTCTGTCCATTGATTATAACAGGAAGAAACACAAAGCAGTAAAGGAGAAACAGTGGGAGAGAGGATAAAAAGTTTCTTTTAGGTCTCTCTCACAACATGCACGTAGGTGGATGAGCAAGGCACCATCTCTTCCACACATGTCCATAGCCTACAAGGTTTCACCCGCCAAACTGGAAATGGAGCTGAGCCTTACCTGGCTCTTCTCTCGAAAGCAAGCCTCTTACATATGGGAGTGGACAAAATACAAAGGACGAAATGCCAGGACTAAATATGCAGCCACTCTCATGTTGGAGTCATAGCTGCTCAGGGCAGCCACTGTGAGACCCAGGGCATTGACTTACACCAACTTGTTACACTCTGTGAAGGGAAGGGCAAAAGAAACAGAAAGCACCCGGTGCGTTGACACTGACATGTCCCAGTGTGTGTAACAGCACTATAGTCATTAACATTTCTGATCATGAGCACCCATTTCTGGCTCTACCCCTACAAATAATGACCTCTGTGCATGAAGGCTCCTCCAGCTGACAAAGGGCTTCAGCAAGTCACTCTGAACAGGAATTCTTTACCTGAGCTGAAATTCATGGGGCTGTTCTCATTTATGTGAGACAGAGATCATCCTGCCCACTAGGCCACGCAAAGTTGGGGGTAAATTCTGTAAGGACATCTTGTATCTCACTCTTTCAGGGAAGTCAAGTACAAAGAACAAGAGGGAAAATTCATCCCTCCAGAGCATTTTTGGATACCTGAAAGACCAGCACTGAGGAGCTTCTGTAACAGAAAGGGCACGAGAATAGCAACATAAATAGCCCATAAACCACAGCATTTTCCCTGTGTAAGCACAAGTGACTCTGCTGGTAACGCCTGCTCTGAGCCAAGTACACAGCTCAGTACTCTGAGTCCTTCTGAATAAAACAAAATCCAGCAAAGACCAGAAATCAGTCTCACAGTAAACAGGTAACACACCCTTCAATGTATGGCATTTTGCCATCAGGATTTGGAGTTTCTCCTTGAAGGTCTTGTGTTCTGTGTGTTTTGAAGGGTTGCTGCCATTTCTACCCATTGATGGATAGAAATGACTTGGTGCCAACCTTCCACCTTATCTCCAGGAATGGAGCACAATGACACCTCAGTGGTATTTTACCAGCTACAAATGTACCATGAGTTTAGCAGTAGTATTCATGTATTTTCTTGTTATTCACACTGAAGGTGAAGAGGAACTTTCTAGAAACAAATATTCCTATTTAAGAAGGGGCTGAAATCTTACTGCCAACTACCTACATTAGGTCCACTGATTTCCTCCCTTATGACTGCCCACACAAAATAGTGTGTGTGTGTGTATATATAGTTATAGTTATGTTTAAAAAATCACAGATTATTTCTGTCCCTGCACCAGCACCTAGACTATATCTGTCATCTTTTTCTCAACTACTAGAACTACTAAAACTCAATTTCATGCCTGGAGGTTTCTTACTGCCAGCTCTGCTGGTCATGGGCCAGGTAAAGCAGGGTCTCCACTTCCCCATCAGCCACTGCCATTTGTCCCAGAGCCACCACTCTGCTCTCCTTCAGGCAGCAGCTCTGCCAACAGGCTGTCTGTAGCACACTCAAGACTTGACTCCAGATTTCTCTACTCCTAGTATCTGAAAAGGCCTGGGCTTTGACCCTAGTTATGTGCAGGAATATAAAATGCATGTCAAAACTGAAGAGCTCCTAAAGTACCAGCCTGAGTGAATGTGCTCATGATGCCAAGCTTTTGAAAGACTGCAGCTGGCCTCAAAGAATCCATCCCGCTGACCTACAGAAATATGCTCAAAAGGTAAGACACATAGATACAGTCAACAACAAAGTCTATTCCTTATTCTTTATTTCACTAAATTGGTGACTTCACAAGAGCTTTTTTCCTCTTTTCAGGTGTTTCAAAATTCGAAAGTTTGTTTACATGTTGCTCATCAATGAACACAAAATTTGTTATCAACATGCTGCCCTGAGAATTTCCCCCCTTTTTCTTACACATCTCTTTCAATCACTGAATCTCAAACCCCTCTATAGTGTAGAAAAAGCTGAGGTCTATGTAGATTAAATGTGCTTCCAGGTCAGGCAGGACTTCAGTTGCCAGTAAAGAAGAAACAAACAAATCTTACACATGAACTAACATCCAATTTATATTCCTCTAGAATGGTATTCCTCATGAAAGGTTGCAACATGAAATACCCCTAATTTAAATTGCCATTTTTAATAAAACTTGCAAAATCAAATTTAAATCCCCTGTATCAACCTATTTTAAAACAGGTTTAAACATCACAGGACCTGTGTACACTTCAGTGATCTTACACTAACTGCCTTACAGAATCCAAAATAATCAATCCAAGACTTCAACTGGGTTAAAAATACCAGAAAAACGAACAAACAAAACCCCAAACCAAAGTTAAAAACCCAAACCCATCTTTCCAGTAGTTTTAAAACCAGAAGTGCTTTTCTAACCAGCATAAAATTACTGTAACAATTCTATCCAAGCAGAAGTACAATTTAAATGCCAATATTCTGGAACTCTTAATACTGTTAAGAACTGTTCATAACTCTGCACGTATGAGTGGGTGTGTCTTACTGGATGGAGAGAATATACAAATATATAATAAATATATAAATATATAGGTATATATACACAAATAAATAAATAAATAAATAAATAAATATAGGTAATATAAATATATACAAATAGATTTATATTTAATATATAATAGGAATATATATATAGATGTTAATATAATTATATTTTCATATATATTGTGTGTTATACCTATATCAATATAGTATATAAATTTGATAAAAATAGACATTAAAAAGTATTTAATTGCCATTTAAGGTAAAGAGGCTCTTTGGTTGTTGTTTTTTTTTTGTTAGAGGCAGAGCTTTTAAATAGATAATATAGAAATTAAAACATAAAAATCTACAGTAAGTATGTAAAGAGATATATATATATATATATATATATATATATATAGACGTAAAGAGGAAATAAGTAATATAAATATGTACAAGTAGATTAATATTCAATGTGGAAAATATATGTATAGATATTAATATATTTAATATATTATCTATTATGTTGTATAATTATTTATACATATTGTTATATATTTATATATATAATATATATAATATGTTATATATGTATAAATATAAATATAAATATAAATATAAATATAAATATAAATATAAATATAAATATAAATATAAATATAAATATAAATATAAATATAAATATAAATATAAATATAAATATAAATATAAATATAAATATAAATATATATTAAAAATTATTTCAATACCGTTGAAGATAAAGGGGCTTTTTGTTTTTAATTTGGTTAGAGGCAGAGCTTTTTAAGTTTCGGTCAGGGTTTTTTTAAGGCATTCCTTCTAGAGGATTTTTTGCAGGGGGATTGCACACGTTGTCTTTTGCCTCCCTTCTCCGCCCGTTCCCTGGAGCGTGCCGCAGCTCCGGGCTGAGCTCGGCGGCAGTGCTGCTGCCTTGTGGGCTCCGAGCGGCACTGTGGCTGTCCCCCAGCCGGCGCCCTGCCCCTCGGCGGTGAGAGACGGGGAGCGAGCGGCCGCTGGGCAGGGCAGTGACTGACACGAATGACAGCGGCGGGCACCGGTTTTGGGCGGGAGAGCAGGTTCCAAACAGGGCTGCCCCCGCTCCGTGCGTGCCCCGCTCAGATGACAGATGCTGTTGCAGTGTTAATCAGCAAGTTGGCAAATTAGCCAGTCAAGGTGAGAGTAAGTTTGGCAGCACCGCTTGCTCATCACCGTAGTCACAGACGCATCATCCTTCTGAGCTCTGCTGCCTTTTGGCTCATCCTGGAATACAACAGCAAGGTAAATAATATGACATGGAAGAGGAATAGGTATGAATTCCCTAAAGTATTTTAGTATGGAAAGAGCTTTCCCAGTTTGACTTAACATTTGAAATGTTCTCTTAGATTTCATTCCAGATATTCTTCATTCTGAAATCAAGGAGGACAGTCAATCTTCTACTTTCCACACTGAGAACTAAGGTATGATGCACCCTTGAAGCTGTGTTGTCTCATGTTTTCTATTTTCATCCCTGCTGGAAACAGTTCTGTAGCGATTTCTCACACAATGCTCAGTTCTTAGGGCTTCTGACAGTGCACTGCTGCAGTGTCTGTGACTGGTAATATGTGTTAGATGGTAGCTTGGCTATGTTACTGTCTCAGGATTGAAAACAGGGAAGCAGGAATTGCTGAAAGGCGTGTGAGTTTGTTTAGTGGTGGCTGCTTTTCCTGTGCTCTGTCACCTTCTGAGTGTGGCCCTGCCTCTTCCATGGGATGCACTTGATGCTTGTAGAGCAACTGCACCTGAGACGTATTTTATTTCTTTAAAAATGTTTTTAGCTCCAGTATCTATGACTTTTTAATATCTATTCTGAACTACTGTAGCAATGTTGCATAAGCTATTGGATGAACAGTTGAGAGAATGGAGAAAAAATAGTATCAAATTTAGAGTGTAGCCATAAGAGTCTGCCTCAGACTCGGGCTTTTCACAACTGCCCAATTAAAGCCAAAAAATTACTTTAATTCTTTCATTTTGCTGTTGCAATAACACAAAAAAAAAGAATAAGGAGAATAAAAAAGCGACCAATTAAATGTAAAAGAAACCTCTTTAAAACTATTTCAAATGAAGCTTTTCTAATGTGGGAATCACACATGCTGAGCTGTTACATTATTGGTGGAGCCCTGCACACTGTATGACTCTTTCACCTTAGCAAGAAAAATGAGAATTAAAACAATGCTAGCAGTAAAACACAGCAGAAGAACTTTTGAGAAACTTCTGATGCTGTGTATTCCCCTTCATTCAAACTTGATTTGTAGTAGGATTTGCCATGCCTACGCCCAGGTTCCAATGGTTCTAGTCCGTGGCTGTGATGCTCTAAACACGATGTGTTCTCCTTGGTTGGATGTGAACATGTCCTGTCCAGCATGTGCAGGGTTTGCAGAGGTTGGTGTAGGGTCAAGGTGGAGCACTTGAAAAATGGAGTACCTGAAAAATCCTCCACACACTAGTATTTGCTGAAGTAAATAATCTACCTTCACTGTGTTATGCTAAACATGCCTGCACTTTAACAGGAAAAGACCCCTGCCAAGCACCACTTCAGAGAAGAACTGATTTGTACTGGAGGACACACACCCCAGTTAACATGTACAAGTTAAACAGAATTTTCTTTTAGAACTGGGACTTTCAGTTCACCCCAGGTGCTACTTAACTACCAAATACACACAGAGGACTTAGTGAGGTGCTGTGGGGTTGGCAAATCCTGCTCCAAGCCCACCTGATCCCCCCGTGACTCCAACGCATTCTGGCATTCTCCTGCTCCCACCAGTTTAGAGAGATGGTTGAGCTCTTCTTTCTTTTTCTCCCCTCTCCAGGGAGTTCTTCAGCTTTTTGCTGCCCTCTTCAAGAGAGTTTCTCAGTCCAAAAGGTCCCTTTTCGGGCGCCAAAATGTCAGGAGTGCGTCATTAATAACAGGGTTCTTTTCTTTTAGAACTGAGAGTAATGAGACAGAGGCTGTCTTCTCCTGTTCAGACTTGGCTGTTTATTCTTTTCCTATCTATATTACATATATACAGAGTACAAGGAGCTATGTACACTAAGAGAGGTGCAAAATGGCTAACAAAGAACTTCTTCAAGGTCTTTTATATGTCTACTTATCCAATTAACAAATACCAAGTTATTGAGAGTTCGCCAGCTATTCACCAGCCTTCACAGAAGTAAACGTGAACACCGTTTATTTCTATCTTTAGCACACCTTTTATAGGGTTTTACAGGGTCCGCGAGCAGAGCAAGCTACTATTGGCTAACACACACAGTTTGCATTTTTTCTCCTACACACAAGGATATTGTTTTATTTTACACTCTCTTCTGCAGGCAAGTTTCAAGGATTTTAGCCCTTAATATCACAACTTATTTCAAAGGCTGGTTTGTGCAGTCAGGCCTTTACTAATATATAAAATATATCAACACCACGTAAATTATTTTTCTTAGTGACCCAATGACCTGATACCTTGTGCTGCACTGCAGCATCTTCAATCCAATTACTTACTACTACCCAAAAGTCCCTAGAAGAAGAAGATGAAGAAGAAAGAAGAAGGAGGGGACAACACCCTAAATCCTCCATCTTGTCTTTTGTTTCTTAAAAGAGCTTAAACCTAAAACTCCAACTTTCTCACCTAGTGACTTAAGAGAACTCTCTAACTTACACATTCACACTCACATTTTTTCCATTTAATTTTAACAGTTGCTTCCATGGTGTTATGTGAAATTCAGTGCTTTCTTGCATGTCAGAACCAGGTATCATAGATAAGGGCACACAGTCTTTGCCTCTGACTCCAACATAAAGTGACAAGATGGATGGTGTCAGGTTCCCAGTGATGTCATCAAGGTCACTGCAATGTCTCCACCAACCAGCAAGAAGGAAACACAAGCTTTATTAAGTGCCATAGGCTTTTAGAGAATGAACATTCCTGAGAACAGTCAAATTGTGAGCCCTCTCTACCTGATCACCCACAAAAAGAACACTTGCCAGTGGGGCCCTGAACAGCAACAAGCCTTTGCCCAAATCAAGCAGGAGACTGCTCATGCAGTAGCCCTTGGCCCAGTCAGAACTGGACCAGACGTGAAGAACGTGCTCTACTCTGCAGCCGGGAACAATGGCTTGTCCTGGAGCCTTTGGCAGAAAGTGCCTGGGGAGACTCGAGGCTGACCACTTTTGGGTGGTCTGAAGCCAACTACACTCCCACAGAGAAGGAAATTTTTACCAGCCTATGAAGGAGTTCAAGCCGCCTCAGAAGTGATTGGCACAGAAGCACAACTCCTCCTGGCACCCCGACTGCCAGTGCCGGGGTGGATGTTTAAAGGAAAGGTTCCTGCTATCCACCACGCCACTGACGCTACACAGAGCAAGTGGATCACCCTCATCACGCAGCGCGCCCGTATTGGAAACCCAAATCGCCCTGGGATTTTGGAATTAATTACAAACTGGCCAGAAGGTGAAAACTTTGGTCTCACTGATGAAGAGGAGCAGGAACAAGTGACACGGGCTGAAGAAGCTCCACCGTACAACCAACTGCCAGCAGAAGAAACATGCTATGCTCTGTTCACTGATGGTTCCTGTCGCGTCGTAGGGATGAACCAGAAGTGGAAAGCAGCTGTATAGAACCCCACACTACAGGTCACAGAGGCCACTGAAGGAGATGGTGGATCAAGCCAACTTGCTGAACTCAAAGCTGTTCAACTGGCCATGGACATTGCTGAAAGAGAGAAGTGGCCAAAGCTCTACCTCTACACGGATTCATGGGTGGTAGCCAATGCTCTGTGGGGATGGCTGGAGAAGTGGAAAAAGGCTAATTTGCAGTGTAGAGGAAAACCAATCTGGGCTGCTGATGAGTGGAAAGATATTGCTATCCGGGTAGAGAAACTACCTGCAAAAGTCTGTCACGTAGATGCCCATGTCCCCAAGAGTAGGGCTAATGAAGAGCACCGAAACAATGAGCAGGTGGATCAGGCTGCAAAGATAGAGGTGTCAAAGACAGACTTAGATTGGCAACACAAGGGAGAGTTGTTCCTAGCTAATTGGGCCCATGATGCCTCAGGTCATCAGGGGAGAGATGCCACCTATAAGTGGGCACAAAACCGAGGGGTGGACCTATCCATGGGTAGCATTTCTCAGGTTATCCATGACTGTGAGACGTGTGCCACGATCAAGCAGGCCAAGCGGTTGAAGCCGCTATGGTATGGTGGGCGTTGGTCCAAATATAGATATGGGGAAGCCTGGCAGATTGACTACATCACACTGCCCCAAACCCGCCAAGGCAAGCGCTACGTTCTCACAATGGTAGAAGCCACCACTGGATGGTTGGAAACTTACCCTGTGCCTCATGCCACTGCCCAGAACACCATCCTGGGACTTGAAAAGCAGGTCCTTTAGAGGCATGGCACCCATGAGAGGATTGAGTCAGACAATGGGACTCATTTCAAGAATAACCTTATAAACAGCTGGGCTAGGGAACATGGTATTGAGTGGGTGTACCATATCCCTTACCATGCACCAGCAGCTGGGAAAGTAGAGAGGTACAATGGACTGTTAAAGACTACCTTGAAAGCATTTGGTGGGGGATCTCTCAAAAATTGGGAGCAACATCTAGCAAAGGCCACCTGGTTAGTCAACACCAGAGGTTCCACAAACTGAGCAGGCCCTGTCCAATCTGATCCACTGCATACAGTACACGGAGACAAAGTCCCAGTGGTACATGTCAGAGGTTTGCTAGGGAAGACAGTTTGGATCAATTCTGCTTCAAGTACAGATAAACCCATTTGTGGGGTTGTCTTTGCTCAGGGACCAGGTTGCACATGGTGTATAATGCAGAAAGATGGAACAACACGATGTGTACCTCAGAAAGATCTGATTGTTGGGTGAGAACTATGAGTAAATATCACTGTTTGCTGAATATCACTGTCCTTGTCTGTATATATGTATATATATGTGTATGTATAATGTATGTGTTTGTAGAGTTAGAATAGATATTAGTTTTGGTAAAAAGTTGACAATATGGGGATAAGGGGTGGAATGTCCTAGGGTGACTTTATGATGCTTGTATCCCCAGTTGCCCAGTTGCTTTGTATGTATGTTACATATTAAGTTCTGCACTGGCTCTGAGAGCAAAGCGGGGAAGAAGAAGCGTGCAGTTTGTGTTGAGGAAAAACACTCACTGTCCCGCATCCTGCCCCTGGACTGCAACATGGACAGACAGCGGGACAGAGCTCTCCTTTGCTTTTAGTTAGGTTGTAGCTAGCTGAGGCAGAGAAGTTCCCTGGAGCATTTGTTTCCTTTTTCTTGGATCTGTTCAAACCTGCCCTGGACTGAAAACCCAGACAATCCCCAGGAGCTCACACCTGTGGCCCACCAGCGCCTGGGCCTTGGCACTTTCCAGCCCTGGAGGGACTGATAAGAACGTGAGCGAGCCAAGCTACACCACATGAAAAGGACTTTTTCCTGGATTTGCTATCTCATCGAACAGGGAGAGGTTTTATTGTTTAATATTATTCAATTTCTTTTAAATAAACAGTTTTTACCACTTTTCTCCAAGGAAATATTTTTTCCCAAAGCAGCTGGGGGAGGGGTCTCTTGAATTTGCTTTCTGGAGGAACCCCATTTGGAAGTTTTTTTCCCAAATTTCCCCTAAACCAGGACATAGTGGCAGCAGAGAAGGCTGAGTGCACCGGTGAGTAGGAAGTGCTTTACATCCTGCAATGGGAAAGCTCCAGCTGTGCACTGGCTTCTACTTCTGGAGCCTTTTTCTATGGGGGCAGCTGTGGAAAGTCACCAAGAAACTTGTGACAGTGAAGAATGGGACAGCACCTCTGTCTGAGACGGAGAGTGTGGAACCACAGAGTGTTGTGCACTCTTGTCAGGCTGTTTAGAAAAAGCTCAACCTGAAGAATGCCTTGTGTTCCACAGAAGCCTGCCACACTGTAAGAAAAGTAAGAAAGTAAGAAAGTGCTTAAGTGCACATTTTGTGATGAAGTGCCACGGCTGCGCATCCCATTTTCAAGCATCAAGAGAATTCTCAGCTGTATCTGATTGAGAATGAGCTCTTGCAGCATTTTGCAATTCACTACACTGTTCACACAAGCCCAGCGCTCTGCCACTTGATCAGCGGTGGCATTCAGCTTTGCTGCTTTTTAAGGCATGTACTGCACACAGCCACGGCGTGTTGTGCATGGTTTTTTCTCAGCTTGAGCAACAAAGGTTCTCATTCTGCTTCACAGTATCCAACTCATTCGTGCAGCTCCTCCTTAGCCAAAGAAGCCAGGAGAGAAGCCCTTTTGCTGCATTAGTCCTTCTGTGGTAAAGACTTTCAACACAGGACCACAAGCTGGCTGATGACGAGGGCACATGAAGCAATTGCTTTTTCCTGGCCCATTTCATCTGTGCCACTCTCTTATGTGGTTCTTTAGTCCTTGCAAACCTCTAACGTGAGTGCTGGTCCTTCGAGCTGATAAGGACCGTGTAGAGAGAGAGCACAGCCATCTGACAGCAGATTTCAGGTTGTGCAAGAAAGAGCAGTGCTGCTTGAATGAGCTGCAAATACATGTTTGCACAAGTTGCAGGGGCAAGCTCCCGACAAATGTGTTGTCCTGGCACAGTTTCTCCTTGCCAGCTGCAGTGGAAAAGCTTTCCACTTGCATTTGGACGAAGAGACACTGATTGCTGGGCTCCGAAGCTCAGAGAAGCTATCTGCAAGAAGCGATCCTCTTTCGTCATAAACAGTGCTCTGCAGTGCTTGGCAACAGGCACAACAATCCACGTGTGCGAGAAGATCCCGGTTTGTTTCTGGATGCGGGAAAGCGCAAGCGCTGCGAGAAGGCGAGTAAGGAAGGCGCTTAGCAGCCGGCTTGTGAGCGAAGATTTCGGACTGCAAGAGGAACATAGCTACCACTCGCCCAGAGGCCGAATTGACGTTAGCTGTGGTCTGGAAGGAGTTCAGCCACAGCTTCCTTGTGCTGCTCCCTATTTCTGTTGCAGCTCTCTGCGGGAACACTTGCACCTTCCTTTAGTCTCTGAGATGCAGAGAATGCCATGGAAGTGGCAGCAGAGAAGGCTAGTACCGAGTGCACCAGTGAGTTGGAAGTGTTTGATGTGCCACAGTGGGAAAGCTGAAGCCCTGCAGCAGCTTCTACTTCTACAGCTTTTTGCTACAGGGGCAGCTACTGAAAATAGCCAAGAGCATTATTATGAAAGTGAAGAATGGTATGGCACCTCTAACCGACATGAAGAGCATAGAACTGCAGTGTTGTGCACTCTTGTCAGGGTGTTTAGAGAAAGCTCGACTTGAAGAATGCCTTGTGTTCTGCAGAAGCCTGCCACAATGAATGTGTAAGAAAGTGCTTAAGTGCACATTTTGTGATGAAGTGCCACAGCTGCACGTCTCATTTTCAAGCAGAAACAGAATTCCCAGCTCATACTATAGTATTAATTATGGGCAAAGCTGGCCATATTGCCACAAAAATAAAATAAAATATCAGAGGTCCTCTTTGAATTTTGCTTTTCAGCAGAAAATATTGATGTAAACAGCAATCCATCAACTTACCCACTGCAACCTAGACCATTACCATTGTGATGAAGTACCAACAGACATCTTTGTCCCCAGAGCATCCCTCAAGAGCAGGGTGTCACCCAGAGCATTTGCTTTGATCCATCCCACTGCCATTTTCTTGAGACCTTTTCACTGCAGATTAAGTTTCAAATGAGGAACTGGAGGCTTTGAAAATTTGGGCCAAAGAACACCTTTGCCTTCTCACAGGAACTAAGCTCTTTGCCCTGGTCCAAAGAATCATGAAAATTTCAAATGGATCATCTGACAGTGCTGGATATGATAAATACCAGCATTTATTAGTGATATATGTCATCAAATAATTTCTTGCCTTGAAGAGTCAGAAAGTTTGTAGCTGTCAGGTTCCCCACAGAATTTGGCATTCTGTAATGAAATACACTGAATTCATGAGTGACTCCAACCTAATCATGAGTCAAACACACTGCTCCATCCTCAAGCATGATAGCCCAGGTCTTTCTATTGACAGCTCTAGGATCTGACCCAGAATCTCAGAATAATTCAGGCTGGAAGGGACCTCTGTACATTATTTATGAAAACTACTTGCTCAGACTAAGGCCTGCTGAGGTCACATTTGTTCAGGGCTTCATCCAGTCAATATCTGGTTATTTCCAAGGCGGGAGACACTGCAGACTCTCCTGTCATCAATTCCAGTGCTACATCACACTTCTAGTGAAAAAAAATTCTAATAACAAGTGATAATTTCTCACATTGTGTTTAGTGTCTCTTGTCCTGTTCTATCACTGTCTTCCTCTTAGAAGAACATGGATTCAACTTTATACACATGTTATTTTCTCTAGCTGCTATCAAATCTCCTGACAGCCTTCATTCTCAGACAAAAGCCTCTCCCTCCAAAACATTCAGTGAAGATGACCAGGTTCATCCTTGCCACCATCCTCATTCATGATTTGCAGTCTTCCTTCATCCCTTTTTTCGAGCCACTCCATTGCCTAGACCAGTGAATGAGTTCAGTGCTGAAACAGAGACAGCCCTTGTCTTGTTTCAAAGAAGTCAGAGAGTCAGCAGTGCTCTACAACTAGGTGAGCCTTTCTGAAACAAATGCACATGGCCAGTCCTTCAGGTAGCAGAATCCAAAATTCCTGAAGCCAGAAGTTTCAGGCCAAAGTTGATTAAGCCTTCAGCAGAAGAAGACTTACTTTTTTCAAGGTATTTTCTCCTCCAGGTATTTAAAAATCACTCTTTTCTCTCTTGTAGTCCCTGTAAAATTTTCCTCAGCCTGTGTTTCCTAGGCAGCTCATGCATGTGGAAATAATTTCTGCAATGCAAATATTATTTTATTGAGTCTGCCTCAGTTCAAGACAAAAGAGCATGGCTCTATTCAATTCTGAAAGGCTATTCTGACCCACATTAGACCAGTAGACATACTCTCATGTTTTCTTGTCTTTCAGCACAATACAAGGCTCTTATCATTTCCTCCCCTTATAAAAATATATACCCAAATGCTGGGAAAGAAAAGCAAGCCTAGCAGTATGAAAGAACTACAAAACATCCTCATATTCTGTATATTGACAGTCTGGTCATGGTCAGGTTTTGATGAACACATCAGAGAATTTATATGTATCATAAAAAATTTTATGTATCATAAAAATTTATGAAGTTAGAAGGATCAAATTTGTATGTCCTAAGGCAAAAAACTACTGCAATAAACTTCTCCAAGACTGGAGTGTCATGTCTAACAAGTTCAGGCATAGTTGAGACATTAATATACTGTTAGATAAGTAATAGCTACCCAAAAGGCTGCTACTATTCACTGTACCACAGGTTTACTTTGTATTTCTGAGCCACTAAGATTAAGTTCACTTACTCTATTACATTTTACATAGTAACTTCATATTTTTGAAATAATTTCTCAAGAGCAGAAAGTAGAATTTTCTATTGTCTCATTTTTAGAACTAGCCTAACTCATATTTTGGTCCAAGAATGGTAGATCTTTTTTATTTTCTATTCTGTCATTAGAAAAATATTTGAATTTTTTTTTTTTTTAATTTCTAGCATCCAGGAATTGGTGATAGTAATCAACCAGCTTATTATTATTATTATTATTGGAAATAACAATTTTGACTGTAAGTCAAAGCATGCATTACAGTCATGAGGATGCTTCCATGCAGCAAAAGTTCTGGAAAGCATTTAGATAGCTTAATGAATTTTCTATATGGCTCCGGGGAGTAGATATTAAGGAAACTCTGCAACCTTTTGAAAGAATACTGCATGTTCTCCTTTCTTCACAGAGCTCCAGTCTGTGAGGTTTCATGATTAAAGCCTGAACTCACCCCAAATTATAAGGGAATCACACACCACTCTACATCAAGAACATTTCACACAGAGTTTTTGGCTGGTGGCTGGATAGAGGTACAAGGATAAAGGAATGTTCGTATGTCATTACAGAAATCTAGCTGGAAGTTCCTCCCACTACAACAAATCCCAGGGTCATTTATGTGCTTTGCTGAATTCCGTGAGTTCAGAATCTTTAGACTGGAAAGCACATGGAAACCCGCAGGATCCACAACATCCACTCACCATAACTAACCACTGCAAAGCTCTGAAAGGCCTGGGACTCCCAGGCTCTGTCTAGGCTCTGCCTGCTAGAGTGTACCCAAGGGTCCTTTGAAGTTTAAAATCTCCATCATCTGAAGTCCAGGATTCCTTCACCTCAGCTTGGGCTGACTATAAATTCAGCCTGCTCTTGACCAGGTCAAAGCCCTTTGGAAAGTCCCAAGATCTAACAAGGCAGGATCTGCATAACACTTTCTGACAGACATTGGTACTAGAAGATCAGGAGGGCAGTGGGAAACTGCATAAAGTATCAGGACCTCATAATGCCACAGGGGAGGCTTCAGGTACTAGTGTGAGCAAACTGCTGAGTCCTGAATCTATCAGAAGTACAAAATGCAGACAGACTTGAGATAATCTCCTCCACCTCCACTTTCCAATCAGGTAGATTTTTTCTTCCTATTTCTCCCACTGGCTTGTAACTGCTTCAGCAATTAGAGACTTACTTGTCAGTGTTCTTGTATTCCTTCCGTGTGCATGCTCTTTGCTTAATTATGTCTGCTGCAGGGAGATTGTATGAAGTGACCTACTGTGGTCCCTTCCAGACTTACCTATTCCATGATTCTTCCCCACAGATGATGCTTCTAATATTCTCTTAGCATCTGACCTTGATTTAGGCAGCTAATCCAAATCTTCTCACTGTGCTGTAGGCAGAGTAGAAATCCCCTTTTTCCTGTGGTTCCTTGATCCCTGATATTGATTCTGGCTCTGATTGCTGCCCTCCACAGTGGAGGTATCCCTCCAGGAAGAAAAAGAGAGATTCAGTGTCAGCAAAGGCCAACATTTTTCTCAGCCAACATCAACCAGCCCCTTTAAGCTGAGATCCTCATATCAATGCTATGATGTTTCACTGGTGACATTTCTTTCCCTCCTTGTTGGAGTCCATCGGGGCAAAGGACTGGCAAGACACTTTGCCCCAGGCCCTTGACAGAAGGATCTCCTTCAGATAGGATGAGCAAAAGCTCACCCACAATGCCCCCTGAAAAGTTATATGTTAATAGCACTAGGAAGTTCTATAGTTTGTCTGTTATTATTGGTTAGAATTTGGTGCAATGTTTTATATATTCTTAATCCTTGTTTTTTATTGGACTCTTTCCCTCAGACTCTGCCCCTAACCTACCTTACATAAATTTGTAACCTACCCTGGCCCTTGCCTTTTTGGTGCACCCTATACTGTTGTTCAGCTTATGTGTTTGTTGTTTTGGTATTAAAGACTCTTACTTTTCAGGTCACTGAATCGTGCCTGTCCCTCATTTATTCGTCGCCTTCTTGAGGACCTGTCACTGAGGAACCCAAAGTAGCACCTAGCCAGACCATCCAGGCCTGGCATGCTACACCTCTCTGGGAAGAACTGTTTCTTTTTGGATTCTTCCTTCTTGCCTAAAGAGAATACACATTACCAAGTGTTGCTTATTCAGGGAAAATTGCTTTTATTCCTTTAATATGAAACAGACTGATATACCAAAGACTTGGAGCAACTGAATTAGAAATTAATAAGAAAAAAAAACAAAACAGAAGATGGAGAAAAAAAACCCCACCCAAATCACAAATGAAACAACCCCTACCCTTAATCTTATGCTTAAGCCAAGAAATATATTAAAACTTAGTTTTAATTTGTAAGTATTGGCAAGCAAAGTCACAAAGCAAAATCACAAAGGAATAAAATAGCAGCCATAGAAACCAGACTGGATACTGAGACATAAACTCCTGCACATTCATTTACATAATTAATAACTACCAGAATAACTGCAATTCATTTAGGAGTTAAAATCAAATAATAAATCAGTCCTCAGGCACATGTTAAACAAAAAATACCAATTTTAAAACTAATTGCTAAGTGTGGCGTTTGTAATTGCAAATTAGTAATTGCATTTTTTAAGTACAGATGCTTATCCCTTTGGGTTGTTCATGCATATTTTGCACTACCATTTGGTTCCCAGAGGTGTCACATTCTATGTTACTTATTCCCAGAGTAGTGTATTACAACCTGCTGATTTCCATGTACCTACTTGGCCTGTTTGCGTAATGGACTTGTGCTATATCATTTGCCCAGTGGTCACATACACGGCTGGCAGTCCTTCTTGGAGTCTTAACAGAAAGAGAGGGTTTTCCAGGCCACAGCAGTGAGATTTTGTGCTGATAGAGCAACTTCCAAATACCATTGGTTATTACAATGACAAAGCAAAACACATGATTCTTGTTCACAGAACATTAGTATGTGTAGCTAAAGATTTTACTTACATTGCAATATTTCATGCTTACAGCTTGTTCCGGAAGAGAGGGAATGTGTTGTATCTAAGACAGACATGCAGTTGCTGATTGTCTGTGATGGTTTGCTGCCCCTGAAAAGATGTGGTGAGCATAAGGCAAGAGGTCATTCCTGTTTCCCTCTCTGGTTGCTCATGGCATGTATTGCGTATGGACTTATCTTCTTCATCTCTTGTAACTTAATGTAGACCTTGGATGTGAGTTGAGAAATTGATCCAGAAATTATCATATTCTCCTTGAGAGAAAAAGCAGCTCCTTTCTCCCCTCTTATCCATTTATCCTGGGATGACTTTATGATGCCTGTATCCCCAATCATCTGTTCTGTTTATCCTGGATATTAAGTTCTGCGCCTTTAAGACTGGCTCTGAGACTGGAGGGGAGAGAAGAAGCCACAGTTTGTTCTCAGAAACTGCACTCACTCCTCCACATTCTGCTCCTGGACTGTGTTGTCTGCAGCACGGACAGCGGGAGAGAGCTCTTCTTTGCTTTTTACTTAGTTTTTAGCTAGCTGAAGCAGAGAAGTTCCCTGGACTGTGGTTTTTCTTTTTCTTGGAGCTGATTGGCCCTGTTCTGGACTGAAAACCCAGAAAACCTCTGGGAGGTCACACCTGAAGCCCACCAGGCCTGAGACATTGCATTCCAGTGCCAGAGGGACTGACTGATAAGAGACTGAGCGAGCTGAGCTACACCCCATGAAAAGGACTTTCTGAATTTGCCATCTCTTCCGAACAGTGAGAGGTTTTATTGTTTAATTTATTAATCTTTTATGGTTGTAAATACTTTGCTTGTTAAAACAACAGTTTTTTCCACTTTTCTCCAAGAACATCTTTTCCTGAACCAGCTGAGGAAGGGGCCACTTGAATTTGCTTTCTAGAGAGATCCCATTCGTAGGTTTCGTCCCAAATTTGCCGTAAACCAGGACACCATTGTAACCCTCATGCAGAGTAAGACTGAGGTTTAGTGGATTTCTTGTGTCCTTGCATTTGAGGCAATTGCTCTTCAAAAAAAAGGAAGTCTCATAAACACATGTAATATTCATGCACCATGGAGGATTTTCTTCAGCTTCACTGAGCTTTCAGATTAAGCTTCATGTAACTCAAAACTTTCCACAGTCTCAGACCTCATTGTTTTCAGCCTTTTTGCAAGCCCACAAGGGACCCAACAGCACACACACACCCCACACATCCCTTCCTCCCCACCTCAGCAGGATTTCACTTAGCTCCATCTCCATCTTAATTCACCAGTTGACTTAATGATATTTTGAGTGACAGCCATTCCAGATTTGCTTATCAATACTGCATCTCACATCTCAGCCCTAGAGATTTCTTTATTTATCTTGCCTGGGATTACAGGGAGGACATAAGAAGACTGTAAGTAGCTTGCACCATACTCCTTGACTTAGCAAAGGCTTCTGCTATGGAGACAGTCCTGGCTGTAAATGAATTTGCAAAACAAACATACATACAAACACACCAAGTTCCCATACAGTATAACACAGCATATGATACATGGCAGAAAAATATTTTGCTTACATTTCTTTACATATCATGTTGTATTAAGATTCCTGTCCATAGCAAAGCAGGAAGTATCTTTCTATACAGGATTTCCCTGATGAAAATATGAAGGTACATCTTCAGTGTACATCTACTATGAATAACACTTCATGCATACCATACAATCATCTCTGTTTCAGGTGAAATCTATGGGACACTGGTGAGGGCTTGAAACGCTTAGTTCTACCTCTATTCCCTTTGGGATCATTCTGGATTATACTATCTAGTTACTTTGCCTTTATGATACAATTTTTAAGCACTTATTGGGACAGCTATCCTTTAGGACTCCCACAGGCAGAGAAGCATCTGGGGCCAAAACTGTGATTAACTTTCAAGTCAATGTGCCTGTAGGAAAGGACTGTATGTTAGGTATGTTTCTTCCATTTCAACCAGAAAAAAACTAAGTTTAAAAGTGGCCTCTGGGTTTGGGCACCCAGCATGAGACATTTTTCTGTTAGGCATACAAAAATCACAGATACTTTAAAAAGTTTTGGAAGCTGGTGGCCTCCTATCCCTTAACCAACAGAGATCCTCCTTCCCTTATGCTGGCAACTGAGTTCCATTCACAATTCTTATGGAATATGACAATTTGATACATGATAATAGGGTCTAAAATCACAATGCCCTTTTGTAATGCTATGACCTGCCTTTCCTGCTGTGTTTTGCATCATTAACCTTTAAGTTTTGGTTTCATTAACTTTGTTTGCTGTTTCAGTTTACAAGGGAATGACACCAAGACAGGCACCTCAGTTGGAGAGTTTGAGATGGGTAATTGCTCCTCACTTGCCTAAGAAATTCTCTAGCTGTTTCTGTCACTCTATAAGACTATCTGGAGACCTCTAGGATGATGATCTATACCTACAAGCTTTCCTGATCCTGTAAGGCAACATTTCCTTGTCTCCAAAAAGCCAGGATTTCTTCATTGCTTGACAGAGCATCTCCTACCGTGGCAGTCTGCATGTTTTTATCCCTGAACACCCCCACTGCTCACACCTCACAGACATCCCTCTGGGCCTACCAGTACTTAACCACCAGCACCTACTCAGTCACTCTCACTACCAGAAACCACATCCATTTAACTTTCAGCAAAGCACCAAATGCACCTCCTCCCTCTGCCTGATTATCACATTTCATTGCCTTTTAACTTCCTTGTGCATTCAGAGGAATGTAAGCTTCACAGATGGATGATAAGCAGTCTATGGATGAAAATAGACTGGTTGAAGTCCAAATAATGGCTATGTAGTCACAGGTAGACCAACCCAAAGGAGACCCTTCCTACGTAACTTCATGTGCAGCCCATTGGGTTTATGCTGGGAATAGTGCCAGTGCTGTAGGAAACATGAAAAAGCTTGTTTATGACATCTCTTTTTAGCCCCTGAACTAATTTCATTCTCCCTCAAACACAATTTCAATCAGATTACTCATGTGCTAACTTGGACTAGTTGCAGTAGGGTGACAGAAGGGGCTGTATGGAAACAATGTAAGCCCCACATGTTAGTTGTGGGGCTAACAGGTGAAGACCAGTCCAGGGAGGTATGGGTATACAGATGTTCCCTGGTTTCCAGAAGCCAAGGCCACTTGCACCTTTGCAGAAATGCAAAGGACTGAAGACAGGATGCTGCTATCTCAGCTTGTTTCAAAGTGAGGCAAGGATATTTTATAGCTTTGTCTCAAGAGTGTACACAAGCATTTGGAAGGAATTAGGCTCAGTGCTTCCAGAGTGCACATGCTAGCAGGTGCCTACAGCGCTGAAATTAAGCTAGCATCTTGTAGCAGCCTACTTTTGTAGGCCCAAAGTGCCAAGGAGAAGTAGATGAACTGTGGGCATGACAGGGCCACTTTAGCCATGCTGGTGTAACACAAACAGTGGGGTAGCAGGGCAGGGGAGAGGTGTAACTGCAGCTCCCCCATTCATGCTACAGCTGTCGCAAGACTCAGAGTCAGCCCTTGCTGATGCTGTTGTTAGGCTTCAAGAAGATAACATCCTAAGGAAAACTTCCTAAACCTTTGAAGATGTCTAGACTGAGGGAAAAGAGGTTCTTTGGGCTGTCTCTGGCAGGAATTGGGATGAAGAGCTTCAATTAACACAAAGTATACTAGCTTGTACACACATACCTTCTCTTAAAGAGACTCTGGAAAAAGTATCAGAGTGGGTAGAGTATTTTGTTTTTCTCCGTGTAATTTGTAGCCAACAATATCAGACTGCTTTGTAATTTTTAACTAGTCAATCTGAATTATTTTTGTGAAATAGGAAGACTACACAAACATTGATCACTTCACCCCAGCCTTGAAGCATAGTCACCACTGCAGTACAGCATCAGCTGGGTAGTAACATGCAATAACATATTCTCAAGTTCAAAAGGAAGTGAAGACTATCACCTCTAGTTCAATTTCATGAGGAGTGTGGGAGGCTCAAGTGCAAACTTCAAAGTAAAGCTATGTGCAAACACTCAGACTGCACCTGGTGGGGCTAAGATTTGCTTTGCAAAATAGGAGTCACTCTGTCACAATAATACTGCTCAGGACTGGGAGTGATCAGAGTAACAAAGCAGTCTACACATTGCAAGAGTCTTGGTTTCTCTGTCAATAACTGAATCAACCTGGAAAGAAATCTTACGAAAAAAATCCCCAGCGTCCTTCCAGGCTGCTGGAAGCCCATATGGGCCAAAGAAGTCCTTATTTGAACTGTTCTCCACCCCTTCTAGTACATCTATGCAGATTCTCAGGGTATGATCAATCTCTGGTCAGCTCTTCCCTATTTAGGGTAATATTTAATCCTGTGTTTACCTGAAAGACAGTTCTGATGCTTGTTCTTGGGTCAATAATTTCTGTAACAGCAAGAGATGAGAACACACAAAGACATTAATGACATCAGCATTCTGTCACATGATTAACAAAGTTTCCTTTTCCACAGTCTGCAGGTGAAGAAACTTAGCAGTAAAATTCTGCACAGAAGGACCCAGAATATGACAACTCCTGCCTTAACAAGAGAGCATATGTACTGAATCCATTCCTTTCAATGAAGGCAGAAGGGAAAGTGTTAATTATTCTTTGTGGGATGAATGAAATGCACTGTACAATTATCACCTTCTGTGCTCCTGCCTAATGACAGGCTTAACTTAAGAGAATTCTCTGTACTGTCCTACATATCACCTTTCCATTGACATTATCTTCCTTTTCTTGGCTCTCTACACAGAATTTTAATGAGATCTTAATTGTTTTTCCATCAGCTGCAAGGATTTCAATCCTAAGTCATATGTTGCTTGTCATTCTACAGAAGGTGGTATGGGGAGCTGTAGAGATGTTCTCTTGCTAAAACGGAGCAGGAGGCAGCCCACACACCTCCCACTGAATCCCAGGAAAGGGTTGTCTCTGTGTTTCCAGAGCAGGCCTGGAGACTACAGATTGGTATTCTACAGTTACACAGTGGGAATGGGAAAAATCAGTCACGCAAATGACCGCCACCACCTCCCTGTAACTCCACTGGGTGCAAAGAGGTTTGAGATGCTGGTTTCTGCCTCACAAGGGTTTGCACTCAATACAGAGGATGTGCAGATGCCAAATGAGCTGTACATCAGCCTCCTATTTTATGTCCTTGGCTATTTACTAGTCACCTGCATACTTTTGTCCTTTGTTTCATCATTCAGATCATCTTCAGTAGTACAGTGTATTTAAAACAGATTTATTTCCTTCTCTTAAACCATTTCCAGGGCACTTCTGAAGATATCAAGAGATTCCCTGAAGCATCAAGAGGAAAACAGGATGTTGCAAGAGCAATTGGGTAGAGCTCTCTATATCCACTGACCACAGGGAGCACAAAGGGTTCCTTGATATAAAGACCCATAATGTGGTGCCATTATAGAGAAAGATGCTACGTGCTAGGATTACTCTGTATGGTCATCAGACTGCAGGAAGATGAATTTCAATTTAGAGAGAGGCTTCCCTATAGTTAAATAACAAACCATTTCAACAGCTGACACTGCCTGTGGGATCCTGACACTAGGGGTGAGGGTGCAGGGCCTGGGAGCAGGGGTGGCATCATAGCAGGCAGGAAAGCCCTGAGCACCGGAGCTCGGAGGCTGATGGGAGAAGTCCCAGCTACAGAAAGGGAATCCTGGTCTCTATACAAGGTTCCCACAGCACTGCAAGTCCTGCTGTCACTCAGCAAAGGACCAGGAGCTGAAAACAATGATGGTTAATTTGTATCTCAGACTTCCATAATATTCACTCCTGGATCCTATCCATAACTTATAATCAATGGTCTGGAATTATATTGGCAAACAGCAGCATTTAAGAGGAAACTGAGGAAAATGAGGCACATATTTCTAGTCTGAAGAGTATGAAATCAGAGGAAAATACAACATGAGGCCTTAGAGAACAGTAGTTTCAGGACCAGGAGGAAAACCTCACCTTCCCACTCTAAATCCTGTGTTCCTCAACTGGACAATGCTACACACGCTAGCCAGCCATGTTTAATCAATACTTACATATTTTTGATACTCATCCACAGACTTAATATTTATTAAAACATTTCTCACAGCCTTGTTCCTGCACACTACTCTATTTCAGCATGTGGTGCATTCAATGACAGTTTCCATGTAGCTGTCTTCTTGTAGCTGTGTTCTGCCTTTCTAAAATATATCTTTCCCTTATAGGAAACAAGTATGGAAGAAATAGCATCTTTTATATCATAGCTGCTGTATGACAACTATGTGGTTTCCATCTACACCTTACACTCATTATAAATATTCACTTTTTGACAGCTAGAATCCTCCCTTTGGGGCTCTGGTGTCAATCCAAATCCCAGGAAAGTGTAAGAAAACAAATTAATTAGCAGGGACTGGAGAGTGTGAAGGTTGCCCAAAGGTACACACTGGCAACTAAAGACGAGAATCTTATGATGTTTATTAAGTGACTTAAGCTTGGCTGGTTGGCAAGAACACAGCTCCAGCACCAGAGAGCAGGGAGTTCTGCAGCTGGAAGCAGAGCCAGAGACCTGCACATGCATACTCTAGGCATATCTCCTTCCTACTTAGGGGTGACATCAGGAAACCACCTCAGATTTGAGGTAAGTGCTTTACATTTGATCAGTGGCTAAAAACAAGATGGGCCAGAGTCTCCACATTAACATGCAAGGCTGTAAGATAACCATACAAATTGACATCCCCTCAGCAATGTGCAACATCCCACATTGGCATCCACAGAGCATCGTAGCCATTGACCACTAATAGGAAGATGCAAGTAAGCTGATGACACCCAAAAAACTTTGTTTGCTCCCTCTTTCCCAGACTATATTTCATCAACCATGACAAATATTCAAATTAAATCAAACACTGCAGATACGAGGGAATCTTTAACTCACTACAGGAAATGCTGCCTTCAGGACTTCCTTCATGACCACTATAAATAGAAAGCCACAGCACTGCAAAATTAAAATCCATGCTGACAGTCCAGCTCTTGCCTTCTTTAAACAAGTTGCTGAAATGAGCAGAAATTTAAGCATTCAAAGAGATAACACACTGTTTTCTCAATGCACCTCATCTGTAATTTACAGATTGCTAATGTTGGCATCACTTAAACATTCTACTCTTACTTTAAAAATGTGTCCCTTGCCTGGAGCTTTAGACAAATCATCTCATTTCCCAGCAAGCCAGTAACATTCATAGGCTGCTACTAGAGTGGAACAAAATATGTTCCTGTTGTGTCATAAATGGAGAACTGTTGAGTCCAGAACTTAAATGTCAACATGCAGGCAGAGGCTGATGCATTTTTCATACCTTACATTTCTGGATGAAGCCCTCTTTCAAAAGCATAACTATACCTCTGAGCATGGGAGATACAAAAAAGCAACAAAAATATGGCTATACCAGCTCTGGCCTACATCACCAGATACTTCCATCCCTTGTTTCATTAGATAAACTGTAATACTCACATAATAAGATAAGTCCAAAGAATGCCAATTTAAAAATTCCTCTGAATGTCCTATGTCAGCTGTGTCTTAAGCCAACATGCCACCCATTCTCCTCTGTGCATCTTGCTCCCTCTCCCAGTTACATTTTCTGGTGTCATGTACCTTTTAACCAGGAGGAAAGATGAAGGAAAGATATTTAACTTTTTCTACCTAAAAAACTCTCAGCAACCTTCTGAAAGCATATATCTTTAACAAAGAACCTCAAATTAAATTGCAAGAGTCCCACTTAAAAAGCAAGCACGAGAACAAAAATCCATAGACTCCCTGAATAAGCCACATCTTGAGAGAGAACTTGAGAACCCTGCACTGGATTGAGGGTATGATTAAGCAGTGATAACCCCAGAAACTGGAAAGTTTCCCAAGGGTTTAAGAGGTCTTAAAACATAACTCCCTCTGCAACCAAAATTGAACTTGGTTCCTTGGAAGTGAACCTCTAGCCTATTCATCCTGGTAGCCTCAAGTTAAGGCACCATGTGAAGTGCCTGGCTTTGCAGGCAAAGACTTTCTACATCTGCTGATGGAGAGCAGAGCTGGTGCCGTGAGGAGCTGCTGCAAGGTCTCTGAAGGAGGCAATTAGCACCAGGCTGATTCCTGTTGATACCTGCATGGCTGTGAAGGTGAAAATGCAGGGAATGTGAATAGAGCAGGAGCCTACACACATAAGAAGGGGCTGTAGGCTATTGAGACATGGACAGCTAATGGAATGTGGGCCACAGGCGTGAGCTCCCGGGGTTTGGCTGGGTGTTCAGTCCAGAGCAGGCTTGCACAGATCCAAGAAAATTGGAAAAAAACAAAGGTCCAGGGAACTCCTCTGCCTCAGCTAGCTAAAACTAACTAAAAGCCAGAGAAAGCTCTGTCCCGCTGTCCGTCCGTGCTGCAGACAACACAGTCCAGGAGCGGGTTGTGTGGGAGTGATGTTTTCCTTAACACACTGCGCGCTTCTTCTTCCCCCTCTCTTGCTCTCAAAGCCAGTCTTAAAGGTGCAGAACTTAATATATAACATAAACCAGACAATTGGGGATACCAGTATCATAAAGTCACCCCAGGACATTCCACCCCTTATCCCCATATCATCAACTTATTATCAAAATTAATATATATATATTTTAACTCTACAACACATACATTATATACAGACAAGGGCATTTATTCATAATCTTCACCCAACCATCAGATCTCCCTGAGGTACACATTGTGTTGTTCCATCTTTCCTCATTATCTACCATGTGCAACCCAGTCCTTGAGCAAAAACAACTCCACGAATGGGTTTGTCTGTGCTCGAAGTAGAATTGATCCAAACTGTCTTTCCTAACAAACCTCTGAGATGTACTGCTGGGACCTCGTCTCCGTCCACTTTATGCAGGGGCTCGGATTGGGCTGGGCCTGCTCGGTTGGTGGAACCTCGGGTGTTAACTATCCAGGTGGCCTTTGCTAGATGCTGCTCCCAATTTTTGACAGATCCCCCACCCAACGCTTTCAAGGTAGTCTTTAACAGTCCATTGTACCTCTCCACTTTTCCCGCAGCAGGTGCATGGTAAGGGATATGGTACACCCACTCAATGCCATGTTCCCTAGCCCAGGTGTTTATAAGGTTATTCTTGAAATGAGTCCCATTGTCTGACTCAATCCTCACAGGGGTACCATGCCTCCAGAGGACCTGCTTTTCGAGTCCCAGGATGGTGTTACGGGCTGTAGCATGAGGCACAGGGTAGGTTTCCAACCATCCAGTGGTGGCTTCTACCATTGTGAGAACGTAGCGCTTGCCTTGGCAGGTTTGGGGCAGTGTGATGTAGTCAATTTGCCAGGCTTCCCCATACCTATATTTGGACCAACACCCACCGTACCATAGCAGCTTCAACCTCTTGGCCTGCTTGATCGTGGCACACGTCTCACAGTCATGGATAACTTGGGAAATACTGTCCATGGTTAGGTCCACCCCTCGGTCTCGTGCCCACTTATAGGTGGCATCTCTACCCTGATGGCCTGAGGCGTCATGGGCCCATCGAGCTAGGAACAACTCTCCCTTGTGTTGCCAATCTAAGTCTACCTTTGACACCTCTATCTTTGCAGCCTGATCCACCTGCTCATTGTTTCGGTGCTCTTCATTAGCCCTACTCTTGGGGACATGGGCATCTACATGACGGACCCTCACAGACAGTTTCTCTACCCTGGTGGCGATGTCTTTCCATTCATCAGCAGCCCAGATTGGCTTTCCTCTGCGTTGCCAGTTGGCCTTTTTCCACCTTTCCAGCCATCACCACAGAGCATTGGCTACCATCCATGAATCCGTGTAGAGGTAGAGCTTTGGCCACTTCTCTCTTTCAGCAATGTCCATGGCCAGTTGAACAGCTTTGAGTTCAGCAAGTTGGCTTGATCCACCATCTCCTTCAGTGGCCTCTGTGACCTGTAGTGTGGGGTTCTATACAGCTGCTTTCCACTTCTGGTTCATCCCTACGACGCGACAGGAACCATCAGTAAACAGAGCATAGCATGTTTCTTCTGCTGGCAGTTGGTTGTACGGTGGAGCTTCTTCAGCCCGTGTCACTTGTTCCTGCTCCTCTTCATCAGTGAGACCAAAGTTTTCACCTTCTGGCCAGTTTGTAATTATCTCCAAAATCCCAGGGCGATTTGGGTTTCCAATACGGACGCGCTGCGTGATGAGGGCGATCCACTTGCTCCATGTAGTGTCGGTGGCGTGGTGGGTAGCAGGAAGTTTTCCTTTAAACATCCACCCCAGCACTGGCAGTCGGGGTGCCAGGAGGAGTTGTGCTTCTGTGCCAATCACTTCTGAGGCGGCTTGAACTCCTTCATAGGCTGGTAAAAATTTCCTTCTCTGTGGGAGTGTAGTTGGCTTCGGACCCTCTGTAACTTCAGCTCCAGAATCCCAGTGGTCAGCCTCGAGTCTCCCCAGGCACTTTCTGCCAAAGGCTCCAGGACAGACCGTGGCTCCCGGCTGCAGAGTAGAGCACGTTCTTCACATCTGGT
This sequence comes from Cyanistes caeruleus, assembly GCF_971803275.1. Classification (NCBI taxonomy): domain Eukaryota; kingdom Metazoa; phylum Chordata; class Aves; order Passeriformes; family Paridae; genus Cyanistes; species Cyanistes caeruleus. The sequence continues at coordinate 93,024,088 of NC_141702.1, forward strand.
TTTGTTCTGACTGGGCCAAGGGCTACTGCATGAGCAGTCTCCTATTTGATCTGAGTAAAGGCTTGTTGTTGTTCAGGGCCCCACTGGAAAGTGTTCTTTTTGCGGGTGACCAGGTAAAGAGGGCTCACAATCTGGCTGTACTCAAGAATGTTCATCCTCCAAAAACCTATGGCGCCTAGGAAAGCTTGCATTTCCTTCTTGCTAGTGGGTGGAAACATTGCTGTGATCTTATTGACAACCTCAGTGGGAATCTGACGCCGTCCATCTTGCCACTTTACCTCCAGGAACTGAATTTCACGAGCTGGTCCCTTAACTTTGCTCTTCTTGATGGCAAAACCGGCTTTCAGGAGAACCTGGATGATTTTCTCTCCTCTCTCAAAGACCTCTTCAGCCATCTTTCCCCAAACAATGATGTCATCAATGTACTGCAGATGTTCTGGAGCCTCACCCTTTTCCAGGGCAGCCTGGATCAGTCCATGGCAGATGGTGGGGCTGTGCTTCCACCCCTGGGGCAGTCGGTTCCAGGTGTACTGCACTCCCCTCCACGTGAAGGCAAACTGAGGCCTGCATTCTGCTGCCAGGGGAATGGAGAAAAATGCATTAGCAATGTCAATAGTGGCGTACCACTTCGCTGCCTTGGACTCCAGCTCGTACTGGAGCTCCAACATATCCGGCATGGCAGCGCTCAGAGGTGGAGTCACTTCGTTCAATGCACGATAGTCCACAGTCAATCTCCATTCTCCTTCAGATTTACGCACAGTCCAGATGGGGCTGTTGAAGGGTGAGTGAGTTTTGCTGACCACCCCTTGGCTCTCCAGTTCTCCGATCATCTTGTGGATGGGGATCACAGCATCTCGATTTGTCCTATACTGCCGGCGGTGCACTGTCGAGGTGGCAACTGGTACTCGCTGTTCTTCCACCTTCAGGAGTCCTACTACAGATGGGTTCTCTGACAGTCCAGGCAAAGTGTTCAATTGCTTGATGCCCTCTGTCTCTATAGCTGCTATCCCAAATGCCCACCTAAGCCCCTTTGGGTCCTTAAAATACCCACTTCGGAGGTAGTCTATGCCTAAAATGCATGGGGCCTCTGGGCCAGTCACAATGGGGTGCTTCTTCCACTCATTTCCAGTCAGGCTCACATCAGCTTCCACTAAAGTAAAGTCCTGTGATCCCCCTGTCACACCAGCAATAGAAACAGATTCTGCCCCTACATATCTTGATGGGATTAGGGTACACTGTGCACCAGTGTCAACCAAGGCCTCATATTTTCGTGGTTCTGATGTGCCAGGCCAACGAATCCACACAGTCCAAAAGACACGGTTTTCCCGTGCCTCTTCCTGGCTAGAGGCAGGGCCCCTCTAAGCTTGGTTACCATCATACTTGTCAGTTTGACTACAGGCTACTGGAGCGGCTTTCTTTTTGGTGGACTATTCCCCCTGAGTCTTGCTGTCTTTCAGTTCATGCACCCGTTTTGCCAGAGCAGCAGTAGATTTTCCATCCCATCTTTTCATGTTTTCTCCACAGTCATGTAGGAAAAACCACAGCTCAGCTCGTAGCTTTTTCTCTCTATCTGGGGAACTTCTGCATTGAGTACCAGGGCTCCTGGTCTGTACTGCTGAGACTGGAAGAAGGTCTTCCCTGAGTTTCTTGAGATTCTCCTCCATTTTGTCGTGGAAGTTTTGCATACGTGTTTCCATAGCTGCAATTTTTGTCTGCATGGGGCCATGCACGGTATCTGCATATGCTCGAAGCTTCTTCGCCATATCCAGCACAGTCTCTTCCCGGTCATCCTGCTTCATTGTTGCTAAAGCAGAAGCGTATTCTTGTGGCCCAAGTCGAACAAGTTTTCGCCACATCACAGATGTGCATGGCATCAAGTCTGGATTTCTAGTACCTAAATCACCCACAAAGACAATATCTACTATTGCCATTTCTCTCAAGTGCTGAATCCCTTGTTCTATGGTTTTCCAACGAGTTTGCTGTATATAGAGATCGTCTGCACACAGATATCTTTGTGCCACACTTCTTAGGACCCGTTCCCAGAGACTATAAGGGTCAGCTCCCCTCATCATCTCCTGGTCAATAACCGGGTCGTGTGACAGGGATCCCAGATGCCTCGCTTCAGTGCCATCCAGAACTGTAGCCTCACCTGCAGCATCCCACAGACGGACTAACCAACTAATTATAGATTCATCAGGTCGTCGAGTGTAATCTTTTCTCAGGCCACGAAGGTCCTTCAGGGAGAAAGGTTCACCAGTGCCTTCTGATTTTGTGTCAGTTGCTGGTCTTGAGGGTCCTTCCCCCGCATCACCATTATCATCATCTACTGACCGATCGGTTTTGGTTTTGAATTTCATGCCTCTCGTGGCAGGAGCAACAGACACTGGCTTAGGCTCACTGTCTGGTTTGGCTGCTGGCTTAGGCTCACTGTCTGGTTTAGCCTGAGTCACTGGGGTAGCTGCTGATTTATCTGCCTGCCCTACAGTATCTAGCAGCGTGCGATAAGCATACGCTAGGGCCCAGCTTATTGCAATGAGATTTTTCTTTTTAGAATCATCACAGCAATTCTCTTCCAGATATTTCCCTACTTCATCTGGGTTCTGAATTTGTTCACGTGAAAATTCCTAGGCTGGGGGATCAGAAAATTCCTTCAGAGTTCGGCCAATTCTCTCCCATTCTCTACACCACTCAGGATTTCCCACACCTGAGTCTACTTCTGGGGCAGGGGTCTCGTTGGCTCTTCTGGATATCTCAGCCCTCATCCTAGAGAAGCTGCAGACTATATAGAGGAAGCTTAACAGCTGAACCAGCTGTACTACCAGGAAAGTGGTATCCTTAACACTCAGGGGAAACTGGATATTCTCAAAGAGGGACATAACAGATTCAAAGGAGAAGAAGGAAAGAAAAGGCTGAAGAGCCTCATCCCCTGGTCTTCCTCTAACAAACTGGGTGCAATTACCAATAAACTCCCAAAATGTGCTACTAGGACTGGGAGGCAGGGTTGGGCGAAGAAACCATAAGCCAAACATACCTGACAGAAACTTCAGTAGTTCTATAAACTTCCTAAAAATCATTATCACTGAGCCCAGCACAATAACCATTCTAATCCGTGCCCCTCTACTGTGAAAGAGGGCAAAGACAGGTATTAAAACCTCAAAAACTTTTAGGGACCAGGTCCACATGAAGGCCTCCACCCCAAGAGACATTATGTATCCAAACAACATGACTACTGACTGCTTTATCCCAATACAGAATAAATACAACCAACAATCAGTACAGGTTTTTCCACTTTCTCTCGCCCCACGTTCAGGCGCCAAAAACTGTATTTGTCCTAGTTTAGGGCAAATCAGGAAGGAAAACTCCAAATGGGGATCTCCACAGGGAAATGCCCCTCCCCACCAATGGGTCCAGGAAAGGAAAAAAAAAAAAATTCCGTGGAGAGAAGTGGAAAAAGCTGTTTATTTAACAGAAATTGAGTAATATTAAATAATAAAACCTCTTGCTGTTCGATGGGATGGTAAGTCTAGGAAGAAAAGTCTTTTTTCATGTGGTGCAGCTCGGCTCGCTCAGGTTCTTATCAGTCCCTCTGGCACTGGAAAGTGCCGAGGCCCAGGCCCCGGTGGGCCACAGGCGTGAGCTCCCGGGGTTTGGCTGGGTGTTCAGTCCAGAGCAGGCTTGCACAGATCCAAGAAAATTGGAAAAAAACAAAGGTCCAGGGAACTCCTCTGCCTCAGCTAGCTAAAACTAACTAAAAGCCAGAGAAAGCTCTGTCCCGCTGTCCGTCCGTGCTGCAGACAACACAGTCCAGGAGCGGGTTGTGTGGGAGTGATGTTTTCCTTAACACACTGCGCGCTTCTTCTTCCCCCTCTCTTGCTCTCAAAGCCAGTCTTAAAGGTGCAGAACTTAATATATAACATAAACCAGACAATTGGGGATACCAGTATCATAAAGTCACCCCAGGACACAGAGCTTAAAATCTCCTAGGAGAATCCATCCTCAGGAAACATAGGGAGAGATGATGTGTGTTTAATCACACAACAGAAGTGTTTCTGGCTATGCACATGCATGTGTGAAGTCCCCTGACTGGGGAGGAAGTTGGCATCTATGAATCTCATGACCAAACAGGGTACATAAATGCACACATGGTCACGTGTGCTTTCCTCATGGTCTGTGCCTGTGCTCTACCTGCATTTATGAGAGCTGGCATCCATCACTTTGGGAAAATTCTTGGGATCCTCAGTTCCAAGGAAGGAATGGATAAAATCTCCAACAGATCTGGGATTTTGGAAAGCTGTTAAGACTTGCCTAAAGTAAAACACAGAAAATTTATCATGAAACACTGAATATACTACTTTTCTTCCATTACTTCTGAAAAGGGTAATTAATGTCTCTGCCTGTGCTGTAGAAAACTCTGAGACAAATCTGTCCTTCAGGTCACAGGAAGTGATGACATACAGGCAAAAATAAAATCAGTGTTGCATTCAGTTCACATCTGTGTGGTTCCCACTGCTAGAGCCAAGATTTTTTTTTTTTTGCTTAATTTTAATCATGCATGCAGAAAATGAGAACTATGTAGCACACTCCTTCCAAGACATAGTGGCAGACACCCTAACTCCTCTACCCCATCAACAGCCTTTTGGGGCCACACCATCACTGATCATTCCAGATCACAGCTTCACTGACAGCGTGTACAACTTGACAAGTAAAAAGTACAAGATAGTGAAGGAATTTTGTTCTCTCCCCACCCCCACATTTTAGTACCACTGAATCCATATAAACAAATTGTATCATTGACTTGGCCTTTTCATCCAGGAATACTATTTCATTTAAAATAAGGGATTGGAAACCCTCCATAAGAGACAGGTAAAACTAGCATAGACACATCATTCCCAAACATACCTTAAAAAGAAGAACAGAAAAAAAGAAAAGAACAGCAAGAGGCAAAGATTGACCGAGGGACCTAAAAGTGCTTTTTTTCATTTCTAGCTGCTATCGGCTTTCTTGGAGAGAAACAGTTGCTGTCTCCCAGAAATGATGGAAACCCTGTTTTTGCCCTGGCTTGAAGTTGTGCTTAACTGGAGGGGGGTGAAAAAACTTACAAGAAGTGCTGATTGCTCTCCCTGTTTATTCAAGTAATATGCTGGCCCACAGGGGCCCTCTGCTGCTCCTCAGCAGCCAGGGCCAGGCAGAGACATAAGTGAGGGGTACAGAGTGAAGGGCAGTGCTTGACTTTCCCTAGTGGACAAACCAGCTGCTGAGGAGAAGCAACACCTCATATTATCCCCACTGTATCTCTTGCAAGGAGCACAGTGGGCAAGCAAGCAGTCTGTCCCATGGGAGGGAGGGAAGCTACCTTAGTCAGCGTGGCAAGAGTCAGTGCTGCTCCCTGCACTGTGAGAAGATGGAGGGAGATGTGTCTCCATGCTGTCTTGGAAATAAAATGCTTCTCTTAATCACTCCATTATAATAATGAATCTTTCCACTCATGCAGAGCATACAAGACCTCTCAGATGCTCTCAAAACTTCTTCCTTAGATTTATTGTGCAAAAAGGCACCATAAACTACACATAAATCCACAAGTTTTCTCTTGGTGCTTGGAGCCCTCACCTCAGTTCATCCCCACACACTGTGAAAATTGTTCTCTTTTGGTTTTTTCCTAATGATGCCATGAAACCAGGACACAACACTGTGCAACTAGGCGCTAGGCAACTAACTGCAAATATCAAACTTCAAAAGATAACAGCTTAAATTACCTCTGACAAGTTTCCATAGATTTTTTTTTTTTACTACTGTTTAAACCCACTGCAGAGTCCTTATGTATCCATATATGTAGTCCCAGAGTGGATTTTATGGGGTAACACAAGATCCCCGAGACAGACATGGGCCACCTTGGGCTGACAACAGAAAGGGGAATATAAAAGAAGATTTCAACATCATTTCCAAGCCAACAGTCTTTTTTTTTTTCCTGCTGGCCAAGATACACTGATTAAACAGACACATCTTGATAGAATTACCTTGATACAAACATTAAAAAATGTTCTGTTCATAGCATACAAACTTCTATAGAAGTTCAGCAAAAATTCATGTGAATTTAATCAATTACATGGGGAATAGGGGGAAAAGACTATTTTTAATTTTTTTTTTTTTTTTTGCACCAAGAACTACTATAAATTCAGCAAAAGAAATTGTATTTCACTTCAATCAATATACAAGTTCTTTGTATGATTTGGGAGGGGTGTAAAAACCAAATTGCCTAATTTCACTCATTCAATGTATCTTCTGCCAGTCAACAAGAGCTTTCAGCCTAGACAAAAACTAAAACAAAGCACACCAAATGAAAGCCATGGACATATAATTGTCATTTCCCAAAAGCTTCTTTCAGTCCCAGATTCTCAGAAAACTACCCAAGCATTAATGCTACCATCTCTCAGGGAAACTAAGTATAACTGGAAAAAAAAAGAAAAAAAAAAAGAAAAAAAAAAGAAAAAAAAAAGGGGGGGGTGGGGCAGGATAGAACCCACATGTCTAACTGAATATATAAATAACAGTTGTGCCATTAAAACTAACATTAGAGATGGCAAAAGAACCACAAGGCAAGAATGAATATGTTAGACACCACCAGGCTCCCATCAGATTATTCACATTAAAATGCAGCCATCACCAAAAGAATGTAATCCTTGTGTGCTTCCACTGATATGGCTCAGATGGCATGCTGGTATTTCTGAGCTCTTGCAGAGCTGAAAGTATCAGCAATTCCTTGTTTACTGTCTGGACTGAACTGACTCTTCGAGCTCCTTAATGACAGATAAACAGACAGCCAGTGCTTCATCCACTAAGACATGCTGATTGCCATCCAAGTAAGTATAACCTTCCACATAGTTCTAAAGCAGGGTCCTCCTCACATCATCCAAGGAGCTGCTCACAAAGACTGCATTTAATCAGCGCAGTTCCACCTTTGTGGCACAGCAAGAGAATCATCCCTTTTAAGAAGAACTAAGTCCTGGAATCAAGGAAAGAGAGTGTATGCTGAGAGGAAGGCAGCAGCAGAGAGGAGTTAAGCTTTCTGCCCATAATTTATCAAGAACAAGAGTTGCTATCTCTATCAATACAATTGCACAGCCCCAAAGAAATCATGAGCACATATATTCTGAATAACTTCATTCATTCCCTCGTTTCACCTTGCCAACAAAAGGCTCACTAAAACTAGTTTTTCTGTCAGCAGCTGAGCTAATGAAACTCAGCTTCCTATGGATTTGTTACATACCCCCACAATACTGCTGAAACCAGCTTACTACCACCCCGTTACATCTTTGGGCTTACTTTGCACCCCCCACTGACAGTATTCTCAGGTTTTCTGATATTTATTCATCCTTCAAAAATAGTCATGTTCCTGAAAAATTGACAGTGAATGATACCTTATAGGCATTCCTCCCTTATTGCTGTCACCTATTCATCATGGTTCACGTATTTCTCTTTCCCTACAGACTCTTTCCCTAGTCTGACACCCTACAGTTCCAAGTTTCCAGTGACATCTTTGACTCCCACAAAACCTTTACTTTTCCATTGCTTTGAGGCAAGCAAGAAACAGCCTATGCTCTAACTGGTTTAAAACCTTTCACACAGTGAGAGGGCAGATGGTTTTGGTACATTTGAGACAAAATTAAAGGACGATAGCTGAATGGTCACAGCTTTACCTTGAGGGGGTATTAATCAAACCTTTGGAAAATTTCCACCAGACTTCATGAAATTCATAAAAATGGTAGCATCTTTGAGAGGTTTTCCATTCTTTTCAGATCAGCTGAAATTTGCTGACAGTTTGAAAAGTTACATAGAAAAGCAGGGTGGGGGACACCAACAGATGGATAGACAAGCCATGGCAACTGTATAAGCCTCATTTCTTCAGAAAACCACACTAAAAATAGGAGAAAAATACAGTGGGTGATAGATTTAATTGACATAAACATACAAGATTTCATTCCATTAGCATTCTTACTGGTCTAACTATTGCATGAGAGGTTTAGTTGCCATTTCTGATAGAAAATAACTCAGCTGTGCAACAGTCTGCAAAGAGTCCCTCAGACTCTGAATTCCTAGGCAAAAGACACTCTTTCCTATTGATTCTTTGCATTAGTCAAGAGTTGCCTCTAACAGACACAACAGAGCAATCTCTTAAACTTGTCTTGTGGACTTTTTTTTCTTCTGTTTATTGGTATTTAACTTGGAAGAGCTGCAGACTGAGTAAGTATATTAAGACTTACATTTGAAACAATGTGTTATGTACTGAGGGTATAGATCAAAGTCATGATGTCAGTGGAAAGGCTCTCATTAAAGTCAATCAGTTTGGAGAGTCAGTTAATAGAGAGTAGAAACTCTTGATGAGAGAGTATCAGAGCATCTCATGTGACTGAGGCCCTCCAGGCAGCTGAGTTGGGGCCACCCTTTGTGTGCTGGGGCCAGGCAAAGTAAATCCAAGTGACGTGGCACCAGATTTTCCCCGGCCAGCTCCTAGCACAGGGCCAAGAGTGGGCTGTTCCCAGAAAGCAGCACAGTCCGGGATATAACTTTGGTTTATGCTCTACGACACGAGCTGTCAAGCATTGAGGGCAGAGGCAAGGACAAGGGAGAGGTCTTCCATGTGGTTTCCAAAAGGGGTCTATCCTCTTGAAGGTTCCAGGGAAGAAAGACAAAAGATACAGGGGTACAGCAACTCATGTGTGGGGGAGGAGCAAGGGGAGTGTACAAATAATAAACCAATAGGGGAAAGACTGGGGAGGAGGACAGGGCAGAGTTACAAAATACATAAACCAATGGGGAACACAAGGGGAGGAGAGTGGGGCACATGGGCCAACAGGGCTTGGAAGAATAGGGGAATTCCAAAGGGGGCGGTCCAGGCAGAGGTTGACACAAGGGACGATTAACAACATAATGGGAGGGGGAACAGGGAACATTCGGGAACAAGGGGCAGATATCAGGGTGGATTGGCAACTGGGGTAGGAGGGCACAACTGGGACTAAAGTATTAACATGAGGGGGGCAGGGGGTACAACTTAGAAACACAGAGAGTGTTTAATTACATTAAATATAATGAACAAAAATGCACTGCAATGTCCAAACAGCGCAATGCTGTGACGTGCAGAAATGCCAACCTTAACAAGCCCTCCAGAAATACAGCTGTTAGGGCTGTTTCTAGCATTAGTGCAGATTGTGATACCTCTTCTTTCGAGGGATACAGTCTAAAAAGGTTATATGCCCTCATCGCATCTTAAAATTAATAAAAATACTCATTTTCTCAATCTCTAATTTTGGGTTTAAAGTTCCTGAGTTATCCTGTCAGCCTAGCCTATAGCTAGGATGTTTTGTTTGAATGCTGCCTTCGATTTTTAATACCTTGACCACAGATAAGAGACGTTTTTCTTCAATAATTCAACACAGCCTTTAGGACACTACTAGATGACACACTAGAGTCACCTAGGGACTTAGAGGGACTTGTCAAAATAAAATAGAATTTACCTTAAGGAAACAGGCACTACAAGTTCCATATAAAATTCACCTTGGAATGTCTTTGATAAGTGGTGAGCAGACCTTGTTTGGGCATGAATATGAAATTCCATCTAAATATCAGAGGTGCTCATTCTATGGAATATGTCAGATACAAACACAGAATGAGCAGGTTCTGGTTGAATCATTATTAAACTTTTTGGCTCTCTGATGTCAGCAGGGCAACTAAGAGACCGTGCAGATAATTGCAGCAATTTGCAAGGATAGCAGAAACTAAAATCACTATCATTCATTTAAAAGTGCCTAATCTTCTACCTAAGGAAATAAATGTCATATAAAAAAATTATCTGAGATAGGATACTGCTGGGAGAGTTCAGATTTTTTTGATCTGCTGTTCTGTTCCAGAAAGGTTTTTTTTTTCCTTTCTCTCAGCTCATACAGTGCAGTCATGCTGAGGATTTCTTGAACATTTTGTGATCTTAAAATTTGCCCCTTACTTTGTTTTTCAGATGCAATTACTTTATAGGGTCCCTAGCCTTCCCCAGGGGTTTGGACAAACCCCACAGCCCTGCAGAGACTGTGAGATTCACCCTTGCAGCCTTACTGGTTTGGGCTAGCACCCTGCCAAATGACCCAGAGGGAAGCAGTCACCTCCTGCTTCCATACACCAGCATCTACATTCGTTTCCAATGTGCCAGCTTGCAGCACTCAAAACAACATTCTTCAAAGCTATCTCTCTCTTGCTTCTCCTGCAAAACATTGTCTATGGGAAAGGGGCAGACAGACGTCAAGGTCAGATTGTGGTTGACCGTGAATAGTTTTTACTTCTCATCCCTTGCTACTCTTACTGACAATTCACCCTTTCCACAGCCATTAGTTTTCTTGACTGCTACCACAGCCAAGTATTTCCATTGTGAAAATTTGAAAGCAGGCCTGTCTTGTTGGTTATTTGCAGATCTTCAATGCACACAGACACTGCAATGGGATGGATACAGGTCAGCAGCCAAGTTAGTGACATGGGATTTTTGGAAAAGGAGCTCACATGACATATGTGAAAAATTCAAGTCCTTCCAGAGACTTCTGCAACAATTAATAAATTTCATTCCACCAAAGCCACCTTCTGCTGTGAGTATTTCAATGGCATGAAAGTCTCAGAGAGGATTTTGGGTTTTCCTTTATCTTTTGATATTTGTCACACCAATCTGATATAAAGTCTTGCCCTTCATCTCTGCAAACTTGGTGACACAGGCAGGAAGAAAACAAAAACATCTAAACTACTTGTGAGATCTGCCTGGGAGATTAGATGAAGAAAAATCAAGAGCTAAACCTAGCTATGGAAAAGGGAACAGACTATAACTGTTCCAGCAGAGCCTCTTGGGAGTTGCAAGGATTTGGTCTTTCCAAAAGGAGGCATGCAAGCAATTAGAACAATATCCATAAAATTATTTATTTTCAGGCAAATGGAAGAAACTTCAATTTTACAGGTTGCAGAGACCTGAGGAGAAGACACCTGTATGTTTTCATAGCTTGTATTTGGGTAGTTATTCATCAGAAAAAGTTAGAGGGTTTTGACACTATGAGTACACCATTAAAACTCATTTTCCTCTTGCATCCCTTACAAATAAGTATCTTCTACTTTCCTCTTTCATTCTCAGGGTTGCAAATAAGGATGATAACTGTGATGTGCCTCAGGGAGGCAAAGATTTTGTTTCAGATAAGCATTGTTAAAGTGGAGGCATGGCTGTAAAGCCCGGCTAGTGTGAATCCTGAACTTTTGCTTTGGAGGCAGGACCCTGTGAGCCCTGGATGAGTTGCCCTACCCCAGACCCCTCGAGGGGGGCGGCCCAGGAGTTCTGGGGTTGGGTTTGAGCCCCTGGGGTTTCTCCCTTGCTGTGTTCCTAGTGGTCCCTGACCCTGAACTCCACCCTGGTTCTGTCCCTCAAAACCCCTCACCCTGCCTTTGTTCAGCACTCTCTGTCTCTGAATCTGAGTTTGTTCCCATGCTGAATAAATGATTTAATGAACAGAAGCCCATCTCGTTCCTGTCCCATGCTGGTTCCCAGAAACTGTAGCTTCTCTGGACATGATCCTGGCTGCAGAATGCAACAATAACTATTCAGGAAGAGCATGAAAATGGCTGTCAAGTTTATGTAGCAGCAGCTGAAAATTCTCTGGTTGTTCAGAAGTACCCAAATCTACTTAGAAGGCTCTCAGATGCTGGAAAGGAAAACAGGAGGTGTCAGTGAGCAAGAGAGGAGTCTGGTGCCCTCAGAGATGGGCCATCCCAAAAGCTCCCTGACAAAGCTCTTCTTTATGTACCAGGCCTGTGAAGAAAACACTTTTTCTTTAAAAACATGTCCCAATAACATCTTCATGCTAAATAATCCCAAAACCTGTAGAGCTGCCCTTCATGCTCTGCCCTAGCAAAATCTCATTATTCAATCTATACAATGTATATTAGTGGTATAGAGAAATGAGGAAATGGGGAAGAAAACAAAACAAAACAAAACAAAAAACCTGGAGAAGGATATTTATGCCAGCTGGATCTGTTATTCCCTAGGATTAAGGAAGCCACAACACTGCAGGAACAGCATTGACAAAAAGTCCCCAAATCCTTCTGTCTTTTGCTGTGTGCTTCAAAAAGTTGTCATTGACTTTAACAAAAAAAGTTCCAAAATTTTTAAATAAAATTGTCCTTAAAACTATTCACCCACTTTTCTATGACAGCAAAATATCTATGTGCTATAACTACGCTAGTTAGTTCTTTTTGCACCAGGATCTCCCTGGGAGACAGGCAAATTTGATTTGCACATGGATGCCTGAAACCACCAGGATCTTTCCCTGTGACCCTGCTAAAAGAGATTTTACTTTGCTCCTTGGAGAGGAAGCAATAGGAAAGCCTTGGTACAGCACAGGACTTTGTGTTTATGAAGGGATGTGTCCATGAAATTCAGACAGATGTATGGTGATCATGCTGATACTACGGCTAAGAGTCATCATTCTTCACTTTCTTCTCTAATTTGAAATAATTCACTGTAATTTTTACATCCTAGACAGTTTCCACTGTGCTCATAATTTTAAATTATTTTGAGTATATTACTTAGAGCCGGAAGAAGGGCAGAATGCTACGGTGAAAGAAATGCTCATGCTTTTCAAACAGGCAAAGACCATTTTCAACATTAGCAATGAATGGTGAGTGACACAAATTTGATGCTTCATCTGCTAAAAACATAGACTTAAAGTAAGTTTTGGAAGAGTGCTTGGAGCTCAACATGTGGCTCAGCACAAGGTTCAAACACAATTCTAGTGTCCTTTTTGGTTTTAAAACTCACTCATAACAGGGCAAGACAGAAGGAAAGCTGCAGCTTCTTTCAGATGATGGAGGACAAGCCATCCTGGAATTATGCTGGAAAGAGACTACTGCATTCAGAGCCAAGGCAGGCTTTGATGGTACTAGCTAGTCCAAAAAAGAAAATATAAGATATAAATCGAAGATCAGTGACAGCTTTGGAAATCAGCTAGTAGATTATATCCTGCCAGCCCAAAAACCTGCACGTCTTCAAACTCAGAGGAACTGTCAAAGTCATTACTGAATAATTGAGGGGAACAAAATATTGACTTGAAGTCCTTTATGCTCATAAATCACGGGTTTCATTTTTCAAGCTGCAAGTTTCCTCACCTATGCAAATGCAATGTCTCAGGAAATCTTTCCCCACAGTTTGTTCCCACCCATGTCAAAAGAAATCATCCCTGTTATATAAGCTTTATTTGGCAAAGCCCAATTATTTTTCTTTACTATTGTATCCAGTCTCCAAAAAATAATCAACCAAAACAATTATCTTCCCATTCATTTTGATTCATTCTGATCTTCATACTCATTTCTGGCACAAATACTCACAATGAACAGATGATAGCAAAGTACTTAAAATCCAGGGTCACATAAACACTGGTGCAAATCTTGGGCCCAAAAGCTAAAGTATTGCTTCAACAAAAACCTCCTGGGATTTTATTGCTGGTTTGAAGCACAGTCTGCAGCATGAAGGTAACAACATTGGAGACTTGGACAGAATTTATCTCTGAGGAACCACAGATGTAATCTTAGCAATGCAAACAGGTCTTCTTGTACTTATGATAAATTTAATCTGTGATACTGATTTTGTTTCCCTTGCAGGTCCAGATAACCATCTGGTATAAATCAGACTGATTCCTTTGACTTTACCAGGATTATAATGCTCCAAGCCAGTTACAGATCTCACCCAGTGGCTAAGGAATATTTGCTCATTTTCACTTCAAGTTGGAAAATACTGATAGCTTTAAGTTTTCAACCAAACACAAAGGTGAGATAAACAGAAAATATTTTTTTCTAAACAATGCAAGACAATCTAGACATTATTTCAGGTCAGTCTGAAACATTTAATTGAAATTAAATTAATAGGCTTAGACTTACATATGAAAAACAAAAGTTAAAAACTTCTTTTTTTTTCAGAAAACACCTCAACAAATGGATGCAGGGCAGGGGGCACAAATCTATGCTTGCCAGTATAGGGTCAAAATACAAAGGCAGTTTTCTGTCAAAAAACTAGAATTATTTCTTTTAGGGAACAACAAATAAAACTATTTTTAAAAGAAGAACAGGGCAAATTCTACTCTATATGATGCGTAATTCTTCAAAATCTAACATTTGCAAATCTAGGAACTTGGAGAGACATGGTTTCCTACTGCTGAGTTCTGCTTGACACAAAGGAGAAACCCATTCATCTGTAATTGCATAGAAGCATGCGTGCTTAGCTGTTGCAGTCGCCTCTTCCATCACCACCTGTTTCACCAGGCACTTGCACACAGGGTTCAGGATGCAACAGCCTTAGCACAGTAGTGTACAGCTGGCACTGGGAGTGTGGCTCACAGATCTGGATGTGCAGGTCCAAAACATGGGAGACCCAGTGCCAAAACACACCCCCTTCCAGTTCAGTAGCATCAGGAACAAACCATTATGTCTGTATAAAGGCTATCCCAAACCATTTATTAACTGAGGGGGACATGAATGCCTGGCTCTTTCTGATGCCTGATGTCCAGAAATAAGCTGCTGATCCTGAACAAGTCAGCCTTTGAAAAATCCACGTATGGAAATCACAGCCATTCATTCAGTCTCTGTGCTGTGCTCTGAGTTTCTGCTGCCTCCTCTCCCCTGTGCCACAGCCAACACAGTTCATTTTCCCTCCCTGCCTCCCCATACATCTTCTCAGGACACAGACAGATCCTTCTTTAAAAACAGCTCCTTCCTGGTCCCCAGTCTTCCCCTTCCCTGCTCCTTCTTTCTGTCAACTAATACCTGAAAGAGAGGATGTCCCTATGCATCATGGTTAATACAGCTTGTCAATATAAAAAAAAGGCAACAACTGCAGTTCTTTAAAATTAGGTAAAATTTGGATAAGACAGTCTCCCACCTTGCAGAGATTGCTATGGATTCTCTTGAAGTGTTGTGATCTCTTGCCTGCAGGGAAAACATATCCAGCACCCAAATGACTCCTTGGCATTGCTTGACAAAATTTCACTTCTACCAAAATAACATTTCTTTCAGTACACACTACATAGT
Organism: Cyanistes caeruleus; assembly: GCF_971803275.1. Classification (NCBI taxonomy): domain Eukaryota; kingdom Metazoa; phylum Chordata; class Aves; order Passeriformes; family Paridae; genus Cyanistes; species Cyanistes caeruleus. The sequence goes on from NC_141702.1 coordinate 93,039,178, forward strand.
CTGATGGCAATCAGGGTGAGGATACTCATGCTAGGGACTGTGCAGTCCCTGGATGTGTGTGGCCCTTAAAACCAACTGAATTCAACAGACAAACAACAGACAAAAAACAGACGAAATACCCCAAGTGCAGAAATAGCAGTGTGGCACTACCTATTTCTTTTCAAAAGCAGATTTTATTACCTCCTCACAGCTGGTGCCTGGGTGGCAGTCATCTGGAATTTGAGTTTCTCTCTAGGAACTTAGTTTTACCAGTAACATTTTCATCTGCTCTTCAGAGTTAGAAAGCAAGTGAAAATTAAGAGTGAGTACACTCCAGGATCCTCTGAGCTGTACTTTCCAGTTGACCACTGGACTCTAATTTTGTTGCCAGGCATTTATCTTCATAATGCATGGATTTGGTGTTACCTTTCCAGAGCTGTTGTCTGACAAGGAATTTTAATTTGAGGTGATTTGTGCAGAGTGCAGGATCCCGGCAGGACTGATTCTGAGAAGTGCTCATTATGGGTGTGGTTAGCTCTCCTGGAAGAATAAGACTATCATATTTAATGTGTGAGGCGGGAAAGGACAACAGCACCGGCCATTTGGCCCTAGGAGACTGTAATTTTCAGTAGAAAACAAGTAAAACTTGGCATCAACTTTGAAACATATAAGTAACACCTATTAATTAATTAAATACAATTCCCATTAAAATAAATGGAATCACCTGATTCAAGGCTAATAGGTTTGTATCAGCTGGACAGTTAGGAGAGACCCTTAATGTCCCCTTCTTTTTTGGCTTCTTGGGATGGGCTTTGTTTTTCTTTTGCCTACAAACTTCAGATAATGGCTCAGCTGTGGCTCAATCAGTTTTTTAAAATTATCTTCCAACATAAAGAGGTATTTCAAATCCTAAATGTAGGGACTGGAAAGGAAATCTGAAAGAGCACCAGAACAAAAATAAACAAGGGGGTTGTCACCTAACAAACCTTTCAGATGGATAAACAAGCCTCAAAAGCAATATAAATTCCATGTCTGCCTTGGCCTTGTAAGATATGCCTGGACTGGGAGCATTAGTTTTACTACCCAGCTTTCAGGCACAGGTGGCTATTCCAGCAGTATGCAAAGGTTACCCAGCAAATATCTGCTCACCTGGGGAATAACATCCCGCATCACACCTGATCTCTGTGTGCATCATACACTGAACAGCTGCAGAGTCAGTGCTTTTCCAAAAGGCTGAAGCAATGGAAGTCCCTGTCTAGTTCTTCTACCTTCAAATCTCATGTCTATAGTGTTTCTGGTCTTTTTTTACCAGTCTGACAGTTTACTTCTTCTGTGAGGACTGCCTTGTAAGTGTTCTTACCACCTGTTTATGCAAAGGGAGACAAATGTAATCTCCTTGCAGTTGCATAATCTCATCTGTATTCATAGCTATATGAATACTGATGCAAGTTTTTCCCTATCCCTTTCCTTTTCCCAGTACAAGGATCCTGTAACGAAGAGTCCCAAGGAAAGTCAGAAAATCTGTTGTAGTGACTCACATTTATTATGCCCCAGCAAGACTTTTCTTATATAAGGCTGAGTCACTCATTAGCAGAATCTTTGCAAAGAAAGGAAAAAACAAGGGCTTTTTCTTCAATACTCAATTCTCATTTTTTTATGCTACAGCAACATGGATTATGCCTTCACCAGAATTTTTATTGCATTTCCTGTGACTTTCCTGGTTTTCTTTTTCTATTTCTTTCTTATGGCAGCATCCTTATGCCACTTGAACTGACTTGAGTCTTGGGTTGTCGGGCAATATATTTCCAGGTGAAACTGGTTCTCTTGAAACCTCTTCTTCTATTTCACATGCTCTGGGTGTTTCATATTTATTTTTCAAAGCCGCAACAATACACACATGACTGAGATGTATTTGTCTCCCTGTGCCTAAAATGAAGTTTTTGAGAGGTCATTCCTAGTTTGTATCTTAGAATCACATTGACTTATATACAGCCCTCACTCCACTGGCTGCCCAGCCTTCCTGCTTTGGGGAAACAGAGTAGACCTGTGTGTCTGCTAATTTGTTGCAAACCTGAACAAGTCTCCTGGTGACTGTGATTCCTGAAAAACATCTCCCCAGATCTTACTGCTGGTCTCTGTGAATCCAACACATTTGAAACAAAATGCTAGGGCAACTTTCTTTCTGACCAAAAATTAATGTGGTAAATTACTTTGAGTGAAATTAGAGGAAATTTGCATCTTCACACTACTCATAGTATTTCTTTGTCTTTCACTTCAAAGTACCCATATTTTCACATTAAAAAATTTTGGTCCACATCTAATTTCTTAGGCTTCACTGTCAAATCTTGATTATGATGTTGGTGGGATATGTCTAGATGGCAAAAAAACTAAAACAGATTTACCAGATTTTCCCCAGAACAAGTTTTAGGAGCCCATGTGGCTTCAGCTACCCTTGAAAAGATGATGTAGAAAAATAACCTGCCTTGACCTTTTACAGTTACATAGTAAAAACCAGTGCAGTGCTTTTGTCCAGTAGGAAAACAAAGTGAACAAAGGTGTGCTGGTCAGTGACTGGCAATTAAATAACATATGGTGAAGTGTAGCTTGTATCTTGCAGGGATTTAATGCCCATGTTGTACATTTACTGCCCAGCAGACAGGAGTATAACTGCTAACTTTTATGTGTAGCAGCTGCTAATGGGCTTCAGATTTATTTGTAAGGGAAGGTCTCTGAAGTTCGACAGAGAGTTCAAGCCCCATATTTAGTTTGAACCTTGCGCAGTGGACGTTTCCCACACCTCTGAGATTTCCAACCATCACATCATATCCATCTTTCTTCAAATGAAAGCTGTCCCAAAGTGGCTAATCACTGTCACGTCTTTTCCTCCATCAAGAGCCAGTCAGGGATTACACACATCTAACTAATTTAGACAACTGTATCAAATATCTCTGCTGATAGATTGACACCAAATATTTGGCTTCAAACGTGGAGATGCTTCAGGCAGAAACACTGTGAGGCCACAATTTCAGAGACCTTAAATCACCCCAGCACAGCAGACGCCTCTAATTTCTACCACTCACCTGCCCCTTTGCTGGTATTGCCCCAAGTATTCTTGCAGCTTCACAGTCCAGAAGGTGAAAGAAGTGATCCAGCGAAAGATAAATTCACAACAACAGAAAATAAAGGTAAATCTCAAAATGGATGGGTGGTCTAGCCCCCACCAGTACATGACCCCACAGCATGTCCAAGGCCACCAGGGAGAAGGAGGAGGTGGAAGGATAGGACTGTGAGTAGGATTGTTCTTTGTGGTGACAGTTAATGCCAGGCCAAATTGTTGGAGACCTGTGGCCACAGTTGAGGAAGGAAGGCAAGAGATGAGTCAGGAGAGCACCAGCCAGGTGCCACAACAAGATGAATTCTCAAAGGTCCAGGCATGTGTGTCTGGTTTTTTCCACTTAAGACTCACACAAATAACTGTGACTGTTTTCCTACTGTGCATGCTGTAAATAACTACTTCTGCTTACATTTTACTTTGGTCTAACTGAAATAACAGTGATTTTCAACACAAACAGCATCCATTTCTTGTCCAAAAAGGATAGTGAAGTGTAGTTATGGATGCTAACTCTGAAGCAGGCAGCATAGTGCCTGTGGAATAGCAGGCCACATAACTTTCTCAGTCTTGCCTGAGAAAGTGGCCTGGGAAATCATAAGGAGGAATTAAAACAATCCTCAGTGACAGAAAACAGCCTTGCAGGTGCTGTTTGTCTGTTCCTTGTTTTCTTGCAAGAGAAGGTCGAGGAGTGGTGTACCTCACTGACCAATGATGGTGATGTGTTAGTTTACTAACCAATAAGAGTTTTTCTTTTCTGTACTTTCACGTATCGGTCTATAAAAAAGATCTGAGGTAATAAACTGAGAGAAATTCTCCAGTTCAACTCCCAGAGAGTCTGTGGCATTCTTCTCACCGTTCCCAATAGAGTGACATGTAGTGGAACTGAAAACTGTAGATGTGAAAGCTTACCTTCAGAAGTGCTCAAGCCCTGCAGGGTGTTTTCCAGGTTATCTGAAGAGTACAGGAGGGTGTCTCAACTGAGTTGTAGGATAGCTTGAGAGATAGCATTGTGGGTCAGAAGAAGAAATGTGTGTGGTGCCTGTCTGGATACTGAGCATCCCAGAGAATTTGACTTGTTACCAATGTCCCACACAAAGGCAAACTGCAGAGGAAAGATTTCAGCCTCTTAGAATCAACATACCAAGTTGCGCTGAAAGCAGAAAGAATACACCAAATGTTGCTTTTGAAAATGAAATTTGATCTGCCCAAGGCCAGTTTTGCACTTCCTTTTTGTTGACATGGAAGAGGGTCAATATTTGCTATTCTCAGGCTCCTATGTGCTTGCTAAAGATACATATTTGCATGAAGCTCAGCATTACCAAGGTTTTCTTGATGGTAAGCTAAAAGAGAAAAAGTAACTCAGCAGTGTTAAAAATGAGTGGGAAACCTCTCCTCAAACTACCAATTATTGTGGACAATATTTCAAGGTACTTGCTTCACTTAAGTACTCTGTAAATATGACTTCCAAGAAAAAAAATCCTGCAGTAAAGCTCTAGACTAGCCTGAGCCACACCATAGCTCAGTTGTTGAAACCAACTTCTGAAAAGGTCCCTGTGAATACAATTTCGTCAAGCAGAGTTGGTGCTGCAAGCCAGGATCAGCTGAAGAAATGTGGATTACATCTGCTTCATTGAATCCTGTTATTATCATTATTCACAGCTCATTTTTTCTTCCCAGTGTGAGGCTCTCCAAGCACAGGAATTTGCTGAGCTCCTGGTAACTTGCCACACACACTAACAAAGCTAGCATTTATCATGGCTTGTCAGAGCAGCATTGCAGCCACTGTGTTCCTGATCCCTGCTACTGCATGAAAAGCCATGGGCCCTGCAGGCAGGCATGGTGAATCCACACACTCAGTATTGCACAGTGCCACAATGCTTGTTTCCCACAACTTTTCTGTTGCCCCCAGCTTTGGCGAGATGTACCTACTTAAAACAACTCTCCCCACCTCAAAGGTTGATGGTCTGCTCTCCCCTTCTTCTGCCCATATTCCACCAGCACAGCTGTTTCCCTGGCTGGGCTTTTCCACACAGTTCCATACCTTGCAGTGGCAAATATTAATGCTGTGACCACTGCTGATGGTCAGGTCTGTCACCAAAGGTAATTGTAATACTATAAAAAAAAATTCTGACAAGAACCAAAAAATCATGTCCTACAGTAGGCATTCCCCATGGCTACCAGCTTTAGTGCAGGTTTGTATGAAAAGAAAATCATGGAAGCCCTGTCAGCTCTGCCTCCTGGCTGAGCTGGCAAACCCTGTGTGATGTTAGTGTATAAATGAACAGTCCAGCTTCTCGACAGTTTCACCAGCAGCTTCTTCAGTTTATTTTTCATTTTTATGAAATACATGTTTTTTAAAGGTCATAATATTGTAGGCTCTTGGTGTTGGCAGCACATTTATCTTCACAGAGGTGGCATTTGGTTTAGCTGTCTCTGCCCATCATAGACTTTGCTAATTCTTTTCTCCTGGCAGCATTAATGGGCTCATGGCTCACCTTTGTAGTTTTAGTGCTTTTGTATTACCATAGTTTACTTTGGCTGGAACTACACTGCTCCCAAAAAGTGTTAGAGAGTGTTGCCGCTGAAGATGAATAGATCGCACGGACACAGGTCAAGGTGTGGTGAAATTTCAGGGTGATATCTCCCCAAGACAGCAAAGGCCTGCCTCCAGTGGGCAATGACATCGCAGGCTTTTTCTCCCGTGTGAGCAGATGCCCACATGGCAGAGGAGAAGGTGTCCACACTGACATGCACATACCGAAGCCGGCCGAACTTGGCAACTTGAGTGACATCTGTCTACCAAAATTCCAAGGCCCGAAGGCCCCTGGGGTTTACCCCCACCGGCAAAGGCTCAGCAAGTGCATGACAGTCGTCATGAGACTCAACAATGTCATGGGCCATAGCTGACATCAGCTGAAACTGTTTCTGCAAAGTATGTGCATTCTGATGGAAGAATCCATGCGATGCCTTGGCCTGGCCAAGCGTATCAGGCTGAGGTGCCACCTACACAGGGTTAGCCAATTTATCAGCCCTCGCATTACCTTCTGCAATAAATCCCGGTAAATTGGTGTGACTCCTCACATGCAGAATGTAATATGGATATACCTGGGCCTGAATGGCATTCCACAGGGCCTTCAGTAAATGAAACAAGGCAGGATTACTGACCTCCTTCAAGACTGAATGACCCAACCTCTGAGCTATACTGGCCACATAGGCAGAATCCATGACCAAATAGAAAGGCTCCTGGGAAAACTTCTGAAATGCCATGACAGCAGCCTGTAATTCCACCAATTGGGCTGACCCAGTCTCATGACTCTCCAAAACTTGCCACTCAGATCCTTCCTTCCAGATAGCAATGGCCTTTCCAGTCCTCCCCAAACCGTCAATAAAGACAGTGGAGCCTTGCACAGGCTCCTGACTATGTTTGGGCCGCAAAGAAAGTTTCGTGAAGTTTGCCACTTGCAGCAATTTATAACTGAGCAGATGGTAAGTGATCTGCCCAGAAAAATTCTCCAGAGCACTTTGCATGGAAATACTGTTTGCAAAGCTCCAGTCAAAGTCCTCCCATGGTACCGGGAGCACAATCTGCGGGATCTGCACCCATCAATTGTAAGCACTGTTGTCAGCATTTGATTATCAAACAACCTATCAGCTCAAACATCGCAGTTGCCGTCTTCTGTGGCTGATGGGGCAGGAAAACCCATTCTAGGACATGCAAGAGATCAGACCACTCATCATTCCACTGGCCAATGATACCCGCAGGATGCAAGTCTGGAGTAACAATGAGCACAGGTGACATCGATGGAAGGGTCAATGCTATGAACCTGACGAGCAGAAACTGCTTGCTGAACCTCCTCCAGCACCTGCTGTACCTCTGGGGTCAGTGTCAGAGATGACTTTAAAATCAGAGTCCCCCTTTAATAGACCAAACAAGGGAGACAGTTGTGTCGTGGTCAGTCCCATATAGGGACACAACCATGTATGTCCATTAATATTTGGACATCATTCATGCAGTGTCTGCGCTGAATGCAAAATAAATAATTGCACCTCCAGATACGGAACTGTTCATCCCAAAAATTTTTTTGACCCTCAAATAATTTCAAGGAGGTTGTTTCTGGAGTCACTTACAGCCCCATATCATCGGCAAATGCCGGCAAATTTTCGCATGCCTTATGGCAAAATCTCCATTGATATCTCTGTGTGGGCTCAGCATTAATGATAGCTGGCACCAGAAAGGCAAATTTCGGTCTGTCACCGGGATGCAAAGGAATTGTAAAAAACAATCCTTCAGATCCACGATGAGGACTGGCCAATCAGCAGGAAGCATGGCAGGTGAAGGCATGCTAGTCTGCAACATCCCCATGCTTTCCATCATAGCATGAACTTTCTGGAGGTCGTGCAATAACCTCCATTTCCCAGACTTCGTCTTGATACAGAAAACAGGAATGTCCCAGGGACTGGTTGAAGCTCCAGATCACCGTGATCCAACTGTTCCTGCATCAAGTCATGGAGGGTGACTAGTCTATCATGAGAGAAGACAACAGAAAATGATGAATAAAGAGTCAGTATCAATTTCTTCTTTGTGTTGAATGTGTCAGCATCAGGTCCAAGGGTCACTCTGGGGGCCCGTCAGCAAACCTGACAATCGTGATGTCCATGCCAGTGTCAAAAAGCCCGCGTAAGCTAATCTCTGACAGTATCTCACCAAGGATGGACAGGGTGCAGACCCGTTCAGGATGATCCCTGGTTGTCAGAACAGCAGTCCAGTGACCCAGGGAGGTCCAGGGAACCCGAAGCCACCATCTCCCCACAGCTGGTTCTCAGCTCTGCGAACATAAAACTCAAAAGGCACAAGGTGAGCAAATCCGGGTCCCGCAGGGATAGGAACAGGAGGGGTGAGTGTGGAACCCGTAGCAGAAATGCACCCCAGGAAATCTGAATAAACATCCCCTAGGTGAGCAATGATGCCCTGAGCAGTGGTATTCAACCACGCCACAAGAAGAGTACTCATGCCCTCACGCACTGGACCAAAGCATTCGGAAGCACATGGAATGCCTGATACGCTCAGCTGCAGAGACATCTTACAGGAGGACAAAGTCCACAGGCCAGCCGAAGAGGCTCCAGCAGCCTGGGAGCCTTTTTCTGTGGAGGCCACCAGCTTCACCCCTGCGGCAGCACCACCGGAGCCAGTGGTAAACAGCTCAGGACCTTGGTCTGCCACAGCCACAGGAGGCGATGGGGGAGGGCCGGCTCCAGCCGCAGGCTTGGGCGATGCCCGGGAACCTGAGGCGGGGTGGGTTGGAGCCAGCTCGGCACAGCTCACCTCCAGCACCGGGGGGGGACCAAGGCGCTGGTAGAGGCACAGCCTGTGAAGCCACAGCACCGTCCTGCTCTGCTGCCAGGGAACAACCCGGGCTCGCAGGAGGGGAATCCTGCAGCATGGGGCCAGCAGAACCTGGCCCAGCGTCCGCACCACTCACAGCACCCATCCCCACGCCCCATGAATCCGGCGCAGGGGGATCAGCTCTCAGAATCGCCCCTAACAGCATTTCTTCAGGGGCGAAAGGTCCAAAAAGCGGCGCTGGCCGCTCCTCCACTGGAAGAAGGTGCGTGTGCATGGCCGCCGGTGCGGAGCCTGGGCCTGTCCCGTCCCCCACCGCGGGGCAGGGCACAGCCCAGCTGCAGCAGGGACATGGGACCATCCCTGAGGCATCCCTCAGGGCTGGCGCGGCCCCCCGTTCAGGCAGCCCCTCATCGGTCTGCGCCGGGAGGGCACACGAAGGAGGCGACCCCACCCCGGGCTTCCACCGCCGGGGCGCTGGCCGAGGCGGCGTTACACCCCCCGGTTCCGCGGTGCCCCCTACGGCTCACTGGCAAGGATCCAACCCCGCCTCAGCCCTATGCCTCCGGGACGTTGGCCACGGCGGGGCTAGGTCCACTGGTCCCGTGATGACCCCATTCAACTCGCTGGGCGCGATCCTGGGGAAGCCAACCTCAGGACCCGAGACACAGCTGCCCCCCAGCTCCGTGCCACCGGGGGAGAGGGAGAGCCCTGCCCCGCTCCCACAGCCAGAGCCAGAGCCAGAGCCAGACCTCTCACCCAGGGCAGAGGAAGCAGCTCTCAATCTGGCATAAGAGGACGCGCAGCTCCTCAGAACGCGGTCACACCCTCACCAGATCCCCAGCAGCCGGACCAGACGGGGATCCCAATATACCGGATTCGATCAGGGAATCGCCTAATGCATCCCAAGCCAGCTTCAAAAGAAGCACCCCAACCACAGGGAAAAACCCTTTAGTTTTGCCATATGTATACAACTGCCAAAAGTCAGCATTCAAAACATCAATCTGTTTCTGATCAAAAGCAGCACACCACAGCCTTACAACCAGGCCCTCCGTAGGAGAGAGCCCAGAAACAGCCATAGCCACAGGCTAGATAGTACCCTGTAAACGTCACCTGCAACACACGTCGGGGTCCTCAGATGTTGCCGCTGAAGATGAATAGATCACACGGACACAGGTCAAGGTGTGGTGAAAAGAAGAGAGAGTTTATTTTTCCTCCCAGGATTTATAGGTTTCTGATCATGGCCAGGGATTGGATAGTAAGGATAACACTTTCCCACTGCACTGGCCATGAGAGATGTCCATCACAAGACATGTAACAGAAGGAATGTATACCTATCTCTATGTTTATAGTTACTGTCCTGGGAAAGCCTTAGAAAACTATGTCAGCAAGCTCAGAAGCTGAATTTTCAGGGTGACAAGAGAGACCTAAACAAGTAATGAAAGAGACAACCAGCTCAAAATCAACTTCCTCTTTCTTTGCTTCCTTAAGAGCTCCTTCAGTGAGATCCGAAGACAACGCAACTGCTCCCACTAACTTGTGGGAGATTCCTTTTTTAGGCATCCAATATTGGGAAACACTCAAAGCTACCATGTCCTGTTGCCCACACCTCGTTCTTCTGTTCAGATGATGAGTGAAGTGTGGAGGAAGACGATAATTATTAGCATAACCAATTATATACATGGACTAAGATCTACTATAATGAAAGTAAAACCTGACTCCAGAGATTAATTATTCCCAACTTTTCATTTGTGTGTGTTAAATAAGGAATTAAAAAAAAAAGATCAGGAAAAGAAGGGGGTATTTTCTTTTTCCTTCATTTTACCCCTCACTGCAGCAGAATTCCTGAAGGTGTTTAAAGACATTCTCATCCTTTTCAACTTTCTTTCCCACAGCTGCACATGGGCTGTGATATCAGTGTGAAAGTAGGGAGACCAGTCCACAGAATACATGAACAGATATCTTGTTTCTTTCTCTTGGCAACTCTTGGTACTATTTCCACTTTTTCTGTTTATTTTTCAGTTTTACCTCAAAAATTTTGGATATACAAAATAGAAAGGACAGCTCTTTTTACCTTTGTCTATCCCCATACCAGGCAATGTTTTTACTACCCTCTGTATCTTTACCAATGTTGAGTTTTTCATGGATGCTTTTCATCCCACTTTTTCTTTCAGATGGGGCATGCTGAAGTTCACACATCCTCATGGACCAGGATTAGAAGGTCCCACCAACCACCTCATTAGCAAGAGGAAGAATATACCCCAGTCTGAGCTCTCCTGTAGCTAACTCTGCATTCTCCTCTGCATGCAGCTCCTCTGGGCTGTGCAAACTTCACAAAATTTCTCAGTGAGAGATTGTGGGTGTCCAAGTACAAAAGTACACTGAAAAGACGGCCAATGGGATTTTCAAATATTCTCAACAGGCCTATTTCCAAAATCAGATTCCTTCAGAAAACTGTACTGTTGTCACCTGCATTCCTTGGCTTTTTAAAAAGCTTTCAACTCTGAAGCATAAACTCTTTATAAAACCTGCTGCGATTTTTCCCTTTTCTGCCAGCCCTAAGTCTGGGTCTTACAGGCTGCTGAAAGAAGGAGTGATATTTCCAGCCCCTTTCCTTGTCACGCAACTTACCCTGTGCTTTCAATGATATGTCATTTTTTTGGTCTAAACCACCCTCTTTATATCCTTACAGGCTTACCCATGCCATGCACAGTATTGGGTAGCATCCCACAGCATGGTAAGCACCTTATCCCTGGGCTGGCTGTATGTGGAACAATTATTACATGAATAACGTTGATGTGTGGTGTGGTTTGTATTAGCATGGGCAGGGCAAAGGCAAACCTTTGCATACAAGCAGTATATTAGCCCAAGAAAGGGCTGAGGTCCTATAGGATTTTTCCATGGCTCCAGACAAACCTGAGAAAGCACTGCCTTCTGCTCTGGCAATACTCTTGTTGCAAAGGCCAGGGGTGTTTTCCACCAGCTCTGCCTGCTTCAGGGCACCTGGCAGTACCCTGGAGCCAGCACCAAGCTGGAAACAACAGCATGATCGAGTGCCTTACACATACAGCTCCCTGCTCCTGCCTTTTGCCAGTGCACTGGCAGCACCTCCATCAGCTCTCGTTTCAGAGGTGCTTCTGCCAAACAGAAAGGCTCAACCCTCTCCATGCCAGGGCAGTGTCCAGGCTCCTCTTATCAGTGGCTGCTGCCACTGGAGAGTGGTAGTTTTGAGGCCACATGGAAACTCTCATAAATTCTGTGAAAAACAGGCTGGCTTTATCCTGACAGGCATTAACAGAGCATTCAACATACATGTGGGATAGAGTTCTATATAGAGATTCTTGCAGTCTGTCTGGATTTACACATAATGCAACTTGAAGCTGTAGATAGCCCTTGCAGCAGACATCCCACTCCCAGGTAAATCCATCTGCGTGCAGCCTAACTGAAGCTTAAAGTTTTCAGGGTGTTTTTTATTTTTCAGCAAGAGAGGATCAAAAAAGTGTTAATCAAAGTATATCTCCATCCCACTAAGCAAGTCTACCTCAAAATATATCCTCTTCCATGTAGAAAAAACATTTATTCTGAGGACCGAAAATTGCTTTTAGACTTTTAGCCTTCACAGACTGCTGTGTTTTTAGGTTTCTCTTTTCACCATGAACTTAACTTTCTTGTTAGTCTTTGGCCTTTTTTTGAGTATCTGTTCGAGAAACTGCATGAAGGAAGATTAGATGCACCCAGTAATCCATACCCAGGTTGCCTGTGATATGTAAAAGACTCTTACAAACATTAGTAGGGCCATACATTCTTGCAGGGTTTATCCACTGTGTAAACACAAGCAACATGGTGGTGGGTGATACAGTCTCAAGCTGAGGAACTTTAAGAGGGACTACATCCCTTTTGACATATTTATGAAACCTTTAACTTAGAAGGTTTCAGTTAACTTAAGATACATGTTGTATGTGTCAGAAATGAACAAGCCATCCTGCCTTATAACCTGTGACTTGAAAAGATGGAGTTGTAACAGACTCCTCGGCTGGAAAGGCAAAAGGCTAAATTGGACCTAGTGGGTGAAATTTAACACAATACTCTCTGCTCTGACAGTCCTTTTGTAACACGAAAGCTGGAAAGCAATATTCTTGTCGCTCTGATGTTCAGCTTTCTCTCTCTGTAAAAGGGATTAATAGTACTTACCTAGCCCATAGACATGTTGACACAATTTGCCTACCATGTTTTGAAGTTTGCATCTGAGAGATGCTCTACAAAAGCAGGCTATTATTAGAAGTACAGTCCTTTTGGAAAAGCAGTTAAAAATAATTAGTTGCATATTCAAGTGTGTTCTGTAGTCTTTTTTCTTTCCATTGATGGTCTTCACTAAATATTTCTTGCATATTTTAAGAATGATATGACTGAAAACTAAGTAACATTTGCCCGAGAAATCATCTTTCAGACAATACCAAAAAACTGGGCAGCTGAAACAGAAGGAAGTCTTTGCCATTTCTTGGAATTTTCCTTTCTTATCAGGTATAAGCCTAGGAGACAATAGTACAGAGCACCATAAATCATAGAGACCTGCACGGCACTGTCTCCTTTGGTGCTTACTGTATAGAACATGTATCTTGCTGAGTTTAGTCATCGCCTTCATGTGAGCAATGATCCATTTTGTTATGAAGAATCTCTATTGGTGGCAAATTAATGTGAGTGGATTCATTAAATAGGTTTTCCTTTGAATGTGTGACTTTGTTTTACCTTCCTCAGAATACAAATGCTCTGTGCATCACTGCTGTGTGGATCAATAGGTTTCTTCTAATTTTACAGGCACAGACAGAAAATAAAAAATGGCACTAGTTTATTTTTTTTTACCACAAGTTAAAAATATCTCAAACTTCTTTGTCACACAGATATTGATTTTTATCTTAGAAAAAGCATGAAATAGGAGTATTTTCACAGCAGAGAAAGAAAGTATTCTGTACATTCTCTAGCAGTAGTGAGAACTTTAGTCCTCTGAAGATATAAACATATATATATTACATATATATGAACCTCCCATAGCACCTGCCTCTTCCCTGTATTGCCCCACCACCAGCCCAGGCCCCACTGGCTCCCACCTGATGATTTTCCAAACCAACAGCTACTTCTCAGCTGCCATCTCTTCTTTGGTGTCTTTCACCTCGTTTTCCCTGGACACACACATAATCTAAAGTAAAGAACTTAACTGGGTGCAAGAGCACTATGGGCTTCTCTCCTCCCAAGGAAAACTAGAAAATATAACTGGTCTATTTGCCTCTGCCACCAAATTAATATTGAAAACATCTTTCAAATGACCTGACGGTACAACCAAAAATTGGTCCTTCCAAATTGTTAATGGCTGATACTGGGGGTCTGTTCGACCCCCGCACTGCCACCATCCCAGGTAAGTGTCCCGAGAGGAACGGCCATCCAGGGAGTTCCAGGCAGTTTCCAGCCAGGGGTAACCCTTATGAGCGCTCTCAGAGGCTTCAAGTGATCAGCTCTTTCAGAAATGATTTCTGCTCCGTGATCAGCCCAGCTCCGCTCGTGGGTTACCCCAGCTAACACGTAGATGAGAGATGGGAGGCTGTGTAGCGTTCTGTGGACTCCATTATTGGCAGGCTTCAGTGAAGGGGGGCAGTGAAGAACTTCTACTGAACTGGGCAAAAGCTGGGGTTTTTATAGGGAAAGGGAGAATTGGGAAAAGGATCCATGGTTTAAGACTGGGATAAAATGACCAATAGTTTAGTGGGAGATAACACGGGGTCCCGAAGCAGGAATGGGTCCACAGTTTAGACTCACCATGACTAAGTAGTTTTGTCTTATTTTAGGGGACAGATCTCCAAGGAGGAAGCCTGTTGGAGGACCGGGCTTTCTCCACACCAAACAATTTTAAATCCCTCTGCCTGACATGGATTTTCCTTTTTTAAGTAGAAGGACAAACCATGACAATGAGCTGACAACTCATGACCAAAGATAGCTTTGAATTTCCTGGGTGAAATCTTGCTAGCTTCTGTCAGAAACTCAGTACTTAAAAGAAGAAATAAAGAAATAAAAATACCCTGAACAAATCCAAACAGCCTCCTCCCCCAAAAAATAAACAAAAAATACCCAAAATAAGCCCCAAATCTGTGTGCTTACTTTCAGAATCAGAAGACTTCATTGCGTAAGTTTGTACTTAGAAAGTTTTGCAAATGCATTTTACTTACTTCACCGACAAGAGCATCTCCACCAGAGCTCTTCTGGCCTGTCAACTGCATAAATTCTTTCAATTAGATTTCTTCTTTTTACTAGACATGTTAGAAACCTACTGGAAAAGATCAGTCCCAGCTTTAGTCAATATATTCATTTTCTGCTTATGTAGTATGCCATTAATATTTTGAAATTATTAGATCTCTGATATTTTTATGAACAAAAGACAAATGTCATCTCCCCATGAACACAAACATGAGATATCAAGCTTTTTTAAATGCTGTTATTCCCCCATCCTCTTCATATTCTTAGAATATCTTAACACTTACTGTGTTTACTATTACTATTATTATTACTAGGGAAAATAATTTCTTGGCTGTCATTTTGCCAAGTTTCACTGTGAAATATGTTTTTATATCTTCGTTACTCTTTTATGAAATTCTGAGAGTTGGGGCCAAAGAGCAAACCTAAACTGGGAGGGATATCGAGCTGTAGTCACCACCCAGCAAAGCAATTCATCTGATTCTGCTCATTTGGAGTTCAGGAAAATTTATTAGCTGAAAGATCAGAAAAAAAGCAATAAGGAAGCTTTCTTGGGAGACCAGAGCATCCAGGTGAGCCTGATTGTGCTTTACAGCTGCCTGCAAGCTGAGGTGAGGATTCTGAAGAGAAGCAACTGCAATTTTGTGATAGTGTTCTATGGCACAACTATTTTCTTTCATGTTAAATTCAATCTGAGGCAAAACATTGAAGAGTCAACAAATATGATACTGAGTGTTAAGTCCTACATGATGTTTTAAGAACATCACTGTCATTTGTTTTTTCAGGAAGGCTCATACACATTAGGAAAAACCAAACTGTTCCACTATGAAAAACATCTAAGCCACTGTTTGTCTAAACCCTATTATTTTTATCTTTAAACTCCCAAATCAGTTTGTTGTCCATGAGTGTGACTGACATGTTACAGTTAGTTGCACAAGCAATTAGGAAAAATTTACTGTTTCTCTCTATATACTATTCATTATTTCAAGCTGTTGAACTTGGACCATCTTGGTGGATTGAACAGATTTTCCAACAGGTAATTGACTTCAAGAGAAGGCCTGGAATAATTCTAGCTGGCTGTTACTCTGAGAATGAACCTCCCTCCACTAATTAATCACTCTGAGGAGAATTTTTCTTTCTGAATAAACTCATTATTTTTAAACATATGACATTTGTCTGTATAAATAAACTCTAGAACTGTGATTTAAAATGTATGCTAACAGTAGGCACAACATGCCATGGATAGCAGAGCCTCCTCTGCATTTTCTGGAGTGACTTTATCTTCTGATTACAAAGAAGTGGGGGCAGGGAAATGAACTGACTTGTGATTTCACCCACTTATAACCACAATTTCTTTACTTGTATGATTGTTGCATTTAAAAACACTCAAGGAGACATCAGCTGTTCAGCTGGAGAGGACCAAAAAGTACTGAAAGACAAAAAAAAAAGCATGTCCAAAAAGGACAAAGCACAACCAAATACAAAAAAAAGATGCAACAAATCAATTTTTCTAAAAGAGAGATGCTCCCTCCTGTTCAGCTGTATCACTTCAGTGAAAGTCAGTCATTCAGACCTTTTTTCATCTTAAAAACTGTTTTTCACAGTATGAGGCTTGAACAGATATTCTGTTCCAAATCTTAAGATCTGAAGATATTACTACCCACGTTGCTAAGAAGAGGTTACAATTTCCTAGCTAATTTTATCTCAAGTGGGTTGATATTTCTCATCAGCAGGACTGGGTAGAAGTTTGCCTCTAATGGAGAAGCTGATTTTTAAAAAAACATTCCTCTGGTAAAACAAACACTGAGTGTCTGTGTGGTAGTTTGACATTTAGGGAAAGCAATAAGAACCACCCAGGGAAGTGATTTCTTTGAGAGAAGCTTCTGGGAGTTTCTTCTGTGCTTGAGATCAGGCCAATAGCTGACCAGTTCTGAGAACTGACAGCATTTTGCACCACTGAAAAGTAAGTCCACCTCCGTGAATACCACCTTTTAAAAACTCAAACCCGGGAACTTCTTTCTCTTTCTTTCCAGCCTTGAAAGGCACCAGAGCTCTGGAGGACCATCTGCTCCCTCCCAGGGGCTGCTGGGCTGAGAGAGGCACCAGCACTGCCTGAAATCCCACACCGTCACTGTCGCAGCCCAGGCAAAATTTAACCCTTTCACTACACAGATGAGACCTGCAGATCTGTTTGGGTTTTTTTCCCCCAGGGAGAGAAAAGAGAAAATCAACACGTAGAAAGACAACCTGAAACATCAAAGTCAGTAAAAGAAGGAGTCAAGCCTCAGATGGAAGAGAGATGAGGAGATGCCGAATGGGGCTGAAATATTCTTTTAACAAGGCCATGGAGATGGACGATAAATCTCCTTCAATTCATGAAAGAGTATTGGGGGAATTAAAGATTCAAGCTGAAGATCTGAGCAGAGGCATCCATTGACGAAGCTAAGCAGATGCTGGAGTAGCTGTGATCCCATGAGATGCTTGAGCAGAGAGAAAGAGATGAGAGCTGATGAAAACCCTTTGCTCCCAGGGAGAGAAGAAAACCTCTGTTCCCAGAGATGACCACAGAGACAGATGGAAAGAACCTTTGCCTTTGAATAACTCATCCTTAAAATAATACTCCTTGAGTTCATGGCCCATGGACACACCTCTAGGAGGGCTGTGAAAATGGGAGGAGGGCACAATGGCAGAATTTGTGCCCGGGTGGCTGCAATTTGTAGAAATTAAAAGCCACAACAAAACTGTTTCTTGTGGAGAACTCTCCATGGAATGACAAGAGAAAACTCCTCTTGCTACAAAGACTGATGAAAAGACTATTGTATAGTTAGTACTGTTTTAACATCCCATGTTTTGTCTCTACGTTGTTGGGAAAAGAAAAGTTGGGTAGGGGGAGAAAAGGTTTCTGAAGGTTTTATTCTGGTTTCTTATTCCTGTAGTCCTGTTAATAAAGTTTCTTTATTCCTTTTAACTTTTAAGCCTCTTTTGCCCTTCTCCTAATCCATATCTCACAGCAAGAAATGAGTAAGTACCCTGGTATTTTTAGCTAGCACTAAAACCCACTACAGTCTGGTAACAGTTTCTGTCTGCAAGTCTGAAAAAAAGCCAAAGAAAATTTTTCATACAATCAACTATAAAAATATACAACTCATTCCTGTATCTGACTAATAGAATGGAATTAGTTCTAGTCCTTATTGTCCACAAAATGTGGTGGTGGTGAGAAGTTTACACTGTGTTCCTGAAATGAAATACATTGATGGATGGCAGATCCATTGTTTGCTGGGCCACAATGGTCGGGATGCTGAGGTCTGAGCTGCTGCTGAAAGGATATCGATAGATCCACCTTCTTTAAGCATGCTGTACTAGCCACAGTCACCTACAGGGCATTACCCTGACCCAGTAAGGCCATTTTTCTCTTGTCAGTGCTGCTCTGCATTAGTTATTCAGAAACAGCAGTAAGTGAATACTGACTTTAGACTCCATCTGGACCACTTGGCTATATCCTTTCATCCCTTTTTCTCTCTGCTATTTTCTAGTCTTAGAAAGGATCCTAAACAGTTCCCCACATCTTTCCAGACTGAACTGGATTCAAGGCAACTCTGGTACAAAAACCAGTTCCTGCCACTTCTACCAAAGAAGAAACACCATCTGTTGCAGCACTATTAGTACTTCATTAGAAGTCACAAAAGTTCTTTCCATGCCTGGTACAACAGCCCACAACTGGTGCATGTGGTTGGCAAAGTATCCAAACCCTTTATGGACTGGCAGACAGGCAAAGCACTTGACCCACTGGCTACAAGTGGGAAGGAAGCCATTAAAAATAGAAAGTCTGTGCCTCCTTGGATATTAACATGATGCTCCAGAGTGTACAATTAGAACAAACATTAACATAATCATTAGTTTTTAGGGCTCCCATTTTAAAGCAATGTTTTTCTAGTAACACCTCTTCAACATCTCTCCTCCATTCAGCTACGAGGTATTAAACTGGGCCCAAGCCAGTAACAACAGCGGAGCCATCCCACCTGGCAGTCCCAGCAGTCTGCTCCATCAGTTCCCACAAGCCTATTGAGCAACACATATAGAAAGAAAGCAGCTGCAGCTGCAGCACTGGCTATGCTTCACTCAGAAGGTATGCACTCCCCATTCCAAAACAGCCACAGTTTTATTAAAGCCCTCACTAAAAACTAGGAAAAAAGTGAATTAACTCCAAATACATTAAATTCATTTAAACTTTTCCCAGTCGCTGGGGAAGCTCCAGTCTGCATGATGACTACAAAAGCAAAGCATTTGAGAGCCTTGCCATGCAATTTGAATGTGTCTGTACAAGACAAAAATTCAAACCTTTCCTATTCAAGCTATCCATCAAAGTGAAGCTAAAATTACAGTTTAACAAGCAGGTATACATGTTTTAGTTAGCAAATAAGGCAAGAAAAGCATTATTTTTAGTTGCAGCGATGAGGAAAAAAGTGAAAAATAGAAGGAGGAAGGAAGGAAAAATGATGTCTCTCCATTTGGCTCAGGCTTCTGAAGTTTTAGTTAACATTGGCAGCATTTGGATACGGTATGTCTCCTAATGGTATTCAAGATGTCTCTTAGACTGAATTATTGCTGTGCATATAATTATATTGTAATTTGTTTCTGGTTTGTTTAGTTTTTTTAATGAGCTAGAAAAGAACGATTGCGCTTGCCCCAAACTTGCAAATAAATTGTGAACTGTTTTATTAGGTGATCCCATGGGGCCAGGATGACTAAGAATCACTGCTTTTTCAAGCAGATGCTCACCAAAACCCAAAGTGCATCAATATGCATTTTCTTCTTGATTCCAAATGCTTTTCAGCTGAAACTACAGAAAACTTTCAAATTGCTTATGACAAAGTCTGGATCAGCAATGAGCTGATTTGCTCTCTCTTAAATTATGGAAACTGTTGTGGCTGGTTCCAGGGGTCTGTCCGACCCCTGGCCACCACTGACTTCCTGGATAAGGGTCCCACAAGGAACAGCTGTCCAGGGGCCTCAGGCAGTTTCCAGCTGGGGTAACCCCTATGAACTCAGCCTGAGGCTTCAAGTCATCAGCTCTTTTAGATATGATTCCAGCTCTAGTCATCAGCTCAGCTCGCTCATGGGTTACCCCAGCTGATGCGTGGACAAGGGCCATGTAGCATTCCAGAGAGTCTTTTATGTAACAGACACACCCACTGAACTGGGAAAAAGCCAGGGTTTTTATAGGGAAAGGGAGAATTGGGAAAAGGATCCATGGTTTAAGACCATTGGTAAAATGACCAATAGTTTACAAGGAGATAACATGGGGTCCTGAAGCAGGAAGGGGTCCACAGCTTAGTCACCATGACCAAATAGTTTTTTTTTTATCTTAGGGAACAGATCTCCAAGGCAGAAGCCTTTCAGAGGACTGGCCTTCCTCCACAGGAAACAATTTGCCCAAACACAGCCATCATTCATCTTCCCTAATACCATACAAAAGCTTGCCAGTTGCAGAATCACTAATCAGACTCCTAGGCTGGTCCCTTGGACCTGAGGTTAGCCAAGTTTCCATTCTCTACATTGGATCAGCAAATCAGATTCCCATAACACTGGATGATGGAGGAAGGTATCTAATTTACCTTGTAGATACAAATTGCGGAATGTATCAACAGAAGTCACAAATATATTCCTACCTACCAAGGAGCTCCAGTTCCAACAGGATTATGATTGTTGTTTGTCTTTCTAAATGCTCTTTGATAAAAGTACTCACTCTTCCAGCTTTAACTCTGCCCTCCGTATATACACACCACCACAAACGCAGTCACAACAGTGTTAGGAGCAAACAACTTCCTCTCGGCACTACTTGAAATGTAGAAGACCATGACTGTGGATGCCAGAACTCTGTCTTGACCTCACATTTTGGCACATTTTGCTCCAAAATTGCAACCCTTTTCTCTGGATAAGGTATATTCATCCATATCCCTAGATGAGGCATAGTGAACACTGAATTCAGGTCACAGATGCTAGACATTTTTGCTAGAATTTCATTCAAACAGAGTTGTTCTGGTAAACTGCTTATCATAAAAAAGGCAAGGCTCCTTCTGAAAAAGTTGCTGCAGAACCCTTTTTGCCAAAGACAAGAGGTCACCGTGAAATGTAAGCTCTTTTTCATAGTAAAAAAATTTTTTGCTAATGTTCAGTGGGAAAGACTCAGCGATGCCACTCAATCCATCTTCAGAATAACCAGCCAAACAAAACTCGAAGCAAAGGCTAGGCTGTGTCACAATATCAGAATTTTCTGAATGCTATTCTCATTGGTTTGATGAATGGGGAAAGCAGAGGAAATCTCTTTTCCTTTTCGTAGTTCTTTCCCTATGAGGAATAATTTCCCAAAGGAATTATTTAATCATAAATTACAGCTACCAACTCACTGAAGAGGGAAAAGAAACAAGTCAGTAATGAAGAATCAACTTTTTGGTCCCAGCAGGGAACTGAAAGGAACAGCTTTTTTCTATTACTATTTAGCCCATCCTTTGGTGTGATTCATTAGTACTTTCATGGCTCACCAGGATATTTTGGTCAGTATTTTAAGAACAGTCCAATCTGTTTTTATGTTGTTTTCGGAACTCATGCTGCATTTTCTTGCGGTTTCTAGCACTCTCCTAAATGCTGGAGGTGCTTGAGGTTCAAGACTGCACTTAGGGGATAAAAAGGTCACTGAGCCAAAAGGAATAGCTATAGTGAGCTTTTGTTCCCCACCAGAAACCACCTCAAAATTTTCATTAAAACAGAAGTTTGAATTTCTGAGCAGCTGCCAGCTCATGGGTATAAGCAGATTCAGCAGGGCAGGAGTGTTTTGCTAGAGAGGGTCTTGAGAGCTTGTTGTGCTGTGCCATGAACATGGAAAAAGGTCACAAGTGAAGTTTGTGGAAGGGAAACATTGGCAGGCTGGAAGGCTGGTCTGACAAGAGACTGTTTCACTGAAGTGTGATGTGTGCAGAAGAGTCTAGGGGTGGGATAAGGCCACTGTGTTTACTAACTTTGAAGGACTTCTGATTTTTAATTCAGAGGGCTAGAGAATTCTGTCACAACTGGCATATGTCCTGGAAAAAACTTGTCCAACCTGTGTTGATACAAACAGGTCCTGTCCCCAGCCAAAGCAAGTCAGCAAGCAAACAGCACGGGCAAAACAGGAAAGTTTGAGAATGAAGTCAGAGGTAGGGATTGCTGGGAATGGAAAAGCAACAGCTGAGAGGCAAGTAAACTACCTGAAATAAAGTCTAAAGCCTCCATAAGTTGACTATTCTCCCCCAAGCTATCTAAGCATCATATTCAAAGTGTTTCATAATCTTCTGAAACTTGGTGAGTTTGTACCTTGGTTAACAATTTTGACAGCAAATCTCACCATTTTAATGGCCCTTTTGTCCCATGTTGTCTTTCTCTCTAGGACAACAAAAGTGTAAGATCTGAATATGGAGAAGAACAAAGAGGAGAAAGTGAAATGAAGGATTTCAATAGATTGGAGAGAAGCAAACGTGATGGTCAGAAAAAAGGAAATGTGTGATGTGGAAGAAAAAAATGGCAGAAGTACAAGCTGTTGGACACATCAAGAGCATGCTGACACATGTCCTTATATGTCCAAGATTCACAGGTGTTGCTGGGGGCTTGACAGCTGAGAGCTGTGTTGGTAAACTTGCATTTGGAGAGGGATTAACCCAGGACACAGCAGTACCAGAGAGGAACACTCCCTCAGGCTGGCCTGTGCTGCCTCTAAGACCAATGCAGAAGCTGCCTTGGGATTTCATGACTGATTTGAGTCCTCATGGTTGCAAGAAAACTCTGTTCCTAAGCTGCTCCAGCTGCAAACTTTAATAGTAATTGTTGCATGCGTCTCATCAATGACATTTATCAGCCTGGAAAATTAAGAGATCAGGAAAACAGACAATGCCATGCTATTCTGGGTCTTCCCCCTTAACATGGAGGGTCACCAATGCCAGCCACAATGAATACAGGGAAGAAAATTTGGGCAGCTGCAACCAGACTGATTTTCACCCACTAAAAGTATTATGTTGGATACCACAAGAGCAGTTTACTTGAACTCATCACAGTTGGAAATAGATCTGTCCTTCAGGAAGCAAAACTACAACAAAAGAGTGGGGGCTTTGTTGCTTCTTTATCCTTGGCAGACTCTTACTGTTGGATGTTTTCAGGCACTCCAGAATAACCAATTTCTTTCATGTGGTGAAGCCTGGTACTAAGAGTTTCCTGTTCCCACTATAACCACTTGATTTGAATTAACTCTGATGGTTTTGCCTAAATTGTTTTAATTTTATTTTTTTTTCAGCAAAATGGTTGGACTATTTCCAAAGCAGAAGCTGTTGTTTGTGATTTTATGCTTACAAGATCCTTTCACAAGCAACTCCAAACCCCATGCTCTGGAGCAATGACCTGGTATTTGTCTGACACAGTCTTTACATCTGAAGAGTAAAAAACTTGTGTAAAAAATTACCCTAATTATGGGTAACTTGGGGTGTGGGAAAAAGAAACTGCAAAAGCAAAATCCTCTTTTAACAGGTCACACAAGGTCCATAGAAGTATCATTACAATTTCACATCCCCAGAACTCACCCATGTTTGGCATGTTCCTGCTTTTTCTGATATTCTGGTGGGAAAACACAAAGGACCCTGGTGAGGGTCTGTATCCAACTGACAGCTAGGTAGGAAAGAAAGAGATTTTACTTACCAGAAGGTAACACTGTGCTACACGCTCAACACCCTGTGCAGAAATGGATCAGATGTGTATTTAATGCCTTTTACAAACACCTGTAAAGCCAGTTCTGTAATTATGATATGAAGAAATTACTGGTATTTAATTCTCCCTGGTTCCAGGATATATTTCCAGCAACACAGGAGTTAAACAGGAAGCAACTGAGCTGAAAACAGGGACCAGTTGCTTGGATGCAAGACAATAAACTACAGAGGGAGATGTGGCTACACGGAGAGATCCCATGATCTGGACTTGGAGAGAGTGTCAGAGAGAAAAGAAAAGAAATAATAATGAATTGTAGCAGTTGGGTTTTTCAGACTTCATGCAATCATTAACTCATGAGATTAAGTTGACAAAGTCCAGGCAATGACAGTATAGGTAAAGAAAAGAGCACAGGGGAACATGTAGCCAGGTAAAGGAGAAAGAAATTCAC
Source organism: Cyanistes caeruleus (assembly GCF_971803275.1). Classification (NCBI taxonomy): domain Eukaryota; kingdom Metazoa; phylum Chordata; class Aves; order Passeriformes; family Paridae; genus Cyanistes; species Cyanistes caeruleus. Next base: position 93,063,025 of record NC_141702.1, read on the forward strand.
TCTGGAGAAAGTCCCTGTTGGCCATGAAGCATCAACCTGCTCTGGTGCCCACCTTCAGACAGCTACTTCTGAGAATCTGCTGAGAAACTGAGCACAGCAGTGGAAGGTTACAGAGGCCATAGGTCAGACTCCTTTGCCAGCCACTGGAACAAGAAGGTTTCACATACTGCTTTAAGGGTCCTGAACAAGGAGCCTGAAGAACCTTTGAACTGCAGTACTAGTATAGATAAATGAACTACTGGTTGGCTGTCCTGGGAATGTCTACCCTGAATGTATAACTCTGTGTTAAGGGAATTTGATAGCATTAATTCTGGATTAACTGCTATCTCTTTTTTTTCACCCACAGCTGCAGAAGTAAAGTTCTGACCTCGGTGCACAGATGGAGTGAAGAACCTCACCAGTGGGCTCCTGGAGAATGCTGGTGTCTCTTCCCACAGTAAAGCTCTTCTCCTCCTCTTTCCCTGACCCAATGGTGAACTTTCTATTGGATTAACAGTACTTCAGTGGCATGTGGTTAATGGATTTGCACACATTGTCAAGAGAGGCATGTGCAAGTCAGTAGAAGAGAAGAACAGTATTGATGGGCTGATAATCTCTAAAAACAGGAAGGAAAGATTCATCTGTAAAAATACAATATGTTTGGAGCTGAACTCAGTAGAAGATTCTATTTTTACTTTATCACCTTTTATGGTTCCACAGGTAAAAGTCTGCTTTTTTTGCAGAAACACCTGCAAAAAATATTTGGATTCAATCACCATTTGTCCATGACTATTGAAAGAAGGTAGAGTGATGGAGAACAGTGTGGTAGGAACTATGGATTTATATGGAACATAATAGAGAGAACTGCATAATAACTGATTGGTTGGCTCAATAGCTGGCCAGGAAAAATAGAAAGGGGGAGAAGAGAATCTACTTAAGATTGGCCTAAAATTATTTTCAGTTATTCCTACCAAAATGGAAGAAAAAAAACTTACAAACTTGAGAATATCAGTCCAAAATAGAAGCCTGGAGCTGACTTCCAAACTACAGCTGCTGGGCAGAGCTGCAGCACTGCCAGTTCTTTGGCTTCTTGCCTAATGGTGACAAGAAAGAATTTATATCAAAACCCATTGCTAATACAAGTCATATTTTAAACATTTGATCAGCATTAAGCTTTGACTTCTCAAGAACTGACAAGTAATCCACGGTCTGTCCCAACAAACTTGGTGTCATTGAAAACATTCTAGGCTAATTATACCAACAATGTTACCAGCGTAATTTCTGTCATGCCAAGAGTTATATTAAAAAGAAACCCATACACCATTTGGAACAAGAAACATATGTAAATGATTTAGACATACACAATTGTTTGGGGGCGGTTTATTTCATTTTGTCATGTTTTTAATTATGAATCCACAGGAGATCAATGAAAGTATCAAAATCATCATAATGAAATATTTAACCTCCTAGCTGGCTCAAGCAACAGTCATGACAAGATGCTGCCACATCCAATCCCTGTGAAGAAACCAAATGGTAAACAGACACTACATTGCTTGTCAGGCTGCAGCCTCCTCCTCTCAAACCAAATGCCCATAGAGACAAGGCAGAATGAACTGGCTGTTATGATCATTTATATAAAATAACTGAATATTAAAATGAGAGATGATTGTGCTTTACAATTTGCAGTCACTTGTCCTTCAACTCAGCTTTTCACTTGAATATCAAAACCTTATTAAAAGCATTATTAAATGAGGTCTTGGACCACTCCAACATGAAAGACATCTTAAAATCCTTCACTTCTCAAGTAAGGAAGCTCAAAGCAGACAGACTGGCTCTAAAATTAATTTGTTTCAACTTATGTGGCACATGGGCTACTTCTAAGGGCTCCAACAAAACATCAGTACATTGTGTGGTTTTGAATTATTTTGACCCAATTCATCTTTTCCCAGGTCTTAAAAATAACAACACAGCATGCAATTTGGAGTTGGAAAATGAAAGCATCTGCCATTAACACTGACCCATTCTTCCCAGAGTTTTACTTGCCCCTTCCAAGTCTTGTCAAGGGCTGAGCCTGGGACAAGAGAATGCTGATATCCTGCATATTCTTTCCCACCCCTATTTCCTCATCCCCACTTATGTTCACTTGCCTTGTACTGTAAACAATTAACCAAACTGGTCTAGAAAAATTAAACTGGAGGACTGGAAATGGCCATGCAACAAAATGACAGTTTGCTTTTTTACCTGCTACGATAAAATCAAAAATTCAAGTAGAGTCTTAAGGAAGTAAGTACTTTAAGTAATGTGAATTACTGAATAAAGCTGCATTTATATAAAATAATGCTTCTAATCACTTCTTACTACTAAAGGTTTTCAATATTAATTCTGAAGTGGGACCTGCCTTTTAAAGGATGCTGTGCACCACATAAGCAGTGGATGGCACACATGCACACACACCTCTTTGTACCCATGTATGTCTTGAAGCACACTCTTGCTTTCTTGGAAAGGAATAGTGGTGAGACAGGACCAACCTGACAACAGTGTATGAATCGACACCACAGCAACAGTGACAGCTTCACACTGGCACACAGACAGTAGTCCAGTGGTACTACATCACTACATCAGTGATGCTGAAGTCACAGCATCACTCTCACAACAGAATACAGAGGAAAAGTTGTGGTTGTACACATTCACCAAGAGGCATTTTTGCTTTGGTAACAAACCCTCGCTTTAGTGTTCCTCATTATATCGAGCCTGTGGGGCAAGACTGCAGAGGAGCTGTGAGCCCAGGCTCAGCTCTGCAACAACTTTTCCATTCACACATGGGACAAAAATCATATCAGAAGACAAATCAGGGAAGGTCCAGGATATCCTAATTGAAAGCATCTCTGAGACTGCTTGGCAAATGTGTGTTCTTGCTCTCTCTTCTGACAAGAGAGCACATTCCTGGAGGCTTTGGCAAGTTCAGTGTCCCTGTACAGACACCACTACCATCACCATATTTACAACACACACATACTCCCAGGGCAGATTACCCCCTTCCCAGTACCAAGGAGATGGTACTTCTCACCCAGGATTCACACAGCACTGACCTGGTCCTGACTAACACTTGCCCTTGACTGTCATTAACTTCAAAGAAGACTTGAGGCACACTGTTGGGGCATTTCAATCTGGACATGTAGGTTTTTAGAAGCCTTTGTCCATGTACTGAGCCTTTCCTTATTGTAGGACTGGCACCTTTAGGAGCCTCTTGTTCTGTGGGGCAGCACCTGGATGTCTTCTACTGTCTTTACCTTCTCTGTACTTTCGGCTTTCTCCATCTTTTCAGTAATGCCCAGTGCTAATCTTCCTTTGTTCCAATGTGACCAAAGGATGGCTCTTCTCCTCTTAACTTGGTCATTGTGCTGCAGATTCTTCATGAGGAAAAGCGGAGAAGTGAGTGAAGTGCTGCAGGTGGGTGCTAAAAGGGCACCAGGTACCCTGTTGGACTCCCATTCAATGCAGTGTCTTCCTCAGTGTGTGATTGCTTGGATTTCATTTCCATCAGACGCTTCCCTCAGCCCCTCTCTTTCCCTCCACACTGAGGGTGGAGACCTGTAGGAACAGGAGGGCTCTGCCCAGGGGTCCTGGGCAGGTAAAAGGAGACAAGAGACAAAAAATAACAAAAGGATATTGAGAAATCTCTAAATAACAAGGAAACAAGCAACAAATGCATTGTCATGGCCTGAAGCCCACAAAACAGGGCTTTCAGTAACCAGAAGCACTGGGAATATTCATAGGTGTCCTGGTTTAGGGCAAATTTGGGACCCCCAAATGGGGTCCCTCCAGAAAACAAATTCAAGCAGCCCCTCCCCCAGCTGATTTGGGAAAAAAACCTGTTTATTTAACAGAATTTGAATAATATTAAACAATAAAACCTCTCGCTGTTTGATGAGATGGCAAGTCCAGGAAAAAGTCCTTTTCATGTGGTGTAGCTCGGCTCGCTCAGGTTCTTATCAGTCCCTCCAGGGCTGGAAAGTGCCAAGGTCCAGGCCCTGGTGGGCCACAGGCATGAGCTCCCAGAGATTGTCTGGGTTTTCTGTCCAGGGCAGGTTTGAACAGATCCAAGAAAAAGGGAAAAAAAAAAACAGTCCAGGGAGCTTCTCTGCCTCAGCTAGCTACAACCTAACTAAAAGCAAAGGAGAGCTCTGTCCCACTGTCTGTCCATGCTGCAGACACCACAGTCCAGGAGCAGGATGCGGAGCAGCGAGTGTTTTTCCTCAACACAAACTGCACGCTTCTTCTTCCCCCCTTCGCTCTCAGAGCCAGTCTTAAAGGTGCAGAACTTAATATGCAACATAAACAAGGTGACTGGGGATACAAGCATCATAAAGTCACTGCAGGACAATAGGCTGCAAAAAAAACTTTCGTAAACATTGATACTTACCTCTATTTTGATATTTTTGGGTCCTTATGTCTGAGCTGATTTGTTCATTCTGAATTCAGCTGTTGGCCAGTCAAGCAAAAGGAGGAGAGAAAACCATGGTCCTGTAAAAAAAGAGAAACTACATTCCCAGTTTTTCCAATGCAACAGAGGCAGTAGGATTCAGTGCAGAAGTATACTACTAATACCCAGTACCAAATCAGCACTCAAATATCTTCAGTTAAAGTACTTTTATTATTTTTAAAAAGGGGTGGAGAGTATGATTTTAATTTCCAGGATCCACTCAAGTTCAGAACAAACATCTTCTCAGTAAAAGATAATGTTAAAGTTCTGTCTTGTTCAACAGTCTCATCTAGAGTGAAAAATACCTTTCTCATGCACATCTCTATGTTTGTTCTCCACCTGGCACTACACAAGATTTAAAAACTCTTTCCAAGTTCATTGTGCATATTGTATGACAGGTGTTTGCAGGGAAAACCAAAATAACTTCATATGTGTCAACCCTTCCCATAAGCACTTACACCACATCAGCTTCAGATGATGTTGAGTTTTATATTCTGCCAAGGCACAGATGGACAGAGCACACCTGCAGTCTTTAGTGGGTATGCTTTTTGAATATCTTGGGACAGCTTTGGTTCATTTGTGTCTGGTTCTTATGTCTAAGATAGCCTCAGGATCTTAAGCAAATGCCTATTAAACCATCTCTTCAGGTAGCAAGTGATGAGTGCCAATGTACATTAGATTGTGGGATATTATATCACAAAGATTTACATATTAACTCCAGACTTGAGTTATATTATATTGGAGTAGTACTTAGAGTCATGCTGCATGACTTACCTGAAATTGCCAAGGTGAAATTTGAATTGAGACTCCTAATTAATTAACTTTCTACATTTTTAAATCAATTGCAAGTTTGAAAAAATCAAGGCAAGGTAAGATTTTATGAAATAACTGTTTAAAATAGTCTCTGGGGTTTTGTGCTTCATTTCTGATGACTAGGCCCAAAACTAGATTTTTACCTGGTCTTCACATCAACATTTTTATCTGATCATCTTCCATCAGTTGCTATGTGTTACTTACATACTTGCACGCACTTTGTTTCAACACTTCCATCAAAATCTTCCATCACTGGGAGACTATTTCTCTTTTATTGGTGTTCCAATCCAAATCAATGTCCCAGGAAGAGATCCAGCTCACACTCTCTGTGTCCCCATTTCTGCTCCTCACAGAAGCCATATAACATTAAGTCTTCAAATGCTCAGCATTTGCACTGAGTACATTTGAATGGATACTGTGATATACAGTTCCCTGCACAGCACATCACATTGATTTTGTCAGCAGTTACTTCTGATGCCAAGCAGAGAGCTGACTGATCTAAGCTCCATATCATAGAAACTTGATGTCCCTTTTCATTCTTGCATTTGAATGACTTCTACTTCTGGATCAGCCTGGCACGTCTTTGGGCATCCCCAGATCAAGTCTTTCAGTTCTGTACTAAAATGAGGCAGCCTCTCTCTCTTCAGGACTTGCCACCACAGTGTGGGATAGAATTATTTCCTTTGATGATCTTCTTGTAGGAAATTCCCAGTCAGTAAGATGTGAAACAACAAAAACAAGACAATGAAAATATAACTACATTCACCTTTAGCCAAATAACCTCTAGACTCATAACGAGTCAACGATCTCCTGGTACAGCAAAAAGGAAGTTAATAAATGAGGGCCATTGAAAGGATCAATAACAGAATATAGGGAAGAGAATGGTGTTAGTCATCACTTTGATGTTGAAATATTCTTATACTTTTCTCTAACGCTTCCAAGAAACACCTATTTTGCTGGTACTGAAGACCATGCAGAAGCCATCTGCATTATGAAAGACTTTATAAACAGAAGCCTGAAATAGTTCTCTTCTCATCACCTTTCATTCATGAGAAAACCATAGGACAGAAGCATTTGTGTGTTTCATCACAGCCATCAGCTGTATATTGCTGTAGTCAGGGAAGTTTGCCCTTGCCTCTAGTCTGTCAGTGTGTTCCATTTATCCCACATAGGGTCACTTCAGCTTATTTCTTGCTTTTCATCTCCTTTCCTTACTTGAAACTAAAGCAAAGTGACAGGTACATAGATACTAAACAGCATGACTGAGCTGGATCTCCAAAGGACTCAGACATTCTGACAGTGTTTTTTTAATTGAGTCATCTTCTTTGAAGATGCAGCCACCTGAGAATAAGCCTTTGATTTCACCATGTGTGTTCTTGGAGGTGGCACAGCCTTTGCTTCTATATAGCCCTAAGCAAGAACCCACATATAGTGATGCTGCAGGAAATTATATTTGTGACTCACAGCTTTTCCACAGCCTCCAAAACACTTCACAGTTTGGTGACCTCAGATGGGCACAGCACTTGGTTTGGAAATGGGGTTTTTGGACCTGGGACAATACTCTCTGGCTAGGACTTCTCCAAATGGCCCGGAGGTCAGGTACAATACCAGGTGGCTAATGGGGAGTCTCATTCTGAATTATGGGGCTCTCCCACATCAGAACATGTAAGGTTCAGGAGTTGGATTTAAAATCCTTGATACTCTTCATACTTTCCATAAAGAAAGCTTTCAGAAGAGTTTTTGGCAAAGTTTAAAAAAAAAAAAAATCCTATAATGATACCAGCCACTTGAGGTAGAGAAAAAGCATCATTGCTGTGGTTACACAGCTCCCTAAATTCCTGCAGACTGTGGCTAGGAAGAACTGCACAGTTGCTTATTTGTCCCTAAGACTTAGCTCCTCACTTGCAATTAGAAGCTATTTTTAGAAACTTCCTACACAAAGGCAAATGAAGAACTCAAAAAAACCAAAAAATAATTATCATCCCACTTACCTGTGCCATTTAAGCCTTCCATAAGTCTGTTCGCCCCTTACCATGGAGGTAAGCCATAGGTGAGTTTGGGATGCCTTTGGAGATTTGATAAGGTGGGAAAATGGAGAAGAAGTGCCATTTCTCAAGTAGATTCAAGCAAGACCAAATATTTGTTGCTATAAATTGAGGTACAGCAATTGATTTCAGTCAGTAGCCAACAGTCATGGGGTAAAAGTTGCCACTGTTGTCCAGTCCAGGACCCACCTGCCATTATTCCTGAGGCCTGTACTGAGCTGAAAACAGAGGAATGCAAGATAGGGGATGAGGAAGAAAAATATAACACACAATCGTTTGCATTATATCACACATGCTTGTGCTGACTTCAGAGTCACTTAATGAAGCCTTGGCTGATAGGTCTGTGACCCCAGCAATAGCTCTCCTCCAGTATGAGGCACAATGCTGAGCCCTTTACACCACAGGCTCTTTCATATGTGTATAATGGTTCTAAGTTGAATAGGCCCCCAACAGACATTAAAAAGCACTTGATAATTAAAGTACAAATGATGCTCCACATTCCTCCACTTCACAGTCCTACACTGCCCATTCTGCCAGCCATAAGCTTAGTTCCCAGCTCATGCTTATGAGTCCCATATCTCTATTTTTCAGCATACTGCTCACATTAATTTTACAAGATCTCTGTATAGGTCTGAAAGCTGGCCTATGTTGAATCACATTAATAGGCCAACAGCACATACAGCTCAATTTTTTTTAAGCTCAGACATGTGTTTCTGTGTCTGTTTGCCCTCTTACCCTCTTCATTTCTTAATATGCTGCAATTAAATGAATGAGTGAGACTTCCATATTCCCAGCTCTGCAATTTTAACTGCAGGACTTCACTACACTGACTTCACCAGCTTGCTCTATTGCCTGGTCATAAAGGTCTGCTCATGAATCCAATCTGAAACCCTGGTAGTTTGTTCCTTACCACTTTCACTTATATGATCTATAAAATCACAAATGTAAATGAAAAAGAAAAAAAAATTTAAAAAGCAGCTGTTTTGAGACCTTTGAAATATCTGAAATGTATCTTACAAGGAGCAAATGCTTTTTGCAGAAAAACCTAGAAACCCGAACAGACATTTGGCAGTCTTCTGTCAACTAGCCAGGCACTGGCGAAGCACGTACAAGGAATACCCATCTGAGCAGAATTTCATTTACTAGTAAACTTTGTTTTTACTAAGGAGGAAAAAGAGAACCTGAGAAAGAGTTAAGAATTTCCTTGTCTCATTACTGCTGACCTTCCATTAGTCACTGAAAATGAAACAGCTTGTAATGGGATCTTGTGGTTTCCATGGCTCTAGAAAAGCCATTTTTACAAGGTTGCTGCTTGATGACTCTGATGAGTCACACCTCATGAAAAAAAAAAAGGCAGATTTGAGAGCAGCCAGTTCCAGCAGTCAGGGAGATATGAATGGTCCCCAGACTCCTGTGTCAGGGAGGAGCACTGTCAAAGTCTTGGGAACAGGTCCACCCTGGTTTCAGAGGGCCAGCACAGCACTGTTGGGGATGCTGCCAATACATGCTCACTCAGTGCCAGGGAGCACAAGTGGAGCCATGTTCACAGAAATGTTGAGGAGGAACAGAGAGGCAGCTTCTCAGCAAACACTTGGATTTTTGCAAGCAGTTGTATCAGACAGCATAACAGCCATCATAAAATTAGGCTTTTCTCTCTCTTATTATGGTTTACTAGCACCCACAGTAAATTATTGACACATAGAATCATTTAAGGTAGAAAAGACTTCTAAGAAGAAGTACAGCCATTAAGCCATTAAGCCATGTCTAAAGCATGTCCCTAAGCACCAATCTACATTTCTTTTAAATACCTCCAGGGATGGTGACTCAACCACTTCCCTGGGCAGCTTTTTCCAATGCCTGACCCTTCACCAGCTTCATTGCCCAAATGAAGGCATTGCCCAAACCTTCATTGCCCAGTGCCTCATACACAGAAAAAATAAAGCATCCAGAAGAAAGTAAAAAGGGCAAAAAGCAACTCCCCCTGTTTCCACCATGACTAAAATAATTTCAGAACCATCATATTACCTTAAAGGTTTTGGATAACCTACATACAAGCTATTTTGCATGTACTGCACACATTAACTGATGTGATAATGTTCACTTGCAGTTGCTCTATGTTCAGTGTACCTACCTGCAATATTTACTAATAATTTCTTTTTAGGAGGAACTTAATACAGTAATACTCCAATGATATATGTGAAAGAGGCCTTGAGCTATTTAATATTACAGAATATTTAAAATACTTTTATACAAATCAGCCACTTGAATTCAAACAATTTCTGTGATGACTGCAGCAGAAATAATATTCCTCCAACTTCAAGAATGGCAATAAGAAAATATGAGGAACTACAGACTGGTCAACTTCACCTTAGTCTCTAGGAAGATGATGGAGGCAACTGTCCTGAAAAGCATTTCCAAACACCTGGAGGGTAAGAAAGTGATTGGCAACAGCTGGCATGGATTTACAAAGGAATAATCTTGTTTAATCAACCTAAGTAACCTTCTACAATGTCGTACATTTCCGTTGTATGTCTGAATTCAGTTTGGCACTCCTTGCTCATGCAAGGTTTCCTGCCACTTTTGCTTGATTTCCTGTGCTTTCAGATGGTCCTTTCCTGAGCACTCATCACTCCTGGACTTCTTTTCTCTCTGCAGCCATATTCCATAGGATTCTTCTAAGCAAATCATTGAAAGGATTTTTATGAATGAATATTATGAGATCACTTAAAGAATCATTGGCAAAGGTATAAGCAACAGCACAACAAATTTTGTTGGCAAGATTCACTCTGCCACTTACTAAATGGCTAAGGCACACTGAGGAAAAGCAACTAACTAAAATCCCTAGTCAATCAATCCAAACCAAAATAAACCAAAAACTGTGTGCGAGTGTGTAAGAGTGTGTGTAAGAGTGTGTGTGTGTGTGTGTGTTTGTGAAAAAGGAATAGAAAGGGTAAGGATAAAAGGAATATGGTCAGAAAGTCCTGGTATCACTTAACAGCATTTCAATTTAGCAGCACTTAACATTTACCTTAACTTAAACTTAACACTTCAACAATGGAATAATATAGGATGTACTGTATCACGACAGCAACTTAGTTACAGGCCTAACTTACTTATATATCTGAAGTACTTAAGGATCTAAGAGAGCAATGTTTCTCCCATATTTGATGTAGCATACGCACATCAGTTGCATGCACACAGACGTAAGGAGCCTGTACAGGGTACCTCTAAAAAATATTTCTCAAAGGTAGTGAAATACTTTGGAAACCTTTGCATCTTTTGACTTTTTTCAACTAAGAGTCAAGACTCAAGGAGTGGGCTCCAGGATCTGTCCTTGTCTGGCAATCCTCTGAGTGCAGTAAACCTGAGAGGCCCCACTCAGAGGGAGGTTGCTGGTCACAGCCCTTTGCTGTCCAGGAGAGCTCAAAGGGTCTCCTTTTGGACGCAGTTAATAAGACCACATGAGAGTGGGCTTTAGTCATAACTGTGCTTCATCCTGGCTGCACTTCAGCTCAGAAATTTTCTTTGAAAGTGTGAGAACAAGAATGTTATGCCATTCAGGCAAAAAACAAATAAACAAACAAATTTCCAAGGCTGCTCATAAAATAAAAAAGCAGGGGCTGGTTAGAGAGCACAAGTTCTGGAAGCAGAAAGTGTTTCTGATAAGCTCAAGAGGACCTGACCCCAGGTGCTCTTTGTCAAGGTCAAGGCCTAATGAGCATTACTTTGATCACACTGTGGTGTGAAAAATAGGGGGGGGAGGTGTATTTTGCTCTCCTGAAATCCAGGGCTGTGATCCTGCTTTTTGGCTGCTCCCTCCTCTTAGCTTCGTCAACTCCACAGCCCCATGGTCACTGCAGCCATGGCTGCCTCTGGCCCTCGTGTCACCAGCCAGCTCTTCCTTGTTCATAGAATCAGGTACAGCAAAGAACCTTTTCTTTTCACTTTTTGATCACTTGTTTGTACAGCATTATATCTTTGCTCAATACTGCTCTGCATTGATGGAAATCTCCCTGTGAACATTGTTTGAAGTTTGCAGCATTGACAGTGAAAGCTGTTCTCAGCAGGCATGAGTGCCAGGAAGCCACATGCTGCTCCACTTTGTTTCCTTACTGTAGCAGCATAACTCTTAAAAATCAGACTTTTGGCACAAATAACGATAATCACACTGACAGGATATTCTATCATCAGTGTTTAAAATGTGATATTTAGTGAAAACTGTGTTGGATGTATCTTTATAATTATTCACACAAAAAAAAAATCAGATAGAAGCGTTAAGGCACCAATTCATAAAAACACTGTATATTCCCTTTGAGCTCTTTTTTATACCAACCTGAGTTTGGCAAAATATTAGCATGCATTAGCATGCATGTTTGGCAAAAGTTAGCATGCTCAAGCCCTCTGTCTAATGTAAGGTTAATTCTCATAGAAGTTAAAACTAATGCTTTACCATCCTCCTTATTCTCTACAGTGAGATTCTAAACACTCTTTAAAATATCACCTCTGCAGCACTGTCAACAGAAAGCAATAATTTTGGCTGCCCAAACTGAAATACCTAAGAGAGCCTTTGTTTCCAAGGATAGGTGTTTAAAACTCTTTGAACACAAGACAGTTTTAAAGGCACCTAAACTGGAATTCCAAAAAAACAAAGGCAAGGAAAATCATTAATTGGCTAGTAAAAGCAGTCTGTAACTTAAGAATTGCCTGATTTTTAATGGTTGAAAATTGGAATCTTAATGTTATACTAATGTTATACATGTTTTTACATTTTCAGTAGAAACAGATGGAATGATGTTGCTCATGTAATGCCAACACATTGTTGTTACATAGTCTTTATTAAAATTGCTCCAAGACAAAAAAAAAACTGTATGCACAAAGGTAAGGGGTGAGGAAAGTTGGCAACTGCATTGGATATTCAGGCTTGAGTCCTTTAACTCTGAGCCAACCCTGTGCTTCATTGAGAAATCCCCACAGCTTCATTAAGGGTGAAGTGGAAGGGAAGCTGGGTGCAGGGTACTGAGTGAACTGTGTCCATGAGACTCTTGTCCTGCCAAAAGCAGTGGAGACACACAAATAAAAAGGAACAACAGAAGGGGTAACATGTACAAAATTAAGAAAACCAAGCTTCCCAAATTAAAGCAGCAGAGAGGAGTACAAGAAGAATGAGATTTAAAGGACATTATTGAATTGAGAATTATCATCATCTTATCTTTAAATCCAGGAAAAGCCCCAAACTTTCCTTCCCTATCTTGCTTAGAAATTAATCCCAGTTCTGACAAATGGGATGCAGAGCAGATAGGCACCTGTGTGTGTGCATACATATATAAATGTATCTTGAATACGTGCTTCTACAGTATGATCCACAGCCACTGAATTAGATGGAACCATTCCCATTTGGATTCAATGGGTTTTGTATCAGGTCCCCAAACTCTGTGATTTAGCTTTGAAATAAAAAGAAAGGGACAATAAGATGCTAGATTAGTTCTCATTCTGAAAAATCTGAGCTGATCTGCTGAAGGGGGGGGGGGGGGGGCAGGGGGGGGAAGGAGGGCAAAAAAAAGCCAGACCAAAAAACCAAAATAACATCCCTCCAACTTTTAATCTTCCAGTCATGTAAATGCCTTCAATTAACTAACATTGATTTCCCTTTGCTTATATTGAGAATTTTTTATGCCCCAAAAGGAAGTAGTAAAAACATTTCCATGATAACCATAAAGATCAATGAAAAGAAAATAAAGTTTTCCGTTTCATTACCTTTTCTGTGTGGTAATCAATTACAGAAGAACAGTACAGGTTCAATTAAGCAACTAAATAAAAAGGAATTAAGAGCCACAGGGGATCTTTATTTTACTTATGTTCAAGTAGAGTCCAACTCCAGGCCTCACTGACTTGTTTGTACTGTATAAAGGGGTTTAATTTCTGTGAACCAGTCCGTCAGCATTAGCTGATCATAATTAGGAAAATGGGGTTAGAGAAAACATAGGTACTGAAAATAGCTTTTGCCAAGTGTAACCTTCCCTTCTCTCTGCTTCTTTCCAAATGGGATTATCCTGAGCTCTCAGCACATAGCAAAGTAAAAATGAACCTTCAGCAAAACAAAGGTTTTTGCTTTGAAACATAAGATACAACTCAGGAAAACATGGAATGCTCTGCCCCAGATGATCAAGTGCCCGAGCACATGCTCACCTTTAAGCACTTGCTTAGATGTTCCACTGACTTCAGGTTTAGCATATGCTTAAAAAAGCTCCCTGTGTCCTACAGAATTTCAAGTTCATACTAAGTGGTGAGAGATTCATTTAAAAAGGAAATATAATTCTTTTTTAGAACTTGAAAAAAATAGCTGTGGGTTTGGTTTTGGATTTCTTATTTTGAAGTCTGGATTTTTATTTTAGGCAAATAACTCATGACTTCATTATAGACAGTTAGTTTCACATGGGCAGAAACAAAGCTCCTGGAGACATGCAGTGTTAAATTTGTGCAGAAAGCTGAATGGAAAATTTCAGAGGAACTGGCACCTATGGGATGCTTTGCCAATGGAAAGCAGTTTTGTGGGGATCTGGGATTACATATACATGTATGCCAGTGCATACACACACACACAAAAATTATCATAGGAAAATTAGGCACTTTACTTCAGGCAATAGCTGAAATTTTAGGGATTCAAATGCAGCCATTGCTTCATCCACAACTTTTACACACACTGGCTGGGACTCATCACCTCTAACCCCTGAAGCCTCACAGTCATCTGTCCCAGGCTACGCCAGCTGTATGAGTGGGTGACTTGGGGTGGCACCAAGAAGGGAAAGTGGACTATATCTCTGGCACTGCATGACACAGCACAGGGACCAAAATGCCTTTCAATCTCTGCAGTCTGGTCTTGAACATGTAATACACCTCCTCATCTTCATCAGGGACCTGTGGCATCCCTGTTCAACCATGGTTCATTATACCCCTCTGCAGCAGGGACCCGCAGGGCTCAACATGCCTGCAGCCAGCCCTCCTTCCCACCCTCTCTGGCCATAAGTTAAAGAAGAGCCAAAGGCAAGAAAGCATTTCCATGCTTGATATGGCAGCTGATGGTCCACCAAGCATTCAATTGGGCCATATAGAAAAAAAAGAGAGATTGTACCATCACGTTTCATGAACAGTCAGTATAATCATACATCCGACCAAGAGCTGCACCTACAAAGGGCACAATTTGAGAAAAAAAATCACTCTCAGAAATCTTTTTGCAAAATGATAGCTTGGTATTGCTCATAAATTAAGCCACTCCGTTTCACTGCCAAAATATTCAACAAATTTCTTTTTTGGGCTGCTCATTTTTCATTCCTTCAGGCTACATTTAACTACGTAATCTCCCTATAAATCCTGACTCCTGCATTCACAATGCAGTGGGGGTCTTCCCTACAAATTCTTAGAATCGGTGCATTCCTGATGCATGACAGTCCTTCAACTTCTTCCCTTTTGAAAGGAAAAAAAGTGGAAATCAATCCTTCTTCAAGTTTATCAGAAGAGCAGCCAAACACTGATGTTATACAGTAAAATCTTGAACTAGGAACTAGGCAGCTATTTTAATCTGTGGGCTTATTTCACATCTGTCAAGGACAGTATATTTAGAACTGGACAAGCTATTTCTTCACTGCACCTCTGATATAAAAAATTGTCCAAGCACAGCAATTCTCTGATGGAGTCTTACGCACTTTGGCAAACCTTTGTGAAAGAGTTTAGATAACACACCAGCTATCAACAGGGCCAGGATTTAAAAACAGTAAATAAATGTCTATGACATATAGAACTGGAGCTCTACATCACAGAACAACACAAACAGACCATCACTGCTGTTCAATCAAGCATGGCTATTTAATCATACCTTCTAGGCACCATCAGATTTGAGTGAATCACTCAGATCAAGGCAACAAAATAAGACAATCTCCTTTGTCACTGCTTATCCTCCCAGAGTAAAGCATATGTGAATGTGACATAAGTGATGACCTCTGAGCAACTGACAGCAAACAGATCAGGAAAGCTCTCCTGAGCCAGAAAGAAGGAGGAGCTTCTTTAAGGTACCCCTTCCCAGCCATGCCACCAGGCAGTACTGCAGCTGGCTGCCAGCCTTTTCAGAAGTGCATAGCCTTTGAGCATCAAAAAAAGCAGAAGGATTTTTAGAATGACCTTGCTTCCAAACTAGCCACCCTTACCACAGCACAAAGGTGATAAAAGCTAGCAAAGGCTTATAATCCAGGCTTTTTGGCGAGTTGATAAAATAGGAATGGAGTAGACGTGAAAACAGGATCCTTAGTGAGTGTTGGCAGCATAAAGAGTCTGCAGCATCTGCAGAAATGACTGGGGATTGTCCATTTAGGGCAGTAAGTAGTCATTCCATGCCGCACTTCTTGGCTAGAAACACTAAAACCAGTGTGGATTTAGCCACCAGAAAAAACGGCTGCTGCAGCATTTCATTGCAAGCAGTTTTCTTTTTTTAATCAGCCATTTGGATAATAAAAGTATTAAAAATGAAAGCATTACTGTCCAGCATGTTGTAAGATACCAGAAACCTTACCCATCGGTCTCACCCAGCCTCCCATATACCTTGTCTCACCAGCTGGAGCTGTGGGCTACAGCCGGAGGAGGAGATGCTTGTGCTATGAACAGCAAAGGTCTTTACAGCCTGTGCACTATGCAGGGACTACAGCTTATTTGCTGCAGCTTGGGTACAGAGCTGCCTTTAATGTCAAGGCAAAACACAGACACTTGGCACTGTATTACCGTCCCCATTCTCACTAAGAACTGAAGAGCTTGGATTTGGGACCTCTCATAACCAAAACTCTAGAGCCTAAGAGCCATTTGTACTTGCATCCTATTAATAGGCAATGAGAGGAAGCATCACCCTCTGCACTCATGCAGACTGTCTGTCCTTTGAACAACTTCTCAGAATGCTTTGATAAGCATTAGAGTAGTAATAAAATACTGAAGCACAATGCAGTCTGAACCAATCGCCACCAAACAGGAGTCTACACGGACTTCCATGTATTTCCTACTTCTCTGCTCTTCTACTTTTTTATGCTTTAAGGGAAGAAGAAAAAAAAAAAGCTAAGTTAGGAGTTACTGTCTGGGATATGCCAGAAGACAAACTGCCTAGTAAGGCTGAAATTAAATGACCTGTTCATTCACCACACAACCACCCACGGACTGCTCCAGACCCACCCATCACAACTCTTCAGGGTACCCCTCTCTAAGTGCTGTACAGAGAGAATTGCAGAGAGACCACTGCAGGTAACCATCTGTCAAAAAATGCAGGAGCATTAAAACAAACAACCCCCCCAGAAAAAACCTTACACCTCCTGCTCTCATCATAAGCCATAGATGCTTAACAAATCCCAGAGGAAAATGCCTTTACGATCCTCAGAAGCTTGTGTTTCTCCAGGGTACTGAGGATAACAAAAAACCCACCTGCTACCCTGAGGTGAGGAGTAAATTCCACCCTGATCCAACCATCAATGTCACTGGGAGAATGACAATCTAACAGGCTGTCAAAAGACCTCCCTTGACTTCCCCATGCAGTCTCATCCCCGGGCTTGCCCTGGAGGGGAGAGCAGTATTGCCCCTTGCCTCATCTGATGTAGAACAAGCTTCAGCCCTGGACTGCCTTGGGGCTATTCAGCAGAGCCTGGCATTGGCCTCTTGGAGGGCTGCAATGCAAACCTGCACTTCTGCTGCTGATTTAATATTTCACTCCTCTGCTCCCTCTCCTTTTCCTACACACCAGCTCCATTCCTCCCATGCATTTCTCACTTTCCAGCTCAGTCTTCCTTTATCTCCTTCCCATCTTGCAATTCACCCTCTTTACCTAGACAGATCACAGCTACATAGTCATGGGAGTCATCCTTCACCTTCTTTATGGAAATGCAACACAAAGTGTCATCTACATTTCAGTGACATATTTTACTGCAGCTGAAAACTGCAGTCTCAAGATCAAGAGCTTTGGTCCTAACCACTTCCTCCAAAACCCACCCAACCTTAAGTTGTTTTAAAAATAATATTTCACTGGCAAGAGGTATGATGCAAGCTAGCAAAATACCATTTCCTCCATTAATGCCTGTGGAGTTATAACGTTCTTGCCATAATCTGCCTGCAGATGTACCATAGGTATTGAGAAAGAGCTCAGAGACTCAAAAGCATCAGGAAATGACCACTTTCTGGGGTACAGAGTCAGCTTGTTTTGTACAAACTGTCTGGCTCACTAAGACAGTCTTGTCTTAGACTTGCCAGCCAAGCAATATGAGCTACTGATGTACGTCTGGAAAATATTTATGATAAAAATTATGGTTTCAAAAAGAATAGCAAGTAAGTAGCTGATCCAGCTGGCATGCAAATTGTGCATAATGTTTATCAGAACAAATATGTTCATCAGCACTACCACCTAGTCCTTCTGGAGAACAGTAGGTACTCCTGGATCTTTGTGACCATTAAGCAGTTGGGTTTCCTGCAGCCCTGATAATAAATTTATTGCTGTCTTCTGTAAAACAGGAGAGTGCATTTAACTATCTATCATACTGTCTGTCAGAAGAGCAAATCTGAGATTTTTTTCCATCTCAGAATGCATCGGGGCAAGTGAGGCACTTGAAGCCTTGGACTTTAACTGATATTTCATCCAGACACTGCAACACTTTGTGAGTCCATCAAGGCCCTGGCACTGGTAGAAGAATGCTCAGCAAAATCACCACAGAGCAACTGGGCATCATTTGAAAGTAAGTCCCATCTCTGACATCCCTCCTCTGCCTAAGCAAGCTCTACACACTGCAGCAGCCAAATTGCACTGCAAAAGGGACTTTCCCAGAGCAAAACTTTTGCAAGTGAGCTAAGTTTTTGTGTGCAGGTGCAAAATGGCTGGAGGCAATCAGAGGGGTCAGACAGGCCCCAAGACAGGGAGGTTTTGCAAGGACATGGCATGAAAACTGCTGAAACTGCTCTTCTACAGACAGGAGGAAGAGAAGGGAGGCCCACCTCTGACAGGTGTGCAGAGGGCAAGGCTGGGTTAAAAATAAAGCAGTGCCACCAGGACATTTTGGCTCCACATGTCCTGCACCTCTGTCTGTGCCACCAGGTATCCCTTGCACTATCTGGATCTCCCTATAGCCCCTTTCTGGGGCAAGTCCTCTGCTGCCTATGAGCACTGCTGAGCTTCCACTGCTCCCAGGTCTCTGCCATCTAAACAGGCCACCTGTTTTCACAAAACTCAAGGTGAAGCATGGACAGAGACTCTCCAACTAATTAAAGTTAGAAAATGTATGTTTATTAATTACAATGCCAGGCACATGGGGAGTAACCTCCCAAAGACATGTGCAAAATTCACAGAGCTTCTGCTCTCTTTGTATCCACAAAAACCTTACATATTCATATAATTACCCAATATGCCTATACATATGCATTATCTAACCCTGCCTATGCCCACTGCATATTAAAATGAGTTGAAAGTCCTTTCATGCTTATGCAGTCCTTTCTTCAAAATGGGTCAGTGGGTTTTGAAATGGGTCAGTGGTCTTCTAAGATGAAGGCAGGAACGTCTTCCTCACATTAAATTTTTCACCTTTGTCTTCTTGGCAGACTCTCTGGTCCCTTGGCCATAGACCAAACTCCCCAACCTGGTTCTGGCTGGTTTTGGGGCCCAGGTGTAGTTACGGTTTCTTCATCTTTACAATACCCTATCCTCCCCATCCTGCTTCTACAAATACAACAAAGTCAAGCAAATGATACATTGTCTTAGCTCTAACTAGCTCCATCTGCTAATAATTAACCCTTCTACATTGCTTCTACTCTTCTTACTAAACTCTTATTACATATTGCTTCTATCCTCCTAGCTAAAGTCTTAATTCTTTGGTTCCTTTAAACCTTTGATTCAAAGGAATTTATTATTTTTATCTTGAGAGTGGTCAGAAGGCAGATGTGTTTCCCTGGGAAACAAGGCTAAGAACAGACCCGTAGTCTTCCATGTCTTTTGAGCAAAATAATTAATCTGGGAACTGCTGCGTTAGAGCACACCTTAATGTTGCTGAGGGAGGAGAAACCAGCTCCCAGTCACCTTCCACATTACTGTGGAAAGGTTAAAGACAACATTTAGTGAGATCTAAATCAATCAGGATCTGCGTTAGCATCAGTCCCTTTAGAAACATCTTGACACCCACTCTGCCAGCAAAGACCAGCAAAGCATTTGTGCTCCCTTACTAGCCCAGCAAACCCCAGTCACAGTAGTATTACACTGTAAGCCTTTCCAATCCTTTGACAGTTCTACATTAGACTGTTTTAAAAGGGCCAGATGACTCCTGTCTCCAAAAAGTATGATTTGGCTCTAAGTCTATAAATTCTGTGCTCAGTTCCTGGATAGATGAGATCTGCTGGTGTGACACATTTCCTTGTATTCCCCTCTCTTCCCATAATGAGAAGGAAACCTCCCTTTCCACATCATTTCCTATAACTGTTTTTCCTTGGTCTCAGAACAGATTGATCAGCTATAGGATCCAAGACCAGCTTTGTGTCCACCCTGCTCAGGCTTTCTAGAAATTACTTTGTTCCGGTGTGGATCACCCAGACTGTGGCATAACTGGAAACTTCAGGGTTTATTAATTTTCATTTTCAGTGATAAGTGATTTTTAAAGGAATAATTGTTTCCAGATGTCATGCATGTTTTGCTCTGAAGGAATACTGCAATCTCTGTTAAGGTTACAAAGCTGGAGAGATTGTTTTTCCCTATCCAAGTGGTTCTCTCAAGAGGATTTTGGAACATTGTGTCTCCCATATGGACCCTGAAACCCTTTCTTGGTTGTATGACACACTTCATAAATCTGAAATGTTGAATTTGCATCTGTGATACAATTTTTGGGTTGCTCTGTAGGGAGAACATTTTATTGGGGTCTTAGAGAAAGGCACAGTCAAAACCAGCCAACCCTAGAAGACTTAGATCTCCATTTTCACAGGAGCATCCTCACAGTACATGGAGATACTGATGATGCCAAGTCCTCTCTTGACTTCAGAGTGCAAAGGCTGGAAAAGATAGAAGAACCTGAAGAAGAGGCATAAGTAAAAAATAAAACTGCCACTATGGGCATTCTCAGTAGTGACTAGTTTTAAATGCATTTCTTTAGTCAGATGATTTCTGTGCTTCTACTCTTATAAGATGTGCACACATATACGTACAGAATTTATGTAGCACCAGTGAAGATTAGGTCAGAGCATAGAAGAAATACCATGTTATACCTTATGGGAATCGGTAGTTACATTATCCAGACTCTGAGAGGATGCTCCAAATTACTCCTTACTGCATCTATACTGCATCTGCTTTCAAGAGCCCTGCTCTGTCACACTAGGTAACAAGGGCTCTTGTATCTGTTAACCTAAATTTCCAGTTCCAGAAAACATTATTTCCATAAACATAATTGCTTGTTGAAAGGCAGGTGAGTTCTACACATCTCACACAACACCACCGTGAGCAAGATTCCACATGAGGCCCATGGAAAGAAGGATGGGAAGAGAGCACCTTCTCCAGGACACAAAAAAAGAACCTATTTTGGACACAGGTAGACCAGCTAAAACACTCATACCAACATGAAAATGACTGATGAAGACAGAAGTTGCATTTTGTTGTCTATAAAGTCCTAAAAGTTTGCTTATTTGCAAGGAAACCTTGTATGACACCCAACTACACTTGTAAATTCCTGAAAAATGCTGGGCAGGTGCAAGTGAAATGTGGCAGCTTTGGGGAAAAAAATCAGTAGTTAAGTTGGTAAGAGAAAGCTTTGATAAGACTTAAATGCACTATTTGAACCTTTCTGCAATGGAATGATTAATTTTCTATTTTTGAAAACATTCTTTCAATTCTGTGTAATGCAGAAAATGCATCATTTGATTAGCAAAATCTATTAATTTTTCTTTATGTCTTGTATCAAGAAAAATTTCAAAACTGCAAATGAAATACCCACAAAATTAAAAATGAAGATATCTCTCTGCCTTACAACTAAGAGTAGGTGGTGTTGAAAACTGTCCTAATAACACAGGACAAGACTGACAGGACTAAAAAAAGGGGCTAGGAAAAAAAAAACAGAGCTAGAAATAAACTGGCCTCTGCATCAGAGCATTCTATAATAGGCAGGAAAATATGTTCCTTTTTCTGCAGAAATAGATTATACAGAACACCATAATTTTGTGTACAACACCTACTTCAAAACAGCCCAAAAAGCTGTAATACCTAAAATAAGAAAATTACCAAACTTATGTCCATGTTCAGCAAAACTCCAAATTTCATTTCAATGCTATATCACATGAATAGTTAGTAAGTACATGCTAAAATATACTGTTAAAGGCAAAGAAACATGGGTCTAACTTCAAGGCTTGCCTGGGTAAGTCAGAAGTACATCCAAGAAAGTTTAATCTGTGTTTAAGAGATTCCTTAAATGGGGATAGTTAATTTTAGTTGAGGGCATTCAAAGCTGAAGCACCACAAAACTTGTGATACTGCTGGGAACAGGCTGTAGCATCCAAATCTGCACCCCTAAAAGCATTTTAAACAATAAACAACTTAAATATTACTGGAGTTTGAGAGATGATATGCTAAGCATTCAACCAATGGATTGTATCAAAGAATTATTGCAGATGGTGGTAGGGACACTTCTCAGCACAAGCTGTCCCTTCACATTTTCCTGTTTTCAGCTGTGTAGAACTTTTTAAAGAAATAGACTTTTTTTTCCTACTAAATGTCTGATGCAATTAGATAACTCTTTCAATCAAAGAAGACCTTGCCATCATTACCAAGACAAGCTTCTGCAATGTACTGTTTTGCCCATGTTAAAGTTGTCCACAATTTACCCAATTTGTTGAAAAGTCCTATTGCTTCCAAAGTATTAAAGCCTGGGAGTGGGATTTGGCATAGACCACCACAATCTAAGAATGCCCTTTTTGGCATCCCCACAAACACTGTCCCAAACCTGACAATGCCATGGTGAAAAGTGATCACAATTCATGCAGGGCCATGAGACCCTT
This sequence comes from Cyanistes caeruleus, assembly GCF_971803275.1. Taxonomy (NCBI): domain Eukaryota; kingdom Metazoa; phylum Chordata; class Aves; order Passeriformes; family Paridae; genus Cyanistes; species Cyanistes caeruleus. The sequence continues at coordinate 93,085,375 of NC_141702.1, forward strand.
GTCTCAAGGTTCAGGGATAAATCTTCTGACATTCAGATGCACCAGCATGATGCATAACACTTCTCTGTGTAAACTGACTTTACATTTATTAACTTTATCTGATTATTTAATTTAATCTGATTATTTTCATTTGATATTCCCAAGTGCTCATGTGCTTCAGGTTCTTTAAATTATGCTATGACACCTTATAAAGGTCATCGAACCACCCACAAAGCCTTTACACACAAGTATACGATAACAAATATATAAAAAATCACTGTGCCACCTAAATGTTCCTCTAAATACTTGCATTTTAATTGAAAGCAATATAAAATAAGTATAAGAAATAGACTGCAAAAGGAAAAGAAAAAAAAAAGAGGTTTTTTTTTTTTTCCTTAACAGCCAAAGGGCCCCACATTAAAACAGCCCATGGTGACCACAGCTCACATTTGTGTAACAGGCACTTGCTCTGCATTAGATTTGATTTCACAGGTCCCATAAGCACAAGCAGTGCCAGGAGAAACTATGCTGTGACTCAGTACCAGGGATACACACTGCTTTTGCACATTTTAAGTAATACTAAGTACTTTTTTTATTTGTAGCTGCACTAACAGGTGTTATTGCAGCATCTGGAGTATGTACTATATGAAGATCCAATTCAAATTCATGGTTAGGCTAATTTTAAGTCTCCACTTTAAAACAGAACTAAGCCTTGACAGTGCCCAATCCTGCAACATGGCTAATTTTAAGAGGCTAAAATACTATGAGATCTGATATTTTGCAAGATTTACCATCCACATGCCTTCCAGCTTGAGAAGCAATTCAGAACCACAGTTATGGGCATGAATCCAAGCTTCAAAGATACAACGTGGATTAATCTCTATTTTAATTCCCACTTCTCTTCTGGGTATTACAAAACACTTGTTTCTGGTTTTAAAGCTTCTGACTTTATCACTCTAAATTTGGAGATGATACCTCTTGGTTCATTAATTAAATAAATTAAATACTTAATGACCTTACCTGTCAATTAGCTTTCCTTGCTCTTCTGATTTACATGAAGAAGGCAGCATTGCCCTGCCTAGCCCACATGGATCAGCAGTGCTGACAGCTGGTGAAAAGCAGAGATCACTGTCCTTCAGGGGTGATGTCCCTCTAGGATCTCCTCTCCAGCTGCGACTTTTGGGTCCTCTTCTCTCTGTGCTAGAACATTTCAGAAACTCTCTAAACCTGCATCTGCCAAGGTGGAAGCAGTGATTTGAGCACTGGAAGACTGCCAGGTCAAACCCCTGATGTCATCAATATGCAGACACCTGTTAAAATGAACAATGATGAGTTCTGTATGCTGGCATTCCATGGTCCAGTTTGAGACTGATGAAGCATCTCTAAGTATCCTTTGATAGAGTATAATAGCAGCTTGTTTAGATTGAGTTAGTTTGCAATGGAGATGACACCTTTTTTTATAAGATGCAGGACACAATGGGAGTTGAAATCTCTAGCTTCTAAATTTTTCAGCAACACAGCAGATGAAGTTGTGGAGGACCAGAATAGTTCCAAGAATGTGTCAGTGATTCAGTGCACCATGCTCTGAGAGAACAGACCCCTGGGAAGGATGCATGCCAGTGGTCTGACAACATCTCCAGCCACATAGTAGTGATACGATGTTCATTTTTCTGAGGACCTGGCAGATGACATTTCCAGCCAGGCTCTTTGGATGCTCCTCTGGAGAGGGACGGCTTCTTCTAGAATAGAGGTTTCAGAGCCCAAAAAGGAGCCTTGCTTTAGCTTCCCTGACCTTTTCATCAGCCCTCTGAAAATGTGTCAGGGAAGGAAGCTTCTTTTCCTGACATCATTCATCTACCAAAACCAGTCTCCTGCAGCCTTGCCTGGCCCCAAGGCCAAGAAGCAGGAGCCTCATGGGCATCAACCTGCCCCTAAATCATCCCCTGAGCAAAATCCACTACTGTGAATGGTGATGAGAGCAACCAGGGCAGCAGTGGTAAGCAAATCTGAGACCCCTTAGAGGGCTTTGCCATCAGAAATGTGGAATAGTCTATTTCAGCTGAAAGCGACTTACAATGTTCATCTAATCCAGTTGCCTGAGCAAACAAGATGTCATATTTCTGATATTTTCTCACTTCTAAGTTTCAGAAATTGCAACTATATCTACTAAATCTGTAAATTTGCATATGTTGTTTATTAGATTATTTGCAATCTTTCTCATTGCTGAAGGGTTAAACATGGTGTCCTTATATCCTGATGATTATAAATAATCAAGGACAAAGCAGAACTCTTCACTAAAAGCTACTATAGTATTTTCCAGAACTGATTTCTAATCCTTTCCAGGACAGCTGCACAATTTAATATTTTAAAAAGTGCTGAATCATATTTCACAACTTGCCAGCTGACTTCCAGGACAGAGGGGTGCGTGGTCCTGGCATGGAGGGCACAGCCTCAGCACCAGCCTGTTTGGAGAACCTAGCTCTGCTTGGTGCCAGTGCCTCAAGCAGCAGGGGCTCAGGAAGGACCATTTCCCAGCCCATCCAAAAGGACACAGGGATTTATTGGTCTGGCTACAGGGAGGGAGGGAGTGCTGCAATAGGGACGCTTCTACACAAATTTGGAGAGGGAAAAGAAGTCACAGCTGAGAGGGAAGTGCTGATTGCCAAGGCCAAGGTGGCCACCTCAGCCCCTCTCCTTCATTACGGCTCTGCACCTTCCCCTCCTTGTAGGTCACAGTGAGAGGTGACAATGGGCACTAAGGGAATTAGCTGGCTGAGCTCAAACAAGCAAGTTGGTACACAGTAGGTCCAAAAAGCTGACTTGTAAAAAAAAAAACAACAAAAAACTAGAAAGGTCAAAATAGTGACCCCCCACATCAGAAATGCCTTCCCCTCTGATGGTACAGCCACTGACACATTTTTCCTTCTCTTGCTTTTTCATTTATCTTGTAAATCAATCCATCTACTCTCAAACCAAACATGCAAGTAAATATGAAGTGTTGCGTTCCGCAGCTTCAGGATCATGTCCAGGGAGGCTACAGTTACTGGTAACCAACATGGGACTCAATGAGATGGGCTTCAGCTTGGTTAAACTCAGGAAACCATTTATTCAACACAAGAACTCAGTTTAGATCCAGAGACAGAGAGCCCAGAACAGAGCCAGGGTGGAGTTTAAGGTCAGGGACTAGTAGGGTCACAGCAGGGAAGAAACCCCAGGGGCACAAAACCAATCAGAACACCCTGGACTGCCACCCTAGGAGGGTCTGGGGGTGAGGTAACTCACAGGGCACATCCCCTGAGGCAGAGGAATGGAATTTACTCTTCCCGGGATTTAAAGCCACACCTCTCACTTTAACAATACATATCTGAAACTAAATCTTTGCGTCCCTGGTCGGAGGCACCTCACAATGAAGATTATTAGGAAGCCTTTTTTTTTCCCCTAGAGCAAATTAAACAGCTGGAGGTTACATTTTTTATTATTCACAAGCCATTACCAGGCATAACATAAAGCAGTTGGCTGCACACGCAGCCGTGCAATGTTTCGCTGGGCTGATGCAGCAAAATCAAGGAACTTGTGTCTTGCACCCAGCTGCAAATGCCAGAGAGGCTCCTGAATGCCACTGAATTTGTGGCAACTGTCACACCAGAAGAGCTGATGGAAGTGCAGCGGAAGTACACAATTCGGTCACATTAAACATTGAGAAAATACCACAGGAGTTCCACATGCCAACTACAAGTGAGTGACACTGGAAAACAGCTCCTAGCTGACAAACGCCATCCCAGCATCAGTGCATAATTTCTACTAAAAGTTCACAGATGAAGTCTGTGGTTGCAGAAGTGTGAGCAATCATCCAAACAGAGGGAGTAGTAACATTTTCCCACAAGGCAGAGCAGAGAGACAGGCAAGCACCAAAGACAGGTTTATTCCTCCTGGAAAGCCACCACTACCTCTTGTTCTGGAGGGGCTGGGCACTGCATTCCTTCAGGAGGGTTTCCTTTAGGGCCAGAACAAGATGAAGCAGTGATGCTCACAGCAGAAGTTTCAGACTTGTGTAGGCATTTTTTCCATGTACAGCGATTAGATCTCCTAGCCCTACCACAGGAATAAAAGTGTTTGCAGTGTCTTTATCATTGCATCCACACACTACGAAGTATGTCCCTGGCCAGAGATGGACTGGTGAGAAATGCACAGCCCACTCTGCTTACAGAAAGCCTTTCACATCCTGTCAGCATCACTGAACTGTGTTTAGCTGAGTCTAGTCTTGTAAACCTGAAATCAAAGGTAGTTGTCAGTTGCAAGGTAGCTGTTGTCACAGATAACAGATGCTCCGTTGCACAGTATTTGGTGCTCACCATAAATTGCACTGAAAAGATTTCTATGCCCTTCCCACAAGGGTGATAATTATTTAAAACATTAATAAAAGGGCTCTGTACAGGACAATCCCTATACAGGCAATGCTGCATGGGGAGCAAACAGACTGTAACACATAAACCTCAACCCTGTGAGAAGCCTCAGTCTACATCTTTTTACTCCCATGTATCTTGAAGTTATTGAGTCCACTGATTACAAAAGAATGTTTGATTTTGCCTGTGATCAAACACATACCCGTGATGCAGCAGCAAGCAGTGTACCTCAGGGAAATGTCACACAGTTTTTAGGATGGTGAGTGGGCAGAACAGCTTTCTCAGCACATGAATTAACACCTCAATTCTTTGAAAGTTTCCATTTTTTCCAATTTCTTCACCAGGGTTTTTCAGTAGAAACACTAGTTGTCACGATCAGCAATCCGGTTGCAGTATCTCCTCTGCATGCATCCTCACAGAACATCCCCATGGTTCACTCCCAAACACAAGAGCAAGGCTATTCTTTACACTTTTAGGTCAGCCCTTTAGCACAGGCCAAGAGCAGCATCTCATCCCAAAGGCAGCTGTCAGAAGGGCATGCAGGAAGTAACCTCCTAAGGTATTCCTGCTGCTGCAGTGCCCATGACCAGGGTCTGAGAGCAAAGCCACACTCAGCACACATTAAGAACCAAACTGAGCACTTAGAGGAAACAACCAACCTCCAAAGTATTTTGAATTGTGAAACTTAGATTAAGTTCCATCCCAGAACAAAGACAGTAAAGTTATGACACCCTCATACATCAGATTTAGTATGTCTGTCATGGCACAAGATTACAACGTCACACTTTCACAGAATGGTTAAGATTGGAAAGAGACCACTGGAAGTCATCTAGTTCCCTGTCAAGCAAGTGTCCCCCAAAGCAGGTTATTGAAGAATGTGTCCAGATAGGTTTTGAATATCTCCAAAGAGAGAGATTCCACAACCTCTCTAGGCAATCTGTTCCAGTGCTTGGTCACCCACACAGTAGAGAAATTCTTACTCATGTTCAGATGGAACTTCTCATACATCAGTTTCTGCCCATTGCCTTTTGTCCTATTGTTGGGCAACACCCAAGCAGAGCATGGTTCCATCCTCTTGGCACTTTCCTTTCAGATACTGACAGACATGGATGAGGTTCTCTCTCTGTCATCTCCTCTCAAGGCTGAACAGACACAGCTCCCTCAGACTGTCCTCATACATGAGATGCTCCACTCCCTTAATCATCTTTATTACCCTCTTGTCCTGAGGAGCCCAGAACTGGACACAGCACTCTAGACACGGCCTCACCAGGGCTGTGAGGGGTCCCCTCCATGCTGGGGAAGGAGGCAGCGGACTGTGTGGGAGCCGGGCGGGCTCTGGCTGTTCCCTCTCGCGGCTGCCGGGCCTTCATCCCCGGGCACAGCCCGGGCCGTGTGGGAGGGCTTGAGGCCGGACCCTCCTCCCGACCCCCACTCCCAGTTACAACACATCGGGCTGTAATAGACGGCTGGGCTTCGGCAGCAGAGAGTGCCATGAAAGAAGAGAAGCAAACTGAAATGCTCCACACCCCCAAGATATGGGGTGGTCTACTGAGAGCAAGAGCTCATCAAAACAGGCCAAGCCTAACCTAGAGGAGACCTGGGACAGAGGAGCTTGCATGTCTGATACATAGCAAAGCAACCGAAAGCCTTAACCAAAAATAATTTAATTAGCTTCTATTTAGCATAACTTTCCCTCCCTTACTCTACATGCCATCCCCAAGACCCCAGCCTGCTTGGGGTTTGTAGAATAATTTTAGGGCTCCATGTTTCTGACCAGATCTCATCTACTGTGACATGTGACAGAACCCAGTGAGTGGAAGGCTCCAACCCACAGATATCCAAGAAAATCTAAGATTTCCTTACTGCTCATGCAGTTTTCTCAGACTGTTTGTCAAAAGTTATTGGTGGCTATTTTTTAAATGGAAAAAGTAGTAAGAAAATAGCTTTGCAGCATATTGGGCTAGCAGATTGTTCAGACACTGTACAGGGACAATAAAGCCTTTAGGATCCTTTAATTGACATATATAATGAATGTAGCTGTCAAACTTTTGTGCAGCGATTTTATTTTGTATTGGCAAGCTATTTCACTGGCTAGGGTTTGCATAAAAGGAACAATTCACATTGTTGTGGTGCTGCTATTTAAAGAGTCTAGAGGACAGTGGCATCAGTATAATATAATTATTAATATTCACATTTCTTTTGAAATACATAATTCTGTATGGAACCTATACTACATGCACATCTTCATGCAGGGGAGAAAGGCATTGTTCTGCAGTGAGAAGAGGGCCTGGAGCTGCTGGGAGTTGTTCATTCACTGATTCATTATGTAGCCTTTGAAAAGGCACTTAGTCACTCTGCAGTTTAATGTTTCTCTCTGTGGAGCAGAGAATAACGCCTCAACACAAACTGCAATCACGCTTATCAGTGAGAGTAGCAGAGGTCACAGAGCCAGCATGGGGTCAAGGGGCTGCTCTGAGCAGCCCTTGTGTGCACTAAGCCCAGGACAGCTGTGCTCTTCTGAAACAGCTTCTTTTTCCTACCAGAGCAGTGGCAGGGTCAGCTTGGGCTATTGAAGACAGCAGTTGCTGCTCACCAACTACCTTTCTTTGGTTATGAACAATTACTTGCCAAGAAATCACTAGCCTCAGAGAAAACAGGCAGAAAGCTACTGAGAGGGCAAAGCAAAACATAAAGGAGAGGAAGAAAAAAAAAAAATCTACATAAGCAAGGATGACCCTCCCAGTGTATTTGCTTTGGAGTCAAGCCCACAAGTGGGTTGTGTATCTGAAGATGGAAATACAAAGACATGTCCTGTTCCCTGGGGAAAGGTAAGCAACTTCTCAAATTATCTTTACGGGGTATTATTAGCCTCACTCTAATACTGATGTACCCCATGCCCAAAGATGCAGCCCACACACATTGTAACCATAAAAAGAGATACTCACAACTCTGCAGTTCGTAGAAGTGCTGGGCCCATGCTCTGGTACCCGTACATTTTAAAAAAAAAAAAAAAAAAAAAAAAAAAAGTCTATGTAGTAACTGAGGGCATGGAAAGGACATGGACAACAAGAACTTGGAAAGAGCGTGAAAATCCAGCTTGGGGTGCTGACGTCAATAGGCACACAATTTCAGAGTGTAACAGGTTTGTTCAATCATTCCTATATTCATTTTCAGTTCCAGAGATAGGAACTCCGTGTCTATCCCCAAATTAATAGTATTGTCTGAGACAAAGCCAACCTGGTATGGCTTGTCAGAGCTTTTCCCAGTCCATCTATGTAATAAAGCATCATATAAAACCAGGAAGCAGAACAGGAGTTTTATGTCCCTGTTACCTGGGTCCTAAAATACAGAGAAAGGAGACAGGGCACAGATCAAAGAATGAAGCCATGTCCCCATTCTCATCACAGCCCTGTAAGGCTTTAACACAAAAGATATAAATATATGGTGAAACATCTAGGGGAGACAGAGGGGCACAGAGGGGTTCTGCAGATGGACTTCAAAGGTGGAAAAAGAGTACCACCAAGCAAAAAAAGTTGACAATACAAATTACTTCAGGCCAAACTCCAATACATAACTATAGATTCCATATATAGATCCAGCCTTAAGCCCAGGAGCAATACAGGTGGGGAGAGAGGAGCCTGAGTGATTGAAACTGCATATTTAAGCAGTTCAGGGTAGCTGAAAATAGCACTGATGCCTCTGGATTTCTGTGTTCATTATTTAAGGTGAACATACAAAACTCAGAGTGCAGGAGCCCAAGGGTGTTCCTCACTGGCTTCCAGCAGACAGTTTCCTAAAAGCAGCACTCGTTGGTTTCCTTGGTTTGCTGACCAGCTGTGCCACCTCCTATCTCTGCTGCCATGGTGCTCAGCCTTCCCCAGTGTCAACAACATGGCATGTTACTCTACTTTGCCAAACTTTAGTACTGAGAATTTCATTCTGAACAGCTCAGCATCTGCTTTAGCCAAAATAGTTCAGCCATTTCCAGGAATACTATTAAAGGAAAAATATACTGCTTGGCACATGTTAAATAAATCCAGGCAACCTTTTATTTGAGGATCTCTAGCTTCAGAAGAGAAATTTTGAAATTTGTCAGAGAAGTGACCTTTGTGGTAGAAATGTGTCTATCCCTATTAAAACCTACCTAAACTTGGCCAGATTACAGAGCAAGGAAATACTACAGTTGAGGACGCAGTAAAGACCTTTTAGAATTGCAGTTACTTTCTGTTTCTGCTGTGGGCAAGAGGTCCCTTTCTCCTGCAGAGCTACAGTTTGCACTCACCCATTACCTTGGCCTTTTGCCTGTACAGTCCTCCTTGGCTGGATGATGAAATTACAGAGCCAAGGGTGAGTGGAGAAACCAGCATTCCATATATTCTCATATTTTTCTGATACTGGACAGCCTCATCTGCCACACAGCCCAGGTTTATTGTCAGCATCATGAGTGCTGAGCAGGTACAAGGACACTGCAGAAAACAAACTGAATAAATCAGGGCAATTACAATACATAGATGCACAGCTGGAAGAATTAATGTCTATCAGACAATGGCATTGCAGACTGTTGTGAGATGCCTCGGGGAGGCAAAGAGTTAGTTTCAGATAACCATTGTTAAAGAAGAGGCATGGCTGTAAGCCATGAGTGTGAATTTTGACCCCCTGTGTTGGAGGATGGGCAGTGCGAGCCCTGGATGAAGTTACCCCACCCCAAACCCCTTGTGAAGGGTGGCCCAGGAGTTCTGATTGGGTTTGAGTCCCTGGGGGTTTCTCCCTTGCTGTGTTTCTAGTGGTCCCTGACCCTGAATTCCACCCTAGTTCTGTTCCCCAAAACCCATCACCCTGCCTTTGTTCAGGGCTGTCTGTTCTGGATCTGAGTTGTTCCCATGCTGAATAATTGGTTTCATGAACAGACGCCTGTCTTGTTCCTGTTCCATGCTGGTCCCAGAACCCTGCGGCTTCCCTGGACATGATCCTGAGGTTGTGGACTGCAACAGCAGACATCCCCAAATAATGAAGACTTGAATGTGCTGTCTCAGTAAAACTCTCTGAATGAGGTTTGTGTGCAGTATAAGGAGAGTTTCTGAAAGAAATATAAATATAGGCCATCATTCTGAAAAACTTCACAACCCCAAGCTCTTACATTCAGGTGCCATCTCACTGACTTTGCTGCAAAATTAAGGCCATTCATGTTAAAAGCAAAGACAAGAACATCTGCTCAAACTGATGTGTTTTAACTGTATTAGTTAATTATCCAGACAATTCTTCTTATGTCATGGAAATGCAGTTTGGACACTGGCAGATAAATGCTCTTGCATTAAATAGGGAGAAATCAGTATTTGCTGTTGTGTCTTTGGCATGAATGGGAGTGACATGAGTAGGTGGGCTGCAGGCTCTCATTCATCTCGTACAAATAGGGATTAAGAGGATTTACAGGTTTACAGTGAAAGCACTCACCTGATTGATAGTTGCAACATTTCAGTAATTTTTCAGTCCTATCTTATGGAAAAAGGACAAAGCCAAACAACTTCCACTTAGACCATGCTATTCCTTCAAGGATATACAGCCCAGCACATCAAGGAAACAGTTTCAAGACAAGGAAAAAGATCTATGGAGGAATCACTCGAAGCAACCATTAATAAAAAAAAAGGTCCCACCTTTCCCACAAGGGTATCTTCCCAATCTTCAGCATTCTATGTAGTCCTTTTGTGTATCCACGTGTGGGATCTCAGGACTCATGTCCATATACCAAGAACTGGCATGTCATCATCATCCTAGAGAATGATTTCAGTTCATGAAGTGCTGCTAGGAGAAGGATTATAATTCTTCTCGCCAAAAGACTTGCTAGGCTACAAAGGAGAGTACAAGGAAAAGTTAAGTTCTTTGTTCAGGATACATACACTATCCCCTTTCCTCACCCATAAAGCAGGAGCAGCACAGAACTTATATAAATATACAGAAGTTCTATATCTATATATAGATTATATACTTCAGGATAGATAGACAGATAGACAGACAGATAGACAGATAGATAGACAGATAGATAGACAGATAGATAGACAGATAGATAGACAGATAGACAGATAGACAGATAGACAGATAGATAGATAGATAGATAGATAGATAGATAGATAGATCTCTGTATTATTATATACATGCTTCAGGCCTGGTTAAAGCATGGTGCAGAGCAGAGGGAATTTGTGGGGCTTTAGTTCCATGGGAGAAGGAAACCATACCTGCTACAGAAGGTAGAGTGTCCATGCAGACTGCAAAAGGCACTCAACAATTTTGGTTTGTCACTCAAGTGCTTTGCTAATGATTCACCCTGAACAACCAGGCAAGGAAGAAGTGAGCTTGTCCTCCTTAAGTCCTTCTTAATTGGCATTGGCTGCATTAAGAAGAAAAAGCTCAATGTGGAGCCAGTGCAAGGGGGAAACTTCCCGCCTGCAGTGCTGCAGGATGCTCTTCCCACGAGCAGGAGCCAGGATTATGCATCACAACAGCAGGTATGGCTGGAACAGGTATGGGCCAACCCAGCCACACATGGACCTTGTATTACATTTTTCATTAGTAGAACCCATAACCTTTACATAGTAGTTGCCTCCCAAATGAAGAAAATGCAACATAAAAAGCATTTGGGTGACTTCCTGATGGGTGACTGCAGAGCCACAGGCTCTTCTAAGCTCTTCCACACCCCCAGGTTTGGAGTGCCTGCAAAATCCTTTTTTTCCTCTTATGTCTCTGAATGGTTCAGGCAGCATGGCTAGCCATTTTGAGGGGATTTCAACAAAATTACACGCTTGATGATTACATGTTTTTGCCTACGAGACAACTTTGATACGCTTTGTGAAACACATGCTTTCATGGAAATCTGAGAAGGAAAACCACATAACCAAGAACAGTAAAATATTGTTCTGTTTGGAACAGACAACTTTAACAAGACTGTTTTAATGGGAAGATTTGGTAGATATTTTTAAATGTTGGCAGCTGTTTTTGCTAAACAAAATTTTATTAAATCATTCATTGCATAGATTGCTAATTGCAAAAACCCATTATTTGAGACCCAACAAATACCATTCTAATGTTAAGAGAAATCCCTTGACTTCCATGTGCAGGTTTGGAGACTGTGATACAAGGTCAAGCCATTTGTGTGTGTAAAGACTCCCTAATACTTAATTTTTCCAGGTGCCACTTGGTGCCACTTGGCTATTTGAAGGACAACTTGAGTTATTCAATGCTTCAACAAAGGACTGCACAGAATGACCATGTTCTTCTTCCCTTCTAAGAGTTACATAAGCAGATTATGATAGATTGGCATTTAAGAAAACAAAGAGAAACACCTAAGGAAGTTAAAACTGCTGGAGGTGAATGGGAGTTTTTCTCCCAGACAACAGCTGGCCATTTCTAAGAATTGACAGCAGTTTTGACCATTGAAAAGTGAGATCAACCTCTGAACACCACTTTAAGACCTAAGCCTGGGAATTTCTTTGTCTCTTTGTTTTCTGGCTGTGAAAGGTAACTGAGCTCCAGCTGGCTTCCCGTCCCCTGCCCAGGCCATGTGGCCCGGGCCAGGTCTGGGCTGGGCCTGCTGCAGCTCCCGGCCGGGAGATGGGGCCTGCGGGGCTTGCCCCAGGCCCTGGCCGGGCCAGGCCGGTCCCTGGCTCGGCTGCAGTTTTTGCTGTGACTGAATTCACCAGAGACTGACGAGTAAAGAAAGAAAAAAGCTCTTGACCTGCGGCGGGCTGAGACAGTGACCACACTCTCCAGAGCAGCCATGAAGAATCTTCCATTGAAGACAGCTCCAGCCGCTGCTCTGGCAGAGATCACAGAACCATCTACAAAGCCTGGGCAAGATTTTAACTCTTTGATTACCCAGATGAGACTTACAGATTACTCCTTTTTTTCCAGAGAGGGAAAGAGAGAGTAATCAACAGGTAAAGAGACTTTATAAACTATCAGAGACAGTAAAGAAAAGAATTAAGCTTAAAAAGAGGTAGAAAATAAGGAGATTTTTTAATTAAGCTGAAATATTTTTCTGTTAAAGCTATGGAGATGGACAATAGTGTTCTGAAAAAACTCCTGTAATTCATGATAGAGTATATTGGGAGGAATAGAGTAGTTCAAAGTGTGAATTTTGAGCAAAAAGTAAAGTAGTTGTGATACAGTGAGGTGCTGGAACAGAGGGGAAGAAGTAATAGTCGAAGATTTGGGGCTGCTTGAAGCAAAGAGAAAACTTCTGTTTCCAGTAGAGCTCACAGAGACAGATGAAGAGAACTTTTGCCTTTGAATAACTCATCCTTAAAAATGACATCTCTAGACTCATTGACCCATATACACCTCAGAGTGATGTGAAATGGGAGGAGACACCCGATGACAGATTTTTCTGGGCAGCTGGCATCAGAAAAGTAGAAAGCTATAACAGAAATAGTTTTCTTGGAAGAAACTCCATAGATTAGCAGAAGAAGAATTCTGTTTCTCTACAAAGACTGATGAAAAGACTCTAGCAAGAATTGGGACTGTTTTAGGCACCAAAGTTTTTTGTCTCTATGTTGTCATGTGAACAAGAGAATGGTTGTGTAGTGAGAGAAAAAGGGGTTTTCTGGAAGTTTTATTCTGGTTTTGTTACTCTTGTAGTTTATTAATAAACTTTCTTTATTCCTTTTAAGTTTTAAGCCTGTTTTTCTCTTGCTCTAATCCGTATCTTACAGCAAGAAATAAGTAAGTTTTCTAGTAATTTTTTTAGTTACTGCTTTAAAACCACAACACAGATAAATGTTTCTGTGTTCAATAACTAAAATTAAGATTCCCTCTGCCTGTAGCCTCCTTCAAGAATATCACTGTTCTGCTTGAGAAATCACATCCTGTTCTGCATCCTATGTGGATTCATTTTGTCAATCGAGAGACATCAAGCTCAGCAACCTTCCAGGACTGCTGATAATCTCTTAAGAGTCCACAGTAAACATTTCTTTATGGACTGGATCAGATTTGTTGAACTATACAATTTCACACCACCCAGGAAAGTGTATGGGACTGGCTTTGTAACTAATGCAGATGCAGGAGTCAACTTATGGGCCAGCTATAATTTTTTCTAGAGAATGCCGAATGTATCTTTTTCCCACTCAGAGCTATTGTTCCATGTTTTCCCAGGACCTCGGGGTGTGTCCAGGAGTGACTGGAACCCCTATACAATAAATCTACTCAGGCTTACTAGGAAACTGGAAATCCAAGGTACATATATGCTATAGTCCATGTAACCTGCTACTACTAAGGGTATTCTAAAGTTTTTGGTAAGTCTTACTCCAGATATTGCTCATGGCTGCACAGTGGATTTACCCAAGTCTGATCCTGCTGGAAAACCATCCCACTCAGTTGGTACAATACACACATAACAATCAAAGACCTCCCAAAGCATCAGATAACCCACACAGCACCTCAGCCATGTTCCCATCTTAGGCAAGGGAGATTAGACATTTCTTGGACAAAGTCCTGTATTTGTAAGTTCAAATACATACTACAGGCAGTAGTAGCACTACAGACTGCATTTGCAGACCCAGCTCCTTGAGACACCTTCAAACAGCTCTCTCCCCATCTCCTGCATGCCTCAGTACATAAAGAAATCAGACCCAAGTGCCTGATTTCTCAGTATGGCCAGTTGATATGCAAAGAGCCAGTGCTTTGCCACCAAGCACCTCTCAGAGCAGACCATGAGCAGCTGACCTCCAGAAAAGCTGACACAGACAGATCCCCTGCATCTCACCACACTTCACTTAGAGGATGTCTCATGGCTGCTTTGACTTGAAGGCAACCTTCACCCCACCTGATGAGACCAGCAGTAGGCTGAGGACCAGGCTCACGGCCAAAGCCTGTGCAAACATCTGCTAGGAATGAGTCAAACGGCCTTTTGCTATGGAAAAGAAGTCTGATTTTGAAATCTGCCCTAGAGATCAGTAGCAGAGGTTGCCTTCTATGCACAGGCTGAGGCATCGCATCACGAGCAGTCTCAGCTGAACATGCCTATTTATGGTAGCAAGCTAAAGGTGCTATGAGTCAGGTGCCTGAACAGGAATCTCTAATTATACCTTCCAGCTACATGTAATATGTAAATATGCTATGTGGGCAGGAATGTATTTAATAGGAAGGCATTTATTTCAATTATTTTAAAGGTATTTTAAAAATATTTAAGTATATGAACTTAATTTGCAGCATGGCAAAAACTGTTGTGAAGAGAGCTGGAAGTGAGTAAACTCCTTACCCGCCTCTCTCCTACAGTCCACTCAGCAAGATGACATGAATGTCACTTTTCTGCCTCAGTTTCTTTATTTTTTACAGCCACACCAGACAACACTGAGCTATTTAATAAACTGATCTGAGTTTTTCAGATGGAAAGGAATTCATAAAGCCTTGTATGATTTATAACAATGTAATACAAGAGCATTTAAACTTCTGACAAAGTGGACAAATTCCTGGATTTCTCGGTTGATGTTTATAGCAAATTAATCTACTAGGAAAAATGCTGAAGTGACAGCAAAAAGAAGCAGAGAAAAGAAGCACAAGGCAGTGAGCAGCAACAGTGGGAAGGCTCCCCACGCTAGCATGTGCCCTCAGGAGAAGGTCCAGGACGACACACACGCTCTTGTCTGCTATGCTCTGGGATGAGACCACCATATATGCCCATCCCTGGCCAGGCCACTGCTCCTTGGGGACAGCCTGCTCCTCTGCTCCCAGCTCTGACCTGGGAGCCTTCAATGTAGTATATGCCTATGCAAACTGCAGGAAAACCATCTAAAATGGCCACAACATAGCTGTGTTGTCTGGCCACAACAACATGTCTGACCAGAAGAGGACTTCCCAATAATGTAGCAGAAGATACTCAGAAGTATTGCAGAATCATCTCTGTAAGAGCAGTTTGAACCCAAGGGATGGACAGTGACTCATGGTGTCCATTGCACAGCTGGAGCATATACAATTACAGTTATTAAAGTCAGCCAGCTATAAAAACCTGCTGCTTCAAAGTGGGATCTGAGAAACCACAATTATTTCCCATTCAAACTGTAGAAGAAAAATGTGGTATTTTTTGGTACCAGCATGCAATAGTGTTTGCAACAGCTGTACATGTTCAACTGAAAGGGAAATTATGGGTTTTGACAAATTTAGGTTCCAATATTAAAAGTCTGTACTATAAAATTCATCAGCCATGAATCATATGTTTGTTGTAGATGTGACTTTAAGACCTTCACTGTCAGGGCAGGATTTAGACCTGTGATGTGAAGCTGTGATGTCATCTACCTCCTCCTTTCTAATTTAAAGGGGGAACAAAACTTACTGATAGCATTACAATTTCCTGAAGAATAAAATTAATGTACAAAAGTTGGGAAGCAGCAAAAAAACAACTGCTGAAGTAAATTTCTAAATCAAGCCAAGAAAACCTTTGACAGCAACCATGGCTCAAGGCTCCTACGACACTGAGAGCAGTGAAGCAAAGTCTTGTGCTTGACTTTTTTCCTGACACGAATCTGGGAACTCCTTGGATGGGGCTGGCATGAAACCTTTGTGGCAGAATGATCACTCAGAGGCTTACAGCAGACACACTACAGAGAAGAAAACTGTCCCACACCTACTCCATGGATCAGATGGAACTATCATTTCAGAGGAGGTATCAAGGGAGAGGATTAAGAGCAAGGAACAATTGCATCTGATGTCCTTGGGCCAGCTAAGCTGCACTGCTTCTTGTCTAGTGGTAACTGCCCCAACATTTTGGGGTTTAGCATTTTTAAATAGTTAAACTGAGGTGTGGCAAGGAGGAATAGCCTTAAATAACAGTTGTGTGTATATGATGCTTTCCAGTATTCTCTGATAGTGAAATGATCTCTTTGGAGGGCTTACTGCTTCTTCTACCAGCCCAAAAATTTGGCTAGGTACAAGCTGGGCCTTTTTCCCCTATCATATTTGTCCAGATTATACCCTGCTAGAACCACACAGCCAACAAGCAAAGAAAACTTGGAGCTTTTTGTTACAAGGCACCAAGGGGAGGCAAGTTCCCCAGAGCATCATGGTAACAGACTTTGCTGGAGCAATAAAGTCTGCACGCATTCAGCAGTCGCCAGTGCCTGTTAAAGTTTCTCAAAGAAGCTTGGGTGTTTGTGGATTTGAGTTATCTCTGAATTCAGTAAACAGAAGAAAGCTGTTGACAGCATTTATCTCATGTAGCCACCATAAGAGGGCCAATGGAAATCCTACACCAGCACAACACCTCTGCTTACCTCCCCACTTAACAGAATATTTTCTCTTCTACTTCAAAGCATTCAGCCAATCTCTAAGAGTATCTTTTAATTTCATCTGTCAGATTCTGCTCCTTAAGGTATCAAGCCTAGAGACAAATAATTTTTATGTGATAAATTCCGTATTTTCAGGCCTCTCTAGCTTCAGGAGAGACTTTAAAACTCTGCAAATAATGCAGATTATTTAAATTTTTATTTTCTAAAAAAACCTCTCAAATTAGAAAAACACACTATTGAGGATTTTTGTACTCAGAAGTAACAAATGATAGATTAGTCTGACTTCCTTCATTATCACAAGCAAAATATAATGTAAATATGATGCATATTCTGACCATTATCTCTAGCTCTGATAACAGAAAAATTCTTTGATTAATAGACTTCTCTTTATGTTCTATAGCTCAGAACTTTACAGTACTCTCACTAGTTTTAATGTATCTCTTGACACATGATAGACCTTTCAGCTGTTGCCATTAAGGGACATTACTGTTTCATATAATAAATTGGTATAAATAAGAGAGTCCATCCCAAAATGAGTAGTCCCGTTATGAATGGGAATGTGGGTATGTCCCAATTTGCAGTGTAAAACGTTAATGCCATAATGTATACTAATTTGAAACATTAAAAGAACTGTTTCTACAGGTTTTGTCCTATGTATCCATCTAACAGTTTCAGGCTAAGTAAATTCTACATAAATCTTAACAAAACAGAATTTAAAACAAACAAATTAAAAAAAAAATACACAAAACAAACACAAAAACATCCAGGAATGCCAATGACCATGCATCATCATCAGAACAACAGGTCTGGTCTATTTAAATCTCAACAATCGCAATAGGAAAGAAAAGACAGTGAATTACTTACAGTTCGTCTCCATGCCATCTTCAAACAAACAAAAAATCCAAGTTAGTTTTTAAATATGTCTACATTTTTATTTACAATTATACACACAAGGCACACAGACACACAGGACTTTGTTCAACTGACAACACGTGTAAGTGAATCATCACACTCCTTGTTCACACAGCCCATCTTAATCATATCTGAGAAGCTGAAGAGCCTTTCTGTTGCACAAGCAATTGCTGGGATTGTGATCAAAACTCTTTGGGGTGTGTCCTGATACACCAAATATTGGGATATTTGTACAATGGACAGTTACCTGTGATGTCCCTGCAGCTGGTTTCCCTTGCTGGAAGTCAGCACGCTGAACCTTTGGCCATCTTGATATGTCCACAACATGAATTGAGTGTAAGGCTTTTGCCGTGGCCATGTAGGACTGCTTTTGGCACACATGCTCCAGGATGACCACATGTCTCATCCTAAAAGAGTTTGTCTGTAAATATATATATGGGAAACCTGGGAGCAACAGGTAACACTGAAACACTCTCCCAGACTGGTTGCTGAGGACAAAGAGTGAGCTGAGTCAGCCCACGCACAACATGGTAATATGACAGAGAGTGAGCACACAGGCAGTGAAACAGGCCACCAAACAGCACTGAATCCCAAGCCAGATGCAGTAAGCAAGGAATAAAGGAGACTCAAACTTTCTTTCCACAAATACACAACAAGAAATCTCTTATTTGGAGTAATGACCTAATGCCAACATGGAACAAAGCACAGCTGTGTTCCTGGAAGGCCATGGCCTTTACAGAGAGAGGGTCCACTGGAGCAGCTGTTGCTTCACAGTCATACTGTGGGACATTTTGAGGAAAGAGGTGAGCCTGTACTATCTGTGGCCACCTTCCCCATGTTGCAGCTTCCATGCAAACAACATTTAAACACACAGTTCAAAAGCTGCAGTGGGGAGCTGGGGCTGGGGGGGTGCATTCCACACGGTATTCCATGAATCCTTCCCAGCCCCCCACCACACAGGCAGTGTTGCCTAACTCAGTCCACTGTTTCTGAGTCTACCGGCTCAAAGCCCCTCACAATTTTCCCTTAACTGCCCATTTTTTTTGTAAACTCATACTAATTTCTCATCTCACACAACAGCATTTAATCAGGGCAGAATAAAACAATTGAATCAAGACAAAACACATAAATTATTAAAACCTGCAGCTTCAAATTCTGTATTTGTAGATCTACAACTTCACTTACAGAAAATCACAGGTGATGTGCTGATCCAGGTCTGGATCTTATACAGGAGGAATCCCAGCCTGTCATTTTTAACCCGGATTCCAAAACCTGTTGACCTAAACAGTAGCTGCGATGCAATGATCCTGAAGGGTCACTTCCAACTCAGCACTTCATACTCAATCATATTCCACGATTCTATAACCCACCACACACATGACAAGTACACCTTCTACCTTTCACCTAATGTCTACACTGACCAACAACTGCACAGTAAGTTCTAGGTGGGGACATGACAGGGATACATGTGCACAAGTTAATTAAGATGTAAAATGAAAATATAGCTTTGGAAGGTCATTCTATACATAAACACATTGTAAGAAAGTTTTAAACTTCTTTTGCATATTTACTTATTAGCTCAAAAACCTTTATGTGAAGGCATTTGCCTAAAGTTTTTTAGTCTTTTCCTCATCCATGCAAAGAGATTGGCTTGGCACAAAGAAACATCCTCCCAAAATACAATTTCAGTAAGCTTAAAATTTTTCAGATAGTTAACCATAGAAAGCATATATCGGTTAAAACACATATGCACGATACACAAGGTCACAACATCATTTTTACAGGAGCAACATCCATTTCCACAGACTCTCCATTTGGTAAACAACCCTGCTATCCCTGGAATCTGAATAAATGATAAGGTGCAGAATTTTGCAGTCCCTAGGGGAGAGGGAAGCAGGGTACTGTTCTGCTGAAAGCTTACCATTCCTGGAAGCCCTTACATCAGCACGCTCCTTGGTAAAGATGCAACCACACTTCCAGGTAGCTGCTTCCATCACCCAGTTCACCAGAGTAGTCCAAGCTTTGCTGAGTGGCATTCTGACCACCTTTAATATTGTCATCCACTCACTTTCATTACAGGTGGTGTCACAAACAGCTCTTCGGTTCCACAACCTTTAGATAAAAGAACTGAACCTGGACTTATATGTGGAAAAACATTCCTAGTTTTTTTTTTGGGAAAAACTGTAATGAGCACAAACAAAACTCAGTAAAACAGTAAAGCAAGTGCAGAAGGCAATTTTGTCAAGAGAAAAACAGTGCAGGGAGGGCCAGTTAGAAGGGTTTGCATTTCTCACCCTTGTCATCAATTTGACAGCCAGCAGAATGGTTGCTATGGGCTCAGCCATCTGATCTTCGTATATGTCGAATCCAGTTTAAATATTCGCTAAGGAAAGAGGTTTTAAAATAACATATTGAGATGAAAATTAAATGAGAATGAAAGGAAATGTTTCTAAATCCATAGGGTTTCTAACCATTGCAGGATGGAGGAGAAAAACAGTGTTTGAGCAGCAAAGACGGCTACAAACAAACTTTTCACTAAGAAGCTCAGATGTCAGTGTGCCAGAAGGGAAGAACATGTCCCTACAGAGAAGTGATGACTAAACTTGAAGGAGAGAATCTAATTACTTGGCTTAAGCATTCATTGCTGCTGTTAATTAGGGTATCTCCCGACAGAAGAGCAAAGTCATGATTTAACATTGAGGACCATATGACTAAGGGCAATGAATAGAGCTTTGAGTGGAGTTGCTGATTTAAAAGTCTGTGAGAAAGTCTGAAGCATAGTGTTGATCAGTGCCTACTTGATTGTTACTGATTAGTTAATTGCTTAGTTATTTTTGGCAAAACTTGCTGTACCACAAATTATTAGCTATTACTGAGTCAAGCTAAAATGGCCATAGTAAGACTAGACAGTGTCTTGAGAAAACAAGAGGAACACTTTGAAACACTCTGGGGGGGGCAATTATACTGCAGAAATTCTCCTTACACAAAACTGAAGGCAGTTCACTGCTCAGAGTGCAAATTGTTCATGATACAGGTGCAGACATTATCTTTGTAGTCCAGGAAAAGGCAGCCTGAGGAGAGCCCTGTTCCATTAACCAAGGCATATGGGCACAATCTCTTACCTTGCACATAACAAAGATACCAGAAATGGCCCTGTTTGGATGGAGGGATTTGGTCTGTAAGCTTACTCAGGCATGAGCCAAGTCAGAGTCTCTCCTGTCAACCCAAGACTTCTGGCTAAAGGAGGGTAGTAAAAGCTCTCTAACCACAGGACATGGAAAGCAAGTTTGGCCACTAGATCCATCCTCTGCCTGGTCTGAAATGGGGATCAACTCTTTCACCTAAACTCCTCTCTTTCCAGATACAATAGGAACCCCCAAGGAAGCAAAGGAAGATTGAGCCACATTCATAGCTTCAGACCATCTTAGGCTGCTTCACGAGGTAGTACTGGTCCTGGGAGGAGAATAGAACCTTTGTGAAAAAGTTAAAACTGCCAAAAAGCAGGACCCAGGGCAAGCTCTGGAGGGCACCAGTGCCTGTGAAGCAGCAAGTGATGACGTGCTGGAAAGTGACTTCCAAGGCATTCACCAAGAGCTGCAGCCAAGTAGTGCTTCAGGACAGTGCTCAACCTCTCTGGGCAACTGTATCTCTGGAGCTGGTGCCAGTCTTAAATTCCAGCCAGAGATACCAGACACCTGAGAATTTAAGGAGGTCTTAAAGTGACACAGATACCAGACTTGGAAACTTCTTTCGAAGTTTGCGCTGGAACTATTTATAAGCACTTTTCCCGTTCTTTTCTTTTACCCTCCAATATATCAAAACAAACAAACAAGCAAACAAAAATCTAGTTGAGGTGACCCAGCGTATAGATTAAGACTCCTTGAAGTATGGAGTCAAGATGAAGCTAAAATAATTTAAAAAAAAATAAAGCTGAAGATGTTGCTGTTTCTTGCAAACACTTGAGTTAAAACCCTCCTCACAGAATGTTTCCTGCTGGCTTTTTCCTGAACAGCATAAAGACTGGCAGCACTCACCAGACTGATGGTCAGCATTGGCTCCACCACATCTGACACAGTTTAAGCCACAGCCTTCATGCAAAGCCACGCCCATAAAGTCAGGAAAGCAAACCTGCAGTTTAAAAGAAAAGCTGGATAGCTCAGGTTCAAATGGACATTTAGAAGAACAAGGATGAAAGCATATTCCAACCATAAGTACACAACATGTGTGCCAGCCTGGGGGTGGAGTGAAGGAGAGCATTGTCATGAGGCCTGCTAAGGCAGAAAAGTTTTTGGCTGAAGTACCAAGGTGTCCACATGCCCATAGTATGAATGGTTATACAAGCAACTACTTGAAGGGAAAGTCTGTATTTTTTCCTCTTGGCACATGATGAAACTGAAGAAAAATGGTATATAAATAAAACAAGGCACTTCTGTAGTACAGAATTATAACAATCTCAGCAATTCCTCAGCTCATTCCAAGAAATTTTCCTTGCACACTGCTTGTAGGTTTATCAGCCTCATCAGACTGGACACAAAAAATAAAATTACAAAAGCGAGGAGGCGAAAGCCAGTGTCTCCACACTGGAGCTTCTAAGGAGCAAATGCCACTTTATGTTGGAAAACCCAAACTATGGCTTAACAAAGGCTGGGTTAGGCCATAAAGGGCATATGGGACACAGTCCACACCATTGCACACCTGCATATCATGTAGGTCACGTCAGTCATCCCTGAGCAAAAACATTGAAGTGCAAATACACACACCTACCTCAGTCTACTGCTTGCTGAAGGAAGAGTGTAACATACATGATGCTCCTCACTAGACCACAAAGCGTTCCACATATTAATCAAGTATCATTGTTCTTCTTCCACGAAAGTGAAACCTGAGCAGCAATACATCCCACTTACTCCATGTCCAGCCAGTCTGATTCCAAGCAGTTCTTTGTGGCCATGTGAAGTCTCTGTCCCACTCTTGAAATCAAGATAAATTTATGTATTCCTACTAAAGTAAAGATGAGAGCTACAACTAATGCTATTCTGAGGATTAGAAACCCTGTAAATAGCAATTGGTAGCTTTTTAGGAGAAGCTGTGAAAACCCCTACTGAAGGTTTATAACCTTTACTTCCCAGATGCCCCACAACACCTGATGGGATAGTGAACTGAAAACAGTCTCACAAGTAGGTCATGCCAACATTATTTCGTCCACACCCAAGCTATCAGATGTTGGGAAGCTCAGATGTGAAACCACACTAATGTTCCTCACACCACCGGCTGCTTCAGAGGTGAAGTGACAACAAAAAACTTTCTTATGGATTCATTTGTCCAGGTCCTGTGTTCGGTGGCATCAATGTCACTTTCAGCAATCTACTGTGCTTAGAGCACTTGCATTCAATTTAGGTAACCAAATAAATGCTTACTGGACACATAGAAGCCCAAGAAAAACCCTACAGGAACACATTCCCCTCTGCAAAACTTGTGCTGGTATAATAGACATGTTCTTTTCAAGGCCCCTCCTACATTTATTCTATATAATGGCATGTTCTCTTCTAGATACATGCCAAATCACAACAAAATAGCTTTCTAAGATACTCCTAAAATTCCCTTCCCTTGGAAAGTGATGCAGAAGATAGTGATTTTAGGAACTTTAGCTTCAGAACACCTGGTGTTTTGAAACCCTTATGAAATATCACTGTGCCTGTATTTTCCTTAGCTAAATACATAAAATACTTAATATAATATTAGGATATCTGCCGTAAGTTTTACAGAATTAGAGCTTAATATTTCAAACCCACCACTTCAACAGGCTAATCAATTTCCATAACTTTCATTTCTTAATTAATTATGGATTTATTTCAGGCGAGTTTAAGACATGTAGCCTTCTCCATGCACCAATGAAGCTAAATCTACAAGGGCAATCTCTATATAAAACAGCCAAAAACACATGGTTTGTTTTCAGGGTTTCAGTTTTCTATTAGTTTACCAGTGATGAGATATAAATACTCCAATGGAGCCTAGACTAAATGTATTTTTAGGAGCAGTGGTCTAGAAAATACATAATTAACAAATTTAGAAGCCCAAAATAGCTCCACAGTGCAGCCCACTTCTTCAGCTTGTGACATGGCTGTTGCTGTGCTCTGCTATAACTGCTCACCAGCAGCATTTTGCTCAGTTTTCATAATTAGCTATAGGGCTTGCACTAATTTGCTTTCAAAGCAGTTCCCATCAGGCACAGAGGAGATACACTCTCAGTTTACAGGATGACATCAACATCTGTTCCTTAGTTTGTGCTCATGGGGGCTGTGCTCTAGAAGACATGTTTGTCACAAAACCATGTCCATAGTCCACAGCTGGAGAGAAGAACACTTTTAAGTGATTTAAGTGAAAACTCACTAAACTAATCGATGCATTTCAAAGAGTGATAAAACTACTGAAGACAAAAACTATCAGTCTGAGGATCTCTTTGCTCAAGTATTTTAGACGAAACAGAAAAGGACTCTGGGTTACTGATTAACTACTTATCTTTCTTGACATGTGCAACTAAATATTTGTAAAACTATGCATTTATAGTATGGACTTAAAATAAACTCATTAAACCCACAACTTTTTGCTCCCAAACAAATATAAAAAGAAAACAATATGGCAGTTTATACCCCGTTTATTAAGACAGAGCCATCTATTACTTAATACACTGGTTGGATAGCCATAAATCACATGAATTTTCTTACTCCATTAAGATGCAAGACAGTTTGGCAACCATATAATGAAGACAAATTAGGCAGGGTGGAGAAACATTTAAGCTGCAGTGCCTTAAAAAACATCTAAGCTGGGGCAACCTAAACCAGCAGTTACACAAGGTGCTGGCATTAGATGACACTTGGCATGGTGTGCTTGCCAGCCAACTCCTCGAGTGCCCAGCAGGCCTGCCAGGCTCCTTCAACTGGAATGTCAGAAAAGGTCCAGGGACCGTCTGGATGCCGCTTTTTTGGACATCTATCAAATAGCGCACCACCAAAGCTACAGTTTCTGTGTAGGGATCGCATAGTTCTTTGTAAAGAATGAAGGCTTCTGGTAAGAGAGTTTATAGTGCAATCTGAATTAATTTGTGCCTACAGTGTCATTATTCATTTTCCCAAAACAGTTTAAATATAATTGTGTAGGAATTTGATATCTCTGTAAAGAAATTACAAAGTAGTGCTTATACAGTTGGTAACTACATAGATTCAATTTTAATAAATATATCTCTTCAAGCTTTTGCAAAACTACAACAAAAGCAAGAAGTGACAAAGCAACCAAGTGCTTCTGCATCTTCCAAACACTATTAAAATTCTCAGGGCTCTAAGGAGTTCAGATACCCTATCACAAAGGAAGCACACGCCCCATGTTCAGTTTAACATCTGCCCAGGGAAGAGTAAAACCTATTTCTGATTCCTCTCTGCAAACGTGCCACCAAGTTACAGCTCCTGCTGAGAAGGCAGAGAGGTTGTTTTACTCCAGACAAGCAAGTTCAGATAAGTTTCTGCTTGTCAGCGTAGCTGTGTGCTTAACATGGAAATTTGTAACACCGCCTGTTATCACACAGTCATACACTTCTTTTCCTAGACAAAAAGGGGTCAAGCACCAGGAGCTTCAGCTCATAAATTCATTGGCCCTAGGGAACCTTGCTGGTAACAGCTGTGGCCTTAATGCAAATTTACAAAGTGAACACTTACTCAGCTCAAAAAGCATACACACAATAGTTACCCTGATAACAACAAATACAGTATCAGGTTAACATCCTGTTGGTAGACAATTTTTTTTAATGGAATATTTTATAAAATCATAAACGGCAATGCTTCATTGAAATAACAGATTTAATTTGCTTCTTGAAACAACTATTCTTAAATCAGTCTGGCAACATGTGAGTAAATTAAGTAAAAGCACCAGATTTCTTTTCAGTTTTTAAATGATTGTAAGGTTTAAGTCATCAAGAGATTGTTGGGATTTTGTTTTTTCTTTTTTAAAGAGTCATGATTTAAGACAGTGACAGGGAAAGATTTCTAAAAAGTATCTTTAGGAGATTCTCATCTCATTGCTAAACATTCATTCTATGTATCTTGACATAAAAACATCAAACCTTTTTCTTTTCAAAGCCCTCATCAGGAGGATTTTCAGTTAAAAAAATACTTAAAATTCAGACATTTACAGTCAACTACATTCAGGAGATACAACTCATGGTCAAGCTAAATGATTCTCTGTACATCAATACTGCAAAAAGGGAGAGCAATTAGCAGTGTTACACCACACTCCATAGGAATTAATAATTTAAAAGCAACTGATTTGATTTCTATTTAAAAATAACAGGTAGGAAAAATCTCCTTTGGTCACAGTCCAGAGACAACTGTTTACGTAAGTGTGACAACAGCAGGAAAAAACATACCAATCAACTGGACATAATATGTAAGTGCAGGTGAAGATCCAAATAAAATAGTCCTTCTAATTGCAAACCATGCCATACACAGAGAGAAAACAGAGAGGATTTTTAGAATTCCAATATATTAATGTTCACCATATTTCAGTACCTTCAAAAAAGACCATGAATGTAAACATGCTTTGAAGCATCTTATTAACATATAAATATACATGTGCCAGATACTGGCAGATTAAGGTTTGGCACATACGTGCTCACTTCAAAACAGAACTTTCACAAAATGAGGCTCAAAAAGCACTTTCATAATATTATATACGAGTTTTAAATGTCTTGCATGGAGAAATGCTTTTTTAGAAAGAATCAACTAAGATTCAGTTCATATTTTTCCATTAAATAGTCTTTCACGATAATTTTGGAAAAAAAAATAACTGTGATGCCTGCAGATACATCTCTCTGGTACTCAGCAACTTCTGACCATGATAACTTCTGTCTTACATTTAATTCTGCAGCAGAGAAAAGCTTTAAGGCATTTTGCAAATATTTTGGCTTATACATGGAGATTGGAGCAAACAGGATTTTTATCACAGAAATTCAGAATCTTTGCGTGTTTCTAAATAGTGCAGAACCTTAAAGTTAAATATGGACTTAAGGATTTGAGTGATATCTATAAGGCTTGACTTCACATTGTCAAACACTACAGATAGACACATTTTTTCACAACTCTGTGCTTCTGATAAGGACTATCATTTTGTAAGCAGCAAGTCTTCAAATGCACATATAAGTACATAAATGCAAAACATTAATTTTTAACTTATTTTCTTCAGAAGTTCCATTCTGACAAGTAAATTACCTATACAAGTGTCTACCTGCCTTACAAGTATTTTCAAGAGTTATGCAATTAAAACTGATAAATACCATAGACCTGATAAAACTGATAAAAAATCCTAAACTCATAGACCCACCTGTATACTCAAAATATACTGTATTTTCCTTTCTCAGATTCCACAGGGATATAAAATATCTTTTATACACAAAACCCTCCTATGGGGTAAGTCCTTTCTATAGCTCTTTCTGCATAAACAAGAATCACCTCAAAAAACTTGACAAGACTGAGGCTCAAAAACTCATCTGTCATGTAACCAAATTACATGATTTGGTTAGACTGGAATAATACAAGTGTACCTTTTTACATTGAATCCTACTGTTAAATTAAAAAAGATAAAGCTGTGGTTTGTGTACCTCTTTAAGACACGTTTAAGATTTTCTAAATGAAACCAGAATGACAGACATAAATGATAAATCAACTACTTGCATTCTCCAGCTACTAGCATTAAAATGCCTTTAGAACTGAAAATGTATTCATTAAGAAATACACTGCAAATGGAATAGTCAACACTCAAGTCCACCAAAATTTAAAAAGCGATTCATTCTAGCATAACCACACTAGCAAATTATTCTGTATATTTCAGTGAAGCAAAGCTTTAAAAAAGTTGTAGAGAAATAGACCATTCCTTTTTTGTGTGTTTTAGGGGAGCGGATCTCTCCATAAAGATTATTTATACAAACGCAAGAGCAAACTTTCTGAGAGAAGAGTTTGGGGTTTTTATTTATTTTTTTTTTCCCCAAAGATTCCATCACATGATTAAAAATCAGATGAATGTGTATTCCTGACCACATTGACAATGTCACAGCTAATTCATGACAAGCAACTGCAACAGGTGTAAATGAAAACAGGTCCCTACACCAGGACAATGCTTGGTTGCAGGCTGACTGTATGACAGTAATATTAAAAGCAAGAATTTAAGTAAACTCATCTGGCATTCAGATTCAACTGAGGGAACAGTGAGAACGACACAGTGAAGGTACACTTAGGTGCAATTTCATGCTGGTGACTTTTTCCTCTTTTTATGCTTAGAGCAGATTTTAAATCAAGAATTGCATATCCAATGACACACACACAATTCAAAACTTAAGAGACCATTAGCACAGTTGTACACAAACTTAGTATTTACATATTTTAAACAAAGTTCCATTTTAACAATTGAAGTCTTTTAACACATGAAAGAAGATAATCTACTACAAAGAATGCATAACGGGATCACAAACTTTCCACAAGCATATAAACACATGTTTTAAAGTGCTTTCTTGGTGCTTCAGATTAACCCCTCATAATATAAGCTTTTATGTAGTGCTGTTCCAGTCATTACAAAATTATTTAAATCATTCCTCTTCAGGTGCATTGTGAGTTCAGGAATAATGACGACACCATTGATGTAAAACTTTTAGGCTCTGCCAACATAAACGTATATATTACTTAGGTTCAGATGAAGTTGTCAAATACTTTGGTTTATCATAGCTTGGGATAAATATTTGATAGAACAAAAATTGCACCTCTCCACTCTTGAGTTTTTGTGGTTTTTTTAAACTAAAAAAATACCCCAACATAAATTGACAGTATTCTTTGGTAAAAACAGGACATTTGACCAGCTTGTGTGTACAAGTATTTATTAAAATAGCCTAAAAGTGAACAAATGCCACTGCTGTACTGTCAATTTAAAGGAATGAGCATTCCTCAGTGGGGAGTATCAAAATACCAACCTTAGCAGTTACTTATATAACAAGCTGAAACACCTTCAGCAACCGTTACAGGGGATCAATAATGTTTTAGAACACTTTTTGCTTAACATTTATCCTTTGCATTACAAAAACCTGTAAAATGCTCTATGCCTGCAGACAAGTCCATTACCTTGCAGTGACTACAGAAACGTTATACAGTGGTGTACACTGTCAAGTTACTGTAACAAAAACCAGGAATATGGTGTGCTGACCAACTAGTATTCAGCTGCACAGTACTTGTGCATTACCTATCCTAAATGCTAAGAAAAGCCTATTAAAAATTCATTTAACTGCTACAAGTTACATGAATATATAAAAACAGAGCAGATATACAAGTATAACACTGAACATACTGTACTTTATTAGCACAAAAAGCCAGAACAAGGCACAGCAAGCAGAAAAATACATCAATAGAAAGGTTAGTGTAGCATACAAGAATAACGTTTATTGTACTTGCAGCCAAAATGTTTCCTACCTCGCACAGGTCACTGCCATAGAGAAGTAAGAAATAAAATACTGTAGCAGCTGGTAAAGAAACTAGGGAGCACTCGGAATTGGTACAAAAACATTAAACAGGGGTCAGGGCATTCCAACAAAATTTTAGTGCAAAATATCTAAGACAGAACTCCTTTAAGTTCCGTCTCCAATTAAATAAGCAAACAGAAGTTAGAATCTTGTTTCTAAGTAATCTGTTGAAACTATCATCAGTGCATATTACTTTAAAACATTTTTAAAAGCGCAGATGGAAAGATATTTACAAATAAAGTGTACCAGTACCCTTGAAACCTGACATTTGTTTCAGATATGTCAGATTATACTCTGATTATAATAATTCAACCACTTGTCATGTTCTCCATAAAAATATCAGACAACTTTAAATAATTAAACATTTTTTTCTTGCCACTATTACCTTCCATTGTAACTTACTAGCAGTCAGGCCACCAAAAGTCTGTTTTGGAAAAAACCCACAACCTTGTGTTTCACAGCAGTAATCTAATTCTGTGTCCTGTCACAGAAGCAGCAATTCACACTGGAAGGTATTTTTAACTGTCTGAGACAGTATTACTTTTGCTAACAATGCCACTTAAATCTCCAAGTGTTTGTAACACAATTACAGTACTGAGCAGGCATATTCAAGTCTTAATGATTAGGAAACCTTATACACTGTGAAAAGCACGATTCATCTGTTAGCATCAAAGCACCATTAACTCTTAATGGACTGCTTCTAATGAACTGCTCTTCATTACATGAAAATATTCACTAATATCTGGAAACTTTTTTGTGAGCTAAATTATTGCTCTGAGTAAAGTTTTCAAGAAGAGAATTTTAAAAAAACACTTCAAATATTAGCAAAAATGCCCCTCCAATAAAGCCTTTCTTTAACAGCATTACATGAATGCCTCATGGGAAATGCCTCATAGTTTCTTCATCCAATTACTACAGCTATAAAAGGGAAACAAATTATTTAGAAATTAGCAAAAATATTTTCATTAGGCCTTAATGAAAAACGTGCAGAATTGTCTGCTCATTGTTTCCAAGAGGCATCACAACTTAGTTTGATTAACAGCAGGCAGCATCTGACAGGATACTAACACTCAGCTTAAATAAGATATTGCAGAAAAGCTAGACGTTGTCGGTGCACTTGCTGCAGTTAAACTGTAATACACAAAAAAAAGCATGTTCCAGAAGCTTATTTTGATTTTCATTTACTTTGTTTTTATAGGTTCCCGCTCCAGCCATCGCACCCTGACTTTTTGTTTATAGTGATACTCCTTTAGAAAGTCTTGCAACATTGAGGGTAGAGGAAGGTCATCAATTCCATCATACGTAGTGCACCTGCAGATTACTGCCCGACAGATATACTGCAGACTAAAGGGAAAGGTCCTATTCAGAGATACAGTAAGCAATGGTTCAAAGAACATGCAAGAGCTGGGGTCCTTGTAGTGTTCCAGAAGCCCCGTAACAGTGGAGGAGTGGAACACACAGGGGTCATGGGCATCAAAGCTGAAGTTGTGGTTCCACTGCTCAATGCGTGCGTGCAGTGAGCGATTGTAGCGGCGGAAGCTCACCGAGAAGAGGTAGTCCTCCTGTGCAGAATCCCTGAGCAAAAAAGTGCCTTCGGGTTTACCCTCCAGAAGTGCTTCTGCTTCGTAGCGGTCCATGACGCCCCAGTAACATGGGTTACCTGTGATTTGGAGCAAGTCTGGCACGAGGCAGTGGATGTAATCGATCTGAGTATGCACTTTCCAAGCCCCCTGCCTGCTGATATGGCTGTGGTTCTCTCCTGACATCTGACGCTGCTTCTGTCGGCGCGACTGCAGGCAAAGCGTCGTTGTGTCCTCTTCGGAGTCACAGTTCCCTGGAGGTGTTATGGTTTTGTCCCCAGTCAGCTCAGTCATACCAGGGGCTAACTTTGGTCCCAGTTTATACAATGGATTTACCTGTGCTGTAGCTTCGAAAGTGTGTATTTGGGCATTGGGAGGGGGATCAACCCCTTCTTCAATACTAAGTCTACGTCTCTCTCTGAGCCTGTCTTCTTCATCTTCTGTGGAAACCAAGGAAGGATCAAACGTGTCAAAGAAAGTTGAATGAGGGCTCACAGGCGCTGTGTGTTGTTTAATCAGATGCCACTTTTGGGCCAGATCTGAGCCTGCAGGGAAAGGGCATTTCTCAAGCATTAGTTCAGAGAGATGGATCTTTCTTTTGTTAGAAAACAGAGGCTTGGTCTGTTTGCTGTAAGTTCTCATGGGAAAACACAGCCCAACAGTATCTTGGAGACGCTGTCGCAGAGAACGGCTACCTACTGTCCTGCTGGATACTGCATCCATGTCATGGACTGAGCTCACCCCATACCTTCTCTCCCTCCTCTGCAAACCACTTCGTGCTCTACCAAATCTTTTCTCAGTATCCAGGGAGCTCTGTGTTTTGGTAGAGCAGGAATGCTTCTTCTTCCCACCCCAAGGAGCATGCCGAGAATAAGAGTCCCTTCGAGCAAGCCTGGCCCCTGTGGTGACACATGAGTCATTCTCTTTCTCAATGCTTATTTCAACAATCTGAGGAATTTCTGTGACACAGTTTTGGTTCCGCCTTGCTGAATTCTTTGAAGGACTTAAGCCTAATTGCAAAGCAATGTTTTCTCTCAAAGGGCTGCTGGGTTGTTGAGTCAAGTCAGTTATCTGGATGGCTTTGTCTTTATCAGATGAGCAATTACTGGAGTTCACAACTATACTCTCATTTTGGCTTCCACCCTCATGACTAAAGAGATTCTGGCACCTGTATTTGAAATTGTTCCACATCTTTCCCACTTTATCCATGGATTATGTTATCTAAATTCAAGAGAAGAAATATTAAAATAAAAATATAGTTTTAAAACATGAGGATACATCTTCAGTTACCAATTAAGTTACAGACCCAAGATGACTATTATTAACTGAATGCAATATGTTTTAAAAAATGCCCTAGTCTTTCTAGGGTTATGTGGAAGCAAGATATATAACACCATTTTAATATTTAGAAAAACATCCATATTTTTGAATATTTTCTAAATGAATATTTAGAAAAATCACCACAAATAAAGTGTTTAAGAAACTACAAACATTTAATTTACAAGTAGGCCCTCCTATTTTTCTGTAGGCATGTAGGCAGGTCTGCATAGTTGTATTTGAGGAATAGGAAATACACAGTCTAAAATTCTTCATTTTAGGAAGAATTTTTAAATCATATGTTAAGTATGACTCCCTGATAAGCTTCCAATAAGCAGCAATAAAACAAATCCTGAATAAGAACTGTCCAAGTCACTCCAAACTACGAGAGCAGTTAGTAAAATCCAACAAGTATGCTGCAAATGTCCAGATACACCATGTAACAGCAAAAGCTCCAGCTGCAGACCACATAAATTCCAATATATAGCTTTGCAAGATTAAAAGAATTAGCACAAAAATAGAAGTTTAGGGGGAAAAAAACCATTCATCGTTATTAGATGAGACAATCACTAAAAGCCAATTTTAGAATTATAAAGTCTCTGATACATTAGCATAAGCCATATGAAACAGCCAAAAAAAACCCCACCAGCCAATGGTCTGGCTTTATTACGTGAGATATAAAAGAACGAAAAAGCCCAAGGAGCCTTCCTATCTTTAGTAAGAACACTTAAAAAGAAAGCAGTTCCAGAGATGACAGTGGAGATACACAGATGACAAACACAATGACAGTGAATCATGAAGATACAGTAAAAAGATAAAAACATTAGCAGTGTGTATTCTGAAATTACATCTTTAGAAGCCAAGTTTGATAATTGGAACAAGACTGCCAAAATTAGCCCTAGGACACAGGGAAACAGGCTAATTCTGTACTAAAAAAAGTCAGGCAATGCCAAGCTAAATTAGATCTAATTAAGTTCTGAGAAAAGTGCTAAACTTAAAAGACTAAAATATGTCATTGTCCTGATTTAGGGAAAATTTGGGAGAGAACCACCAAATGGGGTCCCTCCAGGAAACAAATTCAAGAGGCCCCTCCCTCAACTGGTTCGGGAGAAGATTTCCTTGGAGAAAAGTGGAAAAAAACTGTTTATTTAACATAAATTGAGTAATACTAAACAAAACCTCTCGCTGTTCGATGAGACAGAAAGTCCAGGAAAAAGTCCTTTTCATGTGGTGTAGCTCAGCTCGCTCAGGTTCTTATCAGTCCCTTCAGGGCTGGAAAGTGCCAAGGCCCAGGCCCTGGTGGGCCACAGGTGTGAGCTCCTGGGGATTGTCTGGGTTTTCAGTCCAGTAGGTTTGAACAGATCCAAGTCCAGGGAAACTTCTCTGCCTCAGCTAGCTAAAACCTAACTAAAAGCAAAGGAGAGCTCTGTCCCGCTGTCTGTCCATGCTGCAGACACCACAGTCCAGGAGCAGGATGCGGGGCAGCGAGTGTTTTCCCTCAACACAAACTGCACGCTTCTTCTTCCCCCCTTCGCTCTCAGAGCCAGTCTTAAAGGTGCAGAACTTAATATGCAACATAAACAAGGTGACTGGGGATACAAGAATCATAGTCACCCCAGGACAGTCATCTTATCTAATTTAATTCTCTGTGGAAACTGTTCTATTCTTTGGAAACATATTATTGTGCAGCAACACTCCTCCGTTGCTGCACTTGTTTTCTGTTCCTAACTGGAGAGGAATCTGAAGCGGTAACTGAATGGATGGGGGCTCATGACAAGAAGTGGATGATAAACAAGCAGGCGATACTCTGTTCATCCAGAACATGCAAGTCGTTGTAACAGGAGCATTGTTGTAAGCCTATGACTTTATACCAGAATCCACTGAGACTGGGGAAGAGTCAGCTCACACGAGAAACATGAAACACAATGAATGTATAACACCTGACTTTGATAGGAACAAAAAACAAAAGCTTTCTTTCTCATTCTGTCGTCAGATGATCCAGCAAACCCTGCAAGCCAGGTATCCACTGCACTAAATAAGACCTTAAGAATTGAGTGTGAATAAGGGAGCTGCGGAGAAGGGGGAAATCAGGCCTTCAGTCTCTGATGGTTACTGGTACAAGTTACTTACAACACAGTGCTAAGGGCAATCTGCACAGCACCCACATGGTTATTAAGGAGGGAGACACAGACCAATGTTACACACAGAAGATGCCACATGTATACATAAGTTCCATGTATAAATAAAGTTCCAAGTATACATAAAGACTGTAAGGAGATGAGCAAAGAATGTCTTCCTGATTAAAATAAAAAATCCAAAAATTGTTTTTCTTTCTGGTTTGTCTGGATCAAGCTGGGATCAACTACTAAAGTCAGACCACATACAGATTTGCAGGAAGCATCCAACAACACCTATCATGTCATTGCAATGATCATAGCTGTTTGTGGTATCTCAGAATATCCATGCTGACTATGAGGGAGCACATGTTTGCTGGCTGCCAGCCTGTCAACACTATATATATATATATATAAGGTTGACTTCTATACTTTTGTCTCAAGTTTTAAGTTTTTTATTCGCTTCCTAGTCAGAGAGCTGTTCAAGATTTTTGGGAAGAGAAAAGAACAAGATACTATATAAACTCTACTCCCTTTGCAAGTCAGGTTAGAAAATGTACACATTTTTGTGACAATGAACTTAGAATTACTCTTCTAACCAATCATATGCTATTCAGTGGTGTCTTTTATTCTGAAACTGCTCTTTATTGCTCTTCCTCTGCGCTACTAGTCTAAAATATCTTAAGACTGTTAGACGGGTGCAAAGTTCTCTAAACATGCCCAAAAAACTTCAAGAACAAATAAAAATCAACAAAACATTCCACCCACAACCCCCCAGCATATTGGCTTGACAGACTGTACTTTTCAAAAGTTAAATTTAAAAGGTTAACTACTTTTTGTCACACTCAAGAGAATAAAGATACCTTTCTTACCCAGAAAAGCAAATGAGTCACTGTGTCTTGTCTTGAGAATATACCTCAATTTGAACTTGCTAGATTCCTTCTTTGACTTGTGGACATGATTACTACAAAGGCAAAAGCAGAAATTTTGTTCATAGTTAGAATATCTTTTCATTTAGACATTTACCATTAGTCACTTATGTAAAAGGAATATTTTACTATTTATTTCTGAAATGTGTCCATGGAACTGCCTGCTTTTTATATATTTTTAGTGCATATTAACAAACAAACAGCTTCACAGAACTTGCTTTTCTTTTATGCATTAACAACATTTGTCGAGTACAGTCATGGGGAGGACTCTGAAATAAGAGTTTTGACAACCAAGAGCAAAGCCACAGTCTGTGGATCATTGAAGTGCCAGGCACAATGCACATAATCAAGCCTATGAAATGGTTTCCCCACATTTTGGTCTCAAGTCCAAAACAGTGGTTCCCAGGTTGTGGCTGGTAGTGCTGTCAGATCACCATATGCTGTCCCTCCTCCTTGTTTCCAGCTGCTACATCACATCAAAAGGCAGCTAAAAATACACACTTTTCTAATATTACTTTTCCAGGTAAGCAACTGCTGTACTCTCTACAAGGATGTTATATGATTGTGAAGCAAGAGCAATATGAACCATGATTCTAAAAATGGGAAAGTGGAATACAAGACAAGTTCTTTATTAAAAGAGTAGGTCAGCACTTCCCTAAAATAATCATCATTGTTTTTCAGAAATCCAAGAGGAGTTGAGGGATTTAATGTGCTCCCACCGCTGTCAGAAATCTAACAGTAACAGAACAGAGGAGAATAATTTGCATCTCCATACTAGATCCAAGCCCAGGAAAGCAGTAAGAAAAATACTGAAATGTGATGCACATGTACTTCAATGAAAATCTACAGGGTTAAGCAATCACTGGTGGATATTCAAAGTTAATATTCCTAGGTTTTTTCCTAGGTTTTCCAGAGCAATGGCAGAAAAGTCCAAGTTTTACTAGTTTCCATTCCCCTCTGGAAGCACTAAAATTGCTGAAACATTTTTAAAGTTAGGCCACACTGTTGCTATTGAGATGCCATAAAAGTAACTTTTTCAGAGAGCAACAGAGTGACAAGTACAAAGTATTTAAACCAAAGATCAAGGCATAAGTACAGTTCTTTTGCAACTGTAACATTTACTCTCATTTCTTTTGTTCTGAATTATGTTCCTAACAAGCCTACAAACACAAGTCAAACGTATTATAATTGGTTCAGTGCAAAACCTTAACAGAGGAAATGCAAGGCAAAGTTTCTAGAATAAGGACTATCCAACTTTAAACAAAACCTTACTTGAAACATCTCATTCAGCCGTCAAAGTTCATCTTTATTCCAAACAAAACCAGCAATGCTGCTTTACTGGGCAAAGGGGCTGCATGTTAACCATTTTAACTCATTAAAAATACAAAAAACCCATGGATGCTTATCCTGAAGTGTCATGCTTAATGGTACTAGGTTTATATATCCATGTTCTTCTCAGTTCTGCTCAGAAACATGATCAGACAATGCACCACCTATCACCACTGCCAGCCAGCTGACATGGCCTGTTGGACAAACAGCCAGTTGGCTCCAGGAGGAAGTAGTTTCTTTGGGAACCAGCCTTCCCTAATGCAAAACATTAAAGTCAAAGTTCCTTTGAGCAAATTGTCTCAGTTAAACATCTCAGACTTGTATTAGAATAAAACTTCAGTCACTGGTAAAGTATTTAAAATTCAACCTAATGATTTTAAATTACTTTAAATAAATGTGCAACAGATGTGTGATTTCACAGATTTCTTGTGGCAGCACTAAGCTTGACAAAATAAAAATTGTTTCTGAACTGGTTCTAAAGCCAGCTCAGTTTTAAAAAGAAGCACAATCAGTGGTTACTCTAGCCTAAACAGGAAATCAATTTCATTCCATCAAAATCCACAAAGTGAATTCAACCATTTGTAGATTTTCTAAGAAGAAAAAAACCCGATTATTTTTCTAAGAAAAATAAAAAGTTCTACCGATGTTCTTAACACAATCTCTTTTCAACTAAAAATAATTTCTACCTACTTTGAATTGGCATGAATGATCTTAAAAATAACATATAATAAGCACTCTACAGGGATTACAGAAGCCATAAGCCATAGTACCTTACTGCTATATTTCCATTTGCAGTAAATTTAGAGACCTTCAAAGGCATGAAGCTTGCATGAGTGTAGTCTTCAAGTATTCCGAGTACTAACTGCTGAAACAACAAAGAGATTTTTCAGCAATATGATAAAGCTACAGTTAAAAGTTGTTTGTAATCCTAAAATACCACATATTAACAGATTACTGTGAAAACTCAGACCACTCTTTCCAGAAATGTCACAAGATCTAGCTAGGGCTTTCTGCCTGTGATTTCATAGGAACACTGTTCAAAGTCACGGCTGTGCTCTGTCTGAAAAGATAATACACTTGTTCTACTCTCACAGTTCACCCAATTTTAAAATTACTCAGTATGGTTGATTATATTCAAAGTATTAACTCCTAACAATGTACCATCTTCACCAAAGATGATAAACTGCACAAAGTATGATACAGAACAGGTTCAAAAAAAAAAAATAACGTACAAGATAATTTACTTCTTGTATTTTTGTAAGATGATAGCTTCAAAACTCTGAAAGATAACAAGGTCAAAACATTGAAGGAATACAAAACCAGACAATTCTTACAAGTCAAAAACCCAGTAACCTGACAGGAGAAGGAAAAGAGGGGAGGGAGAGAAATCAGTTTCTCTGCTCCCTGCACACTGTTTAGTTCAATGTTAGCTGGAGCCAACACAGGCAAACCAGCTACCACATTCCATGACCCTGGTGCATGCCCCCACAGACCATGGAGGTACAAGCAAAAGACTGGAGGGAAACACTGCTTCTATTTGTGTCATTCCTTAAAATTATTTGCTTAGCAGTGACAAGAGACTCTTATTAAAGACATTTGCTTCCATTAAGGGATGCTTGCTGAAGAGGTCACTGTCCTACCTGCATGCTGCCAAATGCCCACTGCAGACTCCTGCTGTGGGGATGGACTGAGGGAGCTGTGCCTGTCAGTGCTCCTCAACCTTTATTCAGTCAAAGTGAGTAAAGGCTGGCAAAACCCTATACATCTGAAGTAACCCACTTGAGGAAGGAAGGGCAATACTAAGGATTACAAAGCAATTTCCTCCCATCCAATGCAGAAATTGGAAATTCCAGAAATAATTAATTACTACTGTAAGACTAGAGATAACATTTCTTAAAAAACAAGGACTTCGTTGGCTTAAGAGGAACCATGCATTTTTCTACACACACAAAAATGTGTACTCACTGCATCACTCTTTGAGCTAACTGCTCACTGGAGTTAGCTCAAAGAGGCCTGGAAGGAAAAGGTGGCTGCTATTCTTTTAACTAGAAAAGGTAAGGGGGCCAAGTGTCTCAAGTGCTCATGAAAACCTTATTAGGATAAAGTACTACTGGTTTTCAAATATTAGGATTTGATAAATTGGAAGTGCAGTTCCATAGGAAGATGAGTACAAAGGTTTGAATCCCCAAACCAAAACTCAAACCTGCCAGGAAAGAGGTAAAGGATACAGAGCTACAATTCCAACAACACAACAAAATTGGCCTAAGTCAGCACTGCAACCAAAAGAAATGGTGTCAGCCTCTTCCTGGCCACCTGTGCTGGTGCAGGAGGTGGTCTGTACACCATATGGCTGCTCAGTCAACCAGCTCAAGGAACTGATCCAGACTAAAATGAATTCTCAGAAAAAGTCTCAATCATTTACTCCATCTGGTTATGACTTCTGTACAAACATTCAAGTTAACACATGGGAGAAGCAGATAAGGAGGGAGGAAGCAGCAGCAGCCAGGGCAACACTGCTTCCTTCCACAGCACTGGTTAGTTCTGCTGAAGTTAAGTTCTTAGACAGCTACTGTGAAGAGAAATCTCTGTTCTCAGCTGTGTGGCTCTGGCTGCAAAGGACTCTACTTAAGATGCTCCTTTGAACACTTGCATTGAAAGTTCAGCCACTGAAAATTTTTACTTCAAAAATAAAATGCTGAATAGGCTTGATGCATTCTGCTAAACCACAAGGAAAGCTGGAAGTTTCAAGGACTTAAACTGGCAGACTGTCAAATCAAAGTAAAATAATATTTTGCCATTGTTCCAAGCTGTAGTAAGAAGCAAACTCCTCCCACTCCTTGGTACAGATTTGCAATGAGAAAAAAGCAGTCTTAGTTTGGACTGCTGATGTTCTGCCAGTTTTTTCTCAAGCAGCTATACATTGATAGCTTCAGTTCAAAAATACTGCTCCAAGACCTTGAACAGTGGAACATTCTTGTAAGCCTCTTACTAGGCTTTGGGGTTCCAAAAGGACAATTTTGGGATTATGTGTGTTCACCCTGGATTGAAATGTACTGTACAGTTGCTATCCAATTCTTTGTTGTTCAGAAAATCTGAAAACCCTGAAGCAGACAAGCCATCAATAGATGAACAGAAAGTTATGGCACTAGACCAAAATGAGAGACAACTGTTTTTTAAATACTCCTTTCCCTCTACTTACACAAGTCTAGTAGGTAATAACACAACTATCACGAACAAAGCTAGTAGTTCTAATTATGTAGGAATTACAGAGCAAACGTGAGTTTCAGATATTAAAACAGAAATAACACTGTACACATTTACCAATAACTCCACATAGATCTCTATGCTAGAAACTGCAAATTCAAAACTGTGGCACACGTTAATTCCAAGTCAAGAAACCTTCAAGCAATTTAGGCAGTATCCTGATGATGGCCACTCATTGTAACATGTGAATCCACACAAGCAACATTAAATGGAAGCAGTTTCCTTTAAACTACCTTTGTACACCCTAAGCAGGCAATTCAATTTCACCGTAACATTTGAAAAAACAAAAGAATGAACATTAAGTTAGCAAAGTAAAGTATCAGCCATGGAAGAGAACTTTAGGTGACTTAGTGTAGTAGTGATTACCATACTCCTATGTTTAACTCTTCTCACACAGAACCTGACACTATACTTCGTTAAAACTGTGGACAGAATAAATGGTTCCAGTCAGTGTTCAATTTAAGTACAGGAGCCCTCTTGACGACATCTGCCATAAGTACTCTGAGAATAGTTATGGAGCTCTCCCCTAGCAGAGAAGAATTTCTTTCTGCTTCTAAGAACACTAATGAAGCATATCCTCTTCTAAGAAGTTCTAAAATATAAATAGGTCTCAAATTGATATAGAGTGATCTAATGGTTATTTGTATGTAAATCTGAGTTAAGAAAAAGCACACCTTTTCTTTTTTTACCTGAAGCTGTACCTCACTAAAAGGAAAGGAAATTGGAAGCAAAGCAGAAAAGATGAGCCAAATCACATCTCACATTTTTGATTTGCTCAGTAAAAACATCCAATTTAATGTATTTTGTAAACAGAGCATTTCATTCAATTGCAAATGGCCTATTTTCCAAATACAGTCCTCCTGTTCTGGGATCAATTTATACTGATTTAACAGTCCTTTCTTCTCACTACATTTTTCAAAACCTCCACAGCCCGTCTAATGCCTCTCCCTTACCGCTGTACCCATGCCGCCCCTCAGCTTCCGGGCACCTCCTGTACACTGTATACAGAGCTTTTCTCATGTACCCAGGCACTTCCTATGTGTCCTTTTAACCTGACCAAGCAAAAGATCATATTCTCCAACACAAACTAACTACCTGCTACTTCTTATCAACTGATAAAACCAAAGTTGTACTTGTCTTTCTCTAGCAATGTATCTACAATGATGACCACATAGGGAAAAGTATTACTGTCATTCATGCAATTTGCAAGGAAAAAAAAAGCAGTCCTTCTCTCAAATTTAAGTGAAATGGACCCAAAAGTTCAAAACTTTCTAAAACCATAATAACTGAGAAGAGTAACAGCCCAAGCTGTTATCCAGCTACATCTATGCTTTACAGCAAGTAGAAGGTAGCCTGAGATGGACCATTCTAGTAACATAAACTTATAAAGTGATCTTCATAATGACTTAACTCTAATGACTAACTTTAATGACTAACTTGCCAGAAGTTTGGCAAGTAAACTATCACTACAGCACCACTGGAAATCTTTGATCAGCTTCTGTATAGAATATACTTTAATAAAATAGAAGCCTATTTGAATAACTGCAGAATGAGACCAGAGGTTTTAATCTGCAAAGCATCTGGCAAGCAAACAGTTAAAATCCTGCCTAAGACTACCCCCCACAGCTGCTGTCAGCAGTCAGGCTTGTCAAGAGAAGCTCTGGGCCCTCTTGACAAGACTAATTGGCAGCAAGCACCTGGTTCCCCAGGCCCAGCCTGGGGAAGGTAAAATAATATAAACTCTGCAAAGAAGGAGAAGCAGCTGGAAGGCTGCTACTAGGTCTAGCATATTTCATGTTTTCACTGTAATCCACAGGCAACTTTATCCTAGACTATACCCAGCTACAGCTATCAGAAACATTTCTCTGCAACTTCCCAGTTGAAGGAAACCTGTGCTTTGTGGTTCTGTACCTGCAAGTTCTGCCACTGAGCACCAACCAAGCCTTAGTGTGCAGGGTTCTGCTGCAGCACAGCCAGCTGCAATATCAACACTATCACTAAATTG
This sequence comes from Cyanistes caeruleus, assembly GCF_971803275.1. Taxonomy (NCBI): domain Eukaryota; kingdom Metazoa; phylum Chordata; class Aves; order Passeriformes; family Paridae; genus Cyanistes; species Cyanistes caeruleus. The sequence continues at coordinate 93,127,021 of NC_141702.1, forward strand.
CAGTGGAACTGAAATTTTGTTTTTCTAATGCCATCAAAAATTCACTTAAAGGTGTTAATATAACTTTAAAATTATGGACTAATTCGCCAGAAAATCAAAACTAAGACTGCTCTGGATATTGTGTACATTGAGCACATAAAGCATGTGTGATGAAAACTTACGAACATAGGAAATTACAGTGTATCTTTAAAGAATCTTAAAAAAAAAGGTTTAAAAAATCCCCAACATTCTGGAAACTAGCTAGAAGTAAGATGCATGAGGAATTTTAAGTGGCATTTCCAGAAAAGTTAAAAGACTTTAAACATATTTTGACTTCTGCTAAGAATTATGATTTCAGTGAACATGAAGCTGAAATTCTGCCCTTGGTTTTTCCACATGATTAAAAATCACCATAAAAAACCTTAAAGCATTAGCCTTGCAGGTTCAGCCCCCGAGGTAGGAAGACCTTTCTTAGGAGTAAGGGATAAAAAAAAAAAAAATCCTTAGTTTAACTGAGTTTGTATAACTGAACCAACAAGTGTCTGTCTACTCATATATAAACACACACAAAAAATTATATATATAAAATATGTATAACAGCAATATAGATCAGAATTTTTCTGTTCAAGATAGTGTAAGTATAAACATTAAAAAGTCAGAACTAAATATCTTCAAAGCAAATTGCTCAGAAAATACATTGACAATATCTTGGCAAGTTTCACATTTTATGCGTTTTAGCTTGCTAGTCAAGAATTCTAACAATGCAGAGCAACAAAAAGTTTCCATATCTTAAAACCCTGGAAATTTGGAAGTGTACTTGTAGTATCAGTACGAAAGACACTTCAATCAATAAGCACTAATGCCAAATGATGGTGATTGGGAGAACAAAAGATTGCAGTGGAACCATTTGATAGTCAACCCACTGTTAGTACAGCAAACTCACCCAAAGAGCCACAGAGTGTGCCACTGTGCTCTTACCTGGGCACACCATATGAACAACTGCAACATTCCTTTAACTGCTAATTATGTTACACAGTACCAGGACAATGATCCATTACCAATATCTAAAGAAAAGCAAACCTCAGGGTAATGAGATTTTAAGTTACTGTGCTAGAGTTACTGCTCCAGCAATAACAAAAAAAAAATTGTTTCTCTGCCTGACAGCAAAAGATCCAGCCCTTTGCAACAGCTGCTCTCCATCTGTATTCAAAGACTGCTAATGAGTAAATCTAGAGTATCTCTTCGTCTCTACTCATGAGCTTCATGACTCAGTTTTTTAAAAAAACAACAAACCAAACCAAACAAAAACACCCAACCAAAAAACCCCACCCCAAAACCAAACCAAGACAAATAAACAAAAAACCCCCACCCACACCACATTTTCCTTGTGCCATGCAAGGAATGCCCATGATTCAAAACACAGGATTAAGACGCACCATAGAAGCTTCGAGTCATAATATCTAACCCTTCACATAGTCAGAAATATAAGACTACGACTATATGCACAGGATATACATTACAGAGAGTGAACAATCACTGGTAAGAAAATCAGTTCTTTCCTCTTTAAAGCATCAATTGCTTCAGTCCATTACAACTTAGATTGCTAACTAGATTATTACACCACTATCTTATCTTCAAGGAGCTAGAGTCCATTGTACAGTAAGATGAAACAGGATAGGAAGATTGTCAATATGTGGCTACATTTTTCTTCTTGGTTTTACATAAAGCAATCAGTTAAATAAAAACTACTTGAATGAAATGCTTATTCTAAAAAAGAAGCACCTGTGCATGTTATGTGAGCCCCACAGGATGATAATTTTCTAAGAAAGATATATGTCTTTGGTTATAAATTGTTCTGAAAATAAAATACATAAATGCTTTCTGTTTTGAAATCATCTATCCAATCCAAAAGCTCAGTTCAGTTATGACTAAAGGATTGTTGCAGCAAGACCCTAGCCATGAGTCACTAATCCACTGGCTAGCTAATGGGCATTCTTGTTGGGAAGGATGAAAATTTAACAGAAAATTTTTACAGATATGAATGCTTAGCAGAAGGTTCTCTAGAAATGAAAGAAAGCTTTGATATATAAAAGATGTTTTTAGGGCCAGTTGTTGCTGGAAAAGCTGAGAGGACAAAGGTTTAGTTGAGCTGGAAGGTTTAGAACAAAGGTTTAGTCAAGTTGGAAGGAGGTTTTATGGCTAAGGTCCAACAGGTTAAATGGTCTTCAAACAAGGCATATTTTCTACCAAGTAAAAAAGCATAGGCAGACAGAAAGATGTTTTTTACCATGGCAAGAAGAATTTTCCACTGCAAAATAAGTTTCAAATTTAACACGTAACTACTAACTCAGATGATTGGTTAATCACTAACACAGTATGGTAATTTTAGCACTTTTGATAGGTTATATGTAAATGTAAAGGTATTGTGTGTGATGCTGATTGGCTGTTACGTATTAAGATGCTCAGCAAAGAAAAATATATAATGCATCATAACCACAACTAAAGGGGGCTTCAGGACACATGGCTTGCCTACAGTCAGCAGATGTAGCCCACAACCCCCAACTATGGAATAAACAGCATTTTAAAGAAGACTTGTCTGAAGTCCCCATCTCTCCATCAGGATCTTACACATTCCTATTAATTAATAGGCAAAAAGACAACTCATTAACGTGTAATATCACTTGAGTGCCTACACACACTAGCTTATTCAGTGTTGGAAAGCCGCTAGGTATCAAGGGCTCCTGTCTGATATGGATGAATATAAGTTACAAGCTGCAGGAACTTCAAGAAGATGCAGCAAAGGAACAGAGTAGAAAAATGAATCTTTATAACACCACTGCTAGCTGCATGACACTAACAAAATCAGTAATACTTTTCTGCCCTACGAATGCAGAGACTCAGTTGTATGAATGGCTTACCCTACTTGAGCAGTGAGGTTGGACCAGATCATCCACTGCACTTCTAACTAACTAACATCCACTTCCTTCTAACATTACCTATTGTGGGATTCTGTAATAGCTTCAGAGGCTGCATTTCATGCAGGAAGAGTCTGTAGCACCACGGAAAATTGAGCAAACCTGAATCAATTATTACTGAGTGATAAACTCGTCAAAGGGCAACTATTGAAGAGTACAGTTCTTTCTAGGTTGTTTCTCATCAACGGAATTTAGCCATGGAAAGGGCACCCTAAGGGTGATAGTCCATGATAACTAATCTGCCACTGTTTTGCACCTATTAAAAGGGATATTCTTGCTTCTCTCCCATCCCTTTGCATTAGTTCAAACATTCATCTGACCTCCATTTTCACCATAAGCTAACTGATGGAAGCACAAGACATAAAAACAGCACTTCAATGAGGAAAAAGAAACCAGAAGAGAAAAGTGATAGCATGAAGGCAGGAGAATCTCCAGTCCCATGCAAAGAGATGAAGGGAAAAGAACCATGTCAACCAGCAGCAGTGAGTGGGCTGTTAATACTGGTTTACCCATTTCTGTGAAACCTATTCCTTAATGTTGACCCAGATTCTCCTTATAACCTGAAACATGTTTTATTAAATGAAAGATTAAATCAAAGTCTTAATTTTAAGGCAAGAACTAAAATTTAGCTTCAAGAATTTTCACTCATGTAGAAAAACACTGTACTCTTCAGAAGATCAAGAACTGCAACACTGTAACAGGAAAAATATTAATATAGAAATACAAGAAATATTCATCTTTATTTTTTAAAAAAGATGGTTCAACTGCTGCTTAAAACACCAGACATTTTCTGTTATTTTTTATAAAGCACGGGAACGTATCAAGAGCACTGGAACAACCTGTTCAGGAAGTGATCTGTAAGTATCCTCCATGATGAAAAGGAATTTGATTCTTGATGTTAAAAATAAAAAAAAAATGTCATTATGAGACACAGCAGTTTCCACATCTAGCTACTGTCATGCAGTGGCCATGAACTCCTGAAGAAAAACATGCATGGTGATCACAATAACGAGAATTCCAAATTCTAGATTCAAAAATAGATGAACACTAAGACATTTGCTTAAGATACTCATGATCAGTCACAGTTCAAGCACCCTTCAAACCATTATATAAAGTTGAAGGGTCCAAATAACTAAAACCAGCTGTGCAAGTTCAGAGATCTCAACCTCTTCTGCTACAGACTGGCAGGAGTCTGCCACTTAGGTGGGGAGAGGGAGGGGGAGAGGGAGGGGGAGAGGGAGGGAGGGAGGGAGGGAGGGAGGGAGGGAGGGAGGGAGGGAGGGAGGGAGGGAGGGAGGGAGGGAGGGAGGGAGAACCCCAGAACACTGCCTAATGTGACCGTACACAAGGTTACAAAATTCTGACAGTACAGGCACAAGTGGCACACAGACACACAAAATTAACTTGTAGGTAACTTAAAATCTGTCATGATTTGAAGAAAAATTATTTATCTTCATAAGAGTTCTGATAAGCAGTCAGACTGGAACATTATTTCAGCAAAATCTGTTTGTTCCTATACTGAACGAACACGGAAAAGAAACACCCAATCCAACAGGTACCAACTTCCTGAGAAGTTCATGCTGGGCTCTGCTTCTGGTTCAGAGAAAACACAGCAATGAAACTCAGAGAAGAGTTCCCACACACAGCTGCAACGTATACATAATTGACACAGATTTTGCTACAGGGGAAATACATTGAAAAAAATAAACTTTCAGCTGTACTGTGTCAACAGGTAAGGCTATCTTTCCTAAAGTTTAAACTAGCCACCTTAAAAATAGCAAAGAAAGTCAGTCTACTTGGTGGCCCCTAAGTCTTTTCACAATAAGAAGGACATGCTTCTGAAAATATTTATTTTTCTTTTTCCTTTTTAAAAAATTATTTACTACTATCACCTAATGCTTCACATCATCAGACACATTCAATTGCTTTCTGCAGCTTTCTGATTTGGTCAGAATTTCATAGGGTGGGTAGCTACCTAAAATAGCTCTTCAAAGTCTAAGTCGTAGGAAAAACATCAAAAAAGTTACATTTTGGCCATCTTTAAAAAGCCACCTCCTCGTTTTATAAATTCAGGAAATGCAGCCTTTGTGTGGAGTATCTTCTGCTATCCTTAGAAAAGTTCAGACAAACTTGGTCCAGTTTGGAACTCCTAAAGAAAAATACCTTTAGATTCATTGTCCCAGTAATCTTTTATCTGTGAAAGTCTCTGAAGAATCATATTGAGCTTTTTTTGGCTGTCACAGCAATTACTCCTGACTAAACGCATATACCCTGCTTGCGGGAAGTGACTGAGCACCCTCCCTACAACCACAGTTACACGAGTGTGAAGAGTGAGATCCTTGTTATGCTCAGAAGTAACAAAGGTATTCAGATACAGAAGAAGCCAAGCTTTAGCCTAGTATGGATACCTCAACTTCTGAGTCTTAACACAGTCAAAGTCACAGTCAAAATACCAGTGTTGGTAGGAGTCTGGAAATACTGCAGAGCTGATAGGACAGGAAAGGAGAAGGAACAAGTGCATGATTCTGGAGCTGACTCCTGTCAGGGCTGTCTCAGAGATTTCCCAGCTGGCTTTGTGCCATAGGACCCCCTTCAATCCTCTAACTTGGGACAATTCTGGCTCCCATGCTATGCAAAACTTATTGAGCCCAAAAATGTACTTGAAAGAAAAATCCTGCTGAACATACAGAATGCACGCAGTCTTGAGGGTACCCCACAAAAACCCAAACAAAACAAAATACTGCCATGTCCAGATCAGAAATTTTCAAGAAGAGAATTGGCTCTGTTTAGGTAGATTTTCATGTAAAATTATAACCATATTGCTCAGCCAGAGGCTACCCACTGACAAATTTAATGTAGTTGTTCCAGTTCAGAGGTGCACAACAATATTTCAAAGTAGATACTGACATTAAAAAGTAGCACAATTATTCTAGTTCTGTTTCTGAAAACAAATGAATTTTGGCAAAAAGCTTTAAACAAAATTAAACTCAAGCTGAAGAAAAGCCCTAAAGTATTTTGGTCCAGAAGATCAGAGATCAGGAAACTTATAAATGAATGAATATATCATCTCTTAAAATTTTTCCAACACTTCCCATTATCTATAGAAGAAACAGATGAAGGCAGAACACCACTGGGAACAACTTGTGTGAACTTCCATTTTCATTTAAGCAGAAATGCTCTTTGTACACAGAAGTTTACAGCTGCATAACAAAATAGGATGCTTTGTCAATGAAACAAAATCAAACTATTCAAATGGTACATTCTGACTTTGCAAACTCCTGGGTGAGTGGCTAGACACACTCCAGAGTTTTCCGTGTGATGACCAATGTCAGGTTCAGTGAAATGACAACACAAGATGAAGTCAGGAAACACAAATAAAACATAATAATATTTTCCTTCCTAAAAATTCCAATTGTTTGTTTACTTATTGAGATCAGGTAACATTAACACTCTATGCCATCTTGTTTTCTCCAGAAAAAATCTGAAGGTAAGTCAGAGTGATTTTTGCAAGCCTCAGAGACAGATTCAACTACAAGACTTAACAGCCTTGATCTCATACAATAGCATACTCCATCCTAAGAGAGCAACAAGAAAATGAAGCAACATCAGCATACGCAAAGACAATATTCTCTTAACACTGAAAATAGAGGACTTTTAGGCCTACTGTAAGCAAGAGCTAAAATCCATAAGGACAAGATAAGACCCCACTAGTAGTAAAAATTCACCAATTCTCGTTTCCTGGCAAATGCACCAAATAATGTGGTGGTTTTACCTCTAGCTAAAATCACCAGGGTATTTATTCATTTCTTGTTGTGAGACGTGGATTAGAAGAATGGCAAAACAGGCTTAATACTTAAAAGGAATAAAGAAAGTTTATTAATAAAATTACAAGAATAAGAAACCAGAAAAAAACCTCCAGAAACCTTTTCTCCCCCCACCAAACCTTTTTCCTTTCCCAATTTGACAACATAGAGACAAAACCTGGGGTGTTAAAGCAGGTTATAGAATAGTCTTTTCATTCGTCTCTGTAGGGAGAGGAGTTTTCTCTTGTCATTCCATGGAGAGCTCTCCACAAGAAAATAGTTTCTCATGGCTTTTCACTCCCATGACTGGCAGCCACCCGGAAGAAAATCTGCAATCATGCCTTCCTCTCATTTTCACACCACCCCGAGGTGTGTTCATGGGCCATGAACTCGAAGGGTATTATTTCAAGGATGAGTTATTCAAAGGCAAAGGTTCTCTTCATCTGTTTCTGTGATCATCTCTGGGAGCAGAGGTTTTCTCCTTTTCTCCCTGGGGGCAAAGAGTCTTCATCAGCTCTCATCTCTCCCTGTGTTCAAGCATCTCAGCATCTCATGGGATCACAGCTACTTTACCATCTGATTAGCTTCATCAGTGGATACTCTTGCACAGGTCTACAGTTTGAAATACTTCATTCCCCCCAATACTCTTTCATGAATTAATGAGTTTTTCAGAACATTATTGTACATCTCCATGGTCTTACTAAAAGAATATTTCAGCTTATTAAAGCTTCTCCTCATTCTCCTTCCATCTGAGGCTTGACTCCTTACTTTACTGACCTTGATATTTCATTTTGCCTTTTTACATGTTGATCACTCCTACTTTGCTCTCTCTGGAGAGAGGATTAAATCTGCAGGTCTCATCTGTGTAGTGAAAGAGTTAAATCTGGCCCAACCCACGCAGGTATTTATGGTGTTGGATTTCAAGTGTCTCTCTCAGCCTAAAGCAGACAGGGATGGTCCTTGGCCTGGGCCATGGTGGGTGGCAGGGTGAGAAGGTATTGGCGAGATGTCAGCAGCCATGACCAGGCCCAGCCTAGGGCCGAGGGGCCCCCTGGGAAGGGCTTCAGCCACTCTGCTGGAATGGGACCCGGAGGGTTTCCCAGGAGGGGCTGCAGCAGTGCCCAGCCTGAGGCCAGGGGACCCCCTCAGTCTCCATCCCCCGCCTGGGAGCAGCTGGAGTCCGGCTCAGCCTCCCCCTCCCCCAGGCTGCACAGGCCATGGGGGAGTGGGGCCAGCCACACTAGAGCTTCAATACTTTTCAACCTGGAAATAAAAAGACAAGAAGTTCCTGGGCTTGAGTTTAAAAGGTGGTATTCACAAAGGTGATCTTACTTTACAGTGGTCCAAAATGCTGTCAGTCTTCAAAACTGGCTAGCTATTGGCCTGATCTCAAGCAGAGAAGAAACTCCCAGCAGCCTCTCCCAGATAAATCACTTCCATGGCTATTTCCCACTTTTTTCCTAAATGCCAAACTACCATACCCCTCAAAGAGTGTGAAGAGGGAACAACCCCACCTCAACTGTAAGAATCTTAAATATGACCAGGAGAGTTTTTTCTTCACTCTTACAAGCAGTCCTGGACATTCTATCGAAATTCAAATCATATATAAATAAAACCAGAAACAGTCATAGCCATTAACTCTTTATATCCAGTTACCATTGTTCAACTCCCACTATGGGCAATTGTAAGCTATTTGAACATCATGACATGAGCATGACATGTACCCAGCTTAAACTGAAATACCTTTGAACACTGCTGCACTTGGTACAAAGTTCCCTTTGTCTAATTACCAGGCTTTTGTTGTTGGAGCTTTTTCTTTCAGCTTGTTTGCTCTGTAGAATAGAATATTTCTGCTGAGAGGGACCCACAATAATCACCTGGTCCAACTGCCTGACCAATTCCAGGCTGACCAAGTTAAAGCATATTTTAAGGGCAATGTCCAAACACCTCTGAAATACTGACAGGCTTAGGGCATCGACCACCTCCCTATGATACCTGTTCCAGTGTTTGAAGAAAAACTTCCCAATGTTCAGTCTGAACTTGCCCTGGAACAGCTTTGAATCATTCCCACACATCCCAACTCTGGATCTCAGGGAGAAAAGCTCAGCACCTCCCTCTCCCCTTCCTCAGGGAGCTGTAGAGAGCAATGAGGTCTTGCTCAGCCTCCTTTTCTCCAAACCAGACAAGCCCAAAGCCCTTGGCTGTTCCTCACAGGACACTGCTTCCAGGCCTTGCACCAGCTTTGCTGCCTGCCTCTGGATGCAAGGAAACTTAACATATTCCCACAACAGATTTCCATGGTCATATGTCCTTTCTACCTGATGAGAAGGGAGAAAGATGCAAAAGCAGAAATAATTATTTTACCATGCTGGCACTGTGTTACAGCCCAGGGATCACACACAAGTTTGGCACCACAGCACCTGTGGTTGTGCTACTGCTGACACACCGCCAACTTCAGCTCAGCAGGGATGACACAGAACTCCACTTCCCTCACTTCACAATATATTTCTTTGCTGCTGCTCCTCACCAAGGAGGCTCAAGTCTGTATTCTTTCTGTCTGCTCCCACACAAAAAGCAGTGCATGAATACACCGTCTACCCCTACCTACTTGACTCCTGCATACATAGGACAGCTACGTTTGTGCAAAGTCTTTTGAGTAGCAACTTTCTACACATATGTATTTGAGCCCCAGGCTCAGCTCCTGCATAGAGGCACCACTTTCCCCTTAGAGCTAAATACATGGTTCAACTCCAAAATTAGTAAAAAGACAAAATACACATGCAAGGCTAAATGAGTAAGAAACAAAGATTAGTAGCAATGGATTCACTTAAAGGATTTGTAAACAGTGCTATACTGGTAGGTCCACCTATTAAGATTTTGTAATAGAGAGTAAACTTTTTTACATTGACATTCTTTTCCAGATTTGGCTTTCATCACTGCCCAAATCAAAGATCAGAATATTTTCATACATAGCTGTATCTGTAACACCATAACTCCTAAATACAAATCAAAAGGATTTCCAACAGCAAAGACCAAGACTATTTTTCCATGCTAACAACAAACTCCTCTGTTTGCAAAATGCTTCCCTTTGGATCACTCCTTATAGCAACACTATGATGTTTTTATAAAAGAAAAGTGCATCTTGGGCATTAGGAAAACTTAAAGTGATTAATGAAACCACAGAACTAAACATCCTTCCGAACAGAGGCATCAGCTGAGTACTCTCAGTTGCTATTGAACGACTAAAGTACGTCATATGGCTGCCTCAGAGCAGCACTGTTGCCTGACACTAAAGGAAAGTACATAAGCAAGGAAAAAGAGAAGTAGTTGTGTTAGGTATGTAATCCATGATGTCACCATACTCTTAAATCAACAACTGCTAATTTACTGTCCTCTCTGAATTCACAATAACTTGAAAAAAGACAGGGTACCATGCTTTAGAGATGACGACCTTACTGTTGAAAGGAAGCCTGGCGGCAGCAGGTTTTAAAAATATCTCAAAATCAATTTGCCTGTAAGAGTGAAAACTAAAAAACTTGCAGAGAATTGCTATCTATTTTACAGGAAAGCTGTACTCCAATAATTTTCTCACTAAATTAAATCAGTTTTATGCTTCCTTGGGCAACAGCTCACACTACATCTACAAATTACCTAGATAACAGAGTTCTGCAAACATTACTAGCACCTACTCCTATATTAGCCTTTGGCAGAAAGAAGTTTTTGACTCATTTTTATGTTCAATTAATCCACAGTCACATTCTTCATAAAAAGACCTCTGGAAAACTCAACTTGCTGGAAACAGTAACTATAATTACTGACCCTCTTCAAGTCAGCTAAAATTAAATTGCAAAGTAGATTTTCTGGCATTGAAGCTTAACTTAATAGTAAGAAGAAAAGGAAATCTATGAGTAAAAGAAGAAACCAAGTCCAGCATTTTTGAGAACCCAGAAAATGAGATACAAGTGGTGAGTTTACAGGGAAAAACTGAGAATGGACCCTGAACATTCTCCTTCTGGATTTGTACTGAATAACAAAAAAGGCAAAATTTCTGCTTTGCTCATCCTTGCAGTATCAAATTTTGTCAAAAAAAGCATTATTATTAAAAAGGAGAAATATGACTTTATGAAATTTCATAGTAAAGAACATATCATAAACTGTAACTGTATGGCATTTTATCTCCTTACATAACATTATTCTCTTTTCTCTACAGTTTTCAGGTTTGCTTTACATAGTGCTCTCTGCAATTATCAAAGTAAAACCAAAAATCAGTGTCTCTATTTCCCAGGGAAACGGAAAGCACCACCGCAGGTGTCCCATTAGAAAACTTGTGTGAAATTGCACATGCCATTGTCAATGAAACTGTCAAATCAAGATTCTTTTCACTTATTACAGGCTTTAAAGCAAGTACAAGGATCACACATTCCTCAACCATGCACAGACATACTATTAGTATGCCACATTAACTTTACTAGCATTGAGACAACAGGCTTACCACAGTGCAAAATTGATGAACATTTCATATTTGACTAAAGCTTAAAAAATGTAGAATTCATGGGCTATGTAGACATTCTGCAGGTTTTGCTTCTACTGAATTATTTGCATAACTGAAACAACAAAAAAGTGATTTCATAATGTGATAATTTTTGAGCCTATAAGCAAGAACTTCCTGGACTAGAATCAAAATAATTTATATTTTAAAAAAAATATTTACAAAATAAGCTGAAGATTTGCAGTTACTGCTATCTATTGTCATCTATGATACTAGGGAGAATGTTTTCTACCCGTATAAACTCTATTGCTGAAAAAGAGCTGTAAAGTTCCTACAGAGCACACAAGCAACAAGGATTTCCATATGTACTTATATATAGGTACGGTCAAAGAGACAACCAATGGTACATTACTATTTTTTTCCATTCTCAAAATTCTGATCAAAACTAGGTGTGAAAAAAGCTAAACATCAGCCACCAAAAAATACAACAGTGATCATCATATGTGGAAAAAGGACAAACCAAACAACACACAAAGCAAGGACATTTCAAACTTTCAGGCTGCTTAAGTGCTAGCCTCTAGAAACCAGCTTCTGACCTGAGAGCAAGTATAAGTTCAATTAACAAAAACTCTTTTTTTCCTGAATTATACAGAACTACAGAACACAACTTTTTCCAAAACTAGTGCCATACTAAATCTAAGTCCAAACCTTGATGTAAGATACAAAATGCCTACTACTATTTCAGACACTAGTTGCTCAACTGGTATGGGTCTTGACCTTAAGGCAAACAAAACAAACCTCATTTATTCTGTTCACAACTGATGGACAAATAGCAAAATAGAAATTTTGTTCAACACAATGGTCATCAGTCACCCACAAAAGCAACTCTGAGCTACAGATAAGTGCAATTACTTGACAGTTTTGATTAGTCACAATAATTCTGACAAAATCAGTGAAATTCCTTTAACAGACACTTCACTCCTAAAGGAGTTTGAGAGAACAAAACCATGTTCTATGCACATGGGGACTAACAATTCTACCAATAAAAATGCTAAATCCTCTAACAAATGCTTCAGACTCCAAGGAATTCAAGAAAACAAAACCATATCATCTGCACATGAGAACTGATACTGGGCAACAGAGACTCTTGAGCCAAAACAGCTTTCTTACTTCTTATAGCACAACTATTTCAGTACTATAAAAATTAAAACTTCTGATTGATTCCCAGATTTTATCTTTTTAGTTCCAGTAAAGGGAAACAGGAGATCATCAGGTCAATCTGAAAGAGTCTGTGTGTTTATTAAAATAAATTTTGCTAGAATACAATTCAATAAAAATAACTCTATAATACAGACTACTGTGCAGATTAACTGAATTTGGAAATAATTTAATTAAGACATGAAAGAACCACAGAAGACCTAAAATAATTTATTTTGGAATTGTCATACTAGAAGACTAATTGCTGAGTTATCTTTCTCATAAAGAACAAGAAATTAATTTTCTTTTTCAAATAGATTAAGTGAATAGGGGTTAAAAAAAAAATATCAGTATTTCTACAACTTTACCAGTGCACATTATGCTAAGTGTCAAGTATAAAGTCAGATTTTTGAAAAATGACCATTTCAAACATTCTCAACTAAAGAAAACTAGGTTATGGAAAGAAACCAACAATTACAATGTCATAATCCAGATGGGACAGAATTTGTTAATGGCCAAGCCAGGCTATATGCTAATCATGTCAGCATATACTAACAGACAACACACTCCTGAAATACAGTAATGGGATGTAACATAGGAATAGCCCTGACCATCACAGGGTACACCTGATAAAAAACCTCTCTGGCCAATACATGCTGTTCATCAGAGAATACAAGAACAGGTGAAATATTTTTTAACATAGTCCTGATAGCCTCTCCCAAAGTCAGTACTCCACTATTGAGCATTTTTAAACCCAAAAATTTTGCATTGGAGAATTTTGCATTCTCCAGGATATACAATACAATCAGCAATTTCAATCTCATAATTTAAATCTAGATTATGACACAGGATCTGTTTTACATCCAGTTCCTGCTGTCGAAGTTCTTGCTTCCATAAATAAATTGACCAGATCTTAAGAACAACCAATATGAGGAATTGCTTCAGTGGATAAACCACACACACTTTTGAAGATAAAGCTGGTTTGATACTGAAACTTTAAATCTGATTTAGATATCCCAATCTACCATCATTGTGCAATCTGAATTAAGGTCTCAGTGTACTATGAACAAATAAAATCAAAGCAAAAATCAAAGATCAGGTTTGTTTCCAAAGTTTTAAATCATGTCAAATGTCCAAATGAGTTAAACTGCTGGCAAGAACTTGTCGAAATACCCAGTGATATCTTGACAGCAGAAACTTCACCCACTGGATTCAAAAGACAAAAAGACATTTCAAAAGACAATTTCTTACATTAAGCGTGTGGCTGGATGAGACAGACTTAAGAGAGAACAAGTCACTGCAGTCTGAAGGGACAACACACCAATATCACCCTTCTGTACCACCATGTCCTTCCACACACCCCAGAGCTGGTCTCCCTTAGCCCACTACCAACTAACCCAGAGGAAAAAAAAAATTAGAACAGTGTGAATTAAATGAACCGGTTGAATAAAAACAGAGAAACAGTGTCAGAGAATCTGGGGACTCCAAGTATGTAATAACACAAGCAGGATTTAAGACACGTCAAACAGAAGCTTTATTAACCATGATCATAGTGAGAGAACATTGAGAATGTCTTTCCTGGTTCCCTGACAAGTGATTGCAGAGACCCAAACCACACATTGTTTCAGAAAAAGGCAAGGAAAAGCAGTCATATCAATGTTAACAAAGTCAGGTACCCTCCCCTGGGAGTGATGGACTCCTTGAGTCTGTTGCTAAACAACCACAATTCTAATGAGGATTCAGGCAGAAAATAACTTGAGAATATGGAGATGGCTTGTGGTGAAGCCTACAGGGATGGCCTGGTATTACCCTATTTGAGATGCAAAGTTGGAAACAATCAGACTGCTAGCTTTTGATTGAAAGAAATGTTCTTTGAGTAAAGATAACCCCTTATCCAGACCTCTCAATCTTAACTGTTAATAATTTTACCACCACAACTCTTTGATAGTTTAAAAATACATTGTTACTTTCTCCTTTCAAGCCCCGAGTAAGACCAACAAATGAGAAATCATATCTGCCAAGTCAAAAACACTGCAAGACACAACTCAATAGAAATTTTAACTTATTGAGCAAATTTAATTTTTTTAAAAAAAATATTTTGATAAAATTGATGAGTTAATGCACTAGTGGAATGATTAAAATATCTCCTTCACAGATGCCAAACATAAAAGCTCCCCAAAACCAAAGTTTAGAATAGGAACTATTTGCACAAGTAAATCACTCAGTAAATCAAACATGTCTTACTGCACATGTCTTACTGCAAAAACCAAAAACCCAAGATACAGAGGGAGAGTATATAGTTTGATATAAAACCAGATGTACCGAAGCAGATGAAATTTTAAGTATCAGAAGTTATAGACATATTGGAGATGGAAGTTTCCTGTTCAAATTCTTTCAAGAAACAGGGTCTAATCCATTAAACGTGCTCATCCTTAGCTAGGCAAGTTCCATGAAGAAAATTAAGTCAAACTGGTGTAAGTAACCACTACAAGCTACATTTTGTTATTAGATGCTAAAAAGCCTAAGAGACTATCTTGATCAGTTTTTATCAGTCTTGATCAAGCCCAATTCATTCAGCTGCAGTCCTTGAGTCTCTACTAGCCTAATACGAATATTAGGTAGTAAGTGCCAGACATTTTTTATTCCAGAATTACAATTCTTAACCCTATGATTGACATTAGAGTCTTGAGCAATGAGGCCCAAGTTATTTCATTTGGGAGCCAAGCTGACTGTTGAATTACTATTAGAATTCATTCTGCTGAAGAAGAACAAAAATGTTATCAGATTTAGTATTAAAAAAAGCTATTTTTGATTGCTCCTACTCAACTGCATCACTACTTTACTTCAATTTTTAAGCAATACTTCAAATTTCACCCCTGTAAATGTGCTCCCGTCAGAAAACACTGAAGCACTTACAAACACTGTAAAAGTTTCTTCCTCTAACAAACTGGTGCTCACCATAGGTATTGCAATACAACAGTATCCTAAGGAATGCTCCATGCACATTCAACAGCAGTGAAAATATTTGTTTTAAAAACCTTGAGTTTACACAGAGTAGTTATGTACTGCACTGAAATTGCTCTTACTCTGCTGCAATAGAAAGAAAACTAAATTCCTGACCTCCTTCATTCTTCAGCTACTGAAAAGATTCAAACTTTCACAAGAAAGGAATACTGGTTGAAACACTTCAGTTAATAACCCAGAACATAACTAAGTAGTCTCCAGCTAACCCTGAAAACACCGTATAGGGCTATATAAAGGAAAATACTTCAACAATACCTCAAGAAGTATTACTTATCTAGGCCAGCCTCCATCTCCCCCTCCTTCTTATCCCAATATTTCAAAGACAGGCTTTAAATGTTTTGCAGCTGTCGAACACTAAAGCTCAAGAATTCAACAACCACAGCACTGTAAAAACACAGGTTGAAAATCAACTATATTCAGGACCCATGACAGTGTCAGAAGAGGTTCCTGACTGCAAGCTTCTTCAGCAAAACCTGGATAAGGTCCCAAGATCAGATAAACCTGTAAAATTATTCTTTCTTCCTTCCTTCCAGATAATCCTTCAAGTGAGTTCCTACCATATAAACTAATGTAGACTATGCATAACTGTATTGAGTTTTAGCCAACCTCTCTCACAGCCAAAAATATCAACCACCACCACTGCACACATTTTCTTACTGAGATTTTCAGAAGAAAAATCTCAGAGATGATATGAGATTTGCATCTTCTAACTACAAAGTTAGTGAGCCATTTCATATTTCCTGAAACTAAACTACACATTAGATGATTCACCAATTAGTATATTTATGAAGCTTTAAGAACCAATCAAAATTTCATTTCTGTTGAAAAATTTAACAGAAATGTCCAGCTGTATGCATGGAGAGAACATGTGGGCTCTTCTCCTTTATTTAACTTAACTAACAGCTATGTTAGCTGGTGAAAAATATTCAGTGTGTCAAAGTTAATTTATCAAGCTGACAAAGTATAACGGCTCCAGAAGGTATAGCATACATTTACTAAATTTTAAATACAACATTTTAACTAGATATAGCTCAAAGATTAAAATAAACTGTCCAACAACCAAACCACACAAATACATATCACTCAAGGGCACTTCTTATTTAATGGAGCAATTGCATGCTTGTTTCAAACTAATGCATAGGTCAACATATCAGAAAAGCTGATCATCCTTCAGACTTCAAACCCCCTAAATCAAAACATGTTTTTTTTTTTAAAGTAGGTGGATATCTTTAGAAGACAGAGAACCCTCTGTCAGTACAGTGCAGGCCATAATCAGATGGAAGGGAGGCACTGCATGTTGCTCAACACATTCAAACCTTGTGCCTCCCCAAAGCCTCTAGGCACAAATACCGCAAGGTAAAACTATGTGCTAATTTCCCCCTAGGGCTGAAACTACAAAGCACAGCTCTTGGGGAAACAAGGCAAGGATATCAGCCTAAAGAAGACACTTACTCAAGAATTACCAATAGATATTCAAGAACTACCATTACTCCAATAGCCAACCTATTCCAGTACTTTGGAATAAAAATCAGTATTCTAGTTTATGATGGAGCCTTTACATCAAAAGTTCACTCATCTGTGAAGTCAGGAATGTACAACTTAGTAAACAAAAAGGTAGCACGTTTATATTTTACTCTTTTTTTCACTATTTGCAGCAATAAATAAAATCACCACTTTAACTAAATTTTAAGAATAGATAAAATTGCTGGAAGTTACACAGAGTAATCTGAATCCATGAAGTATCTATTAAAAATAGGGCTATTTTGCAGGAAGCTATCACAGGACAAGGTGCTTTACAACCATTAACAAAAATCATCACTATTGTTTGTTTAAACTAAAATCCATCTCTAACCATAATGAATGAGCCCCAAAAATGCACATTATACCATCTTGGGTTATAAGTCCATCACAGAAATATCTAATTTGAAGAACAGTCAGTTATTTCTCTAGAACCTTGCTGCAGAGTAACAGGTTTCACATGTTTCAAAGAAGATTTGAAAAAAAACCCTTTCTGCTAGAACACAGTTGATTTCCAGTCTCTTCCATTTGCTCCTTCTTTCTTAGATGTACCTGCCATCATTAAAAGAGCAATAGAAGAGAAATATATATATTCCTCCAAGGACTAACCCAGACATTTTTCCAATGCTCTCATACACATGAAGTCATGTCAAACGACTGCTACCCAACTGTCTGAATTCATCACCTGATTTGTACTGCTAATGCAATCCTGAAAACCAGAGTAGAGGCAGGACCTTTAGAGCAACTGGAAAATCAGAACAGATTTTATCAGCTCAGTCCACCAGGTCACAAAATTGCTTTGTTTTCTCTCTTTCTGTATTTTGCTTTGCACTGACAAATAATTTGCCCAAGAAGTATAGCTAATTCATTCTGCCATACTTAGTCACATACAAAAATGTAGAGAACTGAATCTGTTCTGACTGAAATTCAATTGCTAAGGCTATCACTTCAATATGAGGTCCATTTGAGTATCTTGGTTTGCAGACTGACAACTAAATGAAGTAGGAGGCTGCTAACTTGGAAACTTGCCTCCTTTCAAATGTCTCACTGCAGTAAACTCATCAGCTGGGGATATTCAAGGTAACAGGGGTTATGGTCAGGCTGAGAGATGCATGAAATCTCCAGTGGGAAGTCTTTAATGGCACAAACTCACATGATACAAGGTCTTGAGGTGCATGGATCACACCTCAAGATTTCTATGGATGCAACATTCCCAACCACACTGGAATCAGCTCCAGTGAAAAAGCAACTTTGGTTTGTGTGGTATGGCCAGGGATCACAAGTCACAGAATGGGATATGGCACCATATGATGAACAGCATAACATTGGTTGCTTACAATCCGAAACAGTGCAGAAAACTACAACAAGCTTTACAGGAGAGGGGAAAAATAAAAGAGGGGAGCATTCTGTAAGTATTCAGGAAATGGAAACAGACTATTTCACATGCCGGGTTCGTAAGACCACATCACCAAATGATACACAAACCTCATGAAATAAATATTCAGAGACATAAATGTATTCCATGGGATTAAGTTACTGTGATTCAGTCCAAGTACTGAAGTACAAAGTTAACAACAGCAGCAGAAATAAATCGTTTTATTGCTCCTAGAATTCCAAGAAACCATTCACAACTTCGAGGCAGATGCCTAAAAAGACCACTTGCAAACTTTTATGAGCGCTCACAAGGGAAGATGGCCTCATGCTTAACGCACCCCGCTCCGCAGAAGGGGTTAATAGGAGGCTGGGTGCCCTGAGGTCTCTCTAGTGGTAATTCTGTCAGGGTGATTTCCATACCGACCAACCGTGCGTGCAAACTCGGGCACAGGAGACCGCCGACCACCCCGCTGCTCCTGCACCAACCCTACGATCACCCCGGGTGCTGACACCGGGCACCCCCATCCGGCTGGGCAGGTTCGAACCCCCGCACCCGGGGCTCCGCTGCGAATCCTCAGCGGGGCGGCCGGGACCGAAAATGGAACCGCCCCCCCCACACCGCTCCCCGCCTTCCCCGCCCCAGGCGCCCTTTTCCCAGCCGCGGGTACAGCCGAGTCCTCGCCGTCTCTTCCTCCGGCTCCCTCGGGCCGGGACAGAGCGGCAGCTCCCGCCTCCCTCCCGCACGGAGCCGCGGCCTCGGCAGACGGGCCTGTGGCCGCCCGTGGCCGCCGGGGGGCGAGCGGCGCGGGCGGCTCCCGCCCGCTCACCGCGCCCGCGCCCCGACCGGAGGCAGCACCTACCGCTGCGCCGTCCCGGCGGGGACAGCAGCGCCTCAGCGCCGTCCCGGCGGGGGCAGCGCCCGCAGCATCCCAGCATCCCCGGCCCGGGCCCGCCGCTGATGCCGCTCCCGGAGCGACCGGACCGAGCCCCCTCCCTCCTTCCCTCCGCCCAATGTAAAATAGTTCCCCGGGCCCCGGAGCGGAGACACCGGGAGCGACACCTCGCCGGCCAATGAGAGCCAGCCTGGCCCCCCGAGGCGCCAATGGGAGCGGTGGGCTGGCGGGGGCGGGGCGTCGCCCAGCCAACCGGGCCACGGCGCTCGCACTGACCCGCTAGGCTGTCTCCGGTGGCCTCCATTGACCACCATCTTGGAGTCGGGCGCGATGCCCGCGCCGGGAATGGGCTCGCAGGCCGGCGGCCATCTTGGGTCCTGGCTGAGTCACGTGCGGGGGCAGGCGGCCGGAGGCGACGGGGAAAGGGGCGGCCGAGCGGAGCCCCCGCCCCGCCGGGAGCCGGAATTCCCCGTGACACCCGGCGTCAGAGGCGGAACGGCGGTGGGAAGCTGGCTTTTCCCAGTACAGCTCCTAAGGCGGCCGGATGCTGCGCAGGCTGGGACCGCCCAGGCACTGCGCCTGTAGGGGTCAGGCGGCTCCTTGCACGCTGAAGGGGGCAGCAAAAGCTTACGCGTGGAGACCCTTGGAGACACGTCGGTATTTTTGGGAGTAATGCCCCATTCGAAACAGTTTCCTCTCCCTAACTCCGTATAATGAGGAGCAAATCCATGGCTTGGCCTAAGTGCAGGTGAAGTAACATCCGCTCACGTCGGACAAAGGAATCGCTCGCTGCTGCACCAGCACAAAAAGACAGCTGGTATTCCAAATAACAGAACGTATCTCATCTTCCTGCATCTGGCAGACCCACTGGAACACTACAGTGCACAGGGTGGACACCTAGATGAGAAAAGATGCATAGATCACGGTCCATGGGTTTACTGGAAGGCAGCAGCAAGCAGAGAATGGCAGAAGCCGGTTCTCTGACATCTTTCTCAGAGACTTTTGAGGAGGAGACAGGAGTGTGTGCTCAACAAGCCTGCGTGTTGATGCTAAAGCGGGAACAGTGAGTGCTGAAGGACAGAGCTGCCATTTAAATGGATCTAGACTGCTTGGCGGAATGACCTGACAGGAAGTCTGTAAAACTCAGCAAGGACAAATACAAGGAAATTTGAGAAATCCAGCACTTGGGAAGGAACAGGTCTCTGCAACAGTACAGGGTGGGGACTGATGGGCTGTGGAGCAGTTTTTCAGGAAAGGATGTGGGATCTCGTTCGACAGCACATTGACCATGAGCCAGCAGTGTGTACCCTGGTAGCAAAGGTGGCCAAAAGCATCCCAGGTCATACCAGTGGAGGCATAGTGAAAGTGATTATTTATTTCTGCTCAGCTACATGTGAAATAGTGTGTCCAGTTTTGTTGGAATGCATGAAATAGAAGCCTCTCTGGGTCCCTCCGATAGAGAAAGGAATGCAGGTATTGAATTAAAGCCTTTAGAGGAACTAAAATATATTAAGCCACAGACATGGAGTAGGAGTGTAAGTTTTAGTTTTAAGTAAGCAGAAATGTATCTTAAGTGCTTTAAGAGACTGTGTTAGCTAGTAAAAAGCCCTAAAGTAGTGTTACCTTTTACAAAATTAACTCCAGACATAATGAAAACAGTAAAACATTGCTTATATTTCTAGATAGAACAGATACAATCATTTGCGTAAACAGATAAACCTCTATATGTACATTTTGGGTAAGAACTGACACTACTTTTGCACATTAGAATTAAGCACAAATTAGTGTAAGAAGAATGTTTTAGAATCGTGTTTTTAGCTGATTGGATGATTTATTAATAAAATCCTCCTGTATTGGGGTGAAGAAGGAGAAGGAAGAAAGAAGAAAGAAGCTGCTGCTGCTCAGAACATCAGGACTTTCTTACAGAAAGCTTTTAGCATGTCTAAGACCCTGCAAAACTTGACACAGTTTGGGGTCCCAAAATGCATGAAGAATCTCAAAAAACTAAAACTAGTTCAATGGAAAGCCACCAAATGATCCAGGGGCAGGTGCTGCACTTGCCCTGTAAGGAGAGTCTGAGGTAACCACCGTGGATTACCTTGAAGAAGAGACAGCTTAAAGTACTTCAGCATACAAAACACAGCCTAGCATATACATTACCAGCAAAAAAACCCCTAAGATTGAATAATACTTTATATAAAGTATAAGCAATTTATATATATATAATTTATATAAGTAATTCTGCGCCTTGGAAGAGGATGATAAATATAATGAAACATACATTATTGATGTTAGTTGCATTCAAAATGATACTGATCAGGCCAATGTGTGAATTTACATTTCTAGAGCAGAGTAGCACTCAAGAAGGATTCTTGTGCATTCTGCACAAATGCAGCTATATTGCCCTTTGGCAGTCCTATGTAAACAGTGCAAGAAAGAATGTGCTAGCATGTAGCAACAACAGGCAAAATAAATGCTGACCCAGCATAGCCAGGATCTGGTTAACAGTTCAACATGGGGAAATGCAAAGCCCTGTACCTGGGGAGCAGCAGCCCCAGGCGCCTGTACATGAAGGGGGCTGTCCCAGCAGCTTCGTGAGAAGGACCTGAAGGTCCTGGTGGGCACCAAGTTGAACACGAGGCATCAACACACCCTTGATGCAGAGAAGGATAAGAGTATCTAGGGCTGCATGTTGCCAGCAGGTTGAGGGAGTTGGTTCTGCTCCTCTCCCCAGTGCTGATGAGGCTGAACCTGCTAAGCTCCCCAGTACAAGGGAGATACAAAACTGCTGGAGAGAGTTCAACAGAGGGTCGGTAAGGTATTAGGGGATTGGAGCACCTCTCCTGTGAAGAGGGGCTGGAGGAGATGGGGCTGTTCTGGCTGGAGAAGAGAAGGCTTAGAAGAGGATCTTGTTGATGTGTGTAAGTATTTGAAGGGAAGATATAAAGAGGATGAAGCCAGGGGTTAAACCACAACAGTCTTTTCTGGAGTTATACAACACTGACTCCACTTGTATATAAGTTCCATAAATCAGTTTCAACCTCAACTTACAGGCTGTTTCAGTTTTTAATTAATTCGGTAGCAAACTGTAGAATTTTCATCTCCAGTATGCAGTAAATATTTTTATGCTAAATATCTAAAACTTAACAGAAATATAAAGTTTTAGTAACATAAACCCTCAGATTCGCTATATCTCTTTATATTTGTAGGGCAGATGCTCTTGATGTTACCATTTTTGTCAGGATTAAGGTTCAGCCGAAAGTTTTTATCTATTGAAAACACCTGCCATTCTGTCCTGCTACTAGGGCAAAGAACTGGGTGGAGGGAAATAATCAGCTGGTTTGTTTCATTTTGAAGATCTGACAGTAGGATGGAGGAAAAGAAAGGAAATAGGCTGCTACTTGCTATAAACAAGGAGTAAAATTCCTAATAACAGCAGAGCTAGGCTGTCGCCAGAGCTCAGCAGGATGGAAATTGTTCAGCTGGTGGTTATCATGCCCGGGCTTCACCAACCTGACTCAGACAGCTGTAGGACATATTTAGATTTTTGTGAGGAAGCATTGATGTAAAGGACCAGCTCTGAGCCCTCAAAGCATGATGGAACTTGCTGTGGTTTTTCTGTACTAATGTGTTGGACATCTAAAGAGCTCTATCAGTAAGACTGGAAAGGATATGAGAAAGCCATGGACTGTTGTGGGTGCGCCAAACTATGAGGGTGCAATGACCCTATTGGAAGAAATCAGATCACTTCCTTTCTCAGGGTGTGCACACACCCTGGAATGAAGAGCAATTTCCTGGGGAAATTCTGGGCAACTCCTTGTTTCATCCTCCTAATGGAGGGCAATGATGTGTGCATTGTAGGAGGACAAGGGGATGCTGTGAGGAAACACCACTTGGAAGAAGGTGACCAGAGGCTGGAAACTGAGCTGGCTGCTACCTCCCACATTGGCCTGCTTTCATCTTTCAGTGTTTATTTCCCAGGCATGCTGCCAACCTGGGGTGTGTGCTGCCAACAATGCAGTGCTGCGGGGCATGCTGTGCACAGTGCCCTCAGTCTGCCACTCCTGGGTGACGCTGCCCACTTTCTGTGCTATGGGCCACCGCGGTTGCTTCACCAGCCCTGAGCTGCCACATTAAGCATGTTTTCTTAGCCCAGATCTGTTGGATCGTTGCTTCTTTGTGTCTTCCTGGCTGATCCTGCTTCTGTGTTGCAAATTTTCTGACCCTGGCAACTTCTGCAGCTCTGGCCTCGAGTACTCTCTCCCACTCCCTTCTCCAGAGTTTATCTTCCATGCAGCCTAGAGAAATTTTGAGAAAGCAAATGCAGGCATATACCTTAAATAAAACTTTTTAATTCCAGATGGAATTTTAATAAGTTTGATTAAGTTAGTCAACATACATGTTCTTCCCTCACTCCTAACAGCATCAGCCACATACGAACCTCAGTGTCAGGAGTTGTAAAACTGAATTGGAGTTCAGTAAAACAAAAGAGCACCTTCCAATCCTGGCTGATGTGGCAAGCAGCCTTCTCTGCAGACCCAGCATCTGTGCCCAGAAATCTGTGTGTCTGTGGAACTGAGGTGCAGCTGCAATGGTAGAAATTCCTGTGCTAGTGTGCTTTTTCTAGGCCATAGTGACACACGGCCAGAGGATTGCCCATGGGAATCAGAAGTATGAGTACTTGATGCTGCCTCCTTACTTCCAGTCTTTTTCCATTCAGAGTGAATGAATACTACTCTCTCCTTCAGCCAGGCAGAGAAGAATAATTTGTGATGGAAAATCTAATATAATAGCAAGGAAAGAGCGCAGGAGTAAAATAATAAGCACTTTAATTATTCTGCTGAGGAAATCTTGGTGTCTGTGGATAAATCCTGTCAGCAAAGGATACCTTGAAGCAAAAGGCTGGTGAGCATGTACTAGATAAACCACAAGATTTGGCAAGAGGGATCTCTGCAAAGCAAAGGTAGACAATCCTAGGAACAGTAGAGCAAATGCAGGGTCTTGTTTGGTGTCTAACAAAAATAATCCTAACATACACAGCTACATGATTAAGAATGAAGGAACCCTCATCAACAGGCCAGCCGGCTCCTGCTGGGTACCTTTACCTACCAAGTACTGCCATGCTTTGCCTTTGCTGACCACTGGCAGCTTTGTTTGCATGTAAAATCAGTTGCAGCATGGTGATCTGCTTGTTCACGAGCAGACTCACATTAATTTTACAGGACCAAAAGTTCTATATTGCCTATATAAATAGAAAGTTGCACTTAAAAATGCAAGAACCTCAGGTATCAGAAAAAAATACATTTTTGAAATGTTGACCTGAACATCCAGCACACCTGCTCTTGCCAGGGACTGCCCTTCAAAGAAAACACAAGGCTGGTAAGGTGACTGGACCAAGCCGGATGATATAGGTCCAAGTATTTTTAATATGGGCTAACTGAACATGACTAGAAATAGAGGGGCATGAAATAAGGATACCCATGTGTAATCACTGTAGAGGAAAAAGAGCTCAGGAGGGGTTAGTTACTTGCTTTCTCCTTCAGTCTTTTGTTTTCCTCTGCCTGCTCCACTGCAGCTGAGCTGGGGAAAAGACCAAGAAGCTGTTCTGATTTTTTTGGAAGCTGAGTCATTTGGGTGGATGAAATAAGAACATCTATGATGCTCCTTTCTCCATTGTTCTGTACTTTCAATAAGCATCGACATCAAGGCTGAAACATCAACTTTCTGATTTGGTTGCAGGTTCCCCACTTTGCATAGGTGTTAATAGTGACTCCTCCTGCCAGAAAAAGGACAACCAGGCTCCAGGACAGCTTCAGGCAGGCAGAACACATGCAGTCACACTCAAAAGTACTCTGACATGTCCAAGCATCACCCAAGACTGTAGTATGCATTCTTCATCTTTCTTTTATTGAGTAATACAAAGCAACTGCTAGAACCGGTCCCTAGCCTACCCTCTTTTGCTTGTTCATTTGCTTATTAAGTAACTTCCAATCATCCCAAGAGTCAAGACGTCTGTTCTTGCAGGTGCACAGATGGTATAATTTTAAAATATTTTCCTTTGAAATGGATTTATTTGTGATCTAATCTGGTGGTCTGTTACTAATTCATGAATTGGCATATTTTTGTCACCAGTAAACAGTATCTACCATGGTTTTAAAATGACAGGGTCTGAAGGTTTTGAAAGGGAGCTTGACCATTTACAGAAAATCAGTGCTTAGCATCTTCTGAAAACCAGGTCCATCTTCAAGGTATTTCATACTGAATACATAAAAGCAAAGAAACCTCAAATAATTTTTGACCCCTTTTTGAAAATTTTAGCCAGGGAACATTTTTTTCAGTGCTGGTTGTGGAATCATTAATTATTATTGCACAGACTGTAATAACAAAGCAGAGCTCCACAATGGATGAAAGTAAACCACTTTCTTCTAGCTTTTTTTTTTTTCCCCTTTTATTTTAATTTTTTTAAACAGTAATAATAAAACATGTTATTATGCACTTCCAACCATGAATGTTCTCCAAAGAAATTTGATATTAAACTCCAAATCATCTGACTGGATGATTTCTTACAGATTGTTACTGCAGAGCAAGCCAGGAATGTTATTAGAATGCTTGAGGCACAGTGGTGTTTTACAGAAAATGAAGAACAGTTAAAAATGTAGAGTCCCACAATTCCTTATCTCAAAGGGGATTTGTGGTACTGCTGAGATTAGAGCCATTCCTATTGAAGCGGCTGTATTCCTAAGAAGACCTTCATTTGTGCCTATTTCGTCTGAAGGATCTGGTTTATTTCACCAGGGCAGAATACTAATGTGAGCTGGTGCTTCTCTTCTCTGGATTTGTTTCATTTTCCTTTCTTCAGCAGCAATGCATTTGCACAGCTTTTCAGGCTACAGCAGTAGGAAGAGGTTGGGTTGAAGCCTAGTTAACACCACCCAGATGCATGCCAGGCTTGTATCTTCAGTCCTTTGTCCCTCTGACTGTCCAGTGTATTGCAGGATTGGCAGACTGTCACAGTATTGTCACAGTACAGCTGGCCTG
Organism: Cyanistes caeruleus; assembly: GCF_971803275.1. Classification (NCBI taxonomy): domain Eukaryota; kingdom Metazoa; phylum Chordata; class Aves; order Passeriformes; family Paridae; genus Cyanistes; species Cyanistes caeruleus. The sequence goes on from NC_141702.1 coordinate 93,153,311, forward strand.
AACTGGAAAAAGGGTATCTGACTATAACACAAAACCAATTCAGTTAGCCTAGCTCATGTCTGAACATGTCCCTGGATGAGTTATAGGGGACCCTCAGCCAGCCCCATCCAAGCTGAGAAGTAAGCACACCACTGGCCAGGAAGCTGGACAGGGAGAGAGATATCAGCCGATGGCTGTCTAGCCTGGGAGATTTGAATTGGGTATTTAAGCGAGTTCTGAATAATAAACGAGGCTGTTTTGTCTCATGAGCACTTGGAGTTGTGGATTTTCATCTCCTCACCCATGACCGGCACATTACAAGTGGTGACCCCACGTGAAGACACAGCCTCTCCCATGAGTAGAGCTGGGGCAATGACAGGGACAGAGCCTGTCCAAAACAGCTAAAATCTGGGACATACAGCTAAAAACTGGGAAAGACAGAGGCGAGAAGAGCCCAGAACTACAGCGAAAAGCTGAAGATGCAGAAAAGCCATCCAAAAAATTACAGCGAGGAGTGCTGTCTGCAGTGAAAAATTGCTAGTTTTCTGGACTTACCCCTACAAATAGAAGAAAATACTCATTAGAGCCATGGGAGCTTGGATATCCACTCAACCATCTCCAGTTTTGAAGGTATGGTGGCTTTTTTTACAATAATTGGGATCAGACTATGTCAGAAAATCATTATCATCTTTAATAACGCGGGCAAAGAACCACAGTTTCGACACAACCAAAGAAGCTGCCTTTGATACAAATATGAGGGAACGAACTGGACATTTTATTCTCAAAGCAGCTCAAAGGGGGACGAAGATGCTATAAAAGTTTTAAAACCTTGAAGATTTATTTTTGACATAGTGAAACAGATAAATGCTGAGCTAGGGAGCAAGAACAGGACTCCAGAGGGGACAGAGAGGGCTTGGAACACCTTCCCAAGCCCACGGGGAGAGCGGCACCACCGAACAGCTGCCCCGCGCGGTCGAGCTGCTTTGAATGCACCCCGCACACCGGAATCGCTTCATTGGGAGACTTTTCCCGCAACTCCGGCAAGCCGGAGAGCCTGGGCAGCCGGCTGTGCCCCAGCGGGCAGAGAAACCGCAGCAGGCGATACCCAGCAGGATTGCGAAACTCTGCCTCATGGCTGGAGCGGCAGAGCAAGGGGCGGCAGTGGGACCCCGAGCTGCGTCGGCACCGCAGCAGCCGAAAGGAACACAGCAGGCAGCGGAGCCGTGGCGGTGCTGAGGACGTGCTGCAGCTGCTCCAACCGGAGCGGCCATCGTGAGTTAGAAAACCCCACCACTTCGGCCCCGGAGCCCGCGGCCACGCCGCAGCCACAGCTCCGCGTCCGCTGGCCACGCCTGCCTGCGCGGCTGCGGGGGCACGGGCCCCGAGGTGACGTCACATGAAATGCCCGGATCCAGAGCCGGAAGTTCCCCAGAAGCAGAGTACGTCATCCCAGCGCCGGAGCCCGGCCCCGCGACAGCAACCAGAGCAGTTCCAGCTTCGCCACGGCTACAACCACGGGATTCACAGCCACAACCAACCACACATCAGAAGGAAACACAAGATCTCCACAGAGACAACCACAGTCTTCACCTAACGCCAGGTCCAGCACCACTCCTATCAAACACCATCACAACACGTGTGAGCTGCAGAGTACAAACCCTGATGAAAAATGCAAACTTGTCTACTTTAGCTCACAGGTATTCAAACTTGAAACAAAACTTTATATATATATATATATATATATATATATATATATGTATATATGCACAAGAGTTTCTAATCTGTATTCAGTGTTTATTATCATTGTTAATTTGCATCCTTCAAGAATTATTAAGGCAGAGGGTACCACTGTGGTCCCTCAAAAAGGAAAAATTTGATATCATAAACTGGGTCAGACCTTACTTAAGATTAACCAACTCAAAATTAACACCTTTATTTGACTTCCTAAAAGGTGATCCAGAATTAACTTCCCCTAAAAAATTAACCCCAGAGGCAAAAGCTGCTCTTGAAACAATGGAGCAAGCTATCTCAAACAGACAAGTCCACCAGATATGCCCAGAAGCGTGTGTCACTGTATTTGTTCTCATTGTGAATCTGCATCCTACTGCTGTTATAAGGCAGGGAACACTCACTGGCCTGACCCTATGCACATCCTAGAGTGGATGTTTTTACCTCATCAGCCAGATAAGACAGCACCACAGCCAGACATGCTGGCACAAACAAAAGCATCACATGATTTCTTCCATCAAGGTGTGCAGGCCCTACAACGGCAATTCCACCTGACAAACACAGAGGTTCATAATATTGTTAGCAGCTGTGCTGACTGCCAAGGCCACACTGTGCCACTGCAGACCGGGTAAACCCTCATGGACTGAATACTGTACAAATCTGGCAAACTAATGTCACACACATCCCTGAATTTGGATATTTAAAATACATACACTTATCCATTGATACCTTTCCATCAGCTGTATGGGCTACAAGGCACACAGTAGAAAAGGGTCAGGATGCCATTGCACACTGGCAGTCAACGTTTGCTGTTTTGAGCATCCCTCACACTATCAAAACAGACGATGGCCCTGCATACATCTCACAAAAAACAAGACATTTCCTACAGCTTTGGGATGTAGCACACCACACTGGTGTTCCTCAAACAGCAATAAAACAGGCCATTGCAGAAAGAGCACATGGCATTTTAAAACATATTGTTGTAGTGTGTTTACTTAATTTTGTCAAAGTTTGTTAAAGTTTGTTGGTATGTTCTTGTTTCCCTATTGATTCAATGGGTATGTACCAGTTGTCAGTCATATAAACCCCTCCTATTTTTCTTGAATGTTCCCTGCCAGTCACCTTAGCCCTGCCCCTACTCCCTATCTATCATTGTAAACCCCACCCCTTCTTCCAGACCCTTCTATGTCTATCATTCCTCCCTTGATACCCCATTGATTGTTATCTCATGTTCCCACCTTCCTTGTACCCCTATCGGCCCTTAGAGTGTAATCTCCTCCCTCCACTCCTCCCCCTGAGAGTTCCCATTGGTTCCTGTACTGTACCTGCCCCTGAGCTCTTAGTATATAAAACCCCATGCAGAAGGTGTTTGAGGCTCTCTTTGGTTTTGAACCCTTCCAGCTAGGGCTCCTGTGTTCTTTCCCTAATTCACCTGAGAACCTCAGCCAAGAGAGTCTCCTCTGTCTTTTCGCCACAACCTGTGACGCCTTGATCTGCAGAGCTGGGAGAGGACTGGTGCTCTGAAGGTTCTGCAGTGGGATCGCCTTTCCCCTGCAGTTCCCCACTCCTGGTGCCTGCCTGTGCTGGAGTGGCACCATAGAGCTAGCCCGGAGTGGCGAGCAGCGTCAACGTACTATTGAAAAACAAAAGGAAGGAATGTGTGGTGAGACCCCACAGAGTAAGGTAGCTATGGCTATTCGTACACTAAATCATTTGGCAATATCAGAAGGGTCCCGTCCCAAAACCCAGTCATTTTAAATCGCTTTCTATCATTACAATCTCCTGGAGATAAACTGTTGCCTATGCCTGTCGTTCCGATTGGGAATGGCTATAAAGAACAACATAAACTCTCAAGGGAGTTTCAACATGAGAATTCTCTGGTTTACTACTTCAGGCCTGTTTTTATAGACTGGTATGTGGAAGGTACAGAAAAGAAACTCCTATTGGTTTACAAAGTGCTACATCACCATCATTGGTCAGGGGGGCTCATCACCCCCCTGACTTCCTCCTGCAAGGAAAACAAAGACTGCAAAACAACACCTGCAAGGCTGTTTAGTGTCCCTGAGAATTGTTTTAATTCCTTCTCATATTTTTCCCAGGCTACTTTCTCAGGCAGCCTGAGGAGCTATGCGGCCTGTAATTTGTACAGGCACTGTGGTTCAGATTTAGCATCCATATATGCCCAAGGTAACAGTGAAAGACTATGGATGCTGAAAGCAGGCAGGGAGCACAGAGCCTGTGTGAAACTAAGTCACACAACGTTCTCACTCTAGCCTGAAAAAGCATAAGGAGGAATCCAAACAGTCCTTTGGAGAAAGACAACAACCTTTGCAGGTGTTGTTTGGATCCTTGTTGTTTACTTGCAGGAAACAGTCAAAGGGTGTAGCAACCAGTTGTCCAATAATGATGATGTGTTGGTTTAATGTCCAATGAGAGTTTTACCTCTCGGACCTTCTCAGAACTGTCTATAAAAGAAGATCTGGATTAATAAACCTTGCTCTCCTGTACAACCCACAAGAGAGTCTGTGTTGTACTGCTTCACCTTTCCTAATATAGTGCGATAAAAGATCTTCTCACTAATAAGTGGGGAGGCACATGGAGTCTCATTACTTGGGGAAGGGGATATGCCCGTGTCTCCATGGACACTGGAACACAATGGGTACCTGCCAGATATGTCTATCCTGCTTTATGTCCTCCCCGGGACCACAAACACCCTCCTGACAGTGCCTGAACGGATGGGATGGAACAAAATTAAGAAGAGTAACCAGAACAAGCCATTCACCTACCTCATGAAAATCAGAGACTCTTGAAAAGACAATTCATTTAAAAACTGTTTATTTACAAATTGTTTTTCTGTTAAGTTGGGTTTTTATCACAGTTCTAAATGTTGAATGTTTTTTTGTTTCTTGCTTATAGAGTTAAGGTATAATCTCAGTTCAAAAACGTTTCTTGTTTTTAAATGTTAAATTGTAACTTGTAACTATAAGTAGTTAACTTCAGGCATCTTAACTTGAAGGATTGTGATTATGACTGCCAGCTCCTGGAAGTGAGTGTTGTAAACTCAGTTTAGTACACAAAGCACGTTGCTAGCCAAGGAGAACTAAGTTTATCAAATCAATTGGAAAACTTCATTCAAATTAAACCTATGCTGTCCCTGTTATCCTCTTCAAACGGTCCTTGCAGATAGGATAACAGATTGCATTTTACATTTTTTAATTTAACCGAAAAGGGCGAATTGTCACAGTATTATCATAGTACAGCTGGCCTGGACAGGACCATACCCATCTGACCATATCACAAATCCAATTTGGCTGGCCTGGTTCATGCCTGAACAAACATGTCCCTGGATGAGTTATAGGGGACCCTCAGCCAGCCCCATCCAAGCTGAGAAGTAAGCACACCACTGGCCAGGAAGCTGGACAGGGAGAGAGATATCAGCCAATGGCTGTCTAGCCTGGGAGATTTGAATTGGGTATTTAAGCGAGTTCTGAATAATAAACGAGGCTGTTTGTCTCATGAGCACTTGGATCACGAGTTGTGGAACTTTGTCTCCCTACCCATGACTGGCACATTACAGCAGACCATGCCTTCCATGACTCAACATGGAAGACTGGTTTTCAGCACTTAAAAGAGCACTTCTAATCTGCAGAAGTCACCATTAGAGAGAGGCAAAGCAAAATTGTGTGTGACACCTGACACCAGCATCAACAGGGTTGCATTATACCGACCAATGTTTTTTCCTGAACCTAAAAAATTGCTTAAAAAAATCTCTTTGTTCTCCAGGTCACTTGATTGTCAGCATAATTTGAGTATAAATCAAAGCAGCTGGACAGTCCCCAAGAATATCTCAGTATGCTGTATTCTTCTGTGGCAGTACCTACCACAGTGTGGTTTGGGAGACATTTTGGTTGGTGACTTCAGTCCACTTGGAGATCTCCATGCTTGCAGCAAAGTTTTGAACTTGTTCCGTGTTTTTCAAAGCACTGAAGATCAGCAATATAGCATTTAGGATTTAGATATTTTACTTTCATAAAAATCTGATGATAATAAGTAGTGGTTGGTGTTAGTGGCTACTAGTGTGATTTCTGAAGGCAGCTAACACTCCCAAGCACCTCAGTAAGGCCAGCAGAACTATGGTGATCACCAGGGAGCCCAAGCTGTCTGAGGAAGAGTGAAATGTTGGAAATTAAGAGGGACAAAATTCAGGACAACAGACAAATTGAAGAAGTCAGGAAAGTTTTAGATGCAAATTTTAAACCTAGAAGGGAATTAGATTGTCTTAAATGTGCTATATTTTGAAAATACTTCATGATTGCTTGACTTATTTTTTAAATGAGGGAAAACTTATCACATGTTCAGCTCACTAAATAGTAGCTAATAATCTTCTAAATTACTCTTCTAAGCTTTGTCTCCTAGGTTAGAACAGAATATATTTAATAGCCTACCTACCTTGCCATTGACACTGAGAGAGCATAAATTTAGTTTAGGTGAGTTATCTGGTAATAGAGCCAGGTAAGACAACTCCTGGATCTCCTGCCTCACACACCCACCCACACACACAGATCCAGACTGGTTTGCCAATGTCATTAGCAATGCACGGAGAACATCTGTCAAACATAGTCCTCTTCCCAAGCCTGCCCAGCTGGGCCTCCACTAGGGCCAGCCTTGCTCTTTAACCTCTGTTGTCACCCTGTTCTGGGAGGGTGACACAGAAAACAGTGAGCTTTGGGGCATTACTGTTGTTTCCCACATGCATACCACATTGTTTGGGATCTTTTCCAGATGCTGTTTTGGCTTCAAATGCGTTGCTGGATTGGCTTTGGTTAAGTCACCCAGGTTGCAAAATGGGAGCAACAAACTGCATGCCTCATCAGACCTTCACCGAGTCATTCTGAGAGTGCCATGCTTCATTGCCAGCTACACAGACAATTTTTACATCTAGGATGGAGTCTGCAATGTCTATCAGGACCAACATGGACTCCAGAAATATAGTCATAGACATGTCTGAGAAAGCAAGCAGCAAGCCTCTTCTGAGGTGAGAGGAGGCCTCAGGGAAACATCTCAAAGTGTGAAACCACGACTAGATTAAAGAAGATTTAAAGCACAGATTAAAAGGAACTCTTATTAGAGAACACATTAGAAGAAGTAGGACAACCAGAACATTTTCTCAGGGTGTGCTCAGAACCACAGAGGAATTGTTTCAAAGAGCAGTGGTTCATGACTAAAAGAGACAGTTTAAAGTGGTTTTGGTCATCATATGTCTCTCATTTTTACCACAGGTTTAGCCTTGCATGCGTAAACAGTCCAATTCCAGTACAAGGGGCATCTCATTTATTACTAAATGCTGTTATTTAAATGTTGACAGTTTGAAGCAAGGGAGCAATGCTAAATTTTTATGCTCTTACAATCCTTCTCCACCCTCTTTGGGATGAAAGCACATCAGGGTTAACCTGCACATATTGGCTGGGTGGGAGCACAACTTTTGGCCAGATACTACTGGTTCCAGTGCTTATTTACCTAGCAAATTTTATTGTCTCCAGTCAAGCTATTTCCATTTATAAAGACCATTCTTCTTGTAAAGGAGTGTACTAGTAGTTTTTTTGTTTGTGACTGACAAGTAGATGGCCTTTTAGCTGGCAATATCCCTAAACTATATGTAGCTGTATGACGAGAAGATTTACTTGAAGAAACTCAAACATTCATGTTGAACTTGCCTTAAAATTTAAATGTCAGAGTTTCCCATTTTTGAAATATCTAACTCCCACTGATTCCAGTGATAGATAATAATTACCCTTGAGGTTTTGAACCTGGAGCATAGCAGAAGGCAAAATATAACTCACAGAAATATATAATGGAAAAATAATTACATTGTAAAAATAACTTGCAGTGCTGTTGCTATGAATGTTCTGCACTTGGATGTTTCTTTTAAAGGAATTTCAAGATTTATAAGTCTGGTTCTACAATGCTTTAGAACTCAAATCTGAGATAGGCTATGTTTTTTTTCAATACCACTAACACATGAATTTAGTTCAAATTGAATTGAATGTAGTTTAAGCCCACAAGAATGAGTATGATTTTCTTGACAGAAAATCAAATTGACTCAATTTTCTTCTATATGTATTTGATAATGTAAGCTACAGAATCACTCAGTTGTTCTTGTATAAAGACTGTACCTCTGTAAAATTCTAAAACTAAACTCTCAAATAAGTGTATTAGAGATAACAAGCTCTATTGACTGTTATGAGAACAAGATATGTGTCACCCTGAAAACTCAGCTTCTGAGCTTGCTATAACATAGTTTTCTAAAGACTTTCCCAGGACAGTAACTGTAAACATAGATATGTGTACATTCTTTCTGTTACACATCTTGTGATGGGCATCTCTCATAGCCAGTGCAGTGGGAAAGTGTTATCCTGACCATCCAATCCCTGGCCGTGGTCACAAGCCTATAAATCCTGGGAGGAAAAATAAACTCTGCTCTTTCTTCACCACACCTCAGCCTGTGTTCGCGTGATCTATTGATCTTCAGCAGTAACAGATATGTATTAAGCTTTGATGTTAGCTACCACCTGTGGGGAACATTAAAAGAAACTAGCAACAGCCAGCATTTAACTTCGTGTGACAAGCAATGTAAGCTGTGAGGTTAGATTAAAAATCCAGATGATTTTGGCCCAAGAAGTCAAATTTTCACTTTTAAACACAAACCACTGTAATTATAGACAGGCAGTTTGTACCTACAGACAGGCAATGAACTGTCTGATTGCCCAAACCACACTTAACACATCTAGTGTGCTTTTGAGTGAGATCCTTTTTGATGTACTGAATTGTATTGAATCTGGATATGCTTACCTTGGATTCAGTAGAACATAATAGGTTTTCAGGTACCTTGTGGTCTCACTTTGTGAAATTAAAACATTCAGGTAGCTTTCCACTCTTCATCATCTATAATACATCACTGATCAACCAACTGAAGGTTCTATATTTTAATTCCTGGAAAGACTGCTACACCTCATGTTCCTCAGAATCTCCCCAGGCTGCACAAGTAAAATTTGGATGGTCTATCTGAGCTTCCCATTCAGAGCTGGATCTGAGTCCCTCATTCCCTGAGCTTGGCCTGGTTTTTGAGTGAAAATTACTGTAGTGCCATCTAGTGCTACTCTGCTGATCCTTGTATTTGCTGTATAGTTTCCAAGGACTTTGCTCTGGATTCAATACTTCTACCTCTAAACATTCTGAAACCTTAAAAATGCAATTACTTTTCTTGGCAACATTCCTCACTTTTTCTCAGGCAAGTCATCATATATATTATATACATTTCTGTAACAGACTTTGCAGCAATGCATTAAAATTGACTTTGAGCAGTGTGACAGTATGGAATGGGGAAGGAGCTGGAGATTATCTTGCAAAGGCATGTGTTCCCATATCTTCAAAATGTGCAACTTTTAAAAATAGAAATGCAGAAATTGCTCTGGAAATTATGCCTGTAGAAGGGAAGGAATCCTTGTTTCAAAGATTATTTTGAAACATCAAGCCCAGTCCAGTTGGTGAAGTATTCTTTTTCCTATATATATGGAGTGCTATATCTGTTGAAAAATTAACAGAGATTGTCATACCCTAGGACATAAAAAAGATTTCCAAGACATTCTGTGCAATTCTGTTCATTAAAATGTACCTGGTTCATGCAGCAATTCTCCGTGTTAACCCGTCCAGGTCTCCTACATTTCCAGACTGGGAGCACTAGAGGGTTTTGGTATGGATATGGAACACCTGCCCTAACTATAGTTGGAAACCAGTTACTCAAAAGGCATCATCTGGCTGTCTGCAGCCTGAAGCAGTGTGCCTTAAGACACCTAATGCCATATTTTTAAACTGTTTTTAAAGTATTCCTACAAAGACAGTCCTAGTGAGAAACTGACTGGAAGCAAGCACTGGGCTTGTGAAGATCCTGCTGGGTTCCTGTCTACATCTGCAGAAGTTTTTGACTCTGACCTCAAGAACACCTTGAGGTCAAGTAAACATGCTTTGCTACATGTGACAGTGATTTTGTGAGCTATGGTACAATGTGACCTGTGGCCTGTGTGATTAAAAAAAGTAGTTGCTGTTGCCAGATGTTCCAGGTGTCTGCCCAAACCTGTTATTTAAAGTGCTGGCAGAAGCAACTCACCAGCAGTCCAGCACCCAGTGGGCCAAATGACTATTTCTGTTTTCTTGAAGAGCTATAATGTTGATGGATTTATCTGAAGCAGTTTGAGGCTATGCCCAGGATAGCAGCTAGGGGGTAAACAATTTCAGGCATGTAACAGGTTCCACTTAAATCAGCAAAGTCTATTCTATGATTTCTTTAATCTCACAATCATTACATTGTTCAAGAACTATATTGGGCTTGCTCTTGAAAAGTCCTACTGACACTCCCGTCATCCACCTTTTCATCACACCTTCAATACGAATCTAAAATTAAACTGTGTTCCTGAAATAAATATAGTTCTCTTCAATACACAATCTGCAAATTGCACAATACATTCTTGTCTCAGCATGGAATTAAACTGAGGTAAGACAAGAAGTTTTATGTTTTGCCACATCTAAGATAATAAATAATAGGAATTGTTTTCCATGCTGTCAGCTTGAAACTTACAACAGTTTACTGGCTCACAGAGCAAACTTAGCCTGATAGGAAAACTATAGGTAAGATAGTAAAATAGGTAAGAGAGGGAAACTTAAAAAACTCTAAATGAATATTTGTAAGAATTTAACCCAATGTACAAATCTAGAAGGATTATCACTTTTTTTTAACTTAGGAATAGGCCCAAACTTCCACATACTTGATATAAATGTCCAGACCTTATTTTGTTTGAGTGAATTTATGTCTATTTAATAAGCAGAATGGTGCCAACAATTTTATAGAGAGCTCCACATGTTTGTTTTTTTCCTCTGGAATGTCTCCAAGCAAGTCACACTGTTAAAGTAAAGAATATTTGGTCCTCATCCTGCGAAGCCTTGTTTGTGTGTCAAGTTTTACATGCTGTGAAGAGTCTCATTGATTTAAATAGAGTTAGTCACTAAGTAAAATGTTAAGCCTCTGCACAAGTTTCACCAGATTCAGAATTTTTATTTGAAATATATTCATGTGTTCTCAAGCTTCTTTTTGGAAGAGCCCCTACTGTCCATTCCTCCGTTTTTGTGTATCCATACTTTCTATAGCTGTTCTAGTATTACTCCAGCCTGAATTTGCTGGAATATTTCACAGGAACTTGTGAGCTGTGGAAAAGGAAACTGCGAATAGGAAACTTACCCAGTCTACATTTTGCACAGATCAGGAGTGAAATACATGATCCTTTGAGCATTATTAATGTAATTCTGTGAGTTAGTGACAGATAGAATTTGATCAAAAAAATTGTCTTAAATCCAGCAGCGGATTTCTCCCCTCCTTAAATGCCAATAACTCATTTTACAAAAAAAGTTTCTAGTGCTCTTCCTGAAAAAATATTCAAATGTGACTTGAGAATTACACATTATGGTACCATCTTCCTGAGTTCACAGAAGATTATTCCAGTCTCTCCACTGCTGCCCAACACCTTCTCATATTGCAAAGAGGTGAAAAAACCTGATGTGAGAAGACACTTTTCAGATTTTGCCATGTAAGTCCTACAGAATGACAGCAAACCTAACATCTTCCTGAAGTCTTTGAGGTGACAGTATAAGCTATTTCAGAGGTGTTCACTGACTATCTTGGATCATGCTCAAGTTAGAAAACTGAAAGCAGTGATTTATAATTACCATCTGACTGCCATCCGTTTGGAACTGTGGAAAAGACTGATACACTTTAATTTAGGGACATGCTTACTGACTTACTTTCCTTTCTGTGTTAGCTCTTAGAAGAGTTTAAATTTTAAGACTGTGCTAAATATGTCTTAGCAGAAAAACACACCAAGAGTGCAAATGAATTATCTAAATTTTACCCCTTTTTAAAGGTCAGGATTACACTTCCATTTTACCTAGAAAACATTTCACACATTCTGTGAGCTCAGTGTATTAAACAAAATTGAGCTGATTGACAGTGGCACAGCTAAGGAGAATACACAACTGTCTCATTGATTTAAAATGTCAGATAGATGTTCTGCTCTGGTATACTTCAAACAGGGTAAGAGATCTAGATACAAGGTGTAGATCACTTTTCCACTGTCAAGCAACAAATATAACTTAAGAAACATTATAGAAGGTTTTAAATACAAGTACTTCCTTCCCCTAGGAGCTGTACAGGGGAGTCAACACATGTGACTTCTGAAGATTCAGTGACATCTGGCTTCACATTTTTCACATTTTTCACATTTTTCCTGCATATGGTGTGATATAAAGTTTTCCTCTCTGATACTGTTCTGGCTGCTAAACCTTTAACCTTGATTTCTGTCTGAAGGACGTTTTCTTGTCTACTTTCTTTTGCAGGTTGTTTTGTTGGTGGGTTGGTTGGTTTCTTATTTATTTATTTATATTGTTACCCTTTGCTGCTTATACCCGTGGTACATTCTTTCTTCTATGGATGATTCTGAACATGGTACCAAGCAACAACAGCATAGGAAACCAACCACTGCTCCAGTACAAGTCCTTTCCAGAGACCTTGTGAATAAATGATCTCTCATTCAACCTGATGAAGATAACTAACCATCTACTGCTATATTAAGCACGTATTTAATAAATAAGAGTCAAATAATGGGTGTGTGCTCATGAGCATGATGGGAGAGGTTGAAAGAGTGTTCTAGAAGATATTGGTGGTGGGTGTTAGAGGTTGAGGCGGCAAGACATGGAGTTTTACAAAGGCAGAGAAAAGAAGGAGCAACTGTGTAGGAAGAAAGCTGGAGAGAGGAGGGTAGGAGTAAAAACCAGGATGCACAGGAAGAGTGAAAAGTGGATGAATGAACTAAAGAGAAACAGCAAACAACAGAATTGGGCCAGCAAATGGAGGCTGATGCAGAAATAGCAGAAGCAAAATTTTGGAATTCAGGAGTGTGGGTTGCACTGAGGACAAGGCCCGTCTCAACTGTTGCTGTGCATCTCTAGACAGTGGGAGAAAAAAAGGCATTTGAGGGCTATGGCTTTTACTCCCTGATCTCAGCCTTAAGGATGCTTGGCAAAGAATAAGATTTTAAAATGCTGAGGGAGAGAGAAAGAAGCAACAAGAGAAGGTGAGATAGGAGTCAAGCCTCGATGTGACTTTTGATTTTATTTCAGGCTGATTGCCAAAACATGTTTTATTTATTTTTCTGGTTACTATTGGATAATGTAAAAATGCGTGTCAAGTTGTAACCTGTCAAAAGAGATCAGAAGGCTTTCAGTCCTTAGCAGGGAAAAGGTTCTGCCACACCCCAGGTTAAACATTTAATATGGCCAAGGGCTGTCTGTGAGTGCAGTAGAGAATTAAGCTGAAGCTATGAGGGGTGGAGGTGGTCTCTGATAAAAATACCAGATAAAAGTGAGAGCAAACTGGAAACTGAGCTGTGCAGAAGCCTGTAAGTGTCAATGTCATCTGTAGCCTAACATCACACTGAAATAAAATACATTTATAATTCACTCTTCCAGCCTTAAGAAAGGTTCAGATACTTTGATGCCCTTGAGCATGGCAGGTCAGTCGTGGGATCCTCTTCCCAGTTGCTGCTGCTCTCCCAGCAGGAGGGAGGTCTGCACTGAGACCCTGACTTGTAGTTGTGATGGCAGCAGGGAGCCCATTTTAAACTGTCTCATCCCAGATACCTTCTTTATTCCTTAATTCAGCACCTTTAAGAGTGAAGAAGAAATTGGTGAATGCACACTGGATTCTGTCACTGAGCTTCAGGGCTTAGGGCTCAGGTGCAAAGCTGCTGCAGCATCCATCTCCCTGAGGCATGGGCTCCTCTATCAGACTCTGCTGCTAGAGTAGGAGACTTCTAGAGACAGTACTGCAAAGCCAGCCTCTGGAGCAAAGGAGGGATGGAGAGAGTTATTTCACCCCTTCTCTGTTCCCTGTTGTAAAGTAATAGTGCACGGGAAAATCGTTTTTGTAACTCACTACAGATTATCTGGTATTTAATATGAGTTGCTGGTTTTGATTTCAAAAGAATACATGTTGCAGGATTGTCAGCTCTGGAGCCAATCTATTGCAAAGATATCCCATTTCACATTGCTGACTAATATACCTGTCTCCCAGTTGCACTGTTTCTTATCCCTTCTGTTTAACAGTCAGATTGATTTTCATTCTTTATTACCATTTTTTAGTTTTACACAGTTCACTGCTGTAAATTCAAATAATCTCCATCTGGAATATCACTTTGGCTCTCTTTCTTTATTACTGAGAACTCAGTTCTGTCAGTGTTTCAGTTTAACTCTGGGGTTTTTTTGGTGGGGTTTGTTTTTTTTTTTTTGGTCATTTTTGGTAATGAGTTCCTGGAAGGTTATTAGCTGAATTTCTTGGTGGATTGCATTACCTTCTGATTCTGATTTAAAGGTACCAGATGCTAAAAGTTAACAATTATGTCATAGCAGAGATAATTTTTTCAAAAACTGGAATAATGCTTGTAATGGATTCCTTTTTTGTCCTCCCAATACCTGGTGTATATTTGTAGTGGATAGTATAAAGATAGTGAGTTTAGATATGAACTTGCACAACTGTGCAGTTGTTTTCTGAAATCTCTGTAACTCCTTTGTAGTAGTGGAATGCCTTTCACCCCACTCCAGTATTTATGCAGTTTCATGTCTCAATAAATAAAAATATTATTTTTATTTAATAGTGATAATACGGATTTCTATATAACTTCACTTACCTTTCCATAAGATTGCTTTCTTTCTATTATTCTTTTCCCTTACAAATGTAAATGGTATCTCAGAACAGACTTGCCTCTTTATCAAGTGTTCAATTAAAATCAGCCAAAGGCTCCTCTTTATAATTTCTGCACATGCAGAGCAGAAAGCAATGAACTGATTTAGGGCCAGGCTGTGTCCTCTTATTCACAGTAGATCCAGAGATCTCTGCTGACTGTTCTGGAGTTGTGGTGTTTTATGTGGTTCATATGTGAACAAAATTTCTGCTTTAATATAAAGCAGCAGCATGGTTCTCTTATTGTCAGGAGGATATTAATTTCTATTAGTGCTTAAACTTTGCTTTCAGAATGATTACAAAGTTATTAGATCTTTTGTAAGTGTGGTCTGAATTTACATTGATAAATTAACATAAAGTTTCACTAAGTACTGCAGAAATCCGTTACGCCATAAAATAAAGACAATTGATTTTTTAAAATTTTCCCTTCAAATTTGAATGCATTTGAAATCTCTTTGACTGTCTTGGCTGCCCTTTCCTGCAGTATAGAATTAGGGTGCTACTAAAGAAAGTTGATACCTACTGGTGCGGCAATCAAACTCTCTAAGAGATTAGCTGTAGATGTCTCTTAACCATTTTCCCCTTCCTCAGGCCTAAAATTTGGCAGATTCATGATCTGCTCGGGGCTTTCTGTAATATGGCTGAAATGCGTTTTACAATGAAGTGAGCCAAGTAAAGGACACAGAAATTGTTCTTATTTTCTATTCACTTAGCACTGCTGTGTGATTTTAAATTCTCTGACAGAAAAAAAATACTTGGTTTGCTCCCATGACTTCTGTGATCTGCAGTGAATATTGTCAAAATTGAAAAGTTTGAAAAGGAGTTTTCATTCTCTTTGAATTTTCAATAGTCTACTTTTATCCAGCTCTGTAGATTTCATTCTAGGCTTCTGCATGTAAGTTAAAGAAATCCTGTCCCAATAAATGGAGCTTCCCTGAGAGAATACTTCCCACCCACTCCACATAGGTAAATTCCCTTTTATGGGGCCAGAGCCCTTGCATTTACCATGAGAGTTTCAGGGAAACTGGAGAAGGCTGGCCTTTGGATCCCTTGGCATTTGCCATTTCAAAAGCCAGTCTGGGTACGTTTCTACTGAAAGTGGTGGGCTTGATTAGTGAAATCCACCTGCCTCTACTGTGCCAGAATAAGACAAGATGATCTGCAATGGCTCTTTCTGGCTGCAGGGCTTATGAATAAATGAAGTGATTAAGAGACATAGAGAAAAAGCCCATGTTCTTGAGAAGTCCTCTTGGACAGGAGAAACAGTAAATATGTTCATATACATGAAAAGCAGACTTAGAGAAGCTTCAAATTATTTCCCAAGGTCTGCTAACTTTGCTTTCTATTTTTTTAAAGTAAAGGTTTTTCATAGAATTCATGTATAATTGAACACATCTGGCACCTTTTATTATTTTTTGTAGTAATTACTTTCCACTCCTGACAGAGCAGTACTGGCACAGCACTGTAACAGCACAGATACTGTAGCTGCAGGATTCCCAAGTGCCATTCACTCTGTCACAACACATTTTTCTACCTCTGGAATGTTTTTCAATTCTTATTGACTGATCTCATCTACAGTGGAGAGATACTGAAAAAAAGTTGTGGGATCTCCAAACTATGTTTGCTTGCTAGAAAGACTTACTCCTTTAGTTGAATTATTTACAAAAACTAATTAAATTTTGTTTAGAAAATATAGGAGTTGCATTATTATTTTTAAAAAAGTAGCAATGATTTAGAGGAAGTATCTTTTTATAGCTCCTAGGCTCTGACGCAGCATAAATTTTCCATAAAATAATGCTTTATTTTTCAAAAAGAGTTGGTTTTACTCCACATGCCAAAAGCTAATACATTTGAGAATGTGAAAATCTTTCTCTATTTTCATTGGACAAGAATTCCCATTTCTAATGATACATGATCTTACAGCTTTGTAAGGTGATATTAGCCTCTATTATTGCTAACATTTATTTTGGAGAAAAAGTCAGCGGGGAGGACTATGGGGCTTAGCAAGAGAGTAGAGACCATTGTAACTACATTAATTGTCCTGGCACTTCTACTATTTCTTCAGACAAATTTGTCTTAGTGTTACAGATCCATTTGCAGTTAAATGCCAGTCAGCTTTATAGTGTTGGAATGTGGTTTTGGGATTTAGAATGACATCATATGGAATTGTTTCTCAGACCACTGTATTTTTTTGAAATAAAGCTTGTTGTTAAGATAACTATTTACCTTGTCTCTTCTTAGAGATTTGCCTTTTTTTAATAACAATGCTGCCTCCACACATTTCAGATAAGGGCCATGCATGGGGCTGGGCATCTCAGCTGCAGCCCCAGCCTTGTTTAAAGGTTAGTGTGAAAAAAAGAAAGTTCTGGAATGAAGTGAAAACAATTAAATGGAAGGAATTAACTGAAGTGCAGTGAAATGAACAGAAGCTTAATTAAATGATACTCATGGAAAGCTTGAGATATCATTTCCTTTCATACAAATAAAGAATTTTCATAAAAGAAAATGAAATGAGAAATCAATAAATGAAATTAAATAAAAAGAGAGGAGAGGAAATAGAATGCAGTAAAACAAAACTGAAAAAAAAGAAAATTCTGAAATTAAAACAATTAAACACAATGGAATGAATGGAAGTTTAGTGAAACAACCTAAACTTCTATGAAATGATACTCATTAAAATCTCAAAACTTCGTATCTTTTTTCATGAAAATTCTTCATTTCATGAAAGGAGATGAGATGAGAAAAAAAGGAATGAAGTGAAAAGATAGGAAATGAAATTAAATGAAATGAAATAGAAAAAAAAAGAATATTCTTACAAGTTATATTTTAAAATGGAATGGAATGAAGTGCAGTGTAATGACCCTTACCTTAATGAAATGATACTCATGAAAATATTGAGATTTAATTTCATGAAAGGCAATGAAAGGAGAAATCAAGGAATGAAGTGGAATGAAAATACAGGAAAGGAAATGGAATGAAATTAAATAAAACTGAAAAAAAAAGGAAAATTCTTAGGAGAAGTTATAGTATTGGAATGGAATTAAATAAACCAAAACTTAGTGAAAGGATACTCATGGAAATCTTGAGATTTCATTTCCTTTCATAAAACAAAAATTCTTCATGAAACCAGAAATCAAGGAATGAAGTGAAATGAAAAGACAGGAAAGGACATAGAATGAAATGAAATTCAATTGAAAAGAAAAGAAAATTCTGAAATTACTAACAGGTGTTATAAGCCCTTTTGCAGCAGAACATGGAGTCTGCTTAGTGTGTGTAAGAAGACAACAGATGCTTGTGATTAGGTAACTGAACCTCACTGTTTCCACAGTGTGTGCTTCAGGAAGGAGTCTCTCTTTCCTTTAAATATTTGAGGGAATTTACCAAAATCTGAACAACTATAACTGGAAAGTTACTCCGGAATTTTGAATACATCCCTCTCAATCCTAGTTTTTTGCCAGCTATAATTTTGTTGAGTGGTCAACTTGAAATAAAGGGCATACAATGTAACATGCAGCTACAGTCAACCATATGTAATAATTCTGTGTCGTAATTCTCTACTCCCAGCCCCGGGAATCACCCAGCTAGCTTCCAGTCCACCAGGGGGGAGGAGGGTCCCACAATGGACAAAGGTGAAAGACGAAGGAGGCTCTTTCTTCCAGGACCACAATCGCACAGTTTATTCTTGGGACCACTCCAGGGAAAAAGGAGACTGAGGGAGGAATCGTGGGGACTTTTAAACTGGGGGAAAGGTGAGGGGGAAATGGGGTGAAAAGGTTGTGATAAAAGGATTTTGCTCAGTCTTCAGTTTCCTGATGATAGGAGTGGAAAAAAATTACCATTTTTCCAGTTGAATCCTAAATTTATTGTCTTGGGAACATTCCTTACAGATGACAGAAAGAGAAGAAACTATCCTACCAGATGTACTTCTAGTTATTCCATTACTTACCTCTCCTGCCTCTTGGAAGTCTTTTTATTTGATTTATTAAATATTGCAGCTTACCGTTTAAAATACCATACAGCAAGACTACTAGAACTGCTATGTTATCCTCCTTTGTTCAGCTCCTATAGGACAAGGTCATTGTTTAATGAGTGTAGGCACATAAAGCCTTCAAGACACAATAAATAAGGCAATAAACTGTTCTCTTTTTCCTACCAACTGTAAAATATGCAGAATGATTGACAATCATAAACACCTCAGGAGGTGAGGTATGAGATCCCTTTTAATACTGAATTCTGATATATGCATTCTGTGTTTGAGGCATGGTGTCTCCAGCAAAGAGCTGTGTTAAGCAAATAAATTGGAACATATGAAATGTTCCATTTTTAAGGCTCTACTGCATCTTCCTCCTGCTAATGGATACTCAACATTATTAACTCTACCCCCTGTTCTGTTTCTGCATCAGACAGAAAAAGCTAATTTTTGTCTTTCAGATTTCTGGGCAGACAGTGAATTTCTTAAGCACTTTACAATAAACTCCTGCCCCCATGCTTCCTAATGGCACGCAGTTCAGTGAGGAATGTACCTTTCACAGAACTTTACATTCTACATTGGTCTGTACTTTAAAAATACATGTGATACAAATATTTAAATAGGTTAACTGCATTTGGTTCTTACTGTCTCTTTACTGAGACAAAGCAATACAGTGATTAAACCCCATGCCATGATCCATGTATGACACAAAACAGAGTACAAGAGCACATTTCTGATTTAGCTCAGATTACCTTTGTTCTGATGAGAATGAGTGCAGTGATCCGGGACAGAAGTGAGAAATGGATAAACAAAGTCATAAAGCACAGTCATTGACCAAGACTGGTACTCACAGGTTCATAGTCAGGTGTTGCCCTGAAAACTCAGCTTCTGAGCTTGCTAACATAGTTTTCTAAAGACTTTCCCAGGACAGTAACTGTAAACATAGATATGTGTACATTGTTTCTTACATTCATACGTCTTGTGATGGGCATCTCTCATGGCCAGTGCAGTGAGAAAGTGTTATCCTGACCATCCAATCCCGGGCCGTGGTCAGAAGTCTATAAATCCTGGGAGGAAAAATAAACTCTCTCTCTTCTTTTCACCACACCTCGACCTGTGTCTGTGTGATCTATTCATCTTCAACAGTCAGGCACAAGGGGCTTTCTGCCACCACTGTAATTTGCACATCCAGATGCAACCAAGGCATGCCAGCTCTACGGGGGAAAAAAATGGGTAGGCATATTGTTAAATTGATGGGAAAGGTCATGCATAGCTGTCACTCCATCCGAGAAAAGTAAATACAGGTTTTCCTGAAGTTTGACAGCATTAACAAAACTAGAGATCTATAGCTGGAAGGGATTTCCTGGTATCATTTACTCTGTTCTCCAGCATCAGCATGTAATAATGTCTATCGCACTATTCCTGACAGATGATTTTTTACTAATAGCTGCCAGTTAAGACGATTCTGCAGTAATTATAAGCAGCATTCCCTCCTGCTACTTCACTGCCCTTATAACCTGACATTTTTTTCTAATTGCTAATCCAAATCTGATTACAAACTAAGGTAATTATTTCTTAACTTTGTACCTGCAGTAGTACAAAGCCAGTTGAATCAGTTTTATGAAAACTGAAAACATACTCAGCATATTCCTATAATTTCCCTTTTCTCAGTTTCCTCTTTTTTCAGCCTAAATTCCTTCTATCCTTTCTCATAGCTCAGGGTTTCTGAACTGCCTGCCAGCTTTTCTCTCAGCTCTCTCTAGTTTTTCACTCTTTTAAAAACACAGTGCCCAAAATGGGACTCTCTATTCCAGATGTAGAAGTAAAAAATAAACACACCCCAAAAATCATCTTCTTTGGCTTATGTGTGGTTCTGTTATTTAAACTTCCCAGAACATTGTGGATTTTGCAATCCTGCCATGTCAGTGACTCGTGTTCAGTTGTGACCCACGTAACCCAGGATGCTCCATTGCAGAGAGAGCTGTGGCAAGCCCTGCCTAAGGGTCTTGAGCAGACTCTAAGGGATAGATGAGGGTGGATCACAGGGTACATCACGTCATGTTGTGACAGCTGTGAGGGAAGAGAGCCTCAGGGCCTGTATCCACCAGCCACAACCCAGCTAGACAAAGCTCAAGTATAATGCTGTCAAATAGTTTGCACAGGGACCTGGTGGCAATCAGTCCCAGACAAAGGCTTGTTTCTGCCCCTAGTTTTATGAGTAGATCCTTGCATTCATCAGATCACTGAATACAATAAAAATGAACTGAAGCAAAAGTAAATGGAGTCCATGGGTAGAGGGCAGTGGGCAACAGAGATGTCAAGCACATGCAGGTGAGCTGACATACTTATAGGTCATGGGTCTCCAGACTGTCATGTCTATTCCTTTCACCCTCAGTGTGCTGAAGAAAGACCAGAGGAGGGCACTCGCACCATTAATGATGTGCTTTTCTTCAGGGGGCTTCTTCTCACCTTGCTTCCACCTCCAAATTAGTAGATTCATCCCACCTAACATCTAAAACTGGTGTAATGTTTTCTTCTGCTTCTCCTGTAGTCTGGGGAAAAAAATAATTACCTTTCAAGCCCTAGATTTACCCCATTCCAAAATAAATGTCTTAGAGACAAGGTATGAATCAACTCTTGAATGTGCTGCCTCTCTCCATTGATAAGTGAGGGAGTGACTAGATCAGCCTTAGGCCAGCTGTCAAATTATTTGACAGCCATGGAAAGGCAATCACAATTATTTCCTTAATGATGGGCCAGACTTTCTAGTCAACCTGATTACTTCTCCAAAAAAGCACTCATCTGTTCCATGCATAACAAAATTCACTATATGTATGAGAATCCATAAAATTTAGTTTAAATACTGAATATCTCCTCTGTTTTCTGTCTCCCATACATCCTCTGCCTCGAGCTCTAGTTATCTATAGAAGATTGTCTTTTCCCAGCCATTCTTGGCAACACCTCAATAACCAGCAGCTGGGTCACGTTTATGGAGTCACAAGAACAGGACAAAGCTATCAGTTAAAAATTGTATCTCCTCTTCCCAGCTTTCATTGGCCTGGCATAAACTGACAAAGGGATATAATTTTTTTTTGCCTGCCCATATTTCTCACAGCACGTAGAAGTGATAAGCAGAAATAAGACTCTATAACCCACAGAGTAAGTTATAAGAGTAGTTATGTATTTATTGAGAACTGAGGTTCATGGGAGATATCTCCTCCAAACACATGCACACCCTGGAGACTTGCCCCTCTCTTTTTATTCTCTACAAAGCAGGCTTACACAACACGCCTAATCGACTGGGTGTCGTTGGGATGAAGCAAGTGACCTTCCTCTCAGTTGAACTTTTCACCTTGTCTCCTTGCGCATGCTCCTTTTAATCCTTTGACCATCTTTCAGATTTTGATACCATTTCTCCCACCTTAGGGGTCCAGAGAATCCCTTTATCCTGTGGTGCCTCTGTCCTTGCATCCTGTTTGTGCATTCTAGCTCTTTATCTTATCTTGTAGTCTTGCTCTCTTCCTGCTTTTGTGGGAGCAGTAAGCATTTCACACGGTTTTTTCAGCCCCTCCCCCCTTTTTAGTCAAAGCATTTCTTGATGCTTGATTCCTAATTCTTAATTTCTCTGTTTCAGAAGGAAGTGCAATTTGCTGTCACAGTGATTTCTCCCTTTCACACTTTGCTAGCCACACTGTACATTTCACACAGATCTTTCCACTCAGCTGCTGCAAGTAATGGTCCCAAGGTACCAGAAATCAGAGTCTGTGATGTCTCAGCTTTGTTAGCAGTCATAGAATTCTACACTAAAACAATACACACTTTGCTCATCTTACTAAAACAAATACTTTGGTAGCAAACTCATGAAATGCAAACTGTTGACAGAAAGGTTTTGCTGGCAGATTTGCAGAGTAGCACATGTACTAATACATACATTTATATGTATCTTTGGTTCTGTTTCTGCCAAACTTCATGCAAAAAATGGAAGGTAAACATCAATCCCTAGCAAGAGGGATAATTAGCAGCTAAAAGTCGAATGCAAAGGGCTGCTGTTATGGCTGCATCAGAAGCTCCAGAACAGCTCTAATCTAGAGCAGAAGCAGAAGATAATTTTCTCCATCCAGGCTGTGCTTGAAGATTTATCTAACATCATACTTACCATACTCCATGAAGAGTACTGTGGATTTGCCACTAGTGGGCACACAGAAGCCCTTACACTGACTTGAGCTACTAGTTCCAGTGTAATGTCATGGGAGAGACAAGGGACTGGAAATCACAAGCTCAGAAAGTCTTTTCTGTATCCTGATCTCCTGTATTTGTGTTCGGTAACTGGAAAAACACAGTTGTATGAAATTAATTAGGTGATAGTTCAGAGCACCGTTAGCTTTTATTTTGGCTGAAAGCTCTTTGTAGTGATGTTCTGTACTCAGTGGTTGAGCATTGGTCTTCATTTTTAAACACTAGATGGTGCCAAGGGTTCACACATAAAGAAATGAAAATATTCCATTTACTGGCAATACTCGTGTCGTTTGGTCGTTCTGTAGTTCTGTGAATTAATTCAAAATCTATTCTTAGAATGTCTCATTACCAAGGAAGTGACAGTCAAAAAAATTCTGAACAAGAGGATACTAACCCAAGTCACAGCTAAATTATTGTTGAAGTCTCCAGAGTTTAACAGCAATTCAGACATGAAGTTTCAATACAGGGATGTTATCAGCATGGACCTAGTGTTTTCTTGGATAAAAAATTATATATTTGCTCATTCAATACTCTTACTGGTCTCATTATACAACCAAATTCTCAGGAATAAGAAACAAATTACCCCAAATTTAAATCAGAAATGCATAATATCCTCTGCATACTGCTTTACAGCAATATTTGGGGAAAAATATGTAACCATTTTTCAAGCCAGTATCATACTTTCTTGAGGCAGTTTGTATGAAACTGTTACCTGTGAGACTATGACACTGATAGTTTGCAGGAAGACTGTTATTAAATTAATAGCAAGAAAAGTCAAAAAGGGAAGAAATATTTGATACCTAGCTTTTCTATTCTAATACTATATTGTTTCAAGTTACTGACACTGTTCAATATTCCCAGTCCAGATTTTCCTCTTTGTACTCAGTCAGAGTTTTGGGGAAGAAGAATGTCTGTCTGCCAGGGATATGCAAGAAGTGTGGAATTATCTGAGTCTTGAGGAAAGTGCCCAGTTCATGCAGTTATCTGTCAGTACAGGTGCTAGATACCGATCCTACATTCAGAAGGATTCTCCTAAGGAACCTCTCATAGATACCAATGTAACCTGACAGAGTCTATCTTCTCAGTACTTAAAGCTTTCAGATCCAAGTCTTTAGTAAGGATCCTTGGATCCACACTTGATGTAAAATTGTTCCCTGGAAACCAGGCTGTGATGCCTCCACAGTGCTGTCTCTGTGTTTTGGTAGTACTGTGTACATAAAGAATGGAAGTTCCTCCTGGATGACCAGCCCACAGGACCACAGGTGCCTCTCACCAGTAGGCTGACCCAGTCACCAGGACACAGGAGCAATGTGCTGCAGTCCAGCACAAAGCAGGCTGAGCAAACAGAAGGCACCTTGTCTCTGTTATTTTTACATCCTGCATTTACCAGAACTATGCTGCCACAAGAAACTTCTGTACAGAAGATGTGGTGGGGACAGGGGAAACAACAGTGTATCTGCCTAATGGATGATGATGATGTTTGGAGATATTACAAAGTCTAAGGAGTTGTGAAGAATGAAGACAGATCAATAATACAGAATGAGCTGGGTGGCACAGTCAACTGGACATAGAAGACATAATCAAACATAAATTTTACATCTAGAATGAATGCATAACCCTCATATTCAGACAACTGGTGAAGGCTAGGAGAGCTCTCATGTGAAAACATGACACTGGAAAGGATTTGGAAACTAGTAAGGTGTATTGTCTGCTGAGATTCTGCAGCCAAGAGCACTAATGCAATCCATAAATATACTTGTAAATCAAAAGTGAAGGGGCCTATTTGACATTTGTGTGATTGATCTCCACTAATTTCAGTGTGAAGACACTAAGAAGGTTTAAAGCAGACCCGCAGTTGCCATTAAAAATTGGAAAGCAGTTTGCAGTTGTTATAGAAACAGTATAATATTGGCTTTTCACAAGTATTAAGATGAATGCTATATGTATAATGTTAAAATGGCTTTGCTGTTACAGTCAATATAGTATGTTTGAACTGTTTGCTTAGTTAGGATAACATTCAATGAACAGATGATGGGGACCCTGCTGATTATCAACATTCACCGTCTGTGGAAAGAAAGAGCCAAGGCCCAGATTAAAAGGTGAAAAGAAGAGGATTAAAATCACAAGCCAAGAAACATGCATGCTCTAAAAAGGTGGACCCAAGGAGTGGCCATGCTAAACAGTTCCTGGGAAATGTAAACTAGTTAATAGAAAAGTTTGAATATGCATAAAGTCTATGAATCAATGCATCAAGTTGATGCACTAGAAATGGTATATAAAGGGTGTTTCCAAAATGGCCAGGTGTACTCTTGGCAGAGTGCCAAGCACCTGGCCATTTTAACCCTTTGCTTTATTGTCTTTGTCTCCTATTGTCTTTTTTATTAAACCTTTTAAAATTTACCAGGAAATTGAACATAAATATTTCAGGAATTTGGTTTGCTTTCATTATGAAACTTACATAAGTCTATGACCCCTGTGCAGTTTCTCCGCAGACTAGTTCACTTCACATGCCCACTGGGTGCAGTGTCACTTGATGTGTGAGTATAGACCAGCTAGATAGGGTGAGATCATTTCAATCTCATTTTGAATCAGTTGCATTTTTCAAAGTTCAGTTAAATATTTTTTTCAAAAGAGAGGCCCAATGACAGGAGATGAATCTGTTGCTCATTCATTAGGGATCTAATCTAAGAAATAAGGACTTTGTTTAAAAACCCAGTTCTGAGAACCAGCTACCCCAAGTATCATGTTATGCCTGTCTGTGCAACTGATCACTGCAACACCACTCCCCAAAATCCAGGGAAGTCCTGAGTAGATAGGTGAACCCTACTGATAGAGGACTACAATTGATTGGGGGATTGGGGGATGAGCACAAGCTGGAACATAGCAATGCATTTGTGGGCCAAATGCAGCCTTGTTGCCCAGATGTTGAGCAGTCCTGTGCTTAAGCACTCCTTCAGTGCCAGAGTCTTGTTTCCTGACATTGTAGTTACAGATCATCTGTCAAAGAGTGATGCTGGGGATTAGGTGTCCTTCCTTTTGTTCCGTCTCACCTATGGAATTTTTACCCATAAGTGCTGAAAAAATCTGACTGCTGGAACTTAGCGAGTGCTTGAGAAACACAAAGAGTTTGGCTGGGCCCAGGGTGGGAGGGAGGCAGGAAAAAGGGAGTGGGGGGCAGCTGGGTGTGGGCAGGCTTCTTCAGCTTCAGAGCAGAACACTCTCTGGGATTTGTTGCAGCTTGGAGAAGGGAAATGGCCATCACCCAGATGGAGCTGCTTCTTCTTCTTCTTCTTCCCTCTTCGTTGGTGGCCTCGCGCCCCCTGTCCTGCCGGGACGTGTGGCAGTGCCAGGCACCGCTGAGGAGCTGCTGATACACCTCAGCCACCGGCCCAGGATCTCAGCTCATCCCTGCTGTTCCAGCTGAGTGTTCCTCAGAGCCCTGCAGGAGCACCGGGACTGCCTGCCCGAGGGGGTTTGTGAAGCAAAACCTCTCCTTCATCCCTTCCCGTCTCAGCCGAGAAAGCTGTCACGGGGTCCCTGGTTCTGTTTTGTTGTTAATGCTGTAGTTATTGTTGTTTGTTTGCCTCGTTATACATACCAGTAAAGAGCTGTTATTCCTATCCCCTGATCTCTGCCTGAGAGCCCCTTGATTTCAGAATTATAATAATTCAGAGGGAGGGTCTCTATATTTTCATTCCAAGGGGGGCTCCTGCCCTCCCTACAAGACACCTGTCTTCTAAACCGAGACAAGTGAATAACTTCAAAAGGCTAACTTCAGTTTCTAAGTGTCCTTGCAAAACCATCTACACAGAATCAACTCAAGCCCAAAGCCAGAAGTATTCAAACTAAATGATACTGCAGATAAATGAGCTGCAATGCTCAATAAGCAAAACTTTCCCAGTAGCAAGCAAAACAGCAAATAAATGGGTTTTATTTATCCTTTTTAATGGGAGGTGAGAGAAAAGAAAAAATAGCAACAGATCCACTAGATATACCTGAATAGTACATAATTCACAGGTCAACTACATCATTCCCAGTATGAGATTAGAAATAGATCCATCATAATACTTCATCATGAGAGGAATGGCATATTTGTCTTTCCAAACAAGCTGTGGGTCTGCTGGTAAATAAAACTAGCAATGAGAGATAAAAGAAACAATGGGAAAGATTTCACTGATTGATGAATGGAAAAAAAAAGGTATCTGCCTTTACAAACAAACTGTATGTTTGCTGATAAATGAAATTGGATATTGAAAGATGAAAGATACAATGGGAAAACACCATAAATTCCTAAGAATTTAGGATTAAGAAGGAGGGTTATACATTAGAGGGGTATGTATCAGGTACAGGTATCAGGTGTTCCAGGAAGTCTGTACTTCTCAAGCACCTCAGCCAATGGGGAAAGACAGAGGGCCATGTGGCCAGGAAATTAGGATAAAAAGGAGGATGCATCCTCCAAAATTTTGAGAGACCCCAGAGGAATGCCCTATGGCATCTCCCTTTATTCAAATAAAGTAAAGGACTCCTCTGTCTCCTTTTTGGACATAAACCTCTGGTGTTTGTGGATTAATTTTCCTGACAATCAAAAGCTTGATCAGGAATGACTGAGATAAACAGCTACTGCTCTCAGATTGATGTTTAGGCTCAAGAGGGATGAACTGGTGAGTACATCTATGAGCAAGCTGTGAAAAGAATGTTCATTGTCCAGAGTTGGCAAGCAGCTTACAGAAATAAAGTCGGTTTGTGATACAGAGCACATCAGTGTTCCCAGCCTACAATACAGTACTATTATAGATCGTTAGAATGGCCCTGGGTGTCAGGACTGTGTTTCCTAACTTCTCTTCCCAACTTAAAAACTGGTTATATGATACCATGCCAGAATTTTCACTTACACAAGTGTGAGTTTTACACACATATTCACTTAAGAAATGCTGTTTATGCATCAAGTAAGAGTTAAGATCAGGCTAAGAAGCTAAGGAATAAAGAAATACTTAACCAGATCACTGTCCATTTACCAGTTCATAGCCATTAAAAAGCTTTATACCTTATCCGTATCTGAATTTTTCAATTGAAAAAAACCAAAATCTTAATATTTCCATGCTTCACAGTGAAGTCACAAGGTCTAATCCATGAAACTGCAAAGTGCGATGAGGTGCTCAGCTAGAAGATGGCTAGAACAGTTAGATTTATTTGAAAGTACAGAAGATTATCTGAACAATTAATAGGAGGGAAATATTGTCTGTTTCCCTCTATTAGGATGACTGGAATTTTGAAATGGCATATTCTATGGCATCCAAATGCCAGAATATAATTAAAAACATGATATTCTGAATGTAACACATGGCTAGGCAAGAAGGAGAGGGGAACAGTAATCTGGAGGATAAATTTCAGAAAGAAAGAACTAAGAATACACTGAGTATTATATATAATACATATATACAATATACTGGATAATATTATGTATATCAATGCATAAATAACAACTGTAAGATTAAAAGTTCAGTTGCATCTTATCACTTTGAAAGTCACTCAAGTTAAAAGACTCCAGAATTCTGCTGAGAGAATTAATCACATCTCAAATACAGCGTGTGAGAGCATACAATGCATTCTCAGTCTGGGACACCTGCCTCTGGAAAGAATTTTCAGTGCAAGTTTGATGAATCACCTTTTAGGTGATTCAGAGCTTTCTTGAGTCATTGCAAAATTAACAGTTTCAGACCCAAATAAACATTTGCAATACTAACTGAAACTCACAGCTCTCCCTCAGAAAAATGAAGGTTTAGCAGACACAGCCTGGTCCAATGCAAAGCTTTGAAGAAAGTGAAATGTGAGAAAAGCCAGAGATTCAAAATTGAAATATTATTCATTGCTTCTATAAAGAATCCCCCAGAATTATTGATGGCATATTCATCTTCTCTGGGCACATGCAGACATTTTATTGGTACTAGGACAAGTACTTTGGCAAAATGATAGTAGCAATGCTGGCACCTATCATGACACACAGTAGCCTCAGATTGTTGTGGCAGCAGTTTCTGTTTTCTCTTTTGGTTGTGGACTAGGGTCACTCGATCTCCTCTGGTACCATATGGTATTGCTTTTATCATCACCAGTGACTGTTCAAAAGGAAGGACACCAGAAACACAAAAGCATGTCAGGACTGAGATGGGAAAAGCTGTGGGCATATCTTAGTGACAGGAAAAAAAAGACAAACTTCCACTGCACGACTGAACTGCTTGCCAAATACAGTCTTAAGCACTGTCATTAACAGAATCCAGTTTTAATAAATGTCATTTGTGTAGAGTTTTTGTAGGCCCTAATTTGACACACCTATTACTGAAATCACACAAGTCCTGCTTTGAGGAATTTTTGACTGAATGTGCTGATACAGACTGCGTCCAAAGCTACTTCCAGAGGACTTTTGGAAAAATATTGCTTGCAGCAACCATCTGGAGAAAAGATGGATCTAGTATGGTTTAGACATTATATAGCTTAAAAATACACTGGATAATTTGATTTGCTGCTATAGTTGAATCTACTCACTTATTCTATCAGCATGAAAGCAACTCACACACACTTAGATGCACTCTGCCCAGTTTTTTTGTATTAATGTGGCCTCTGAATTTTGGCTTGGTAATGTATGAAGCTTATTAGCTAGAACCTCTTTTTAAGGCTATCCATTTTATTTAATTATATTCGGATTTTAAATTTATGGCTTTGATTTTCTGTCTTGATTCAATGCCCAGTGAAGTCAGTGGAAAGTTCTTACTGACCTAAAAGGAAGTTGTTTGAGGCACTTTTGTGTGCCTGGTTTGATTTGACATTGAAGTTCTTCTTTAAATTTGTTCCCCATATTTAAAATGGGTTTGGAACTGTTACAAAGCACTGAACTGTTTTCTGACTGCAGAGAAGTGACTAAAGAACACTGCTTGTGAAAGCCTGCCCCAGCTCTCACTGAAATCAGCAGGAGCTGTTTCATTTACTGCAGGGAGGCTGAGCTAGAGCTGAAGATCAGAATGATATTTATTCCATGATTTATTCCAGAAAGTGAAAACCTAATACAAAAACCAGATGGTTTTTCCCTTTCTGGGTCTTTATTGAATTAGAGAGAAGGTAGGATCCCAGTGCTGGCCACAACTGAATGAATTTCATTAAATGAAATCTGTGGATTTAAATTTCCAGAGTTCTGTGAAACTCTTCGCTTTCATCTTTTAAAAATAAAATAAAATAAATTTAAAAAAAAAGAACAAAAGGAAAAAAACTAACCTAGCTGCTTTTAAAACTACAGAGAAAGGTGGAAAACCATAAATCCTACAAGCTCGGAAATAAGAAGGCCAAGTCCCTCCTCACAGAATGATCTGTGGTAAAATGTGATTTTTAAATAAGCTTCATAGTTTGGAGGACTGATTCACTTTGAAAGGTTTAGTGTCATTAATGCCACTGTCTCACTATGCTGGATAATTATTCTCTGGGCCATGACATTTCTCTCAACAGAATCAGCATTCCAATAATGCCAGAGGATGTCCAAAAAGTCAATTTTCAAAAGGGAAAAGTCATGCAAGCATGTAATCAAAATTAGTTTTATCATGAACTCATATACCAATGTATTAAATATGGTGTTAAAGCTACAACACTATATTCTGTTCCTTGAATAAAGTCAAAGTGGTAGAGAGGTTAGAAGTCCTTCTGCAAAACTATGTAAGAATGCACCAGATCACACTTTTTTCTGGAGGGAAGCCTGTGTCGTATACAGAATGCCATATATCTCTGGCAAACCGATGCTGTTTGGAATTCCAAGACTATTACTGATACACGAGTGGTTACTGACAACCCGAATTCTGTATGCGATCTGCTGCTCATCTGCTGTACCCAGATTTCTTCAACACAGAAACTACTGGAAGAGCAACTATATCACATAGTGCTCATGCAATGTCTTTTATCAGCTCTGCACACCGTGTAATCTTATGCTAGTCTGCTGTTCATAAGGAAAATGCTTGTTGTTTTCTCAGCTGTGAACATCTTCAGGACCTCCTGTCTGCATTGCAGTACGTGAAATATGCCCTACAGACCTGAGCTGGAAGATTTTTACATGCACCTACTAAGGCTAGGAAAATCAGACATTCCTAATACAAAGGACGCAGCCAGTGGCTGGCTGCTTTCCTCTTCTCTTTAAACACTGTATTACCACTTCTTGAGAAATCATTTTTACTTGATGAGATATCCTCTTGCTGAAATGGCCTATTAAACCTCATGGGTCTGACACATCAGATGTATAAAAAATCTTTTTAATGGAAAAAATGTTTCTTTTTTAAAATGCCCTGATTCCAAAAGTCATAGGGGTTTTATAATTTTATGAATCCTCAAGCCTTTATTTTCTTTTCTACATTTTTAATAACATGGATAATAAATAATCTAAACTTTAATCCCACAGATTACATTTGTTAGGTTTAAAATCTCAGTTTTTCTTTGGAAACTCATTGTACACATTACTTCTATCACTGCCACTGCTGGGTATTTTTAATTCTAGATATTCACATAGCAGTCAGTTAGAAAATTCTTCTATTATTTCTTTTGTTGAAAGTATGTCAAGAATAAACCTTTTAATAGGGTCCTTTATGAGACAGTATTTAAAGACCAATTAAAAAAGCTATCCCCTTTAGAAGTTATCTTCTAAAGAGAAAAATCAGAAAATAGTTACAAACACACTGTCATGAATGAAATGAAAATAAGAACAAACAACAATATACCAAATTTTGGTTTTCATCTGAGAATCTGTTCCAGAGCCCCCTTTTAAGACACTTCCCTTTCAATTACATATAACAATTTGATACCATAACCAAAGGGCAGATCTTGAAAGTGTTCACACATAGGTATTATCTCTGTTCACATGGAATTTGCCTGGCCTAACATGAATACAGTGGTGGTGGTCCCCAGGTGTTCACCAAAACATGTCATACAGCAGGTCAGAGGGAATTCACAGACAGGGATCTTAAAACCAAAGAAACATGTAGTAGCAGTTTAAAAGAAATGAACATTTAGAGTGTGATGAGAAGAGAAATTTGCAGAGCTCATCCTTCGTACTTAGTCTGACTGTG
This sequence comes from Cyanistes caeruleus, assembly GCF_971803275.1. Lineage (NCBI taxonomy): Eukaryota > Metazoa > Chordata > Aves > Passeriformes > Paridae > Cyanistes > Cyanistes caeruleus. Next base: position 93,185,157 of record NC_141702.1, read on the forward strand.
CTTTCCCTTTCTTTTGCTAAAGCCTTCTGGGATTCACCTCTAGTTTTGCCCTGGAAAGCTGCTCAGTTCTTTGGCCAGTTTAAGGCTATAATAATACTGTAACTTCATTAATAATTAATTGATAAAAGCATTTTTAGGGAGTACTGCAGCAATGACTTAAGGACTTGAATGAAGAAAATGGAAGTGCAGGAAAGAAGTGTGCACAAAAGAAGGTATTTTATGTAAAGTGTGAGAAAATGCTTTACTCAAATCTCCTTCAATAAACTGCATCTTCTTCTCATTTTCTCTAATACTGGAAAATTTCCTTCTTTTTTATCACTGTTTTCTGGCTGAACCCTTTTATTTGTGAAAGGAAAGAATGATTTATCCAGTGCTTTTTCTGTGACTCACATTTCATTTGGGGATCACAGCTTCTATGTGTCAACTTGATTTTCCTCTCACTGTAATTCAAATGTTTGCGAAGAGGTTCCTCTACTGCTGCAGTGATGGGAGACCTATTTTCTCATCCCCTCAGCACAATCACTACTTGTAAACTTGGGGTTCTAGTTTGATTTTTCAGTTTGATTTTTTTTAGTATAATAAATCCATGTAATTTTTCTGTATTTTGAAAATATTCTAAGTTTAATATTCTAAGTCTAATCTTCACGTTTAGAAGGGCTCTCACTGTGCCTTGATTTGCAATCAGTAAAACAGTTAAACAAAGTTAAACCCTTGAAATTCATCACATTGTGACTGGGACAGAAATTGGCTAGAATTCAAATTTTGTGTACCCTCAGCTATATTCAGCTCCAGGTGAAAAGTTAAAGACTGTAAATGTACCTGAATCACAGATTTGCACCCGAAGGAGAATTCTCACTTTCTTGAAGGGAGGGAAAAAGGAAAGAGCAGGTCTGGATACAAACCCTCACTTCCTCTTAGCACAACTGCGTCCTCAGTGTAACTCCACACGTTAACTGCAGGTTTCTTCATTAGCGCTATTTGCAAGGGCTGGGATGGACACCTATATTTCCCATTTGGCAAATTTGTCTTTGGCTGTTTGGGCTGTATGGGTCATTTGTTGCATTACTGCCGTAAACCCCTTTAGAGCAGAGTTTTCTGCTCTGAAGTCAGATATTTTCTTTCCTTTAAAAGCTCATCTGTGCTTACCTAAACATTTAGTGATGCTGTCTTGACAAAGGTCTTGATGAGATGATGATGATTAAGGATACTTACAGGCTGTCCCTATACAAGTACCACTTACTACCCTTCGTTACTTACTGTCCAGCTCCTTACGGAAAAATCTGTTTTTCTGAGTCTTGGATGCTGTGTTGAATAAAAGGATAGTAGTAAATATTATAGTAAAAATAATAAAGGAAGAAGAAATTGCTGTGAGTTCTTACTGCCCAGGGAGGTAAACCAGAAATGAAAACACTCATCCTTAAAGGGATATGTTAAAACTGTAGCTTCTTAAGAAGATAGTTTGGGGAGCATGAAATGTGAAATATGTTGTATCTGTGGCATAAAGCAGCCCAGGGCTGGTCAGTGTAGATGTCCACCAAGAGTGAGTTACATTTATTTCTGTAGCTAAATAGCTGAAAGCTGATGGCCTAGAAAGGAGTAAAGCTGCTGCTCTCCTTCAAGCATTCATAACCCCCACTGAAACTAATGACAAGAGGGCAAATATTGCTCATGCAAACACTATGAAAACTACATCAAGAAGTATCTCTACCCAAAGCCAGAAAAGCTCAATCCAAATTTTACATTCACTGGCCAAATCTTCAGGTCCTTCCACAATTGAAACTTCTGCTACATTTATTTACTAGAATGCCATTTAAACTATTTTTTTTTTTCTAAGCAGTGGAACTTCTTTATTTTCACCTTCAGCCATATACTTTTTCTATGTTCACACCCCTTAGCTACAGCATGGCCCCAGTACTTACTCCATATGAATCTTTAGTAGCTTGAATAAATTGGAGTATGCAAAAATATACCTATCTGCCTTAGCAAAAATCTTACTTCTAATCCAGACTCACTTAAACTGTGCCTCAAAATAGACTGATCAGTAATTTGAATCACTGTTTTAATTTATGATTTAATACAGCAAATGGAAATTCCCGACTTTGATAATTAATGGTTTTCCATTTCTGTGTATATTTTACCTCACATAAGGAGTTGGATTCTCATTGATTAGCAATGCAGTGTACATTTGCAGCAGAACACAACCTTTATATTACATTGGAGCTTCTTTTTGCTAATCAGTAAGACACGGTCTCTTCATACACAATCACTTAACATGGTACATTAAGTCTAATGTCTATAATTTATGCTAGAAAAAAGTAACTACTATTAAGAGTCAATTTATTTTGGATTCCTGATTAGTGTTAAGCTATGCTTACACACAAATTGGAATTCAAATATATTAGAAACATTCAGAATATTAAAGTAGAGCTTTACTAGTTGAATAAAATCAGCTTGAATATCCAGCTATAGGAATAAAAAGGCTTTTCAAAATAAAATTTTTATGTAAAATGTCACCTTGTCTTTGTGAGCTGGATGATTGTTCCTGGGAATTCCATCCTTCAAAATGTTATGAAGGTAATGTTATTCTGAAACTGGAGGGAATTAAGTTTCTCAGCTCCTTAGCATCTCAGCTGTAAAATACCTCTATATGTGCCCTGTTTACAGCTTCTAGGCCCTGTTTCAGATGCAGTAGTGAATCTCCTATCAGTATTGCCAGAAGACATGCAAGCTTCAACACCACAGTTTTGGAGCTCAGTGTTTGCAGTTTTTGATTTGTACCTATACTGCTGTGATCAGAGGACATCCCACAGACTTAGTTGGCACAGAAATCCTCTTTGCTCATTACTTTGTTTAAACTTCACCTTTCCTCCTAGGAGCACTCCTAATAGTTATTCAGCACTTAGACCCTTTATTTTTGCAGGTGCCTCCTTTGAGTCATGACAAAAATGGCAGATAAAAAGTTCTGCATTGCCTCCCAACCTGACAAAGAAAGATGACCTTCAGGGAGCAGCTGCAAGGTACGCAGATGAAACTCCATCTCCACCTCAAGTTCTGAGAATACTTTCCCCTTTTCATAGCAGGCAAGGGTCTTTCACAGACAACAGGAACAGTGCCAATGATAGACTGTGATTTGTTTAGACCAGTAACAAAGATTATCTCAGAATTATTTTTTGTAGGAAATTACAGTTTACATAATATGATTATATTATCATTTATATGGTTAATTGCAGCTTTTTATTGGCAGGGCTGTTTCATGCCACAGAAATGCTATCTTTTGTGACATCATTTCTCAATCAGACTTCTTGAAAGCTTGCACACAAAACACTTGCTGTCATCTACAAGCAGAAAGATTTGCAGGAGGGTGTTCTGTGTGAGAGGCACTTAACTGAGGAGCTGGCATCTCACCCTGAACTGAAATAGCTTCAAGGGCATGCTGCAAATATTTTCCTATTGCCCAGACTCCTCAGTGGGCAGGGACTTGGCAGGAAACTGAGGCCTGTATGAAGGGTAAGTTCTGTGGTCTGCTTAGTTAAGATCTAACCACCATAGGTACATATTTTACTGGCCCTGCTCGGCATCTCCTAGGTTTGCCAGATTACTTTTGCAAGCAAACCAAGGATACCTGTTACTTCCAGACCGGTGCCTCTTTCTAGGTAGGAAAAAAGATTTCTCACAATAGAGGAGCTCTCCTTTCTGTTGAAAGGGCTGATGCTATCAAATAATGAGCATATTCCCTACACTAGAAAAAATGGTCCATATACCCAAAAGCCAAAAATAGCACTTGCCAGTGACCCTGTAACTGCAACAAATGGACTGTTCTATTGGAGACTGTGATAGCAAAGCTGATGATGCATTGGAAATAGATCATACTGGTAAAATAAGATCTCTTTGTCATGGCTGACAGATACCTTACAGAAAAAAAGAAAGGTTTTAATCTGTTGACCTTAGAAGATTGTAAAATTTATTAATGTTTAAAATATGTATTAAAATAAGTGGGTGCTGGTTTAACTCTGACCTCATAGACTTGGGCAGAGAAAAGGAGCAAATGGGTTCAGCCACAGCTGAGCTGCAGAAAGTGAGGCGTGTATTTCACTGGCTTATATAAATGGTACGGGGAGTCCGAATGCCTTCTTTGAATGCACTCCTTAACTGCCACAGCAGTCGCATAATCTAAACTATAACAGCAGCTGAGTATTTTTTAAATAAAAGTATCTTGAGAGATAATTCTACAAAAATATAGCAATGGTAACTATTACATAGGATATTATGAATAGGCCTGAATGCCTTTTTTGTCAGATTAGATATGGTGGTGTACAATCATTTGTATTCCCAGCCCAGTACTCCTCATTAGCACTACACTGTCTTTTCAAAGCATTAAACAAATGCATTTAGTACAACAGCTCACTTCATTACTTGGTGCTCAAATGTGACAGCATGTGCCTGGAGCACAGAAGGACCATCTCCATGCTACTTCACCAGCACAAGCTGCCAAAGTTGAGTTTGGACCCACATCCCCATGACCTTGGTGCAGCTAGCTCAACAGAGGAGACAGAGGTGCTCTAGTGCTTCATTTTAAGCTAATTCACATGCAGTGGGATATTCAGCCTTGAGATGGGCACTGCTGCTTATCTGCACAAAAGTGAATTTCAGAGCTGTTCTCAAAAGAATGATCCTGCTGTGAACCTTTGTCCACATAATATTCTAGAATATTAAACTCAGATTGAAGATTTAACAAATCGCTTTATGGATGCATATGTGTTGTATAGCCCAGTGTCGACAAACAGCGGAACAGTCACCAACATCATTAAGGGAAAATGGCCTGAAATTGTGCCAAGGGAGGTTCAGGCTGGGTGTTAGGAAAAATGTCTCCACTGAAAACATTTTCAAGCATTGGAACAGCCTGCTCAAGGAAGTTGTGGAGTCATACTCCCTGGAAGTGTTCAAAAACCAAGAAGACCTAGTGCTCTGTTATATGATTTAATGGGGATGGTGGTATTTGGTCAAAGCTTGGACTTGAAGACCTTGAGGATTTTTCCACCCTTAATTGTTCTGATTATTTTGCAGTCTTACAAGAAGATTTAAAATCCAAGGAAGAAATTTCTCATGCTGATCAAGAATTAAATGGAAACAGACTCCAACAGTTTGACAGCACCAACAGTAAAAACAATTGCCAGACACTAGAGATACCATATGTGCTGTTTGTGTTATGTTTGAAGAAACTCTGTCAGAGAAACAGCTACTTCACAGTTTTGTTCTCACATTCTGTTAGCACAGTCTCCTAAAATTCTTGCTAGAGATTAAAAGTATTTAATTCATAGCTACCCAACAAAAAACAGATGAGATGTTCTCTCACTGTTCACAGCATAATGCCACTGTAACATTCAGAATCTAAAATCACCCACTCGTTCCCACACAAGAAATCAAAAACAAACCAACTCATCCCACATACTAACAAAGCCTACAGAAGAAAACTTAACTACATATTCCCAATGACACACAGGCACTAATGAGACGTCAAAGAGAGCTGGATTATGGGGAATAAAACAGAGAGCACAATGGAACTGATAAAGGAGCCTAATGGCTTAGGCCTAATCAAACAGAAACATGGCAGAGACAGACATGGATAACTTCTCCCTGGGATAGAAGTAACCAAGAGTGATGTTGTGAAACTTTGAAATGGTAACTGATGTCATGAAGAATGTGTGACCAATGGGAAATTGTTACCAAAAACAGAAGCCTATATAAGCGCTGTATGAGTAAAACCCTGGATAAACGCCTTGTATACTCAGTAAAATTGGCTTCTGATCTTGACTTGCATGTCCCCATCTGTCAATCACCAATACTGCATGACCAAACATCCTTGACTACTCAGACCACTAAGTCCTCTCTTGAGGATTCAGCCCTACTTCAAAGTGTTCTATGGGTTGTTTTCTGACAAGGATGCCTTGATTAAAAAAGGTCTCCCCAGACAGTCTATGAACAGCCAGAAAATACAAGGTTGATGTAATCTGCTTCTCCACTGTCCTCTGTCCTACCTGGCTGGCAGAATTAGGTGCAAGCTAAAATTCCCAGCAGACATGGTTAGACAAACATGCCACAATGCTTCAGAAACATCTGTCCATTAAGCTGCCCTTTGGAATTCATGGCCCGCCAGAAAAACAGCAAAGCAATTATGTGTCCATAGCTGAAAGTCACTAGCTGGAATTTGGTTAGGTGGACTAAAATGAAATATGGATATGTGGTTGTGGAGAGCCATAATTCTCCAGAATTGCCCCTTTCCTCCACAGAAATGCTACTATATCCTGAAATTAGGACCCCCTAATACATAGAAATGTTATGGGGCCTCCAGCAGAATCCAAAGAAAAGGACAAACCTGTCTTTGTTTAGCCCTCAAAAAACATTTTTAATCTTTTCCTTAACCTAAAGCAATTCTCTAAAACAACTTGGAGAAGGGTTGAATGACACACTATACCATGCAATGTATATTGGTACTGCACTTTCACCCTGTTCTGATGTATCAAAAATGTTCAGTCTTAAGTTTAACAGGCTCTCTTGTTCCTCCAGTGAAGGAAATTTATTTACCACTAGCTAGAAATTCCAGCTCAGAAGCAGTTTCCCACTTTTTGAAGAGAATACAGAACCAACAAGGTAATACAAAAAAATCAGCTTCTATTGTATGACTGTATATGCACCAATGGCAAACTGAATTTTTATTGCAATTTTACTGGAAAGAAACCTGTAGTAACAGTAAATCAGATGGCAATGGTATACCACTTGTTCTGATATGCCACATTTTATACCTCACATATACTGTGCAGTACCTTATTCTACAGCTTGATGTGAGCACCCATTCTCAATGAAATAAATTTAATGGGAATTAGGTCCCCAACTACACTTAAGATATTTTCATCTCCAAACCAAATGAGGAGCAATACTTGGGAGAAAGAGATACTATACTGAATCAAGAAATATGACAAAATCTGACTGTTAATTTGAATTTGAATCAAAATTTTATCTTTATAGATTTTGGTGTCTTTTTCCTATCAGGAAATTGATTTATTCAGCATTCCTAGTTTTACCAGCTTTATGAATACAGCATTTTTCAAATGCAAATATACTTTCAGATACAGTTGTTCTTCAAAGCACTGTAATCCTGTTGACCCATCTTCTTGACAAAATGCCCTACAACAAGCTGGATATGCCTTAATCTTTGGCAGAACTGGGATAATATATCATAGCTCATACATGTTCAAGTACAAACAAGCTGAACTGAAGTTTTATGTATGAAATGTTCATAAATGTCAAAATTCCTATCTAACTTTAATCAATGCTGAAAGCTGGCCAATTATACAGAGGAAATGTTTACACAAAGAAAACAGCTGCATAGCCCAAAGCATTAAGTACTGGTATGAAACTTGCACACACACTTAAAATGTTATGGAAAACTGTTTGAATGGACCTTGAGGGGAAAAAATCCCATATGAAAATTTATGGATGCTGAAAGCAGGCAGGGAGCACAGAGCCTGTGTGAAACTAAGTCACACAATGTTCTCACTCTAGCCTGAGAAAGCATAAGGAGGAATCCAAACAGTCCTTGGAGAAAGACAACAACCTTTGCAGGTGTTGTTTGGATCATTGTTGTTTACTTGCAAGAAGAAGTCAAAGGGTGTAGTTCCTAATTGTTCAACAATAGTGATGGTTTAATGACCAGTGAGAGTTTTACCTCTCGGACCTTCTTGTACTTGTCTATAAAAGAAAATTGCTCTGCTGTACAACCTACAAGAGACTCCGTGTCGTTACTTTTGCCATTCCCAATATAGTGCAACAAAAACTCTGCTTTATTTGTTTTTCAAACTAACTAATTCCTTCACTAAAACACTTCCTGTATCAAACTCCTGTCTTAGTGTGCCCTGGTCATACAGGTATCAAAAGCCTGCACGCAGAAAAGGCACACAGAGACAAGCCATCTCCCAGCAATCTACAGATGCCACAGCTCTTTACAGTGAGTTCCATCCCCAACCTGACACCAACTTCCTCATCAGCCTTGGACAAATCAGCTGAGTGGTTCTTATTTATCCACCTTGTGTGGGACTGTAAGGGAAAATGAATGCATACCAAGTGCTCAGTGACAGAAGTGTACACTTGTGCTCCACACACTTCTACTGTTTTTAGTCCTAACATTTTCTCCCTCAGTCCAAATGGTGACATTTTCATTACAAATATAAAGGCGGCAATAAAGCCAGAGCATTTGGCACTTTATGGTTGAGCAGTGTTTATAGAATTGCATTTCACAGCTAGCATGTGACAAGCATACTTGTCAAAACCTGGCTAACCTATATATTCACCTCTAAAGAATATTCATGACCTTGCCATATGTTGTCTCATACTAGAAAGGATTTGAAACTTTTAATTATTCGCTTAAGTAAACTTAAATTTTAAAAAAAAAGTCCCTGGCCCCCAGATGTTTCTGAGAAAAACCAAACCAAACCATAACACAATCTTCAGAAATATTTCATAGAATAAAAAAACCATGGAGATTGCAAGCTGGTTTATAACCTTAATATTTGTATGATTATTTGTTTTTAATTCAGCTAAGATAAATAATTTTAAAAGTTTTCTCTTTTATAATGAATGTGACAGTCTTTAGAAACTTTATTTTCCTTTTAATTCATGTGTCATAATATCTGGTCATCTGTTTTTTCCTCAATGCAACTATCAGTAATGCACTTACTCAAAGTTCACCAGTAACAAACACTTGTATGTTACCCAGGAAATCTGGACCTCCCAAAAAGGTGGGGGGGGGGCGGTGTGTGAATATTAGCAGCAAAAGCTTGAGAAATAAATTGCATTTGCTGTTCTCTACAAAGTTTTCCAAAGCTTCAAAGATTCACTCAGACAGTTCACTGTAATGTTTTAGAAATTGCCACAGAAATTAAATTTGAATAGTTTGACTTTTAGAACCTGAATTCTGCTGCCCTCACTAGGAGACACTTTTTTTTTTAACCACCACCAGGAGTTTCTCTGCCCAGTGCCTCCACAACACCATTGCAGGATGCCACATGGACTGCATACATGACACCCACTTCTTTGTCTCCATGGCAGCCCTACCAAATTATGCAAATCCATACTGATCTACTCACCTCTCCACTATTTCTAAGATAGGCTGGGAAATGTGCCACTTTGGCGAGTCTCTGAATTTATATTTCACATATTCTGATGGTAAGGTAGCAATTAGTGTTACTAATCTCTCATTATCCAAATAAGGATTTATTTTAAAGGTAGAGTGACTCAGTCACAGCTTCAGGCTCTCTTCAAATTCAGGCTGACATTGCTGCATAAATGAAATATGCCTGATCTTTCAAAGATTTCTTTGGAACTCTAATAACAAACAAACCAAAGCAAAGCAATATGAAAATCAGTACAATAACTGTTCCCTTGTATCAGTTTTTTTTACTTCCCATCCTTTAGGAAACAATGCTTTTGAAAGCCATAAAATGAAAGCTATTCATCACTGAAATGTAATGTCATCACTTTTTCAAAAGCCTCCCACAGAAAGAAAGACAATGTAAGATGTCAGAGTAAAGTCTTTGCTTAATCCAATTAGCATTTAAGTATTTTAATCAATAAAAGATGACAACTGGACTGGGCTAGAAGCCAGCTCCCTTAAGCCACGCCTTTTGTCACACATATTTCTTTGCACTGCTGTGTTTCTTAACAGTAGTAAACATATCAGATCAGTAAATATCCATGACAGAATCTGGGATCTGTATCAGTCTTTACCCTCTATGGCAGCAAAGGAGCAACCAAAAATCAACAGCAAGTAATGATTTCCTGAAGAACAGGCTGATTATGATATATTTAAGATGCATATGATGGGACCCATTAGCCAGTAGAAAATGGCAAATGGGAGTTCTGTGTGTTTGCATGTGACCTGAAACAGTTAACAATACTGATACTGAATCATCAGCACCTTGATGACACAGAAAACAAACTCTCCTCAACATTTATTTTCCCAATGGCACTGAGCAGATGAGCACACAACAAGTGCATTTGCTGGAAGTGCTGATGCCTAATGAGTCACTATCATTGCTAAGTTCAGTTTGCATCTTTTAGTGCAAAGGGAGAGACAGAAAGGAAGGAGTAGTTTTGAGAAGTTTTCTACTAGAAAGCCAGTCTGAAAATGGCTGCCTAATTAGGTAGTTGTTTGGTCATCGAGTCACCAGTATCTGAAAAATCTGCTTGCTGTTTATCACAAATGAAAGTTATCAAGGCAAAAAATCAAACATCAGTGTCTTCCTGAACCATGTAATAAAGTAGCCTCTTACTAGCAATACCCACATGGAGAATACTTCATCCATCTCTTTCTTCAGTTGCTTGGCAAGATTTCAGATTCTTCCAGGTTCCTTGAACACAGTTTTTTCTGTTGCCCTTAAGGGCAAGAAGTAAGCATTCCCTGTCAACAGGGCATTTGCATTTTCTGCATTAGCCAGACATGATCAACATACATTCTGCAATGAGAACTATGGCCCTCCTGTAGAAGTTGAAAAAAAAAAATTCCTGATGACAACTTCATCCATAGAAGCACACATCTAGGGGGAAGACAAGCAGTTCAAAACCAACTGGTCTTCATATGAGGCACAACTATAACCCCCACAAAAAGAAACACTTGGGTCTGTTATTTGCAAGGGCTGCCATCAAGCTTTCTCATATTGTCCAACCAGTTCTGCTGATTGGGAGAGTAAAAATACTTTTGCTTAACAGCAAACCCCAGATGTGATGCAGCAATGTTGAATGAATTCTCTCATGATATTCAGGGAGAGTTTTCCTGTCACCACTATTCCCTTTTGCACCTAGCCATGTTTATTTTCTAAACCAGTCATCTAGTGAGAAACTCTTAAGCAAAGGAGATGTGTTCATGATCCCATGCTGAGCCAGTGCTCACTGAATAGACTGTTCTATTAAGGAACTGGTAGGTCAGTGCCTGAGGAGCAACATGCCAAAAAACACTTCTGGCTTTGTTGGATGTTCTCCAACATCCAAAGCAAATGACAGAAAAAGGCACATCTTTAGGCTGTATATACTTACACAAAATCAGGAAGCTCAGTTCCAATCCAGGAAAAGCAAGGGGATTTGTCAAGAGGATTTCTAAAGACTCTGGTAGCTCCAGAATTTTATTCACAGCACAGAGGCCCTATCATAAACTAAATTTTGTCATTATAGATGTAAGGAGCTTGTGCTCTTGGCTATCATCTTTCTCTCACGCTGGGGAACCTTGTGTATCTAGGAAACTTACAGCTTTGTATTAGGAAATAAAGCAACGTGGTTCATTGCATTACTTTGAACAGCCGTGTTTCAACTTTCATATGGCATTAATGACCACTGATAATACAAAAGCATCAGCCATTGCTACCCTGAACTGAGAGGAGATTGGCAGAGGGTCATGGCCTAAGCCTTCAGGTGGAGCAGAACTGGAAGATTTGTACAATCTGAGGCATTGAAGAGAGATGGGCTGATGACAGGAGTGATGCCAGAACAGATTTACCACTTGAAACCTGTACATCTCTTATTTGGTAAAAAAAAGGAAAAAAAAAAAAAAAAAAAAAAAAGAAGAACATTTTGGTACAAGTCTGGGCCATGTTCAAGAAAAACTGAATGCAAAGTGGTCAGTGACATTCTTGTATAGAAGATGAAGTCTTCTTGGTTATTATTCTTCTGATGAAGGAACAGAATGAACCAAAGAGGGAAAAAAAACACCACCACGTTTCTAAAACTAAACAATTAAAACAGTCTTAGTGCTTTGGAACAGTATTGCCAAATGATGATTCTTGGATGGTCCTTTCCCCAGCTTCTGGAGCAGGAAGAGCAGGATTAAAAAAATGAAACAACATGGGAAAGAATGGGAGAACACCCTGACACAACACAACCCTGACATTATGCAGCTAATCTGTTCTCTTAATACTCTGCACCAAAATGTTGCTTACACTTAGCTTGGTAATAGTTCTCGCCAATGAACACACAAAGGAACAGCAAGGACAGTATAAGAATTCAGCAGTACCGAGGAAAATTCTAATCCAACTAAATTTGGCAGCACAAATGTCTTATGTAACCTGTGATTTAGAGGACAGGCTGATCATCTGGGAATGTTTCTGTGTTCTTCTCAGTACATTAAACAAAATTGGCAATTTTTCATTACAAATTTTCTTTTTTTTTTCACTGCATAATGTTTCAGGAAAAACATCCCATACTTACAAAACAATTTTAGCATCAACAATATACTTTTATATGATAATTCAACTATACTGAAGATGTATTTAAGTTTAATAGTTACCCTTAAGTGCTTCTCTGCCAATGCTGCCATGAACTGTGGTACATCTCTGAGGTTCAGGAGATGGATGGCCTGTGATCTAAATTTAAAGCAGTGAGACTTCAAAATAATGCTTGGAAAATGAGTTCTTCTGAAAGTTGAGTGTTATATCAGCAAATTTTACAGAACTCTGGAACTGATACTCTCATGAAGCTGAGGAGTTTTGAGAGCTACAGATGAAAGATCCTGAGCATGTAAAAACCACTAGAAAAACAGAAAAGTTTGTATCCACCATTAAAAAAACCCACCAAATCAAAATCTGTCCTTTTACAACAAAAACAGACACAAAAGCAGCTGTCCAATAATAGGACACAAATGTACAAAAGCTCAAGTCACAAAATAATTATGAACCAATCATCACATTATTTAAATTCCTGCTGTTCCTCAATCTTCAATACCTCCTTCAAAAGGAGATATTCAATCAGTGCCAATATTTACAGAGCGCAATAAACATTCATGCCAATTCATTCAAGAACTATGATGTCATGCTTATGAAATAGAGATACTGGCCAGTTTTAGGAAAGTAAGTTTTATTCATAGAATAGCAAAAATCAATTAATCTTATAGCACATATCCAAAATGGGTGAGGAGTTCAGGGATTATCGGAGAACCTGCCACCTGAAATTGTCACACACACTGCTGACAAGATTTGCTGCCAAACTTGAAGCAATTTTCTTCTTACCCATATAAGAATGTGTCATAGAAATACACCTTAATATGGGAATTCCTTTATGTGTTTGGAAACAAAGCTATCACCAGCTAGATAATCCATGTACCTCTATGCAGTTGTTACAGGAGGAGAAGCTTTTACAATAAAAAGCAGCAGCATTCCTCTCTTCTTTTGGAAGGCCCAGCTCCTTCCTCTATCCTGACAGAGCTTCTCAGCAAATATAAAATGCCAAAAATAATTACCTCTTTAGGAACTGCAGGATGCCAACGCATATGAATAAGAAACTTTGGTGATAAATGTTCAACAATGGATAGCTGAGGATGTCAGGAAGCGTCAGACAATGCCCTTTAGAGGGCTACTTGCAGTACAGCTACAGCGTGTCAGGAAGCCAACAGCAGGGAGGATAACTGTATGCCCAGTGTTCTTCATTTTGCCCCACAGAAAGAACAGCAATTTTTTCAGTCAGTTTCCATTAGTCATGCAATTTCCTCTATAATAACATGTGAACAAAAGGAAACCCAAAACAGAGTATCTGTTCACAGGGAACATTGATTGTTTTTCTGTTACAGTTGAAAGACAATTGCAGAAGCATAAAATTGTCAAGAGGAGGTTGCAGGGAGAAGTAAACACTTAAACAGATCTAGTAAAAACTTCACCATGAATTAAGAATGAATAATTCTTTGCCCTAAATTAAGAACTGTCGTGTTGCACTAAGATGATTATTATATTTGCATTGAGTGGCTTCTCCCTGTTGCTCTCCCCTGGGTTTATGGTGTATTGGTTCCTTCCCCTCACCCCTCCCCTTGGGTTGTCTCCCATTGGTTGCCCTTCTGTTCTCCCCCTCCCCTTTCCCCCCAGTTTAAAAATCCTGACTGTAAGACCTCTTTTTTCCCTGGAGTTTGTTCCGAGAATAAACTGTGGACTGCACCCCAGAGAAAAGAGCCTTCTTTGTCTTTTACCTTATCCTTGTCAGATCATCTTCCCGTCCCAGTGGACTCAGGGCTAGCTTGGTGTACTCTGGGGCAGGGCATAGGAGGTTTATGACAAAGAATGAATTAAAAATTAGCCATTAAGAAAGAATAGTTATTTTTTCTTAAAATACATGCAAAAGCAGTAATTATTATGCTCCATAACAGAAATTGCCTTAATATATAGAAACTAAGCAAAGGACGAAAGAACGGCAGATCCACAGTCAGGCTCTCATGTCTCTCATGCCCAGAGACTACTTGTATCAAACCAGAGCTGAAAAGCAGGCAGCCTGCATTGACTTTCTTAAATTTGGCACACATATAAGCAATTACATCATAGAATTCAAAGCAAGTATTTAAAAGACAGACTAACTTAGAAAATAATGAGACTGAGATATTTGGAAACTGATGCTCATTATTTTATTGCCTTGGGCCACCTGATAGACACCATATGTAAAGTCTCTTTGGAGGCTAACAAGGGAACAGGTGATCTGTCCTAACATCTGTGCTGGTTTTGGATGGGGTGGAATTAGTTTTCTTCACTGTTAGTGGCTTATTAAGGCTTTGTTCTGGATTTGTGCTGAACACAGGGTGGATAATACAGAGATGTGTTTGTTATTGCAGAGCAGGGCTTACACAGAGCCAAGGTCTCTTCTGCCTCTACTGCCACAATGACAGGGAAGTTGGGGCTATCTGGGAATTTGGAGGAGACACAGCCAGGACAGGTGACCCCAGCTAACCAAAGGGATAGTACAGACTATATGATCCTCAGTGTATAAAGTGGGAGGAAGAAGTAAGAAGGGGCGACATTCTGAGTGATGAGTTTGTCTTCCCAAGAAACCATAACGGGTGATGGGGCCCCCCTGCCCTCCTGTTGATGGCTGAACACCTGCCTGCCCATGGGAAATAGTGAATTAATTCTTTGATTTGTTTTTCCAATTAAACTGTCTTTATCCCACAAGTTGTCAAGCTTCTACCCTTACAATTCCCTCCCCAATCCTGATGGTGGGGGAGTGAAGGAGCAGCTTCATGGGGCTTGGTTGCTGGCTGGGGCTAAACTACAACAATAACAAAGAAAGAACTGGCAGGGCAACACACCAGATTTTACTAGCTTAAGAATTTGTGATTTAACCAACTATACCATAGGCAGAAACAAAATACAACAGGACAATTGCATTAAAATCTGAAGAACAAGGTCATAATAGTTTGAGATGAGCATAGTTATAAATAAATAAAGGCACACAGATAAATGAAGATACTTTAATAAGGTGATGCAAGTTCAGATTTTACACATCTACAAAACATTACCACAAGATAACCAGAAGACTTGTGATAGGGGAAAAGTATTCATCTCCAAGATCCGTGTTCTGAGGGTAACATAGTTTCAACCTATCCCCTCAGATCCTCTCCTTCCCTTTGAACGGTTTCAGTTTCAATGGCTGAAAGCCATTACCTTCAAATACCAGTTAATATTAGTGCTAAAACAACAATAAGGAAATATTATGTACATTTTAGGCAATCAGACTGTCTTTACTTCTTATTCCAAGTAAATGTACTATCTTCCAGAAAGTAATATTCACAAATTATTTTAGAGAAAAGTTACTGTACAAAGACACAGAAGCCAAAGTTCATAAAAAGACTAGTCAGTACTATTAGACAGATGTTTGCTTGTAGTTCTTCGTATCCAAGACCTTCTTGCCACACATTGAGCAGATGCCTATAAGCACACAAAGTGTGTAAATTACTTTAAAACCATTAAAATCTTTCCTAAAACACAAGATCTTTTTTAAAAAATTGTTCAAATGAGCCCTTATTGGCAATCTATCTGTTCTCAGACATGTTCTCAACAGATACTACAAATTTAGAAGTAATACTAATACAAATTAATATGTGCAGTGTGTGTGCAATCCTTCCACTAAGGAAAATAAGCTCTATTTTGAGAGCATGATCATTCACAATACTGCAAGAAAGCGTCTGTAAATGGCTGGAATGCCTGAAGAAAGCCAGAAAAGGCTCACTTCTGACAAAAAGGTAAAATTGGTGTATTGTTAATTGTTATAAGTCCTGTAGCCAAACAAGCCTGAGATGGACAGAAAGTAGCAGGGCTAAGAAAATACTGTCACCAACAAACTGACTGCTATATGGGGTATTACTGAGAAAGTTTAGAATACATTTTCATAGAATTAAGGTATTTTTAGAGCAGGAGCGAAAAACAACGAACACCAGGAATACTTAAGAGCTGAATGATGAACACTGATGTCCCACAGGACTTTGTCCTAAACTCTGAGAGTGTCAAGTCAAAAGACCAGAGCACCAAAATGTATACAAGTTTGGCAGAGGTTGTCTCAATCGTTTTCTCTCCTTTCAAAGCAGAAAGGTGCTAAGCCTTTTATCTGGTAGGACCACAACTCAATTTACACAAACATTCAGCAATAGACAAAAACATGCACCTACTCCTGCTTTCTCCAAATTGTGTGCTTTCATATATTGACATTATGACTGGACATGTGTCTAAAAGTCCATTAGGGAAGAGAACAGCAAGGAACATGCCACATCATTTACTCTGAAGACCAAAATTCAGCCCAGTAAATACTGACTTCAGGTCTAAACTGAGGATTAATTAACTTGAGAGTGCTTCTCAATTTCAGAGATATGCAACAGCTGAACAACTGAGCTGTATGACTGCATCTGCTTCAAGAAGTATGCCTTAATGATATATTTGATGGTCAGAGAAAGCACCTAAAGCACTTAGAAAGTTCTTAATGTTATGAACTTAATTTTATAACACGTTCAACCTGGAAGGATACACGAACAGACAAAGATCAAATCCTGAAGTGTTGTGGCATGTGTTTAATAGTTTGTTAATTTATGGTTGTACAGTTAATGGCTTGTTCTTATGTTCCCCCAGAGTTGGTTTGCACCCAAGATGTATCCTCCCCCATGCTGCCCAACATTGCAACCCAACCCCTTATTCTGAACCTTCCCTGCCTATCACTGTAACTGTACCCCTTCTTCCACACCCTTCCCTGTCAATCCCCAGTTGGGCCAATCCCTGATTGTACCACCCCTCTGGAAATCCCCAAATCCTGGAGGCCCCATTGGCCCATGTGACCTGTCCTCTCCTCCCCCTTATCCTTATTGGTTCCTGTCTTGTAAACCCCACCTTGTGGTCCTTGCCTGTTTGTCCCCCATTGGTTAAAAATTTATACCCAGCCCCTGAAACCTCCCTGTAGTTAATCCTGAGCACAGAGGTCTTTGTCCCTGATCCCTTCAGAGAATAGACCCATTACTGGAACCCATAGAGAAAGCCTCCTCCTCATCCTTTGCCTCTTCCATGTGCTGACAGCTTAACGTGCTGTAGAGCAGCAGCTCTAAGGTTCAGCTCCTGCTGCTTAATTCAGGAGCTGTTCCCCACACTTGGCGTGGTGCCTTGGTGGTGGTGAGCTAGCCTGGCACTCCAGCACTGCATCAGCTGGTGCCCAACATGGCATAGACTGCTCCAGAAAAGGTGTCTATGGAGACATGCACATAGTTTAATCTACTGAATTTGGGAACATGAGTAACGTTGGTCTGCCACGCCTCACAGCTTTTCAGCCCTTGGGGATTCACCCCGGATCCCAATGATGGGAATGGAGATTGACCAGAGTTTTGGGATCACTGTTAAAGACCAATTTTTGAGGAACAATGGTCCTCCCAGTGATCTCCATTCCCTGTGTGGGATTTTGAACTCGGTCAGACCTTGGCTAGACATTACCACTGAAGACCTAGCCCCGATCTTCAATCTATTGAAGGGGGGAGAGGGGCTTAGTTCCCCAAGGTCACTGACCCCAGAGGCAAGGAACTCAGAAACTATGGGAAAACCACTATCCGAGAGACAAGCACATCAGTGTAAACCAGATCTACCATTCAAATTCATTGTGTTGGGGAAGTTGCTACACCTCCATGGGCTGTTGTTTCAATGGGACCAGGACCAGAGGGACCCTCTCTTAATCACAGAATGGGTCTTCCTCAGTCACCAGCGCTCCAAAAGTATTACAAAAGCCGCAGGAATTGGTTGCTCAGCTGGTCAGGAAAGCTAGGGCAAGGCTTCGGGAACTGGCCAGATGTGATTTCTCATGCTTTCACTTACTGATCAACCTCTCTGAAGATTAAACATTTCCAGAGGGATGTTTGAGCAATTGTTAAGGGAGAATGAGACACTCCAGACTGCTCTACACAGTCACATGGGAGAGGTTTCAGTCCACGCCCCTGCTTACAAATTGTTTAATTACAAATTCTGTTTAATTCCTAAAGAGAAAAGGAGCAGGAGACCACTCAATGCCCTGTTTTCACAGATGCATCTGGAGGATCCCTGAAGTCAGTGATGACTTGGAAAGATCCTCAAACTCAGGAGTGGGAGACAGATGTTGAATATGTTGAAGGTTCTCCTCAAATAGCTGAGTTGGCTGCTGTTGTTAGGGCCTTTGTGAGGTTTCCCGAATTATTTAATTTGGTCACGGATTCAGTGTACGTTGCAGGGGTGGTAGCTAGAGCAGAAAATGCTTTATTGAAGGAGGTCTCAAATCAACATCTCCTTGAGTTGCTTTCAAACTTAATCTATGCTGTCTCCCACCAAGAGCAACTCTTTTTCATAATGTAAGATCACATACTGATTTGCCTGGCCCGATAGCCAAAGGAAATCGAAGAGCGAATTCCCTCGCCGTACCCGCTGAGATGGCAAGGCTTCCTGATCTCTTCCACCAGGCAAAGCTGAGCCACCAAAAATACCATCAGAATGTACCCGGGCTGATCCTCCAATTCCATCTGAGGCGGGATCAGGCCTGGGCAATTGTGGCCCTGTGTCCTAATTGTCAGAAAACAGCCATGCCATCATTGGGATCCAGGGTGAATCCCCAAGGGCTGGAAAGCTGTGAGGCATGGCAGACAGATGTTATTCGTGTTCCCAGATTTGGTAGATTAAAGTATGTGCATGTCTCCATAGACACCTTTTCTGGGACAGTCTGCCTCTGCCCATGCAGGAGAATGCAGAGCATGCAAAGCTGAAGCCCACCCAAACTAGACATAAATTTAAGAGTACAAGGTTCTACCATGTGGGGTTCAGGCAGCCATCTGGGGAGGACCTAGCAGGCAACATACACCACTGACTTGGTGACACAGCACGTATTATTGAACAATTAATTCCATAAACAAAGCTTACTACTGGTTAGCTGCAGCTCTACATCTAAAAATCAGTTCATTTCATGTGCTATAAGAATTCATTGGCATTAAATCATGTAACTGACTTCATGGTGGTTTTTTTTCCATCCAGGAATTTTAGATGTAGCTATTATAAAAATGGGAGGAGAAGGGACCATAAAAGGGACTGCAACAAGCAATTGAGTTTTACAACACCTGGGTTTTTTTAAATTAAGGAAAATCAAACATATTAGATGAAAGTTCTCTATGTCAAGATTAAGCTTAGAGTTATTTTTCCAAATGTACTGCTTCAGATACTGGAAACATTCTAAAAGCAGCAGAAATACAGAATGACAAAGATTTAAAAGAATCTCCTTCAGTCTCTAGTCCTGCCCCACTCAAAACAGCCAACTTGGATAAGGCTGACTCAGGACTGTTCCAGTCATGCTCTGAATACCTCCTGTAAAGATTCCACATCCTCTGATGGTACTTGTTACTAGAATATTTGATCACTCCCAGACTGAAAAATTGCTTTCCTTGTAATGTAATCTTCTACATTGTAACCTGTGTACTCCAATTTCTTATTCTATTACTATGTACCTAAGAGACTGACTTCATGTCTCCTCTGCCTGCCTATCAGTAGTTGAAGACAGCAATTAAATCTCATTTTAGCCCTCTCTTCATAAATACAAATTCAAGTGTTGTACCTCCTCTCTCGTTCCAAACCAAACTGGGGCATTTTGGCACAAAGTGAAACTCACCTTTTTTATAGGCACATCCTTGACAATAGTGGGACCCTGGCTGATGGACAGAACTCTTACAAATCCGACATATTGCAAATTTGTTCTTTCCATAAGGGTCAAACCTGGGAAAAAGGAAAACTATTTTATTTATACACCTTGAAATGAAGTAATTTTTCTGCCTTATCCTAAAAAGTCTAAGCCAGAGGGTGCAGTAGGAAACTCCAGCAAAAACTGTAATTTAGAAAATGGACATATAAGAATTATTTCAAATAGGCTATGCAAAGTATGCAGAAAAGCTCCCACTCTCCCCATGAAGAGACATTTCTTCCATCATGGACAACAACTTCGCAAATGCAGAACTAAAAATATTTATTTTTATGAAGATACTACATGACTTTGAACTTAAACACCTTCCAGCAGCATCTTGTGCCCCTGCAAACAGAAATTCCTGCAGACATGAAGGAAATGCTCAAGAGATTATCCTGGCAATATTAGCACAATAAATAAGTATTCTTGGGTTCTCTCCTACAAAAGCATCCAATCCTAGCAATTCCTGTGGGAACTTGCCCACGCTCTATGACTGAGCAGAAAGCACTCATGAAATATGCATGGACATATTTTTACCAACTAATCAAATACCATAATCCCTGTAATTTTAATTTATTAGGTGTATTCTGGACAATTTTGGAGTAGTTGCCCAGCTATACAGGAAACAGGCCTCAGTTAGTTTTCTAACTGATGTTCTTAGCCAAAATCAGTGTTAAGTACTAACCTTGCCTTCTTTGAGGTCAATGCCTTGTTTTCATTTAATTTGCGACCACCGCTTTCTACAAAAAAAAATAAATCGATAACTGAATAAATTTATCCGTTACAAGCATACTTTAAAAACCTTCATTTACAACTTTTACAGATACACAAACGAAGTCACAAAGAGAGATAAAATATTCAGCACAGCACTAAGGGACAGGGTAGCAGAACACTTTATACTCTCTTTAAATACTCTAGGTATTGTCCTCCCATGCAAGAAGCTGAAAACCAGAAAACAAAAACAGATAAATTCAATACTGAAGAATCCTGGACAAATAAATTCCCACTGCATTAAATCCACATGGGAGGGAAAGTACATGACTTAATATTTAACCTGATTAGTAATATAAAGTTTTGATCTTAAGATGGTAACATAGCTCAGGTGCCCAACTGGCTTTACAATACCTCAAAACCAAGTTGCTAAACCTTGCCGAGGTTACCTGTAGTGTTTCTTGCACCATCTTTCCATGTATCAGGAGTGATCACTGTTCCAAGCTTCTTCTCGCCTACATAGGGAAACATTACAAAGGGAAAAAACTCAGAAGCACAGAGTCACTCAGGTTGGAAAAGCCCTCTGAGTTGATTGCGTCCAACCTGTGACTGATCAACACCATGTAACTAGCCCACGGCACTGAGAGCCACAACTAGTCTTTCCTTACACACTTCCAGGGATGGTGACTCCACTGCCATCCTGGGCAGCCCATTCCCATATCTAATCTCCATGACTTGAAAGAAATTCTTCCACGTCCAAACTAAATGTCCCCTGGCCCAGTGTAAGACTATGTCCTCTTGTCCTGTTGCTTGCTGTCTGGGAGAAGAGGCTGATCTCTACCTGGCTACAATCTCCTGTCAGAGAGCTGAAGAGGGAGGGCATAAGGCCATCCCTGAGCCTCCTCCACTCCAGACTAAACAACCCACCACCCTCGGCCGCTCCTCATCAGAACCTTGTGCTCCAGACCCTCCACCAGCTTTGTTGCCCTTATTTGAACCGCTTCACCACCTCAGTGTCTTTTTTATGGTGAGGGACCCGGAACTGAACGCAGCACTCGAGATGCGGCCTCACCAGTGCCGAGTACAGCGGAACAGTCCCTTCCCCGGTCCTGCTGCTCACGCTATTGCTGATACAGGACAGAATCATTTAAACTATGCGTATTAATACGCTCTACAGGCGGAGAATGACAGCTCACACAGGAGAGAACGACAGCTCACACAGGGCCCTGACAGGAACCGCCACCCGCGGCCGGCCTTGAGTAGGCCAGGACCCCAGGCTGCTGCTCCGCCCAGGGCAGCCCGGGATACCTGCGAGCAGGGTCGGGCAGGGCCCGGCGGGTCGGCAGGATCCACCCCCCACCATCACCGTACCCACGTACTCACACTTGTCGCACACCATGGCGGCCCCTCCACAGCCACCGCCGCTTCCGGCACCGCCCCGGAAGTGCCGCCGGCCGGCCCCCGCTGCTTTCCGCTGCCGGGTGGCGCCGCGCGCTCCGCGGTAAGAGGCGCGGGTGGTGCCTGCGACCCGCGCGGGATTTGGTTTTTTTGAACAAACGCCATTTCCTGCCCCAAAATCCTCATCTTCGTCCCCAGCCTGGCCCCAGAGCCCTGCTCTGCGCGTTGCGGCTGGGGAAGATGCTGCCCGGCGGCGTTGCTACCGTGTGTCGGTGACGGGCCGGGACTCGGTGTCTTGCAGGTGCCGCTGCCCGGGCACCATGAGGGAGGCGGAAATCAGGAGGCTTCTGGCTGCCAACCTCCTTTGCGCTCTGTCCGTCGTCCTGGCCGCGGTTGTCCCGGCTTTCTTCCTGGACGGATTCAGTGTCCTGGGAACGCACCTCACGTGGCTGTGTGTTTGTTCTGTTTGTGTTGCTACCCTTAATATAATCTTGCATTTAGTCCTTAAACCAAATCAGTCTCCTAAGAGACGTTTCTTTGCTCACAAGGTAAGAATTTTTTTTTTAATTCATAAGTTGCTACCAGACAATACCGAGGGGAAGCAAATTCTCTGAAATAATCAAATGAGAAAGAAGACAATTTTTGATGGTGAATTCTTATTTTCCACTAGTGAGTTGAGTGTAGCAGCTTTTGAAACGAATTTTTAAAGTATTTTCATAACGTTAAACTTTCTCTACCTGTAAATAACCTGTTCAGGTGAGTGATTCTATGCTTTCCTGTTTCTTGTCAATGTAATGTTTTTTGTAGTCCCAAGAATTTGCATGGTGCTAAAACCTGGCAAAATTAAATGGCACAGAACTCATTTTGTAGTCCAGGCCTGGCTCATTCTGATAAGTGGATATACCAAGAAGAAATGTCATCACACGTTTCTCGTGTGTAGTTGTAAGTTTGTAATAAGAGAAAAAAAGAATTACAGAATCTGACACATAAGATACTGTGCTACATTTGAACAACTTAAAAAATCATATGGAAAAGCATTAAAATGCCTGCATTTCCTTCTATGATGAAATTTGCATACAGAAGAATCTAAAGTTGTGAGAAACTTTTTGTAGTTAGAGTTTGCAACGGGGAGCATTAAAGGTATGAATCCCTTTTGAGCAGAGTGATTTTGGAGCAGCACACGACTTGCCCCAGGGTTTTGAAGTCAGTTAGATAGTCTTGTACTCCTGACTTGCTGAGCCAGGCAGTATTTAGTGCTCTGAGGTGGTTCTTAAACATTTAAGTCATCAACCCTTTGAGCGTATCTTTGTATGCAAAGCTTCTGTTTAGTTTTGCTGACTGAGTAGGATGTGAAATGCACAAAACCATGATGGAAAACAAGTATTTTAACCATCCGTGATTTAGAAATGAAGCACACTTCATATTCTAGGTGAGATTTCATCCCAGGAAATAAATATAGAAAGGAATAAATAAAGAAAAATAAGGGTTCAAGGAAAGTTACGGATTTTGCATTGGTGACCTGATCAGAACAGACCTAACCAGAACTGTTTATCAAGTGTTTTGGCTTCTACATGATATAGTGAGTACCCAGAAACTTGTTTAAGTTCATAGAAAATTATGTGTTTTCCAGGCTATAGAAAGTTATGGATGTTTCTCAAATACATTCAGAATTTAAGATATAAAGTTCAAATTGTAGTTTTAGTTAATGTAATTTTTATTCTCTGTGTAGCAGACTTTTTTATATGGTATGTTTTTGTGCTTTGAAATTTTTTTTGTGAGAGTTGGCTTTTGATGAATGAATATGACAGTAAATCAGAAGTGTAAAAATATCCAATAAAATTACTTCTGATTATATTTTCTGAATGTTTGCCCTGTTTAATGGAATGCATGAAAAAAATTGTAGGTAGAGTGTAGTGTTTTTAAATTAATTATTTAAAGTATTAATAGATGGACAACTTTTTGAAATATGCCATGCTATTATAGTTTGCTGTGGCTGAAATTAAAAAGTAATTAGAGTACAATGCTGTTGATAAGATACAGACTTTGTTACTTATGTTTCATTTTGAAGCACTATTCTGATATTTCATTGCTTTTTTTTAGATATCCAGATTTCTAAAATGCTGTATATACTTTTTCATGTCTTGCATACTATTTCATGCGATTATTGTTCTTTATGGAGCACCTCTCATAGAGTAAGTCAGAAAACCCTCTCTTTCTCTAAACATTCTAAGGGGCAGCTCTCCTTGCAAATGTTGGTAT
Organism: Cyanistes caeruleus; assembly: GCF_971803275.1. Classification (NCBI taxonomy): domain Eukaryota; kingdom Metazoa; phylum Chordata; class Aves; order Passeriformes; family Paridae; genus Cyanistes; species Cyanistes caeruleus. Next base: position 93,209,532 of record NC_141702.1, read on the forward strand.
AAGTACTTGTGCATTTTCTGGTGCACTGGAAGTTAAGGGATAAGTTCCTAGCTGGGGAAAGAATGGTGGCTGTTTTAGCTTTCTTTTGGTTTTGGATTGTTGTTCTGGTTTGTTTTTTATATTAAACATATAGCTCAAACATTTTTTGGAGTTTCATTTAGTCATTTTCCCTATAAGATTCTAAGCCACACATCTTGCATATCTTTCATCCTTTTGCTATTAGTGTTTTAACTATGATAAAAGTTTAAAGAAAGAAGTATGAAGCAACCTGGGTTTTGAGAGATGCACTAAATTGCTGACTAGCAATAGTATCATGTAGTTTGGTTTCTTGGTTGCTGTCGCAACATCAAACTGGAAAAATAAATGGAATAATGGAAGTAAATATCCAAGTATACTTCAATTTAGAACTAATGATCTATCTGAGGTACACCTGTGGTTTTTTAGAAATGCTGCAGGTATCAGGTATTTCAAAAAATTAATACATCTCACCCAAGATAACAGCAGAACTTTTTCCAGCTTCCTTTACTATTCTACAGAGAATAGTAGAGAAGAAAGAAGAAGAAATAAGAAGAAAATATTATATTCTTCTGTATGAAGTTTAAGAAAACACACATGCTTTCACAAATTGAGTTGAGGGGCTTTAAATCTTGGAACTTTTAGAACATTAGCAACTACCTCACTTAATTTAGTAATATTCTTTTTCTTTTTGTAGGTCAGTGACTGAGACATTTTTGTTTGCAGTTCTTCTGTCTACATTTACTACTTTGCAGTGCTTATGTTTGCTGGGACCAAACATACAGGCATGGATACGGGTATTTAGTAAAAATGGGTAAGTTCTAATCTAAAGTTTCTGATATTTCTCTGAATAGAAATGGTCAGAATTGATGTAAGCAATATATAATGGAATTTTTTGTAAGGAAAACTTCCTGAATGATGGGTGATTTTTGTATTTGTGATTACAGACATATGAAAGCTTTTCTGACAAAGAAGGATTTATTTGAAGACATTGATTGAGAAAAACAGCTCTTTCTTTTTGGTGTTCAGATGCTAAATCTCACTTTATATGCATTTGAAGGAAGTAAAGTTTCCAGCACATATTCTACTGGAATAAAACATTGTGCAATCCTGTATAATGGTTGTCAAATAAAGGGGAGACCTGACACTGAGCTGTACATGGAGAATCTTGCACGTGATCCAGTAGTACCTTTGTAAATACAGCTTTTAAAATAGGAATAGGAAGTCAAAAGAAGCACTGTTCTAAACTTTAATATAATGTTGAAAATAACACATGACTTACTGTGGTCTTAAGTTTGTAATCTTAACCTATACTCTTTTTTCAATTTCAAAGAAAGCTGTTTTGAGTGTCAAAGTTTTGAAGCATTAATATTTCAGGATTATGTTTAAAGTAAAACAAGCCTTCTAACTGCTTTTTCACCTGCCATTTTCTTGGCAGCCATGGCATTAGCATGTATCAAAGATAATGTATTTTTTAGAAGATTTCCATTTCTGCCTTTTTTCATTCCATCAATAATAGCATGTTGAAAGGCTGGGACAATGAAGCATAAAGAGGCTTTATATATGCTTGAGATTCAATGAGATTTTAGTATTCATTCTCTTTTAATAGTTCGTAATGGTGAAGTCTCATCTCAGAAGAAAGTGAAAAGTTGTATTACACTACTGACCTATTGAATTATTCTTGGTTTGTACTCCTATAGGGAAGGAAAAAGCTACACTTTAATACTACTTTCAAGTATTAAATTTTGGTTTATCTCTGTTCTCAAATTACTGAAAAATATCTTGAGTCCTTATTCAAGTAGTTTACACTTGTTCTTTTTCAGTGGAAGTGTAAATATACTGTAATAAAAGCAAGGAGTTATTTAGCCAAAATAAATCATTGCTGATTCACTTGGTCATCTCTGAAGGTTTTGCTGCTGGAAATAACAGCTGAATTGGAGTAACATGTTTGACAATATCAGCCAGTTTGTGCCAGGTAGAATTTGAATGCCTGTTGACTTCTTTCTTTTGTAGTCTAGATCTTAATGCAATTTCAGTGGAATCATTGCATAGGAAACAGTTTTCTTGTTTTTACGCTTTTGCTCTGAGGATTTGTTAGTAGTTCTCACTAGTGAGCCATGTGACATTATCTGAGTAAAATGCTTATTGTTAACAACGTTTGTTCATGCTTTGAGTGAATATAGACTAAAAAGAAATATTGTAGCATGTTTCTTTATGGATTGTAGAAAGCTGCTCATTTAAAAATAATCCTCTTTTTTTCATTTGACCTCATGAAATTGGAACATCTGAGGTCTGGGCATGAGATGAGTGATATATTATACATGATACATAATATATTAAAAGGTTGTCTGAGGTGGAACTGGTTAAATGGAAGAAATGGATGGTTAGGTAAAATTAACAGAGCTGCTTTCCTTGGAAGCAGAGTTTAGGGGATTGAATTGCACTACAACAGTAAGTTTGAAAGTCTGATTAAGTGTATAGCTTAATATGAAAAAAGAACGAGTTTTAAAAAAGTATCTGAGTGCAGTTTAGATTTTATGTGCACATAGAATGTGTGAGAATGTATGTGTATTCTACATCACAACCCTTCCATTCTTAGTTGGCTATAAATAGGGCCCTTTTCGCTAATTCTGCATTTGAAAAGGGGTGGGCCCACGCCAGCATCTCTGAGCTCCTTATTCTGACATCTAGAGTTGTGACTGATGTCAGTGTCATGACATTGATCATAAGCTGTCATGTGCTGCTGTGTGCAGTTAGAGAGAAGTAAAAGCTACAGAAAGGGTTATCAGCATTAATGGCAGCATGTGGCTGTTATTTAAATAGTGTTTCATTGACCTAGCTGAAACAGCCTCCTGCATAAAAGTCTTTAAGAAACCAGTTTTCAATTGCCTTTTTTTTCTTTTTTTTTTTCCCGCTCTCTCCTTTTGAAGACTCTTTATTTCAAGTCACTGCTCTGAGAAATGGTGTTGAAATTTCTGGTATAATAGCAAATATAATATGTTACAAGGGTAGAAAAGAGATTCTATTTGGATATTGCCAAAAAATAGTAAAAAACCATGATGTTAGGGCTCCTTCCTGTTTTCATTACGTCTATTTTATCACTTTGTTTGTGAACTGCATACTCTGTTACAGACTTGAATTGTCCCTTGTAAGTGTAGACATCATCACATACCGAGGACTGCTTAGTATTTAGTGCTGCTGCAGCCAAGAATTCTAAATGTTGTCTATGAGGAAACTGTCTCAGTAGATTATTTTATGTCAGCTAACTTCTTAATTCAAACATTATTGAAGGCTGAACTGAATGTATTGTATTAATAAATTATTTAAATTTCAATAATTGCTTTAGGCTTCTAAAGACCTTTCTGCCACTAGTGTTCATTTATTATCTTAAACATTGCTAGTTTTCTCTGCAGGATTATTTTAGTTTAAAATGAAAGAAACCTGGAAAATGCAAAGCTCATAAACATTGCTGCAGTCGTTAGTCTCATGCAAATGAGGAGTTTATGTGGTGGTTTAAAAAAGAAAAGTGAGCAATGGGAACATTGCTCCTTCAGGATAATGCTGGAGGATAAGTCAGGTTGTCTATGAGTAGCCACTCCATGCTGCAGAGGGATTCAATTCGCAGCTGAAATAGTTGTCAAACTGCCAATGGCTGTTTTTCACTTGGGCACACCGTGCCTTGTTAATTCTGTTGTTTTGCATTTGGGCTCAGTCTGGTATCTCCATATGGTACAGCAGTCTCTGGTGAATCTGTCACACACACAAGATATCTTGTGAGGTATAACTGTACCTCAGTCAGTCCTTGGTGTATTCTGTTGTCTCTTCAGCTGCTTTAAGGCTGTAGTGAATATCCTCTTCCTTGTTCTGCCTAAGAGCTCTCTGCTCAGTTATTCAGCTTCTGAAAATAATTCACAAGAATTTTCTGAGTGGAGGCTCCTAAACAGTTTTACAGTTGCATCAGGACTTTTCAAGAAAAGAATCTCACAGTGGTAGAATTGTGGAGTATTTTTAATTAAAGGAATCATGGTATTGTAGAAGAAAGTTCTACTCAAAATGTCAACCTTGCACTGTCATTACTTTTTCTTTTACTTCTATTTCTGCAAACACTGAAAAATTTTTGCTTTAAATTTGTGAGCTGTTTGGTCAATAGCAAGTGCAGCAGTGTGTACTCAGAAGTAAAGAAATTTTATTCTTTCCAAAACCAAGTGTTCATGTCATGCAACCTAAACAGCACATGCAAAGTTCGGAGTTTACTGCCCAACTATTTTTTCGAGCCATAAAAACGCCTGTATATTTTCCTCTGTTAGCTGAAGCTAGGTGTACATTTATAGTCTGAGATGTAGCAAACTTAAAACTCAGATCTCCTGCTGTACTGATTGAAGCAGTGATTCTAGCCTGCTTCTCCTGTCTTTAAACTGTGCCGTACTGTGTTCTGAACTTCTGTTGCTCATTTCTTAATTGGTACCAAGTACCCAAATGCTCATGGCCTGAGCAAAGCAGAGCAGTCAGTTGGTACGCTGATGATAGTAAGCACTCATCTGTTAAACAGAAATCCAAATTTACAAAAACTTTTTGAAATCAGTAGTGGCAGAAGGCTATAAACAGAACTGAATTAATTTAACATCTCTTACAATGTGTGCCATGACTGCTAGTGTGAGAGTTCTTCAGTGTGCAAAAAATTCGTCCTGCAGCCGGCATACTTGAAGTTGGATGCACTGCTATCAAAGGGCTCCAATGTGCAGTTACATTTACCTGCAGTGTTTCTTTCCAGTTGATGGAAACTTGTTTTGAAATATTCTCATAGTGGACTTCTGTGTTAAATTTTGAGTTGTTGTAGTCATCAAATATGTCTACACCACAGAGTCCTTTGCGACTGTGCTTGTGCTTTTCTGCCTCTCTCTCCAATGCACACAGTTATCAAGATAGATTTATTTGCTCAGTCTAGCAGTGTTTCAAGCTTAACAGGAGTATTTCCAGGTAACATAAATTAGCTTTTGCAGTAAACATCTCAAAAAAAAAAAAAATCCTGAAAGTGTGGTATAAAAGGATTGTAATTATAGCTAAAATATGCAACTTAGATTTTACTACTAGCTTGTATGTTTTAGGAGAAACCTGCATGCTATTATCAAATATATGTGAAATTTTATATCTGTTCATAGCCTCAAAACTTCTGGGAGGAATCTGATCCAACTCTCTTCCATGGTAACTTCTGCTGTTGTTAAAAACTTATAACACACTTTTTACAGAGCTGTGTCCATCTGGGAGAGCAGTCTACAGATTACTTCCATGTGCAGTCTACTTGGAGCTTGGTTTGGAGCATTTCCTATTCCTCTTGACTGGGATCGACCTTGGCAGGTTAGTATGTACACCCTTACTATAAATGTATAAAATATTAATTTTCTGGAGATGCACACTACATAAAATTGCTCTGAAGCTGTTCAGGTGTATTGCACTTGATCATATGCTGTTCCTACAGAGTTACACCAAACTTTTAAAAACTCATTGTAAACATCTGTGTATAGGGTGTAAGGAAGTAAAATGCATTATTTTTACTTGCAGTTTAAATAGGTTCTTTGTTACATACTTGTGAGTATCTGTTGCATGCAAATTTTATAATGAAATAGAGCTCTAATGATTTGGGTAAGAAACTAGACAAGCTGGAGGAGAAATGTGAAATGATGAAGATGGCTTCAAGTTCGCCTTCAGTAGTAGCTTTTATTGTTCACAGGTAGGGAAAGAAAGATGCTTTCCTGATGTTTTAGCTCCCCTCTGTCTTCCATAAAAGCACTTAACAGAAGGTATTTTAAATGGATTTAGATCGGTTTGTGAAATGGTGTAGCCAAAGCACTGTACTAAACACTTCTGATTTCAAAGGAAGGCAAGCATTAGCTTTTTAGTTGAACAAGAAAAAACATGAAGCTGGCATTGAAGATTCTATCTTTATAAATTCAAATGCTTATGCTATTTTCTTACTATGTTTTTTGGCATGGAGAAATGCTTAAATTAAATGTAACTGAAGTCTGCAATTGCCAAAAAATTATGGCACTAGTAACAACGTTTTCCTACATGTGCTCAGTAGAGGTTTTCTTTCATCTGGTTACCAAACTTAATACATTTTTAACTGAGTTGTGTCTACCAGGCCTGTTCTTAAGCAGATTGTTTTGGAGATTTCTTCCAGAAATCAGTGTAACAGGCAGCACAGTTTCCTCTGTGATATTATAGACGTGCTGTGGCTTATAGCTGCACTTAAATGGATTTTAAAAGTAGCATGTCTCATCTGGCAGGTTTGTTTTATTCCCAAAATCTCAGACTTTGCTAATATGCTGTGTATAAAACCTCCACCTTTTATGCACCAATGATATGAGGAAAACTTAGGTCAGGGGGCTCTGATTAACAAAATGAAGACACTAGTACCTGAAGACGGATACTTAGGTAAAGTAAATTTTTAGCTTTTTGTCCGTTTCCACATCTTCCAATAGCAGGAGACACAAGTTTGATAATGATCTGAAAACTTTCTCTGTTTGAAAACTCTTCCAAGTTAATAAATACCAAACATGACTGCAAATTTAACTCTATAATCTACACTTAAACATCTGAAACTATACTTACTATCTGACTCCTCAGAACAGCAAAGCATCTGCAGAAACTTCAGATACCCAAACTTGTCACTGACTGTTTCTGGGTGTGAATGCTTTCCAGTGCTCCCTGTGTGTCTGCAATTTCCCTTTTCCTTCACCATCTCCACCCTCATTTCTGACATACTCCTATACCAAGGTTAGCAGGAGAGAGTTTATGACTCTCAAGTTCTACATCAAAGCAATTTTCTTTTGATTAGTTCTAGAGCACTTGCTGCTGTTCTTTCCCTTCTGCTCATTTTTCCCATCCTCACATCTCCATCTTACACCTTGTAGAGTTTTAAATAGTGGGGTGGGGGAAGAAATTTTTTGTTCCATTTTGATTTTGACCTGTTAGATCATTAATGATGTGGGTAGTTCAAGAGCAGCCGTAGAGAAGTTTGCTTATCAGTTCTCAGGCTGCCGCTCCAACAGTCTTTGAAAACTGCAGTTTTAACTGCTAATTTAAGATCTGCTGTATTAGGGGAGATGAAAGAAGTCTTTGTTAAAATGTAATGTAGTTTTTACAAGTCCAGTTGTTTCAGCAAAGTAACACAGTGAAGCCCCAAAATTGTAACAGATATTCAAGGCAGAAATCAACCTCTTTAAAATAGCTTGTCAAGGATCCTGCTCACAACTCTCAGAAGTTTTCAATCACCTATTAATAACCTAATATTTTTGTGAAAGGTGATCTCTTGAATATTGGTCACCAAACCATAGAAGTGGTGGCAGTGTCTCGGCCATGTATTTTCAGTATTTGCCCAGGAAACACTGTTTCCCAGCTTGCCCAGCTCAGCCAAGCTGAGATAAATTGTGAATCAGGTTCTGGGCAAACCAAACCTCATACAACAGCTGATGTCTTTTGTCTTCCTACTGAACAGGATGGATTTAGCAACCCAGGTATTGCATGTAGTAGCTGCATGGCTGTCTCAGACGTTTTGAGAACTAAGAGGCATTTCTGTTCTTCAGAAGTCCACTGGTCACTGGCACAAAGCTCCTTTTCCCAAGAGTATTCCTTTTGCTACCTGATGTCAGGTGATTACAGAAACTCATAGTAAATTCTTTCACTGTAACAATAAAAGAGAAGAGGTGCTTTCTGTGTTGTCGTCAACCTCAGCCAGGGGAAAGAAGAATGATCCTCATAAGAGTCTGCTGTTGTTAGAGATCTGTTTAGTTTGGGTAGAAGAGCTTCAGTGCCAATGGCGCTTGAGTGACCTAACCACTGACTTACTGAACATAAAAATACCTGTGCATAATACAGCTGCAGGATTAATGATATTTTTAATCTCCTCCAAATACAAGGACTAGGAGTGTTTTGCATAGACCTGAAGTTTGCACTGAACTCTGTATGCGAACTCCAGCTGGTATGTTTAAGGGAACGCCTGCAGATTTAAGTCTCGAGCAAGGTCAGAAAGAAATCATGTAGATCTTAATGTAGACTTAAAAGTAATCAGAACCCAGTCAAAACTAAATTACTTCTAGACATCTGCATGAGTAAAGTATTAAGCTGTTGTGCTTCTGACATCAGCTGTTTCTCGTATTAGCCTAAAAGCAGAGAGCTTGAGGATTACAATTTTGGATTTACCCTTTTCCTATCCAAAAATGGATTCAAATGGAACAGCTTAGTCTTTGAACCTCAAGACCAGCTTTTGAGATAAAAAGGTTTCATTAGTGATTGTTTTCCTTTTTGTATTTTAGCCTTTGTGCTGTAAACAAATTTTTTTTTTCATCTGTAGTGGAAATGGTTCTGCTTTAAAGCAGAAAATGGGATTTAAGTGTTACTACTTGGGGAAGACTAAAGTGGTATTATTATTTTAGGGAGCAGTGTTAAGGCCTGTAAGCCTGTTTATTGCAAAATCTGGTTCTGATGTTTGTATTGATTATAGCTTGTATTTGTGGTTTAACAACATGCAATGGAAACACAGCTGCATTGCCACCTGTAACTTCAGACAATTCATTATTGGCAGACTGTCACAGACAAGGTAAAATTGGTACTACAAGAACTGGATGGATCAGCAATAGTTGAGAAATACCATGTGATAAAGCAAACCAAAGGATTGTTGCTTCTTCCCTTGGGCTCTGTTGGTAGCCAGGAATGTCAAAAATTGTCAAAACTGTAAAATATCCAGCTGGTACAGAAATGTGTTGTGAGTTTGGGATGAAAAATGCTATTGCTATTGATTTAGCTTTGTTAGAACAATATAATACGGGACAAGGTTTACAGAAAAAGTCACTGTGTCTTGAACTGGCATATTTTTCCACTTAATTGGGATTTAGCACTTAATCAAATCTGGTGTCTACACTTTAAACTGTATACAGTTTAAGAGTGTCTACAGTCAATTTTTAAATTGACAAATCATTCAGAAAGGGAGAATGTAAAGCTACTTCTGTGGAGTCTGGTTTGCTCATAGAAATGGCTTCAAATGAAAATGGTCTGTAGTCACTTACCTAAAGCAAACAAGAGGTTGGAGAGAGTACTGAGAATCCCGGGACGGTATTAAATAAAGCTGTCTGAACTATTCTGTAAGATATTTGTCTGAATTTCCACACTCATACATGTGACAGCTCTTCTGCTATCACTTTTCTGCTTTGTGTCCTTCAAAGAAAAAAACACGTTGGTTTCATTTTTGTTAATCTGTTTCCCTGCCCTTGGCAGTCTGTTTTGGGTCTAACATATTTTCCTGCAAACTTAATAGAAGAACTGAAAAATTACCTGGTATGAGATGTATCAGTAGAAGCTGAGAAGTCTTTTGTACCTGATCTGACCTGGATCGTACCTGGTCAGAAAATCAGATGTCAGCATCCTATGTATCTTTCACTAGAATTTGTTTTACCTTAAAAGTTCTTTAGGGCTCTGTGGAGTAAACCTGATGATGAATTTTGTAACAAGAGTTCCAATTCATGTGCTAATGACTAACGCACAAATTCTGCTTCATCCTGACTTATTTACAGACCGAAGGAAACATATTGCTTCTTTATACATACATCTTGTGACACGCAACAAAACTGAGATAAATACAGATGTCTCAGAAAATCTTCACTTTATTTTTCATGTTTATGTTTGAAAAATATTTCATACAGGGGATATTCAGATTAGTGTGCCTCTCTACTCTTAAAAAGAATTGCACTTTTTAAGCAAACAGCAACTTTTGTACTAAATATTACTTAATTAACAGGAACAGAATATTGTTTCAGAAATAAATTAACATTAATTATCTAAATAATGTTTGAGGATTAAAATGAAAAATATATAAAGCATTTCTGTTAGAAGTATAAAATACAGTGCTGAAAGTCAGTTTGTGTCCTATGATTCATTTTTTTTCATTATTCTGATGTTGTTCTTAAAGCAAGTTTTAAGCATGCCATGTACACTACTCCTCTTCTAGCTTTAAGAAAAATTTTGTAACTATACAAAACAGTTGGTCAGGGACACCTAGTCTATTGTTATTTCTGGTTGTAGGTCTGTAGAATTCTGTCTGTCTCAGACAAAGGTAAAGATAATTGCCTTACAGGAATGCAGGTTAGGTCAATAGTTACATTTCTATATTAAAAACAAAAAAAATCCCCAACTTTTTGTTCTGACAGGCATGTTTCAATTAAACTGGAAGACTAATCTTGCCAGTGTTTTGAGATAGTTATCTTATTTTTCAGCAATTTTTAAAACAGTTTGCAGCACTTAATTGTGATGATTTAAATAAGGCTGTTCTAGGCAATTTAGACTTGTACATCCATCTCCTGTTGCCTCTAGGCCTCTGAAGCACAGTGGGTATGTAAGGGTTACAGTTAGCTAGGCTAGTTCTACAAAGAAATAGAAAACAACTTCTTTTGATACAGTTGCTTAGTTTTTCCAGATAGCCTTTTTCCAAGTTGATGGTGTACTTTTAATAACCACACGTGATCAGGATCCTGGTTTCACAAGTCACTGAGAAGTGGAACTTTAAAAGACACCACCACTGAAACAGAACAGGATGATGTAGGACTTACTAGGTACATCCTCTCTCTACTCAGCCTGAGGAAATTAGTTGCAGAACAACACAGAATAGTTAAAGACCACAACTTTATCAGCACACTATATGTGGTGGAACTATTATTCCAGACACAGCATTTGCCACTGACAACAAATGGATTTAGCTCACTGAAGAGTTCCTGGGTTTCTTGCATGTTTTGATGACAGACTTCTAAATCACATCTCTGCGTTTGTTATGTGCATGCCCTCCATACATCTGGGGGATGTTTGTAGCATAATTTTGATCTGTAGTACCTGTTGCTAGTGGTAAAAAGTGACTTGGAAACAATATTCTACAGCATTATCATTATGTAGAAGTAAAATTGCTATTTTCCTACTTCATAGTGGATACTGCAAACATAATAGGTAGTGCTGATATAGCTCACCTGAGTTGTCTGACTGCTATGTAATTTAGCCGCTATGACTGTAAATATTAGCCTTGGATACCTCTCAGACGTTCGTAGCCTGAAAAATAATCTGGTGAATCTTGGGTACAGTTCTTGATCCTTACTCAAGTAAGCTGAAAGAGGACTATGAACTTTCACTCTACTTTAGTTCTTCTTAACACAGCTCAGAGAGTTTCCTTCTTGTATTCCTTTTTGGATCTACTACCTGCTGTGAAAGTTTTGTTATAAGAGTAGCTGCTTAATGTGAGGAGGGATAATACGCAATTGGAGTTGTTCTAAACAGAGGTAGAAGCTTGTTCCACTTTAGTGTGGTTATCATTGTTTATTTAATAATGTGTTTTATCAATGTAAATGTTAATGGTGAGATCAAAGGCAGTTATGCTTGCTATAACTTTAGAACACAAATCCATGAAACCAACTTCTAGTTACAAATACCAGCCTGAAAAAAACCTCACACTTGCTTCTTGGTGTGTGCTTGTCAACACACACATTCTGTACAATGTGATAAGACACTTGTAGCTAATGTGTGCGTGCAACCAAACAGATTAAAGGCATGTACTGAAGTTTTTAAAACAGTACAGACTAAACAATCAGGAATTTAAGGCATGTTAGAAACAGGGAGGGAAAATAATTGTGCTCATTTATTCAGTTTTAAAATGAAACAAAAATTATTACATAGCCTTCTAATTGACAGTCAGAAATTAGCCTTTTGAAACAGTAAGCATACAAAAAATAATGTTTAGGAATATGAGAAAAACACTCTTAAGTTTACTAAAAAGATAAGTAAGTACAGTAGATTGCCTCACTGTATTTGCATTTGTATAATGAAAGTTCCAGCAGGCAGCTGCTTACTTCATAACATCTTTAAAAACTTGATGTTGTTCCTCTGGTCTATAAGAATCTGGCCTTTATGTCTTTATCAGTGTCTATGTAATTCCCTTGCATGGGATGCAAGACTCTTTAATAGATGACAAAGCTGTCATGCAGTCCGAATTCCGGTTTAGCTAGTTACATGCACAGTCCAGCAGAGCTAAGATACCTTGCTGGGATCCTGCAACATGCTCCGCTTTCCATGCAATATGCTAAGCATTCTCACATCATAGAATCTTAGGTGTTCTAAAGAGCATTGCGGAAAACCAGCTCATTTTGTCCTGAAAGGTTGGCAGTTCCTATTTTGAGTCATAATTCTTAAAATGAGTTCTAATATATACTAAAAACCTTGCAGTTCTGCTGTGTCTATTTATCTAGCCTAAAGAAATTCCTATGAAGTCCTAACACTGCTGCCAGATAAAAAGACAAAAAGAAAATTTAAATGAATGGCAGAAGTCAGAATCATTTTGCATTAAACACTGGCTCATGCTCTGTCCATTAAAATGCATTTGTTATTCTTTTTAAGATTTGTTTTTGCTAAGCTGCTGTTCAGGTTCCTAGTAATCCTCTACAGGTTGTTAAAATTGCCCTTTTCATCATGCATTTGATATGTAAACTGATTCTTCTTGTGTTAGGCTGTGAAAATGGTAGCTGCTGCTTCCCAGATGCTGAGACAGATAAGACATTTCATGACAGCTTAATGAAAAATGTTCTGTTCTATCTCCTGCGCTCCACACTTTTCTCTCCATATCAGCCTTTTTTCCCCTCAACAAAAGTGCAGCCAGGCCATGTGGCCTAACATCTTGTTCCCCTGCTGCTGACCCAGCCCAGACATGACATCAGTAACGGGGCAGGATATGTCAGCTTCCTCAAGGCAGAAGGGAGCATGATATAGGAGGAACTGAGCTGAAAAGTTCTCAGGGGGTGACAGAGGTGTATTACAAGTTGCATATTTTGAGCTAGCAGAATGGGATTTCTTGAAACAGACAGACAGATATTTGCTGCTTACATTTTTATCACTTACCAGCAGTTCATACCAAGTCAAGGACTTTAAACCAAGTTTGAGATTTTATGAAAGAGAGGGCAAAAGCAGGCCAATTGGGTAAGTCAAAGTAATTTAAAAAGGTCCAAAAGAAAGTGATTTGATCTCAGAAAAATGAGGCCAGCATCTAATACAAAATAAAGCAACCCACTTCCACAGAAAGAAGCAACCCATTTTCATAGACAGTCAAAAGCATGTGAAAGTGGTGTTATTTCAGTGCAGCTGATGTGCTTAAGAGCCATAGCCTTAATCTGTCTTTGATAACTTGCTGCTTTAGATATACCCATGGGCGCCTCAGGCTATGTGTAGCCTAAAAGCCATCAGTCAAGAATAAAAGGTGTAAAACTGGTATTATTACATGTTTGTTAGGGGGTTTTGTCCTGTGATGAGGGTTACACAAAATAGCATAAGGACAGCAATGCTCTTAAGTCCAGGCTTTTAACTGCTGTGCTTAGGGAGTTTTCAAAAGGCCAGAATGCCCTCAAGCTACTTTGGGGTGTCCAAGCAGCACAGTAAGAATAAATACCTGCTAGTACCCTTCTGTTCCATGCCACTAAAAGGGATGAGGTGGTGTCTCTTTCTGTCCTATTCATAGATGGGAGATGGCATGTTTTATGTTTTCTTCCCTTTGCTCCATATCTTTGCCACCTGCCATTTGTGAGTGTTCAGAGGTCAGAGATTCAACTGTTAAGATAGCCTGAAACTTATGTAAGGTAACACTGATTTTTAAAAACCAAAGCAAAAATAGAATGTTTTAGAAGACAGACAGAGGCATAATTAATATTAAAAGTTACATAGCTATTGAAAAAACACATCCCGAGTTGCAGTTCAGTCTGGTGCAAGAGGCTACAACAGTCATCAGAGATCTTTTTAATCATATCAATAATCACCCATTATACACAAAATAGCACAGTATACAGGGTCATTGGGTCATCAGAGATATTTGCTCTCTAGTTAAGGGAATATAATCAATTCAGAGTCCATCATCTATGTACCTATAGTTCTGTAAAGCAAATAGGTGACTACAAATTCACCTAATGTAGGTAAAAATTTAATGAAGGATTGATCATTGATCACTCAGCATATTTGATGTAAAAGCACCACCAAGTTAAGAAACCTTTGTCCATAGTTTTGTGGATATTAGAGTGGTATTTGACTTCATCAGTGGATAAAAAAGTATGACTTGTGTTCCATCTGAATGTTACTGTGGGCGAAAGGGTTTCAAGTACTTTTTTATTGTTTTGTCCTTTAGATATGTGTTAATATGCAAAATGATAGGAATAATTTCATTTCATTTAGAAGTTGAAAAGATTCGCCTGATGTGTAAGTTTAGCCAAAGCCCCAAACTTGTGTGAGTTTGAAATATATTTTGTACCTTACCATGCCAAAGCCTCTCAAGGCTTTTTCTAGATGATCTGCAATACACAGTAAATGAATAAAAACAAGCAAATCTTTGGCTTGAGAGGCAACTGCTGAAATACTCAGCAACAAAAACAAGCAGCAGAGACAGAATGTATGAAAGTGAAAGAATGAAACAAGGTCAATAAAGAGTACCTAAGGCACCTTGTTTAATAGTCAACTTTGCTACACTCCTTAAGACCTCCAGATAACATATAAAGCTGTAAATGCTAAGGAATGTGAAGATGAAACAACTGAGGAGGTTGAAGATGAAAGAGCAGAGGACAAAATACATTACTCTTATTCATAGTTAAAATTCCCACGATCAAAGGATGTGAAGAAATATATTCTTTTATGTGATAATGAAGTAAAGAGAAGAATCAGAGCTAGGGAAATGAATGAAAGGAGGAGCCAGTACCATTACTGTTGTAAGTTCATTTGATATTCATGATATTCATGAATTGCAAGTCAAAATGAAGTAGAAAAGAAGGCTGGAGACTGGGATATTTCCTCTATGGTCTAAGTGCATTTCTCAGTCTCAAGTACTATAGAGGGGGGAAATACCCCCTTAACTTAAAAAAAAAAAAGGAGAGTCCAATCTGTACTTGCTTTAGGAATATGCACTACACAGCAGGAACTACAAAACTGTCCTGGAAAAAAACAATGCAAAGGAAAATTTTGAAGAGGCCTGGGAATTCTGTTTATTCTAAAATAAATAAATGAATTACCACCTTAGTTGAGAGTCATCAAATGCAGTATGTAGTGGACTGGTACTATAAGCTACATCTGATGACAAACTGGTTAAGTCTTGGTTTGGCCACTCCTCCCTGCAAATCAATACCAATTTTAAAAAAAAGGGGGGGGGAGGGGGCAGGGGAGAATTCCATTATTACTCTGGCTCAGTACAAGACGGTTTGTTAAAGTGAGTCAGCTCTATGGAGTTGGCTTCCTTTTCTTATACTGTAAAATAGAGCATATAATTAAAGCTCTCTTTGACATTACTGGCTTACTAAAAGTTTGATGATCTGGGTGTAAGATGTTCAGTCAGCTTCCAAATTTGTGTTCCCTCCCTACTGCTAGCCAGAGGTAAAATTATCCTCTAACATACTTTTCAAGAAAAAAAGCCAACAAACCTCTATCCATCACAGTCTCTGGCCTTATTTGAATACTACTAATTCATCTATACACACCTAAAAGTTTCAAAACACCATGAGAGATTGAAAGGAGAAATTGCTGAGAAATCTGTAGGTGTCCAAATGTGTGCAGCACAGTAGGAAGTTAGGTCAGCTGAATGCTTTAGGGGATATAAATACCTCTAAGGGGTTTTTTTTCCATAGAGTTTTTGGACTATCAAACTAAAGTCTGCAATAGCCAGAAGCCTGCTTACATTTTAATGCATATTAATTAAAAATTGTACAATGGTATTTAGTGTTTATGAAGATGATTGTTACGCCTTTGGCATTTTTAGGAAAGCACATCAAGCTTTAAAGTAGAGTATGACTACTGTCTTGCAGTACCTAAACTTTGTGCTCATGAAGTACAAAAATCCACAGAGATTTTCCTCATTGTCTGCTTTTACCTTGCATTCTCCCCTCAGGTATGGCCCATTTCCTGTTCCCTCGGAGCTACCTTTGGCTATATGGCTGGTCTGATTATTGCACCTCTGTGGATACACTGGAACCGGAAGCAGCTCACATACAAAAGCAGATAACGAGCAAAAAGAGACAAGGTATTTCTTTGTGCAGATTCCATACAGACTGTGCAAAAGTTGGGGTTTTTAAAGATATATATATAGATATATATATATATAGTCAAAGCAGAAGGCTGTCCAAATTCAGTTAGAGTATTTCAGGCCAAGCATCTCCACTCAATAAAATCACACAGATGCCATTTCAGCGTGGTGCAGTTTTTGCTTCCTCTAGACTGTGTAACCCTGAGAGATTGTACCTTCCAGTCTGAATAAAATATTTGTAACAGATGTGGTGGCTTCTTATTACAAGTTCGTTGAGTTTGATTTTATTCCTCTGGATTTCACTATTTGTTGAAGGCAGATTCATAGGTTTGACTTTCAAACCTGGAACAAATTCACTATGTACTTAATGCATTGTACTTAAAATCAGTAGAATTTCACAGTAAGCCTGGCCATTGTCAAATGTCTCTCACGTGATCAAACAGCAGTTTATGCATCTTGAACCTATTCTCTTCTTCACTGTGTGTTTCTTTGGAGTTAGAATGGCTATAATAGCTTCATCAAAAACAGTCTTCAGTCCTTTCTGTGTTAAAGCTGAACACTCCACATAGCAGTAGGCTCCTATCTGTCAAGAAAATAAGTTAATTCAATAGCAGTATACCTCAGCTGTTCAATTCCATCTGGGCACTTCTGCTCCTCCCCGCCCCCCCCCCACCCCCGCAGCATTACAATGTTTGCAATCTAAAAAAGTTATCTCCATGTGCACCCCCTTGTAGGAGAAAATAAGATTTGTCTTTTGTCCAAAGATCTGGAAGGTATTTAAGTTTGTTGGTTTCTGTGGGAAGCATAAGTTTAATCTTTAGATTGGCAGTGGAGGCCTAAGATATGGTTGATAATTGAAGAGCAAAAAATAATTACATGACCCATTTGTGTTTCAAAAATAAAGGCTCTGTAAGTGTCCCGATAAGCATTGTCTACACAGTAGTTACAATGGTAGTATAACATTCTCAAATAATGTCTAAAAGATGCTTCCAATATTTTGATTCCAACCTCAACCAGTCTGTGGATATTAATTATCTTTGACTAATATTTATATAGCTTGTATAGCTCTTACAAGTGTCTACACTGAAAATTAGAACTGTTACTGACAAGAAAGTGTAATTACATAGGTCTGCTTGTTACCTATATTCATTAATGTAAATAAGTATAAATAACTGGTAAGCAGTCACAAGATTTCACATGTGGACTGCTAAAAGATACACATAAAAGTTCTAAAGGAAGACAAAGTCAAGTAGAAATAGGAGTGTTCTGTTGTTGTTGTTCTTTGTTGCTTGGTTTCATTTAGGAGTATCCAGTTTACCTCTTTTGCTAACTTCTGTCCTTGCTCCACAGATACGGGCTTCTCTTTCATATCATTCAGTCTTGCCAGAGTTTTTGGGTCATCACGGAGATCAATCTAGCAAGAAAAATTGAAGTCATGCTGGAATACTTTCTCTAAACAAAAGTCCTCAGGCAATACGATACCCTCTTTTTAAAGGAGAATTATTCAATGGAATATTATCTCTGTAAAAATGGAGTTGTGTCATGATTCAGATCGTGGGCCCTTCCTGATTCAAAAGCCCTAAATTTAAGATGTGAATCTTCAATCCAGAAGGAAGAAACATCAATTCTGTAATTCAGCGCTTCAGTTAGATGTGATCATCTTAGAATACCAAATGCAGTGGCAGAAGGATTGACCCAAAGGTAACACCAACATGTGGGTCACTCCATAAATGAAGCACAGTCCACTACCCACAAGAAGCAAGAGGAAATTGTCTCACTTCTCCCCTTTTCCTTTGCTTCAGCAAATATTGCATGTGACTAATAGCTGTAGACCCAAGTAATTCCAGTAATGTGGTCATGAGCAGACAGTTTTATTCTGTAAGTCCCATGACTTTTTAGATAGTCACATGGGAGACATGCAGTCCATCTTGCCACCCTATTTACAATGGACATAAGTTTTTTTAACAAAACATAGATGTTCATTTGAGAACAACACATATCTATGTTTTTCTGCCACCTGTAAGGTTTATTCCTCCAAAGGCAGAAGGAGGTGCTGCTCAGGTCCTGTTGGGCCTGAACTTCCAGCCCAGAAAAAAAGGCACCATATAATGATCCTAATTGTGTAAATAAAGTAGAACAGAACCAAATATACCTGTGTTCCTACTAGTAAAAAGGGAACATTAGGTGCATATTCCTTCAACTCCGGTACCCACTCTTCCTTCACATTTTGAAATGAAGCAGGGTTTACCACTGAGAAGCAGATAAGGAAGACATCGGTCATAGGGTAAGATAAAGGTCTCAGACGATCATAGTCTTCCTAAGGAAGAAAAATTCTGTTATCTGAAATAATAAATTGTTGCCTGTATTTTAAGTTATATTCAGAAACTGTATTTGTATTTCATGAAGATTGTTGAGGCAAACTTTCTGAATGTTTAACACTATTCCAGGTTAGTTAGTGTCACTGTTAGAGCAAAATCTGCATATGAAGATAACTATATGTGAATATAAATATTTTGAAAAATGTGTTAATACTGATGGAAACTAGTTTCTCTATGAGAATATACAAAAGATTACCGTTCAAAAAGTATTCACTTAAGGAAAAAACCAAAAGGCTTATGATTCAAACATACTTGCAGATCAAAGATTAGTATTTTTAGAGAAATGAGCAGGTGTGACTGCTGTAAAATCATCCATACAAAGCTAGGCTTTTTGATTAAGGCTATTTGATGCACTCAAATGTTCTATTTTGGATCATACACAGAGGTGATATTTAAAACCCTCCTTAGAATTTTGCTTGTCTCTTAGAAACTTTACAGTCCTGTTTTTAGTGTTCAGGGCAGTAGGAAGGATCAGAAGGGGCCTCTTTTGTTAGACTGTGCTTCCTATTAGCAAACCCAGCAAAGGATCAGATGGAATAGAAATTCAGGATCAAGAACACTATCAGTGGAATATTAATGCCTTTGTTTGTTTGTTGGGAGTGTGGCAGAGGAGTTAGTGTGAAAAGATTATTTAGGATATTTAGAGTCTCAGCATTTAAAGCCAGCAGTCCTACTGCCAGGGCGTACAATACTGAGGCAAGACAAGTACCTAGGAGCAGTGCCCTTGTTGTAAGTCAGAGTTCTCTCTAGCAACAGAGAAAGTGGATTTTTGTCCTATGTTTTAGCTAACAGCTGGAGGTAAGATGCCCCAGCTTCTCTCTGCAAGGCTTCCTTTGGTCTTTCTCAGTGAACTAATGCCTTACCATTCCTACCATAGAATTTTGGTGGGTTTTGCAACATAGATAACTAAGACTGAGCCCCAGGCATTGCAGAGACACAGATAAATGCTGGATTTATACCTTCCACAGTAAGCACCAGTTTATTAGGGCTCCTGCAGCAGTTTCCATCTTCCCCATGTAAACTCCCCATCTTAATTGAATCTCACAAATATTGCAGTGATTTGTTTATTAAACATAGAGACAGAAATGTAATTCCAAGTCCATGTTTGAAATGAGCCAGAAAATTAAATTTTTGTTTCCTTGGCAACAGCCACATTACCAGATTATTAACCTCTTGTCACACCCTCAAAAACACCCTTCAGTGATTTGCTAGGTTTTAAACATTGTGACTAGAATTTCAGAAAAACTGTGAGGACTTCCTCAGAACAGTTTCTGCTTGGCTTATCTTTCCATTTGGAAGTCAGCAGCTGTGGGAAGAGAGCTGTTATTCTCATGAACTTTAAGAAAAACAAGCACAGGCAGAAATTCTGCAGTAGCAAGGAGGTGATTACTTGTCATTATTTGTCATACTCTTGTGCCATTTTGAGTATCCACTCTAGTTTTGTACACAGGCTTGTCAATTAGCTAGAGCATGCTTAATTGTTGGCATGGGTTCCAAATTTCACAACTACAGTAACTGAAACTACTTTGAAGCTACGATATTTGACAGGCTTTTTCCCTGCCAGTGTCAGGCTCTTGCCCTGACTTAGAAGAAAAAAGCAGTAAACCTGTCTTTTCCAAAGCTGTGGACATTCATCAGTCGAAAGCAGAAGTAACTTCAAAACATCAACACAGGAATTGAAACATTCAATTGCTTTTTTTAGGCATATACTTTTATGTTTCACTTCTACTACTGAATATAGCTAGATCCTGTTCAGGGTTGCACTCTGTCTTCTGTGGGTGGAGATTAAAATCCTAAAAGAAGCTTCCCAGCTACCAATTACTCTGTTCCCTGGAGTACAAAATCTGCGTGAAAGAACACACAGTGGATCCATCAGTTGCTCTCAAATTCAGCTCTAAATAATATATGGAGTATTAGTGAATAAGTTGTTGTTTTAAAAAAATCTAGTTAAAAGCTGTAATTTGTTCCTACCACAAAAGAGCTGCCATCCTTGTACTCTACATTTTCTAAAAAATCTCATATCTGAATTAGGATAACTAGAATACTGCCTGCACTAAATGCTGAAATGAAGAAAGCACTTCACTGTCACCAGAAATCACTGTTAGTCCATTAACCTTAAAATAGCTCTTTAGTTAATCCATTTCAAATTACAGATAGACCTTTTATTAATACCAAATATTAATCATTTTCTTTAAGCCAGTCTTAGGTGTGAACTCCTTTCCTGCTCCTGCATTTGTTTATGTGCCTTTTGATTTATACCCTGTCGTATTTGCACTGGGCAAGCTGCGGGTCCATCCAGTGTAATTAAGAAGTTAAATGGAAGGCAAGTACAATGTGATTGGATACATCATCTACCCTGACCAAAGACGTTTGTGGGATTTGCTACAGTGGCTTCACTGCATTAAAGCTTCCTTAAATTATCAGAGAATTTGGCTATACCCACCAGTCCTGCTGCTTCAAACATGTCAGTGGTATCAGGCTGTCCTTTAAATCTTATCTGTGCTCTGAACATCAGGTTTGCATTGATTCTAATAGCGGCTGTAGTTCTAACAAAGCCTCTCACCACATAACTGGACCAGTCCTGAGTCCTCCTGTGAGAAAACCCACTTAAATTTTGGCAGCATCTAGTAGACCATCTATGCTTAAAGACTCCTGCCTCCCAATAGTTCCTTAGAAATAGCAATAAAGCCTGCAAAATTTCTCTGATGTATTGGGCCAACGTAACTCCTACAATTGGTAGAATAATCTGAAATACCAAATTAATTTAGATTTAATATTAGAGAAGCCTGGAAAATTCTTATTGCTTCAACTATAATTTATTTCCTGAATCTAATATAAGGGAAATAAATATGGTTTTTTCTAAAATTAAATGTGATGGAAAAATTGATTATACTAGCCAGTCAACATAAATTCCAATTTGAGGGCATGTACACACCACACTATACAGCAATTAGTCTAATTAGACAATCTGATTGGGGGAGGCACTGCATATATATTTAGGCTTTAAAAATATTTAAAGATATTAGTGGGAATATTTTAAGAAAGTGAATAAGATGGTCAAGAAAGCCTCTAAGGATTGAAATAGTATAAGTCTCAAAAACTCCAGGTTATAATAGTGAAACCACTCATTCTCCAACATACTCTAGAGTTTTTAAAAAAAAAATGTTTGCTGAAGCAGGTGAATACAGAAAATACAAGGGCTGTAAGAACTTCAGACAAAATCGGACACAAGAATGTTGACTTAATTAATGTTCTATGGAGCTGTGATCCCTCTAAAAGACATGACACTGCAGCAGGGCTATTCATAATTTCCCTAGTATCCCTGTGGAAAACTAGGACAGTTGCCAGTACACAACAGACATGAAAAAGGAGATGAGATGAGGGAGCTAAGGACTTGGCTTCTGAACTACAAATGAGGGGGGGGGGGGTGTTTTTAGAGTGGAGAATGGAAATTCAGACTTTTAAATTACTGTGTCTTCTTATGGTAGTTTGAAGGTGTGTCTAGCATTGCCTATATCTTGGTTCCTTAAAATCTAGCCTTTAGGTCTCCTTTTCCATGTTACAGTGCCTAATTAAACTGCCTGAGATTTTCTGCTGCCTGGTACTTGAATACTGTATTTTGGATGGTGAAGTGGATTTATTCTTAACATGTCCAAATCTGGCTATTTGCAACATTTACCTGTTCAGAAACAGAGGTTTTGAGAAACCTTTTTTATGCAGACTGAAGAATGGTTTGCAATTCCACAGCATTATAGTATTCTTAATTTCATGAGTTTGCTCAGACCAAAAGCAGAACACAGTGTCCCATTTCAAGTCATGCATTTGATTTTGAACTATTACTTTTTCCAAGTTCTATGGATATCATTTGAGACATAGTTATAACCACACTAACTGTATTCCAAATTCTGTCACTGACACAGTATGTAGTCCTGAGTAAATCATTATCCTCTCTCTGTTTGCATCTTCCCATCTGTAGGGGTTTGCTAGCTTAATAATGCATTAGTCTTTGCAAAGCACTTCAAAAGCCTTTGATGTACACTGCTTACATGTGGTGGGATATTAAAAAAAAAAAATAGACAAAGTGGAGTATAATAATTTCTGGACAACCTTCTTGACCCAGAAGAAGCACTATTTCCTTATATTTATTAGAACACTGAAGTGTGAGGTGCAGACATACAGAAATTTTGTTGTACTAGAGACCTTGTAGTTCCCCCAGTTTATGGTATCACGCTCCCCCTGGCTCAAGCTGAAGTGATGGACACAGAGACAGAAGTCCTTGCCCCTCTGTCAGTAGTGTGAGACCACAGGCCTCCTGCGCTTCTGGAATGGTATTAAGGTCTCTCTGTCCACTTTGGGGAGATGGAAGGCAATTAGTCCTTTGCAGCCAATACCTTCCCACACCTTGACCAAGACTTTTGAGGAAGTACATGCCTCTTAGATCTGCCACTTCAAGTTGTGAAGATAATATTAACCTAGATCTGTCTGGTTTGTTTCCTTGCTAGTGTTTTTAAGAAAATAAGAGAAACCATATTCTGGCATGTCATTAACATTGATGCAGGGACCTAAGATGTGTCATGTTTTAATCCACGCTCAGTGTCTTGTTTTGACAGAACCAAAGTAATTAATTATTTTATGTATTTTACAGCTTAGGAATGAAATTTTAACAATGCATCTTCAGTTGTTATACTGACGTATCCTTGATAAACCTATTTTTTTTCCGAAAAGTATAAAGTGGATGGGTGGAAACAAAATAAAGCTTGCACCACTGGAAGAAAAACTGGAACTCAAAACCTCTGCATTTGTGATCTCTGTGTTAGCAACCATCTGTTGCTTTCACAGCTTACAACAGCAATCGTAAGAAGAGGTTCTCACTCCCAACCATCTGTTTTTAGAGGAGAAGCCAAAAATAGACATCAGGCAGAGTTGCTAAAGGAATCCAACCTTCATGCAGCAAAGGGTAATCACTACTGCTCAGAGGGGCTCAGTGAGGCAGAGTAAAATCCCAGGTAAAAGTCTTTAAGTTTTAACCACTTCATAGTAACAAGAGTCAGAAATCCTCTCTCATTATGAATTGCCATATTGCAATTTTTGACATGCATTTCAAAGCTGCATTTTTCAGTTTTCATCCCTGAAAATTAGTTTGTGTTTCAGAAGGCTCCCTATAATATTTTAGAGAACATAACAAGTGAACCATAATGACTGATGTACATAACCTGGACTTAACAGCTCACAGCTACCTCTGGACACATCTCGCAATCTCCCCAAATTGTTTGAAATTAAAGGCTGATCTGCAGCTTTGCCATAGGCACCAGACAAAGCCTGTCTGAAGGTTTTGAAAGCAGCTGCTTACTCCAAAAGCAGGCCAGGAAACAGACTTCACTCCGCTGAATCACCCTGTAGTTTCTGATTCTACGAGTCACTTGGTGGGGGAGGAGAGAGAGGGAAGTGGCCCCTACTGCCCCATGCCAAGCACAAATTGCTTCCCTGGCTAAAAAACACTGTTCAGATTTTTCAGTCTGGGCCGTGTAACACTGTAACCCTTTGCGAGGAAGGCGGGTGGAGCGTCCCCCAGGATGCTGGTTTCCTGGCACTTCCACTCACAAGGCACCACTAATGCAGGACCATTTGGCATAAAGCTGCAATTTGGACTGACAATGTATTGCCATAAAACATCTGCTTATCCCATTCCGTGACCCAAGCTCTGCTACACTGATGACTGCATTTGATTTTTCTGTTGCCTACATCTGTAGCCCCTAGCTTTTGGACATGCAAAACAAGAAAGATGTAATTATTATTCCCTGGCTGCAGGGGAAGACTGCACTATAGACCCTCTGTCTCTTCTGAGGATACAGCTTGCATAAAGAAAGCAGAATTGTCCTGTTATGGTTTGTTCACACAGGTTTCCCAGAAAGTGCAAAAACCTGCTGGTTTGGGCTCAGCATCTATTTTTAATTTATAGAAAACACTGCAAGTATGCAGAGTAAGTGCTCTTCCGTTGTATTCTAAAAATGAAGTAAACTGATCTAAATCCATTTCTGAATTCCTGTGTGGAGGACTGTTCGAAGGACATATGAATTATACATTGAAAAAGCCCAGGGTTTGTGAATTGCCTTTTTTTTTTTTTTTTTAATAACAAAACTCCTCCTGGCTTATTTGAGGACTGTGCAGCTGCTTACACGTCTGAAAAGCTTTCTTGGATAGAAATAACTAGCTGGAAGATGGAGCCTCGTAAGATGGATTTTAGAGCATTAGAGACAGGAAGGACAGAATATTTTATTTTATACAAAATTGAATTTAAGTGATCAGATTTGATCTTAGCCTTAATATGGGATTCAGTACTATCCAAATGCTACATCTTGCTATGTGGTGATGCTAAACTACTTTCCTAGATGGTCTCAGTAGGACACTCCCTTGTCTCCATCACTGTGAGAACTTCAACTTGCTGGTTTCTTCTTGGTTTTCTAAAAGTGAAAGTCCCTGAATTTTCTCTATAGGTCTTATTATTTTAGCATCTGTATCAACAGAACAGGTATTCAGCTGACTGCAAGCACAGTTTCACCCAAACACCTTCACTTAAACTTCTTGTCTACCCACCATGGAGCTCTTAAGAAATGGCAGAGTAGCTGCCAAGGACAAACCCTTTCACTCCCTGCTCATGAGAAATCTCAGTCCTGTAGTGCAGTTCTTCTCACTGTCAGTGACTTTATGAACAGCATTCGTTCCACACCAGATTTCCATTTTCCCCAAGAAAGGAATTCACTCCAGTTGTTGTGCCTGCAGCCATGAGCAAGCAGGATTTTCCATTCTTTTAAATACAGCAAATCGAAGTTAAAAAATAAAATGGGCCCTGACATGGGAGATCTGGACAGATCCTCTGCAGAACCTGCTCTTTGGAAAGATGGGCTCTCTGACTTTATTTTCACAGAATATGACCTGTTCTCACAGGCAAAACAGCCTATGGAATAGAGTTGGTTTAATACAGTTATCCATATCGTATCAGACATGTCTTTTAATTTGCTACCTATATAAAGACTGTTCAGACAAACAAGACTGGTCAGTTAGGTGTCCCATTCCCTATCACCTTTTACAAATAAACCCCAAAAGCATATTCTTCAGTCCAGTGTTAAGGAACACGTAGAAGATTACAGCTTTACTGCCTCCTCAAGATTAGTTCCCATCACACAACTTCTCAGGAGTGTGCCAGGGCCATCATGTGCACCTTGAATGAACATATCACAGTGAAAGAGTTTCTGGAATTAAAGGCATTTCGCGGAGTCTTCTGCACCTTGTTTTATATCAAGTCACATTTGTTTGGGTTAACAGCTTCCATTGGAAAATGTGGTAAAACACTCAGCAGATGTTAAGGCAATTGAAAGAAAAACAGTAGGCAGTTTTTTCTCAAATGAGGGATTTGTAAGCCATGTCACTGCCTGTGGCTGGTCTGTTGGTCATAACTAAAGATGCATCCCAGGTCACACCTGGCATCCATCGTTTATTGACTCCAGCACTGAATCCCAACTGGAAATCAGGCCAACAAGGAGCTATCATTAAGTCCTAATGATGATCTTTAAGCATTTGTGACTATATCTAATTTAGAGCACAAGCTGCCTGAGGTACTCTGAATCTATGTTTTATTCATGTGAAGCAATATACTCGCCTAGGATGCTGACAGATGTTGCTTTACTCTGGAGAATAATGCTGCCACCTGCATTTTTATGTGCACACCAGCAAGTGCCTGGCATAGCACTAAAATTATTGCACACGTGCCACAGCACAGATGCAGCATGAAGCAGGATTAAAACAGATTGGGACAATAACTGTAAAGTGTCAAATGACACAACCTCTTCAGAACTGCTGAAAGTGTCACATAGCATTCAGACATTTTTCTTGACACAACTCACCCAATCACTAATTCAAACAGACTGCTTATAAAATCACAGAACAGAGCAGTGAAAAGACACAGTTCTTCTCCTCTGTGTCCTTACTTCACATTTTTTCTCATTAGAGGAGGAGCAGTTTTGTTAGAAATGCAAATGCTAATTTGGAGCCTTAAAAAAAAAGTCCTGAAGTTCTGCCCCAACACATCCATTTTTGAGATGTTGAAGTTTATAATTCAAACTGCAGGATTTGGAATCGGTGTGCTTTATATTATTTCTTAATTACCAGGTTCCTGGGGTCTCTATAAAGAAAAAGCACACATCCTTTTCACCTTAAAATAAAGATTAATTTATAGTGCCCTACAGATACAGAGAAAGGTTGATACATGAAGACAGATGAAGGCCAAAGATTTAAAGAAAATCCACATGCAGCAAAGGGCAAAACCATTTTAATTTCCTAGGTTTTTTAGGTAGTGGTGTATGTGGATAGGCAGAGCTGGCTCATCATTTTGAATACCCAGGACTGACAAAACCTTGCTGAAATATTGCTGAAGTAGGTTTTACATCCACTTTGTCCATGTGTTCTTAACAAAGGAACTAGAATGAAATTTACTGTAATCAGCAGTAGGGTGCCAGTTAACAGAGAGTTTTGGGTTAGACCCCAACACACTGTAAGCCCTTTTACATTGCAGGTCCGTGCTATGGAGACCATGCTCTCATATAAATTTTGTTTACTTTCTTTTAAGACGTAGTTTGGAGGCTGAATTAGGAGTTGGGTATAAATGAAAACTGCATTTTTTTATACTTCTATTTACTAAAATATGGAGAGCTCTTTGCAAAGGAAACAGATTTCAATGGAGAAGTCTGAGTATGGAGCTGATGAAAAGTCCCTCATATGTTCTCTATCAGAAAAACTCCACGAGTCATGCTACCTTACCCAGTTGTCCCATTCCATCACTCCTGCCTCCTGCAGCTGTAGATTATATGATACTCAGCTGAGTGCAGGTGGACACACCATCTTAAAATGAACTCTGGAAGTAAAGAGAATACACAATAACATTGTGCTGGAAGAGCAGTAACTATTTGTATTCAGTGTTGCCTTTTTAGCTGGTCATGTTTGAATAGCATTGAAAGATGCCACTGTGTCTCAAAGAAATTAAAAAATAGTAAAATTCAGGCAGTGCTCTGTCACAAACTAAAGGATACCTACTGACTCTTAACCCAGGAAAAAAGGACTTTTTACTTGGCCATGTAATCAATGTTTAGCAAGGGTCCATCCTAGGTCAGTAGTCTTCATAAAAATGTGCGTATTAAAAATTGAAGTGTCAGAGACCCTGTCAAACTTGGTTTGCTTTGTGTTCTTTATTTTGGTCTGCCATTAACTTGCTGTTAATGTGGCAAAGATATTCTGGATCTGCATTTTCAGTGTCACTATTCAGAAGTACTGTGGGGCTTTCAGCGCTCTGAAAATTAAATGTAACTGTCTTGAGTTTCCAACATCCATCTAGTGAATGCTTCTGGGAACTCAGAACACCATCTCCCAGTCTGCAACTCCCCATCTGGTGGTAACAGTACTTACCTATCCTTCTAAGAAAGCTACCATGCTTTCAAAGCATGAGTCACAGCTCACAAGGAGATGTTTAGATGCAGGCTTTGCACTGAGAGTATTATTGTTGCAAGGTCATTTTTAATAACTAATCTGAAGATATAAGTCCTTTTCCTTTTAAAGAAATAGCCTGTCTTTGCTTAAACCCTTATCTAGAGAGCTCTAAAAACAGAGATTGTGAGCTCAGGCATTTCACCTCCTCATGCTGAAAAACTTTAATTCCAAAGGGAGAATCTAGGCATGTTTTTATTCTATCTGCATATATCCAGTTGTTAAATCTACGTGGCTGGCAACATCCTGAGGCACAGAGCAGCTTCAGCGGAGGCTGAGCTATTCATAGGCCAGCACACTGGGCTGGGAGTGAGCTCATGAGCTCACAGCCTCCCAGTGCCAGCTGCCAGCTCGGCTGGGACATGTAAAAGGAGCGAGGGAAAATGCACGTGGGAGGAGGGAGGCACAGGGGGGCAGATAGGGGACAGGATGTTAGTGCCTAACATTTCATGTTTAGTTCTGCCAAAATCATGTTGGAAGTCTCAGTGTTTACACCTCTACAGTAAAGCGTGGCAGGCTTTGCATTGTGTGAGACTGCTTCACTCCAGCTGACATTTGGAGCTATGGCTGCCTGGTAGGGGCAACTCAGAAGGAGCAGTGTACTCTGAGGAGGGACAATTCTATCTCACAACAGACCAGCAGCTGCCTCTCTTCTCAGTAAGATACTGGAGTGGTACCTAGGGCTAGACCAGAGCTACCTACCAAAGCCAAGACAAAAAGCCAGCAAGGAGTATAAAGATTACTGCTATTCATTTATAGCAACCATTGCAGGTTCAGGGACCATCCATTTTAATAACCACACCTCATGCACAGACACTTTCACATTTATAACCATTTGTTTTTACACCTCTCAATGCAGACACTCATCTCACTAATAACTGAGTTAGTGTTATACGCACACTTCAGCAGCCTGACCAACTTTATCATAAAATTGCCTTAGCATCAGAGCTTCTGTTACAACCAAAAAATCAGTGTATCTGAATGGCTGTGGCTGCAACCAGTGTGACCATCTGAGCTGAGATGTGCAAAGAAGTGGCTTGTTCTGTGCTTTAACCATGTTTTGTGGTATGTTCTGGTGACAGGTGAGAAGGCACCAAAAGCTTCTTTGTATCAGAGCACATGTTAGGGTGTTTAAGAAGGCAAAGATATAAAAGCAGAAAGCCAAGGAACACGGTTCACCTCAGCTTTGTCTGACCAGACCCCCCTAGTATTAACAGTAAGTGATGCTGACAGATATAAATGTTATTGTGAGGCACTGCACCATAGTAAGGTTCACCATAGCCTGCTCTGCACTGCCCAGATGCCGGCTTGGTGTCAAATCTGCACCGAACAGACATGCCATGCCTCACCTCAGCATCTCTCTTCTCAGAGCAACACAAGCAGTACAGGCTCTGCTACTGCAGCTTCCCCCATCCTTCCTCTGGGTCCCAACCATCCTTTACAGCAAAGACAGAGGAGCAGAGCAAGATTTCCCCCTGTATGTGGTCAGCACACACTGGAAGAAAGGGACACTATGAATTAAAATCCTGCAGCAAAAGGAACTGGCAGAAGGATGGACTCCAACTACCATTTTAAACAACAGCCTTCAATATAGAGAAAAATCCCCAAAAGGCAACCCCTGTGCTTATTCCAACCACTTGGACATGGCAAGGGAACATCTGGCACCTCTTTGTTAGTGATTGCAGACATTCCTCCAAAAATGTTAACATCTTGAGAGCTGGTAGTATTTCTTCTGATATCATAGAAGAGCAATATGATAATCACTTGCCAGCAGTTAAAAATCACTCCAACATGGTGATCTTAACAGACCCCTGATGAAGCCATGGTTCTCCTCCCAAGCTGATTTTGCCATGTACCCCTGTTCAGTGAAGAGCAGTATTGACACAGAGTCTCACAGAAGAGGCTGCTGCAAAGCCAGAGGCATCCAAGCATCAGAATCACAAGTACCTCATGTTTAAACTTCGGTGTGTTGATGCGTCTTCAACGCAGGTTCTACACTTCTCATCTTTTGTTGAAACCAAGACCTGCCCTAAACCTACCCAGTGCATGCAGCAAGGCTAAAAGGAGCTGCTAGCTCCACTTCTGGGAGGAATTGCTGGAGGAATGGCACCAAATTCCCGCCTGTCTCATGGGAGGCTGTCTCCACAGCTGCAAACCCAAATGGGCTCTTAGAGCCTCCACAGCCCAGCAGCTGTACTGGCTATTTTCTGCTGAACCAGAGCCTCAGTATTTTCAGCCAGAGAAAAGCCTTCTTGAACTCACGCACACCAAAGGCCTGTGTATAAACTGAACTTTGTGAACCACTAGTGGCATTTTTCCTCGCTATATATATTACCAGGCAAAAAATGGGGTTTTCATAGATTTATTTTCAACCGACTTTAAACTCATGAAGATATGAGGCCTTATGTCATCGTTGTAGTTACTACATCTGACCCCATGTTGTTGTGAGGAAGCAAGCTAGAAATGAGCACTGGATGAACTCAAAAGCTTGCAGCTTCTCTGCCAAATCAAAATCTGTCACAAGTTGCTAAATACATAACCACACAAGTTAAAGAGACCCACACACTGATAAGCCAGTATTTCAGGGTGACGAGCCTGCTGTGCACAAGCTACGAATCAAAATCTTGTCTTTAATCTTTCTTCTGCTATGGGCTTTTTGCATGGATTTGGAGTAAGTCACTGTCTGAATTTTCATTAACCCCCTCCACTCCTCTTTCTCCTGAATTGAGATCTGTAGATTGTACCTATTTAATTTGTCCAGAGCTGGAAGTATAAACATGCTGATGACTGTGAACTGCTTAGATGTGTGATCACACACAGCCAAGTTTTATAAAACTATACTATCAGGCCAATATTTTATAGTAAAATTATTTGGGGGTGCCAGAGACAAAAGCACTGATGTATGCTGGCATAGAAATCTCAACTTTGGGCAACAATGTATCCAATCCATATGGAAGTCTGTAGAAGCAGCATGCACGGACCAGGTACAGCACGCTGGTTCCTCAACAAAGAGAAGACATCATCAACTCATGTCTTTTCTGCTCTTTACAATATATATTTAAGCTTTAATGTAAGCTTTCTATTGCATAGCTTTGGGAAGACAGGCTTGTCAGCTGCTCTGACAAAGCAGCTTTTAGCTGAATGAAGTTGCTGGATTGGCATCTTGATACAGACTCTGCTTTTTAGTTGTACTGGATATTGGGATGGGCCTCCTGTGGGAAGTCTCTGATGTCCACCAGTTCCCCAAACATGCTGAAGTGGGATGGGGATAGAGTTAAAGATTTTATTAGTACCACAGGTCAGACTAATAGGGGAGTTTTGACAAGACCAGATATAGCTGTAAAGGTAGCCTCATTAAAACACCCTATGTGAACTGTGGGTCCTCTGAATCAGGCCAGCAAGATCTATTTCTAGGAGCCTCAAAAACTGCCCTGAAATTCAAAATTAGGATTTCAGCTTTTCAGAAACTGAAAAAAAAACCAAAACCAAAAAACAAAAACAAACAACTCAGCTCAACTTTCTCTATACAGCCTCACACTGAAAAGTTTTTCTTAGTATAACAGGAACACCTTCATTTGCTGTTTGTTGTAAACTGGCCGGTTTACCCTAATGACTTTTGAGGAGACCAAAGGTCACCTGTGTTTGCACTCAGCATATTCAGGCAGAGTGGGGTACCACAAAGCCACCCTAGTTAAGGTTACACAGAGCTAACAACACATACACATTAATAGCAACAAGCCCAGCACAAGCAGTTTGAGAAGGCATTCCCAAATAAACTGTGTATATGTAAAGAAGTTCTAGGCTTGCTTTCACACTTTCCAATACTCATTATAAAAAAAAAAAATCAGTTGCACACTAACGAAATGTTTTGTCTGAGCACTGGATCTGCACTTTGCAACCTACCTAAGCAACATCTTAAACCCATGTTCTGAACCAATTACTTTTCAAAACCAGGATTATGATAATAATAAGAAATTCACTTAGCTGGCATAAATTTGACTAGTTTGTATTTACGTCAGTGAGATGACAAGCATGAAGTCAGTCTTTGTGAGAAGAGTCTCACCCTTCAGGGTATCAGCTTTCTGGAAATGGCTCTGTTTCCTACAGTTCTCATTGAATTAATTTTTTAACTGATTTCAGGCCTAACAAAGATATAAGACTGGTTAAATGCTGATCCCCTAACTCAAGGCTATATGCAAATCTAAAAAGGTAAACTAATTCAGGCAGCAGTTGTTCAATTAAGTATAGGAACAAAATGGTTAAAAATTACAGCTTCGGTTACTTGCATAGGCAAGTTCAGTGAGATTGTCTTACTGGTTGCTCTTTACAACAAGGAAGCATGTCTGAGGTCATGTGAGACCAAAGCACATGCTCGTGCTGCAAGAAGAAGTTTTAATATGGGGAATATACAACTTTACAGAAACTCATTTGCATTTCTGTATATGCTCGACACCTCCTTGGGAGATGCCTGCACCTCCTGGGGTCAGGCCCTTCACAAACTCTTTCAAATAAGGGATCCCCAGAAAGTACTCTAACTCCAGAGACTGTGCTTGACCGGTGGCTGGTGCAGTGCAAGTTAAGCTAAGGAAGAGATGACTTGAATCATGGAACTCTTTAAACCACTAGACCAGTGACCCCTCCAAACATCCAGTATTTTATCCATCACTGAAGTTACTTAAGAGCCATGCTTACATCACAGCATCTTTCACAATTGGCTGTACTAATCTTAACCAAATGACAACTTGAGTTGTTTGGGACAGCAAAAGAAACCCAGGTTATCACAAAGACTGTGGCTGAAAATTACATGCTATTATTTTCCACCTTTAGTTTGAACAACTCTTTGTAGCTATTTGAGTACTGTAAACCACAACCAAGGCAAGCTGCGGCAGTCTGGCTCTCCATCCGACCCGAGGCGGCTGAGGCAGCGTGTGCCCTCTGTGCTGAAAGGGGGACATTTCCCTACCTGAAGGCCGGAGGGAGGGCCGGCACCCCGGGGAAGGGGGTCTGGCCAGTGGCGATGCCCGGCCCAGAGCACTGACCCGCAGCCGCCGAGCATCCCCCCACCCAAACGTCGGTCGGGCAATGCCGTGGCTCCTCGGCCCCAGCACCGCTAAAAATAAAGCCTGTCTCCGCCTGCCCGTCCTCGGGAATCGAGGTTGGATCTATGGTTTTCTTCTAAAGCCGGATTTTATCAGTCACCCCCTACCCCCGCCAACCCGCCTCTCAACCGCCCAGCCCGGACCACAGCGAATAACTTCAGCGCCGGGATCGCCGCCGGGCGGGGGGACGGGGCCGCGGGGCCGCGGGCAGTGCTCGGCACTCACCTGGCCGGCGGTGTCGTACAGCCCCAGCAGGTACTGCTTGCCCCCGACGGTAACGCTGACTGCGAGGGGGGAGAAACGCAGTGGGTGAGGGGGGGGGCAAGCCCGGCCGACCCCTCTGCCGGCCACCCCAGCAGGGCAAGGCCAGGGGATGGAGGGAGGAGGGAGGGGAGAGAGCGGCTGCCGCCGCCGGCGGTAGCGGCCCCCCCCCGCCCGCTCACCTGCGTAGTGGTCGAAGACGGTGGGCACGTACTCCTCGGGGAAGGCGTCGTTGGCGTAGCTCATCAGCAGGCATGTCTTGCCCACGGCGCCGTCCCCCACCACCACGCACTTCAGCACGACCGCCGCGCTGCCATGGGCCATGGCCGGAGCCCGCCCTCATGGCCCCGCGGGCGCGCCCCGCCGAGCCGGGCCCCTCGGCACCGCCGCCGCCGCCGCTCAGCGGGCGCCCCCGCCGGCCCCCGCCGAGCGCGGCCCCCCCGCCATCCACCGCGGCGCTGGGCCCGGCGGGAGCCGCCTTCCCCCGGCCGCGCCGCGTCGCGCAGGGAGCGCCCTCCTGGGCGCGGGGCCGGCCAAGGCGGGAGGGGCGCCCCGTGAGGGGGCGGGCGGGAGGGCGGCGGGGCTGCAGGGCCGGGGCCGCTGTGCGAGAACGGCCCTAGCCCCGGCCCCGCTGCCCGCACACGCATGCACGGCAGCATCCGGCGCTTCCCCGCCCCGCAAGTTACTTGGGCGCTGCGGGCACCCCCTGCCCCGCGCAAGCAGCGGGGCCGCCTTGATTCTGTGGTGATCACCCTGTGCGTACAAAGGAAACTCCGCAAGCATCCTCTGGTATTAGCCTCCAACTGTGCCGGTAAGTATGAGAATAATCAATGGGATGTGAAAGGATTTTGCTCTGTACTGAGTTTATTGTCTTTCGGTCTGAATTCAGTTGTGAGAACAGATTTGAGAACACCAACGTGTGTCATTTGAACAGACTTGAGTACCTGTTTGCAAGGCTAAAGGACCAGAGGACAAGATCTACAAAGAGTAGATACTGCATGAAAAATTAGTGAAATCATGCTCCCACTAGTGTAAGTGGCAAAAGTCCCACTGTTCAGCAGCACTATGCTGTCACCTTAGCAAGCTGTTTCCAACTTCACATTTTCAAACGGTGTAAAATATGACTACTGTCATACAGAAACAATTGCCTTCTTTAGTTCACATTTTTTCCAGATTTATGCTATAAGCCCCATCCAATTACAACATAAACAGCACACAACAGCGCAAGCCACAAGGAGACCTCTGTGTTGTATAGTTTGTGTTTCTATTTGATCTGACACGCATCAGGGAGAAAATAAATGCAAATCCCATATTGCACAAAGCTTATCTGAATATTCAATAGAACACATTTTCAAACCAGGACAAAATACCTAAAAAGTTATTATTTTGCAAGTTTTTTAGCTTAGTCAGTCAAGCTTTCATGCTTTCAGACCACAGAGGGTGTAAGCAGGACATCCAAGGCTGCTCTGGTGCAGTGTCATCACAATTCATCTAGAGAACATCAAACCTATGAACAGACAGAAGCTGCCTCAGGAGGTATTTCCTCAGCCCTTGAAAAATGCCAGCTCCAAAAGAAAACTGTGTTTATTGAGAAGTCAGTCAACTGGTAGCCAGTGCAGGACTCAGAACACAGGTCTCCCAGACAACAGTTTTTCCTAGTGAGCAGATATGTCCTGCATGAGCTGCTGTTTCAGGATGGGTTATAGCACCACATCCAGGAAAACTGCTTCAGAGGTTTCTGGGTATCCATGAGGGACTTGAAATCATGCAGATACTCAGTGGCCCAGGTGACATCCACTTCCCTTTTGTTTGCTAACGTATACATTTAGGAGTACCCAATACTTACGTTCTTGAGCAACAGCAGCCCAGGCTGCCATCTGCACAATTGATGGGAAGTATACTTCCTCCACTCTGCTGCTTGCTTAATTGCTAGTGTTGCTTCCCAAATCCTGTAATCATCATTTTGAGCTTGCACAATCTCAGCCAAATGATTCTCATCCAGTCCTCCATCTTACTTAGACAATGGATAGCC
The DNA here is from genome assembly GCF_971803275.1 of Cyanistes caeruleus. Lineage (NCBI taxonomy): Eukaryota > Metazoa > Chordata > Aves > Passeriformes > Paridae > Cyanistes > Cyanistes caeruleus. Next base: position 93,244,920 of record NC_141702.1, read on the forward strand.
AATTAGTCTGCACTAAATATTTAGACAGAATGAAGATACAGAACTGGCGAACTGATGGACTCACCTCAGCTCTCTCCTCACCAGTTTGGCTGGTTGTACAGCCAGGGAATCATATAGCTGCAGGACTGGGACCTTGTAAAACCTAACAAGAGTCTGAGAGTGATATGGCTCTATGGAGTCACCCGTAGGGGTGTTGGTTTCATCCACAGCGTAATTACCTACTTTGTTTTTCACCCTTTGCAGATGTCATTTTCCAGCCAGTGCCTAGAGCAGTGCGATAAGGAGGGTGCAACTGTGAGGAGAATATACATTCTGAAAGTTCTTGGGAATTTGTTTATTGTCTTAAACTTCTCTAGCTTTCAGCAGCTCCTCAAGAATGTGTTAGCATCTCCTCAGTGTCGACCAGCTGGAGGTTTTCAGTTCAGCTGTATTGGCACAACAGATACCTAATCACATAGATTATCTTCTTTCACATAGATTAACAATTGATTCTGTGTAATATGCTTCCATTTTTCAGCAGTACAGATACAAGGAGTATTAAAATAATTATCTATTAGAAATATTATTTTAAATATCTTTATTAAAGACACTCAATCTAGCCATTTTTCCCTAACTTCTTTCATAAGTTTGTAAAGTAAACCAGTATGAAATGTTAAAAAGAAACTTGTATCACCTTAGTGATATTTAAAATGTATTTTTATTCCTCATTGCTCAATATAAAGTTCAAAGGAAATGAGAAAACAGTTCCATCTAATTTTTTACAATGGGGACAGTTTCTGACTACTTCTAGGTTATGCACTGAATGGTTACTTTAGTATCACATGTAAGTACTGAACAGCCCATCTTTTCATCCAAGGAATTAAAATTTTGCTTCGTAGGATTTCTGTAAGCTTTCTACATGCATATGAGCTGAGCACTCACTGGGAAGAAGAAATGTAACTAGATTGTCCTTAGAAAGAAGGCCTGCTCCAAATAATTCAGGTCAGTAATGGAAGAAAGTGTGTAGAGGAGAAGGTCTTAAAAATGCCTATGAGGACACAAGTCTAGTGGAAGTCCATAATGATTGTGCAGCTGAACATTTCTTGGGAGCAATTTCTGGGTTATACAGACTTTGCAAGTGGGAACATGGCACAATGAAGTAGGAGCGAAAAAATCCTTCATCTGTATAAACAGCAGCAGGGAAAATAGAACAGAAAGGAATGGAGCCAGGCCTTAGTACAAGCAGCAAAAAACTGTTTGGTCTGTAGAACCAGGGAATAAGTATTAATCATGTAATCAACACATTTTGAAAAGATAGATCTGTCCATGTTCATGTCCATCATTAATATGTCTGTGAATTTAACATAGAAATTTACACAATATCGTTATGTGCTGCCTCTCTGTGTTGTGAGTACACTCCAGCAAGTCTCTGTCCCAATTCTCCTGTTCAGCTGCCAGATAAACTGCAATGCCTTGCTTTGTCACTGGGTTGTTGTGCACCACTAGCACATGGCCACACATCTCACTGCAGGGATGGACATCTTCCCATGCTGGGTGAAATGACTTCATGGAAATAGCCAATATTTGAGGAAACACCCCTAAAAATGCCAAGTCCCAATCAAAGCTCAAAGTGATGTATGAAAAACACCTGAATTCATCCCACAGAATCCATCAGAGGATTAATTTCTTTTTAGGCATCCCTGTCTGTGGAAGATTGCATTGATGGTTTATGGTTCTCGAAAAAAACTTCTAGACTTACAAGGAATTAATTCTTTAGGAAAGTCAGTGAAAAGGGTGTTGCCATCTGAATGCCCTGTTTGTACCATATTGTCTTTCAGAATAATCAATCTCTCATCCTCAAGCAGAGATGTCCCTGACCAGAAGGTTACACCTGAGTGAACATAACAGAAGCCTGGTTTTTAGTCAGAATAATTTACCGTTTTCATAAATGGTGAGAACACCACTTTTACAGATTATGAATCTGGTCATTAGAGTTTTGCTTTTCTGCCCAAGATTAGGTAACACTGAGTGTCTGTATCTCAGCTAGTATAGAGGTAACAAATTACATATTTCTAATGTGCCAAAAAAGCACAGGCAATTTGATAGTTGCAGATCTAATTCCTACCTAAATGTCAGTTTCCACTCTAGTATTTTCTCAATTTAAGGGGTCACAGCTGCAAGTTTGCCTTCCTTGTGTCTTTCAAGAATATGGTGGTATCTCCAAGCAAGGGCAAACACTACATGAAATCAGAATGACAGGATGACACATTTTAGGTCATCTGCGGCAATCATCTGCTCGAGCACTGGCTCTTTACTGCACCTGTAGTGGCCCCCTTCTCTGAATGGGGATGAATGCTGCAAACAGGGCACATCACTTACTCTCTTCAATGAGCAGCCTAATGTGGTCCCCTACCTGGAAAGCTCCTGCACAGCAATCATCTCATTCTGTTATGTTGTTGCAGCTTGTGATCTAAATTAATATTTCCTTTCTTTTTGCATGGATGTAACTGAGATGGGAGCACTCACTAAAGCAACATAGTAGCAAAAATAGCAACTGGGAAATAGTAGCACCAGGACCAAAACTAGGATGCCTGTCTGAGAATGAGATACAATGTTTCAAAATTAAATTTGTCCTTGCCGCTGCAAAGTGTCACAACCAGTACTCTGCTTTTTTCCTTAATAACTCTAGCACAGGAGTTTTAGAAGTGGTCAAAGAAAACGCATCAGTGGAAACATTTTCTCTGAAAAATCAGATCCTTTGAGAAAAATACCTTTTGAAATCATGTCAATTCCATGAAAATGTTTTAAGAAAGCTATACAAATATTCTGACAGCTTCAAAGCATTCCATTTTTATTTTTTGCAGAGTAAAATATTTTAATTTCTAAATCACTATGGTTGCAATTTAAGTTAGCATAGTGTTAGCATATGGTGTAACATAAATGAAAAGGTGCCATCATTAAACATTTCCATCAGCTTTGTTTTTCTTGCAGAAGTTTTGGGGTTTTTTTAAGGACTGCAAAATTTTCAGACTGCATTGCTAATTAGAACAAAGACAAATCTCAAAAATATTCATAAAAATGAAATTTTATCCTCTGAACTGCTTATGTCTTTGTCATACTCTTGGCAGGAGTTAAAGAGATATTAAGAAAAATAAAAAAGAAACAGCCAACCAAAAAAAGAAATGTGTCTGCTTCAGATAACTTCTGAGACGGTACTAAATTTCAAATATGAGAAGTCCACAGATCCAGGCCCATGCCTAAAGTTAATCTTGTGTTTTATTCAGGCTGACATAAAATTCAGTCTTCTACACAAGGATTTAAAGCACCAGAGAGAATAAATCTGTTGGAAAATTGGTGAGATTAGAGCACCTGCCTCCCACAGGTTTCTTGACAAATCTTGCGTTTCAAGATAGAGTATAAAAATATTAAATAAATTATGCCAGACCTCTTTTGGTACTATTTCATATTCAGTGAAGGAACCTGAGCAGAATTACTTTTCTACTCAGCTACTTAGCATTGGGCCAAGTGTCAAGAAGCAGCAATTATTTTTCTCAGGTCAACCTGATAACAATGCCTTGCAGTTCACCAGACATTTTACTGGAAATAAAATCTGCATCATGGTGGGGCTTTTTGTGCAGCTATAGTCACCACCACTCCCAGGCATGGAAGAGAGAACTAAACACTTAATTGACGTGGCTGGGTGTAGCAGTCAGGTGCTGCGACTATCTGAGGGATGTGTCCTGAGAGCAGGATTTCCTGGAAGTGCAGTAACCTCTGCAGCCGAGTCTGCGATTCCAGCTTCAAGCCCTTAGAAGACTTTTGAGTGAAATTACAGCTCTCCAAGGTGATGCAGAAGAAGGATACGGAGCTTTTGTAATAGATCTCTCAGGAGATTTTTAGCCAGCTCTTTCTTCCAAGAAATCCCAGAATGAATAGCTAGCGATTCAGAGAAAACAGTTTTTTATCCCTGAGGGCTGGGGGCAGGACAAAGGGGAGGAATCAATGAGATACCTGGAATCTACATGGGCTGCAAGCATGCTGTGAGGTGACTTCTTTTGCCCACCACATCTGCAAGGGCTACTAACCAGGGTTTCTCCCCCAGGCAGAGGGTAGCAAACTGGATCTTAAAGGCTTCCCCTCCAGGGGAGAGTGGCCATATCGCCGGTAAGCTCACCACCCTTCACATTTAACTTCCTCAGCTGATGCCACCTCTATGGCTCCATACATCCCCACAGCATCAGCGAATCCCTTTCATGAGTGCTAAGAAATACCCACCTCTGATTCATCCCTGATTCATCCCAGCACTCAAGACTGTATGGTCCGGCATGACTGTTATGTACCATGGTGTACCAAAAGGAGAATGAAATAAAATCTTAGTCCTTGGCTCACTGCCAGAGACCAGAAGAGCTACCATTACATGGATGGGACAGGATTTAAGAAAGGACTACTGGCTCCTTCCTGTATTTTGAAACAAAACCTATCCCCAAAATATCTGGTTCTGGAAAGTTAAATTTGATTCCAACATGGCATTGGTGAGTTCCCTGGGAGAACCATCGTGTTTCTCCACTCAAAACTACCCCAAAAAATGTTCTAGGGATGTCACAGTGCTGACAGTTGAGCATTTGATAATATACTCTGACTTCATTTAATTTACTAGGATAGATGCCATCATTGCAAGGCCTATGTGTTCTAAATTTCATTTTTACTGAGCTGCAATAATCCAATGCAAATTATTTCCCTTGATTCTTACCAGTAATTATTACTTATTAATTCTGCTAAAACTGGTAATAGTCTCCTTTGTACAAAAACCAACTAACCAAACAACAAATCTTCCAGCTCTAGATATATACATGAAAAAACACCTTTTAAATTCCACTTGTTATAAATGAATCTGACCCTAAAACTGACATCTGGATTTCCCCCAAACTTTCATGTAGTCTGGATTCAAGTTTAATTTTTATGAAGCTTGGACTTCTTTCTGCAGGTTCTCTGAATTTGATTTTAGATCTGCTTGACAGACAGAAGCAAGTCCCTAAATTAGTTAATCTTCTGTACACCTGTAAGATTCAATTGTAAAGCTAAATGGTGATACAAACATCTTTCTTGATTTAAGGATGTTCATTCATAAAAAATGTAGCCACATTTTAACCCACAACAGTTATCTGTTTCCTCGTGAAATAAAGTCTAGCATCATGTGGAGGTAAGGAACGGTAGTGGATGGGATACTGGGAAATGGGGGTGGAGAACAAGAGAAGTGATTGGGAATGCAGACAACCCCACAGTACCATTCCTGCTTTAGGACACAAGTGTACCTTGCATTGGTAGGGAAAGATAGGTCCTTTGGCTGTCCTCTTCAACAACTTGTCATGTAATCTGGCACATGGAGAATGCTGGAGGGCATTAAAAACAGGTCTGAGGACAGAAATGCAGGCTTGGGGAATCTAGCATATGCAGAGGGGCATGGGCTGTAAGCAGCTCACTGTGAAGAATTAGAAACTCCTTAGGTGCTAATGGTTTCTAGAAAGCTAATGGTTTAATAGGGCTGGAAGAAAAGAACATGCTGGGAATTTTTTCAGGCAGGGTTTTGTGTATCCTGATGGGAAATGGAGGGGAGGGAGAAGAGACCCATAATGTTATTCCTAGGTATTTAGTGGAATAAAAGTGGAACTGTAAATTCTGAGGATTCACTCAGTGTTGATAACTTCACATGCCAAAGATTTCAGTGAGTGGTGACAACCTCCTTCAATATAACAATAGAGAGAACAGGGCTTCAGAGTCACATGTTTATTTAATTTCATTAGTACGGCTGCTGCAATAGTAACTACAAGTAGCTAAAGAACTTCTAAGATCTAAAACCGTCCTTATTAAAAACATTACTTTGCTGGGAAACTTTGCTGACATATGGTTAAGGCTGCTCACTTGCTACAATAAAGTCAATATCAGCATAATTTGAACTTCTGAGAAACCAGGAAATGCAGAGGATAATAAAGCAACATTCAATTCAACCTTTATATACCTGTAATGGAAATAATTCACCTTTTCAGTGAGCGGTTTTCAGAGAAGTTAGTATATGACTACTGTAGCTCAGGGACCCCTTGTCTTTGGAAAAGTTGACTATATTCAAAATGACACTTCTTTTGCATGCATGCTCTGACCTCATTTCCTAGAAAAAAATTCCACGACAGTTAAATTTTATCTTCTCCCCTGACTCACCATTTAGTCACACACTTATTATTAAGCCCACAGGATATTTTTTTCTACTTTACTTTTGATCCCACCCACAGGAGTTGATGAGCACTGTGGGTGAGGTCCCATCTGAAGGTATGGCCTCCCATTTTCCCTACTATCATAATTTACTTGGTTTTCTACCATTTGACACAGCAATAATCAACTTAGCAAATACTGCCAGTTTCCTGCTCCCATTGCCATCTCCCAGGAGGGAAAAAGAAAGGTTGCTTGAATGTTGACCTAAACTCTGTATTTCCTGGCTTCCAAAAGTCTGAATTTTGCTGAAGCTGATATTTTATAAGAGCTCTAGCTACTGCCAGGAAATCCAAACTCTGCATTAATTAAGGGGCTTTGTCATTCAGTAAAAAGGAAAGATGCTTTAAAGACATGATATTCACTATTTCCTTGATTCTTAAAATATATTTGAGAGAGCATCTTTGCAATGCGTCAGTCTGTGATTCAGGAGGAGAAAAAAAAATCTGAAGAGTCCTGAAGTTTCTAGTGAGGACTAGCTGCATTGGTGGACTGGGTTGAGTTTTTTTCTGTGTGGGGAATGGTAGTTTGGTTTGAAGACTTTTCAGCTGACTGACTCTTTTATACCAGGTGAATGGTGTTCACCATCATTTTGCTATTTTATTTACTGCTCTCATGGGTTCTGTTTTAAGTGAGAGTCAGAAAGCACTGAGCTAAGGAGGAACCGTCTTCTTTAGCAGGTGTATACAGAGAAAGCAGCTTTTACAAATGTACATGTAACTGTTTGAAGCCTATAACACTGCACCAATTTTCAACTGAGCTCAGCTTCTATCTCTTCAGGGAAATAAACAAAACAAAACAAAACAAAAACCGGATAGTTATCACAAAATACTTGGTGAATCTCACAGGCATATTTTACAGCTGGCTTTCCAGAAGTATATAAATGAGCTCTTTGTGAGGTACATGAACATTCTTTAAAACTGATCCAAGCTGTGTACAGATACAGTGAAGCAGAAGCCTTTACCTGGGACTCCGGATAATCTAATCCTGTAGTTCAAGTTCTGTCAAAACTCATTACTGAATTTTTCAGTTCTAGAGCTCTGTAAAAGGATGCAAATGCTGTGGCAAAAGAGTCTGCTGACAGAAGAGTAGAGAGGAAGGACTAGTGCTGTCAATGGAAACGGGGGATGCACACCTCTCACCCCCTTCATCCTCTGATGTAAACTTGTATACCACAGCTGTCTCTCAAGGGTAACTGAAACCTTCTTGACCATTTCAACAACCTGAAAACTCTCCTTCCAGGATGTCTGGAAAATGCTGTAGTGGCAAGGGCAAAGAAAAAATGTTTTTAAGTCAATTCAAGCATTTGAATTTTTCAAAGAATAGCATGAAAAAAAATGTTTTCCTTTGGAAAACTGGCATTATTGTGCCAGCTTAAGAATGGTGAAGCATCTCAGGAGGTGTTAATGAATATTCAGGAATGTACAGGAGTACACATACCACCAAACTCACTGCTCCTTCCACCCATTAAACCATCATCAGAAAGTGGTGGTTGATGCTGGGTAATATCAAGAGCTCAAGGAGATAACACTGATGTAGACTTCAGCTTATAGTAATAGATTTTAAGAATAATTCAGCAGTGGCATAAGTCAGCCCAATTGCATCAGCTCCTGTGATATCTGAATTTGGTCAGTGGATGAATCCAAACAAAGCAAATCTTGCTTTAGAAATAAAGGTCACCTAGCCTCTGTGCAACTGAGTAGTGCAAGAGAGGAAAGGAAGATGATCAAGCACAGAAAACTCCAACATATCGCCCTGAGGAAGATTTCTGTGGCAACCAGTGATTATGTGTGATTGAAGCCATGCAAAATATTTTCAGAGAGCTGTTTCTTCCCAGGTCAAAACAGGCTTGCTTTTGAATTCACAAATTCCTAAATGAAACTGGCCACCTTCTCACATGTTCCCTTCCTTTCCCAGAAATATGATCACCTGTTCACTAGAATGGCTGCCAATATACTGGGAGTGATCATTGTAAAGATTTTTAATTTCAAGCTTATTGAGTTGTTCTAGAATTGTCTGTTGGCATCAGAAAAATCCCAGTTCCCTTGCTCCCCATCCAGCTTCATGTTATCCTAAAAGCCAGTAGAAAATTCTCCTTTATGTTTTCAGACATGGAACTGTACTCTTTGAGTTATCCTCTAGCTGGAAAAGATAAAGATGCTGCCTCTTCCTGTGTGTGGGTCTCTAGAATCTTACTGACCATAAGAAATCCAAAGAGACAGACATAAGGACATAAGCATTTGCAGAAATAACTGCACATTATAAAGTCATCAGAGGAAAATAATATAGGCCACCTTCCCCCTAAGATAGTAACACTACTGTGTTTATGAACACCCTTAATTTTGAATGATCTGTACTCTGAAATCAGAGGAAACATCAACACCTCAGGTCCTTTCCTGGCAGTAGAGCTGGATGTAGCATAGCAGTGTGGAAGTCAGCTTTGTGTGTTTGCATGCAAAGGTGCTGCATTAACACAGGGACTGCTATCTCCATTAATTTACTTCTCTTGCAGCAAATGAGCCCTGTTCACTAGGTCATGCCTTTCTCACACGGTAATCTGCAGTAACCAAAACACCTTCCATCTCCTTTGCATCACCTACACAAACATGAACTTATCCCCCAGACACCTCCCAGGTTCAGGACTTGATACACCCATTCTTTCCAAAGAGCATGGAAAAGGGTTAAGTGCTAAAAGCAGAGCCAGCTAGGGGTGCTTATGCTAATGGTGGCTTTTGTGCAAGGGCCCTGCCACCTGTCTGACTGACTGCAGGATGCCAACCTTTGCTCTGCTAGGGCATGCCTAGGAACATTTTAATGGGAAATGGCCTGGTTTTTAAAAATTAATAACTAGAGGGGGAAATTTAAAAAAAAAATGGAGCCATATTACAGAATAGCAACCAGGCAAAAGCATTTCCAAACATGATTCAGTCTGTGTCTGTGTGTATTTCCTACACATGCACAGCAAGAACTTTCTTGCAAGAATAATATTTTTCTGCCATATTGTTTTTATTGAGAGGGGTCTTTTCCCCTCAAAATCCATGCCCTGAAGCCAGAATTTCCAAAGTCATAAATTAGTTTGTTTTCATTAAAAATTTTGCCCTCCTAATTTTGAAAAAGAAGTGGAAGGCTGAACTGTAAAATTTTAAATACTAGAATTTTTTTTTTAGCAGGTCCAGGGATGGAAGTTTGGGGCCATATGCCCAGTTTCTGATTGTTGGAGTCAGCAGTGCTACTAGCCTCAGGACCAGAAGGCTTAAAAACATTGGCTTAATGCTCATACAAGGATTTGAGCAAGATGTTTTCTTTTATTCTTCCTTCCCCACCCCTGTCCTAGTACCAAATTACATACATTGCTGCAGATTTCCAACATTTCTCAATCTGGATTAATTTACATTTAGACAGAGGGTGTGAATTAAACTGTTATACAAGGCTTAGAGGCAGTGCCAACTTGTTACTATGCTCTTTCAAGCATCAAATGCTTTTTCTATTAAGGAAGCTCTCAGAGAATTTCTTGCATCTCTCCCATTGCAGAGCTTATTTTTCAAATGCAAAATATGATGTATACAATGAAGGCATTCATAGTATCACATCTCCTGCTGTGGTTAGGGGCTCTGTCATAGTATGGCCTACAGTAAGATATTGCTGTCTTCAAGGGATTTCAGTCAGAGAAAAGCCACTTGCAGGTATGCAGAATGCAAGGGAAGAGTCAGAAACTACCAGCAGACAAGCAGAGGACAGTGTGCACACCGAACTGCTACAGCTGACATAGTCAGAAATTGCAGCCTTTGGCTTGTACTGCACCTAGCCGTCCAAAGTGAGAAGCTGGGCCTGATAGCACTTCTTAACTTATTAAATACCTAGGAGAGAATATGAAGGCTGCCTTTATCTTCTACTGGTCTTTTTCCTTGAATTTTCTCATATGTCAAGTACCTACAGACATACAATTCTGTTTTCTGCCAAGGGACGTGATACAAGTCTTGTCCCTAGTTGTTTGAAAACAGCACACTCATAGCATAGCTGTTAATTATAACACTAAAGCATGGGATGAGGCTGATTCAAATTTGGGTATGTCTAAAGGATGGTCTCACTCTTGCTGTTTTTGATATTTGTGTCAGAGCTGGGTTAGTCACTCAGGATTTTGCCAGCAAATTGCATTCAGGGTCCATGCAACCTCTCCCTTGGCAGCATTAGCCTCTGCCAACTTTTGTAAAAGTTGTTCATGGATCACAAATGTCCCACAAATTCTCATCCTGAAACATTATTGGCCAACACATCCTCAGAATGCTTTAGTATGTTCATCTAGTTGTGATCTTAAGCCTGCCTTAACCCCACACTCACTGTCACCTGGGTAAGCATCTTCTTCAACTGAGGGAATATGGGCAGGAGCATAGAGCTGAGTATGTAGTTTCTTTCTGCAGCAGCAGAAGGGATTCAAGGCTTTAAGGGGAATTGTTGGTGAACTTTTTTTCTCCTTCATTTGCCTTTTCCAATGAACAGCTGCAAGAGCTTTAGAGGTTCTGCATTCCCCTTTTACTGGATTTTTTCAGGGGTATGTGATGGGTTTTGTAGGGTAGCTACAGAGTACAACTCTTCTCCCACATCACCACCAGCTGTCAGAGACAGCCCAAATGCTGCCAGCAAGGATTGCAGTCCTTCATCCCACTGCTTCAATACCTTGCTTACTTTTCTCTCTGATTCTCTACTGAGTGTGGATAGAATAAGGAATAACCTTATAACTCATCAAATATGTCCAGTGGTTTTATGGTGCTTAACAGATTAGATTATTGTGAACTGACGTGAACTGAAAAATAAGGAAATTGCCAGGCAGCCGGTTTTAAACAATCAGAAAACAATTGCTTTAACATGGTGCTTGATGCTGTTGTGACTCATAACCACCAGTTGTAGCAGCAAAAATGGGTAAGAGTGCTTTAAAAAGATTGGAAAGATTTGTGAAGGATGATTTCACCCTTGGCTATTAAATATGATGATCCAAGTGCCACCTCTGACTCAGGAAACTTTGTTTAACTTTGCCAAAAAGTGCTACAATGTTCTGAGAGAAAAAAAGTCTTCTGAGAGAAATGTTCCTTAAGCAGTGACCTCGGCCTCTGTTGATGTTAAGTTGCTGAGCTAGCTGAATTCTGGTAAGGCATAATGTTCTTCTATTTTTCTTTAAATCTACATTTGGCTAATGTAGTGAGTCATCTGTGTCATACAAGGGCTAATCTATAAGGCTTTGTACAGTTCTGATGAATTTACTACTCACAACAAATGCTGCTGGATATTGCTCGATCTCATGCAATTAAGTATATCTGTGGTTCTAATAATTCAGGGATTACCCAGTACACAGTCTGTATTCATTCTCCTCTGCTATGGCTCACCAAATAAAAATGGAAACTTGTAAACAATGGGAATGTGTTCACACTGTGCTGGCAATGCTTCTGAGTCTGCAATACAGAAGGCAGGCTGCAGAGAGAGAGAGAAAACACTGGTGTGCTGCTGCACCTCCTGACGTAACCCACAATGGATCTGGCTATCCCTGTAGTAATAAAACAGTCACTGAAAAAAAACCCAACAAATCCTAAACTACTTTATCCAGTGATTGCATAACCTCCACAGCCACACTGCAGCAGCTGAAATGAAAATCTTGCAGGTAGTTTGTAAAAAGGTCTCAAAACCCAGCTTCTCCAGGCAGGAGACTGCATTCACTCCTGCTCAGCCTAACAGGCTCAGAGCTCTCCTGAAACACAGTGGTTAAATTTGCCACTCCAAACAGTCCCACCCACGAGACTGCCCTGAAGCTTTTTGCAGGGAAAGGATTTAATTAGAATGTGATTTTTGTGGTACAATGCAATATTCAGTACAACAGGACCACCAAAATGTGTGCTTTGTGATTTGTAGTGCAGGTTTGCTTAGGCAATTTTTAAGATGATCCCTAGGTAGAGAAAGGGCAAAGGCACCAGAGAGGAATAGAGACTTTGCTGAGCAGGTTTGAATGTCATAAATGCACAGTTATGGCTTAGTATTTGTATCACAGTTGACAGATGCTGCAGCAGTCATATGACCAGAGCATGACTTCATATTTCGGCTCTCTCCCCTCCTCCCCCAGTGATGAGAGCAGTGCTGGCACTTAAATAAGCAGAAGACATTTCCAGAAGGCTAGTTTGTAAGTTACTTAAAGGAGAAGCCTGAATTTTGGCACAGAGGTATGCTTTGTATGGATTGTTAACAGCTGCTCAACAGTGGCAGAGAAGCAAAACTCTTTACCTCCACTTGGGAAGTGCACTACAGTTGTTAGGGTAAAAACATCGAATCCCAAATCACATGGACTTAGATCATCCCTTCCCAAGGAAAAATATGCAGGAGGCACAGTAGAGGGAAGAATTGCCTCCACAACTTCTCACAGGTTTACCCTGCAGACAGTGGAGCTGCTGCCAGATCTGATATCCTCTAGGGATCTATGAGAAATGCTGCAGCCACGAGGAGGCCATCTCTACCCTGATGCTGTCCCAGAAGCCACTCTGGATGCTCTGGCAGAGTGATTTCACAGGAGGATTGAACATCCAGGAAGAATATATAACTTCATGGAGATTTTCCAGGGATACTGAGTCCATCCACTCCTTTTGGCATAGATTTTGGATTACGCAATTCCCAGAAGCGTCCTGGGAGGAAGACAGTACAATGCTCTCTCAACAGCTAAACATCACTTCAGTGGGAAGAGGAACCCCACTGTCACACTATATTGGGAACAGCAAGGTAGTAACCACACAGACTCTCTTGTGAGTTGAACAGGAGGGCAAGGCTTATTAACTCAGACCTTCTTTTATGGACAAGTACGTGAAGGTCAAGAAAGGTAAAACTCTTTTTGGTTAGTAAACTAACACATCACCACCATTGGTCAGTGGGGCACACCACCCCTCGACCTTCTCTTGCAAGAAAATGAGAAACTGACAAACACCTACAAGGCTATCTTCTATGTCTGAGGATTGTTTTGATTCCTCCTTATGATTTCCCAGGCTACTTTCTCAGGCTAGTCTGAGAAAGTTATGTGACTTGCTTTTCCACAGACACTGGGCTTCCTGCTTGCTGCTTGCATTTAGTATCCACTCCCCACCTTTTCCAAATTTCCAAAGGTGCAATCGGCTCCATGGGGATAATTTTCTATCACAGCATTGTTACACAGGGAAACAGACTGGCTGAGAGGTAAAAGTCCTGAATTAAAATCCCAGCTTTGGTACTGATCCCCATTACAAGTTACACTAATGGGAAGTGTTCTGAAAGTACAGAGATTTTTGTGTATTTTAGAGTTTTCTCACTAATGTGGTTGCATTTTGCAGCTATTCATGGACTACAGACCTGAAACTTTTCCATATAGCTTCACAGTTTGTCAAAAGATAAAAAGTAAGAATTTTCTGTACAGCTACTTGCCTCTAAGCCTTCTTTTCTTTAGCCTGGTGTTGGATTGAAATGTGATATGATTATTCTCATCTATAAGACCAATGGTAATTCCTTGCAGCCGTAATAGTCCGCTTAACCTCATTAATGTTGACAGCACACCAGAACTGGCTGGGATTTCTCTGCTTTTGATACACAGGAGTTTGGGTTTCAGCTCCATGAAGGTGGTTGCTTGAAAAGTTCTGGCTGTATAGAGCAGTGGTTATTTGGATTATCCCAACTGAAGCATGAGGATTCCCAGAAGGACCAGCAGCTCAGTGCCCTGCTTTGCCACTGACTCGTTACAAGACTTTGCTGAAGATCTTTGTATATTTACTTAGTTTCTTAAACGAAAGAAAATGAAAACCTGGGGACAAGATGAGGTGTGCGTGTGTGCTACATGTGTGTCAAGTACTGCTACTTGACCATACGCAAGGGTCTTCTAGTCCTTTGGAACGTGCTTGGGTGGTTGAGTCTTCATCCCCAGCGAGGGCAGTGCGTGTTCTCCGTAGCACTTGATGCCAAGGGCAGGGCTGCAGCGCTCGAGGCTCCATGTTTTCCCTGAGGAAAACGAGCAGTGCCGGCGACAGCGCAGCGCTATGCTGGGAGCCGCGCACAGCTCCGTCTTGTGCTCCCCAAGGGCTGCTGGCAGGAGCCGGGCTGGAGGGACGCGACATCGCCTCCCTGGAACGCCACCCACTGAGAAGGCCTTTATGCTTCTTGTTATGGGGGGAAATACAAGCGTTTCAAAGTGTTGTAGGGCTGCCTGACTCTTGGCACAGCAAGCGAACAGCAACAGTTGCAGTAGCCCACCTGTGATGCCTCCCTATGCTGGGTGGAGATGGGGATTTTCAAGTGTCTCAATGAGCTCCAGCTCCTTCCCAGGGTATTGGAAGGCACCTTCCCACTGGAAACCACATCAGCAACAAAGAACTGCTGCTCACCCTACAGCACACTGGTTGTCAAACATGAAAAACCACGGTGATAAATATGCACCTTTCCTGTTCACAGTGAGCCTGCATCCATCCTCCTAAACAAGAGCTGAAAATACAGCTCTTGGGGTTTCACCGAGACTTAAAAACCTCAGGTGCCTTTCTTCCCCCTAACCTGGCCCATGATAAGGTTTAATGGTAAAACATTGAATTGGAAGCAAGTATTTGAAAATAATCTGTTGACCAGTTCCATCATTCCTCAAATGCTGGTGGCAGCTGCGAGTGTCACCCTGATGCTGGTGGAGCAAACTGACTTACCCCAAGTTGGAATGGGCTTCCCCCTCTGGCATGCACAGAGCATCTCAAGAAATGCTGGACAGAAAGCTCGTGCATCCTTCGAGGCCTTACTTAGCCTTTGGAGCTGGATTTGAACTGAATGAGATTGCCTGGAGAGATAGAGAGCCGAGTGGGATCAGTCATGGTTTTAGGTATTGACCTGTTTGTCACAACATCATCCTCTGGGGAGTCACATTTTATCTGCCTTCTTGCTAAAGCTTTCCAAAAAGAGTTATTCAAGCCTTTTTACAATCTGCTGTCCTATGTCATTGAATGAAAAGTTTTCAGATACAGTGTATATTCATTATGTTAAAACATTGATCAAAACATCTAGGTTTCTACAGGTTTATGCCATACACTTAGGTGCCAGTAAACATTTGAACATGTAGCTCTTAGTGTTTATCTCTTTTTTTTCCCTCCCTAATTTTCTTAGTGCTGGTAAATTAAGCAGTTATCCAATTATTGTTGCTATTTAGTAAAATGTGGGTAGGGTGAAAGCAACAAACAATCTATCATATATTCTATGGCATCCACTTAACATTTTAACCACTTAAAAATAGTTAAAAAACACTTCTAGGAGGTAAAGCAGCACAAGGTCTGTGTGTGAGCCCCACCTAAGCCATGAACATTCAGGAGTGACAAGAGCTTATTTTCACAAGTTCTAATAAGCCTACATGGCTTGAGCATAGCCCATCCATAGTTTGTATCACATATACACCAGACCCTCCCTAACCAGTCTAGAAAAGGAATTAAATCTATTGGTGAGGGGTCTTAGGACATGCCCCTTTATAAATCCTGTGTGTCACTGTAACTGAAATTTTATTCTGGGAGTAAATTAAATGACAGTATCATTGACAATTTGTCTAGGGCTTTACAATTTTTTCTTTTGACTTGAACTGGGATGTAAATTAAGCTTCAAACTCTTCTTTACTGCTCACAATCTGCCTAATCAAAGAAGGAGATTCTCCTGAACATTTCAATGCCCAAGTTTCTGGTGGGAGTCCCTGATAGATTTCTCTTTTAAATTCAGTGTAGCCCAGAATAGTAACTCTTACATAACATATACAGAGCAAATATGGGACTTGCTATAATTTCAGTGAGAGACTGCAGATTTCCTGCTGAATAACTAAGACAGATAGCGTTAGACTTATGCCTCAAATACAAATCTTGAGTAAATAAGCTTATTCCTACAAAGCAAGGGATAATGTTTCTTGAAGGTATCAGAACAGAGCTGACAACCCAATTGATTGTGACAGGTCCCAGCTCCTCTCATGTGCCTGTGCATGGCATTGTGGCCTCTTATTACCTCAAAACTTGCAGATGCATCGGGCACCCTGTTCCTGTGGCTAAAGAGAGACTGCAGGGCAAGAATTTGAACTCCAAAGCCCACAGGCCACTGGAGCTACTCAGGAAGGGGAGTTCTTAGACAAGTAAGATCTCTGCTTATTCACAGCTAGCTGTCTATCTGTGTACCCTATACTCCTCCATGCAACCCAGACGGGAGGTCTTGAAGGAGCAAAGGCCAGGAACTAGACTTTTCTGGCATTGTATGTTTGGTAGGCCATCTAACAAAATAAGTAAAATGGACCTTCAATCAATTTTTGCCTCCTCCTGCCTTTTGTTTTTCACATTTAACATCCTAACAGTGAACTGCACAGCAATTGCAGAGCCAGCACATTATGCATGTGTGTCTCACACACATAATTAATCGATCCCTGCCATGTTCCAGGGTGTGAATCTGAAATTCTGCATCCTCTGAGTGCTCTCTGGCTCTTCAGGCTGGCAGTGTCTAAGGACTGTAGCTTACTGAGTTGGGTAGGAATCCGCTATTCCAGTAATCAGGTCATCACGATGCTGCAACATCCCAGAGTTGCTCCAGCACTGTTACATAGGAGGATGCAGCTGTCACTTACTTAGTAAGGACCGTCACTGTACTTAGTAAGATGGTTGTAGTCATGTGGACTCTTGAACAAGGTTTCATTTAACTGGGATCTACAGATAGAGAGTCCTAGAATTGCTAGCAGCTTGCATATAAAGTACAGGCTGGACAGAATTTGTCCCTGGACCATTTGACAAGATTATTTACACAGAGGAATTTGCTTAGGTAAGAAACCTGATGGACACACACACATCAAATAAGCAATTACCCCCGTACTCATAGGCTTATGCAGATCAGTCATACTGACCTATAGTCCCTGCCATTTCCTGGATTGCTTTATAAATAAAAAACCTAACAGTAAAGGCATCAAAGTCATTATTAGATTAGCCTTTGTTTTGCCTTGAGAATTTTTGATCTGATAAGAAGTATCCCCCTAAATGATTTGATAAGGTACCCTTTTCTTATCAGTATAAATAATGGTGCAGACAAGGCAGTGGAGTCTGAAAACCAGTTCATTACACAGAGGGAATAGATCTGTTTAATTATAGGGATGATATTGAACTAGTTTAACTGTGTGTTCCCTTTAAAGCCTGCTGATCCTGGGGACGTTTCCCTCAGACTGGTACAGAGTATGTACATACACACTCTACCGCACTGGTTGAATTAAAGAAGTGTGATGCAATATTTTTAGCTAAATAATTACAACTCTTCCACGAATATTTAGGTGTGGCATTTATCCGTCTCTCAGATTGACAGCAATGCATTGATCCTGCATTCTTGTGTCAGGAGCTAGTCTGTGACTGTTTTCTATGCTGATAGAAAAGGCTGAGGATTTAACATGTGTGGTGTTTTCCTTCCTGCTTGCTTCCTCACTGACTCTAGGTTTTCTGAACCCATAGAAGTAGCAGGCAGCAGTAACTGGAAGGGTAGTTTGAATGCCCCACATTTTCATTCATAGCCATGAGTATGCTTTTTCTGCTCCCACAGAGTCCCAGGAACCCAGAGCTTCTAGATTCCTTGCCTTTATTTGATGTCATGATTGCTGGTCAAAATACAATTTCCATAAGGAGTTTAAAAAAAAAATAATAAGAGGAACTTGCCTTTGTGTATGCAAAGATTGGCAATAAACTCCATGGGAAGGTGGGAAGGATGACTCAAAAAAATTAGAAGTGAATGACCTAGTGTGTTGTAAATATCTGAAACTCCTACTACAATTCATGCACGTATCTTCATGTTTTTAACAGTGAAGGATAGTTGGGTGTACTAAATTCTCTGTTGTTCATAGTCTCTGTGACAAGAAAAGATATCTTTCTAGGAGCCTGACTGTCTTTCAGAGGAGAGCTCTGGACTTTAAACAGGAATTATTGGGTTACTTTGATCAGTCACCTGAAAGAAGTCAGACTAGAGCATCATAATTGATACATAAAAAATTTAAATTCTTTGGAACTGAGATTTTGTTTCAGTAGCACAGGGGAACAGTGATATTGACCTTAAAGGGAGTTTAATCTCATGTGTCCACAGAAGACTGCTGTACATCTGCTGGCAGGCAGGCTCCAGCAGAAACTCTATCATGCCAGTCTCTGGCAGCCTGGGCCTTATTTTGGAAAACTGTAGAAAACCAATGATTTAGGATATAAATCAGCAATAAACTGTATAATCCCAATGTAGAGGTTTAATTTAAAATAAAGAGAACTTGATTAAAAGGGTTAGATTATAAACAGTATTCAAAAGTAGTCATGTGGAAGACATTTAAATAATAAAAATACCTTCTATGAGGCAGAGTACAGAATTCAATAAATATTTAAATAAAATACTTATGTTGAAGGTTTTGCCAGAAAACCCTTGGAGAATTCTTGGTTTAATTAGGTTCTTGCTGGTGCTATAAATCTGCCTTTAAGAAGAGTTTCAATTCTCTCACATGTCCTGGCAGAGGCCAGATAAACACCTTGGGGTACTCCTGCTGTCCTAAGGTCACCTTTATGCAGAGATACGTCACAATGCTCTACTTAGCAGCATCAGAACAGGACTTAAATGATGCATAAATCTTTAGCTCTTCAGGAGTTATTTTCACCCTCTCTGTATGAGAAGAAAAGCAAGCAGTTCCTTTAATCCTGTGTGGTTTCTGTATTAAAATAAGCCTTGATACTAATCCCTGGCTATCAGGATTTAAACTGACATATATCCTACAGCTTCAAACACCAGAACATCTGAGTTACCAATGTGCCCTTATACCCAGAGCATTTATGTGCTTAATCACACCAAAGGACAGAAAAGTCATTATATTCACAGTGTTTTCCCAATACTGCACAGAGTTCCTTCAAAAACCCAGGCAGTTTTCCTGACATTATTTCATTTTGCTGCAATGTTCTCAGTGTTCCCCACTGTGACTTGAAAAAACATGATGAACAAGGTAAATGCCACAGAGCAGCATACCCAGGATGTATTGGCATCTTGTGTAAATTCAACTACACAATTTACAAACTGGAGTTTGCACTAAAATTTCACAAAAGGCAGTTGGCTTCTTTTGTATGTGAGTAGATTTTCTCCCTTACAGAAACATCAGGATTTCCAGGCCCTCATCCTAACACAGCTGTCAAACTTGACCAAAAAGAAATATTAGTAAATTATAAGGCATCCATATTTCTGGGTTTTATGATTATATATGTGATGGTAAAGCAGTGGTAACTACAGTGCTCCTGTAGTGGTAACTTCAACAATGTCACTTCCTAGATGTACTATGCACATTATATAACACAAATAGGCCACCAGCTTGTATCTCCTTGTGTCTTTGAAAGTGCAGAGGTACTTCCTAAGATGCTGCTGCTCTACAGCAGTTTGTTCTTTGCCTTGTCTTTGTATCCATGCCTTCCTTTCCATCTTCTGTTTCTCACCTGCATCTATTGATAGGCAGGTAAGTGGTTAAGAGTTAATGTCCTGCCACACTCAGTGCTGAAGGGCAGAGTCACTCTTGGGGTTGCCCACAATAATGAATTTACATGTGCTAGAGCCACATTTGTGCTTTATGCTTCATGCTCCCCTCTGCCTGTATCACAGCAGGGTATCATGTCAGCCAAAGTCTGACAGTCAGCAAGAACAGGGGAAAAAACTTCTTTCTTCTCTCTCTAAAGTTTCTGCTTCATAAGCTCTTTGGGGCAAGGGTTACCTGACTGTGAGGAATGGCCTTGATTTCACAGGCATTTTTAGACACTAAAAAGAGCAACTACTGAACATCAGCAACCTCACAGATATGGGCAGCCAGAGGCAGCCAGAGTTCACCTCACACGGCAGATGCGAAACCTGTCCTCTAAGTAAATGTAAAAATCCTTGGCAGGAAGCGGCTGATAATGAAGGAAATTAAGTCAAACTACTTTTTTTTTGGAGATGGATACCAGCATTACCTGTGATGCTAGAAAATTAACAAATGAACAGCAAAGAAGATTTCCACATGCAAGGATATATTGGCATGACCTCTGCCAGCAGAGAAAAGTTCTCAACAGATTTTAATGCAGAGAGTAAGGATCCCAACTTCAAAGCACTCTCTGCAATGAGGCTTCTCACTAACTCATGCTAACCAAGAGGACAAAGCATCTGCTTCTGAAATCTCTCATTCTCTTCAGATTACTTAAGAACCTCAGGCACAAATTTTAAAACCTGATATAGAGATACCACATCAAGCTAAAATCACATCAATGCCACTATTTTTTTTCCCATCTAAACTACAGCAACTACTATCAGCCACAGTGAAAAGTGTCTCCAAAGGCAAGCTACAGAAACACAATCTGTAATTTATATACGGCCATTAATAAAGATGGAAGAGAGTGCCAGGTCCTTTTGTCACAATTTTCCAAAGACACTACTTTTCCAAGGAAGTATCTACACCACAAAGATATCAAATAAGATAATCAAAGAAAAATTGCAACAGCTTTTGAAATGCCAGAATCATCTTCCTCTTGTGACAAAGCATGGAGTAGAGAGTCGTTAGAACACTGATAGGAGAAATGGGTGTTCATATCTTCACAAGTGACTTGAACCAAGAGAACCTCTTGGGTTGTGGAAGAATGGATGTCAGGGTCTTTATGAAAATCAAACTGCACAAGTTTGTTGCAGAACCGAGCAGAGGCTGAACTTCTAAACTTTGGGGGGAAAATGTACAGACTTAAGAGATTTATGAATATTTACTTCTCTGCCCAGGGTTGGCTTTAAACAAATTTTAATGGTCTTACAGCACATGATGAGGGGGATACATATTAAAGGGGGAATATGTAGTGGGCAGCTGTATCTTCCTAGTACCTCAGCCAATGGGGAAAGGAGGAGAGTAACATGCAGTTGGGAATTTAGAATAAAAGGAGGCTACATCCTCCAAAAACTCAGGAAAGGCCCCATGGGGGTATGGCCTAATGGCTTCTCTCCCTTTATTTGAATAAAGTTGATTCTTGCAGGGCTTCTCTATCTCCTTTGTGGACATTGGCCTTTCACAGCATGATTTTCCATACAATACCATCTCCCACATAGTTAATATTTCTTTTTCAGTGACTAAACAATTCAGCTGCTAAAGCCTACAGTGATGCCTAAAAGAATCTGATTACTTTGAGCCTGCCTAGCTGAGGAGCTCCTGATCCTTGACAGTGAGCACTCACATAATCACATGAAAAGAGAGATGCACGTTTTCTTCCAAAGGGTCTTTTGACAATTTTCATTTGTTTTGTTTGAAATTCAAGGATTTTTTTGTTGTTGTTGTTTTGGAATAATAAAGATCTTTAAAAGGATTCAAAACACATCATGTTTAGAGAAAATGCCATTCTTCTGAGAAAGGAGAGGCTTCTTCTGATAGATGTTTGTTCTCATCTAATTCTTACTTTAGTGACTGGCAGCTATTGAGACTCTCAAAGCAGCCAAATTTCTTTCCTTGGTAAAACTGTAGTAGGTAACAGGTAACTTTACATTTGAAAGCTATATGCAAGGAAGAAAAAAAAAACCGAGATAACAAACCCATGAAAATCAAAGACAGTCTGTTACTGTGTCAATTTCTAGAGTGTGCTTTGGGATATACTAACTGATGATACGTCCAGTGAGTACCTCTATGTAAGGTAGAAGGTGACTGATCTCTAAGACTACACTGTTAATCCTCAGGAATTTCTGGTTTGATACTCATAAGTTAAAAGTTTTAAACTTTCTAACCAAAACTTCAGAAACTGCTTTATTTTAGAAAATAAGGCACCATGTTTGAAAGTCATTAAAAGAGCTTGTAGTTGATCCATCAATCAAGGAAGCAGTACACTTTTTGATACATCAAGCAAATTTTGCTTGGATACCAAGGAGCCAGCCAAGGAACTTTAAAGGAACAAAGACAAAGTTCTCCATGGATGTGCTGTTGCTATGAGGTGGAGGTGACGTTGCCACTCCCAAAACCCTCTGTAGGTTAGTGCCTAACCTGTCACAGGGGCTGCAAAATTTACAAAGTGTTGGAACCTCTGCTGTCTGTACTGTTCTTCACTGTCCTGGATGCTCCTGCAAGACTGCTTGTGCCCCACTCTTATTCAGGACTGATCCACCCACCACATTTTTAGTGCTACAAAACCAGTGATTTCCTCATTTGTGCTAAATATTTGAAAATCATGAGTCAGATTCTAGCATCATAATTGGCTTAAAACTCATGAGATTAGAGCATTTTAAGTCGTCACCTGGCTTCTGGGCTTCTTGGTCTGGAGTTTTCATAACTATAAGACCTGGAAACTCGAAAGCCTTTACTGTGTAATTGCTTGACTGATGGCTGTGACTTACAATAGAATCTTTAAGAACCAGCAGTACTGGTTTTGATTTGTATACCCAGTTTTCACAGTGAAAAAAACAAAAGGAATAAAATTGGCTTCTGTAGCCTAGTACTAAAGGGAAACCTAAAGGATTTTACATTTTTACTTAGTTTGTGCACTGCAGGCAGGAGGTAAATGATTGCAGGCATGGGAGCAAAATTGTCTGGTTACCTTTTGGGACCACGCTGTGGGGTCCTGCAGGAGACACAACAACCCTTAGTGGAGCCTCCCCAGGGCTGGGGTCATTTGTGTTGTCCCTCTTAAGGTGCTGTGAAGCAGAAACTACCCAGAGCTTAGCGACTACTGGCTGGGCTTCTGATCTTCCCTGGATGCTGGAACTGGGAGAAAAGCCAATGTGGCAGTCCTAAACCAGTTCTTCATAGCCCAGAGGCTATGGGAGCAGGAAATACTCTCAGCAGATTACTCACCTCTGTGTGATAATGCCAAAACAGATTTCAAGGCAGGAAATGCCCAAGTAAAATCTGAGGCGTTCTTAGATGAGATGGTTAGAGGTGGTTGAAATGTGCTAATTGTTTTGCATTTTCTTTTTTTAACATATTTTCTTATATAAGTTCCTTTTTGAACTGGAATTAGAAAATTTAGAAAGAAAAGGTTTCCTGAAAGCCAGAAAATTATGATAAGAGGGAAAAAAACCACTTCCTTTAAAAAATACCTTTTAAAAATTTTGCTCCTAAGTGCTCAGATGTCTTAGTCCGTATACACATTTCGCATACACATACACAAAGTCTGTAGTTAATGTGATTTAACCTTTTGTTAAAAAAAGAGTGGTGATCCAAAAAGCATACTGTTATCTTACAGTATGTAAAATACTTTGTATTTTGAGACAAATGAGCTATGAGTCAGCTTCTGTTTTAGAAATAAACCTATGTGGATGCTGCATGTAAATGACCTGATAAAGGCTCCTATAAGGAGGCCATGTACTCTAAGAGTGAAGGAGCCTGCCTGTTAGTTTTCTTAGGCTTCTTTTAGTCTGAGTTTCCTTCAGTCTTTGCCATTGGCTGCTGCTGTGAGGCAACTACAGAAAAATACACCACACAAGGTGTGGGGATGCTATTCTAGAGCAACAGGAGGTGCTGAGTCATTTTGGTCTGGTTTAAGAGCAGGGATGCAAGGCAGGAGTATCTAAGGTACAGGTTAGCCCCCAAACTTTTGAAGTAGACTGTAAGAGTATTCCTCCAGGGAAGGTGGTGCCCTGCCCTGCGGAGTCAGCACCCATGTTCCCTGGATGGAGGCTTCCTTACTCCTCCTGGCCACAGGGCTTGGATTTGCTCTGACTCCAGAGCACCATCTAGCAATTCAAGGGAAACATCACTCCGGAAAGGGTGAGCCACAGTCATAAAAACTATATTGTGAGACTACTCCAGATGGAAAAGATTTATATCTGTAAACCCTACTACTATTACCCTAAGTAATAGTAGTAATAATCTTGTAAATAATAATAGTAATAATCTGTGCTGCCTAATTCTTCAGTCTTAAGGTTCTGCTATGTAGTCAGCAAGTTTTAAGGTGGAAAAAGAAGGAATGATTTCTTACAGATTTTTTTGTTGAGTGTGTAAATAAAGACATTTTAAGGTACATGAATCTAGTAATTCTTTTTTCAGTTGTATTGGGGACCTTGAGATCCATGACACAAAGGGTTATCTCCTAAACTCAAGGACTGGCAAAATGACACAACCAAAGCCACTGCTGTGCATTAATATGTGCACTGTAAGGTACAGTACAATACATCTATCATCAGTGTGACTTGCTGCTATTTACCATCCAAAAAAAATGCTGTAATTGTGACTGTTTGGTTCTTCCAGTACTGGTAAATAAGCTCCATCTACTGGTTGTTGTGTATGACAAAGAATTAGGACTGAAGACTTCATTCATTTATGTAATACTTGCATTAAGACAGTCCTCAGTCATCCGTGGGATTGTTAGAGTTTTCTTCTTTTAGATTCACTACAGGCAAGCACCTAAACTTTTGCTTTTGGAACTCTGAGGGACAGCACAGAAAATGGATGAACGAATTTTTCTGGCCAAAGTAGGCCAGAATGTTTTCCTAAGGCAAATTAATGTACCCAAGATCACTGAAAAAGTGGTGCATGCAGACATGCCTGGATCAGAGTCATAGGACTAGCAGGCTTAATTCACTGCAATGATTGACAAGTCAGGAGTGATCCTGACTTGCCCTAGGAAGACAGTGGCTGAGTCCCTTTCAGAATTTCCACACTCGATTTGCATTCATACTGCTCTTAGCATTTCTGTTACAGTTGTAACAGTTGTCCACTACCTGTAAAGAAATCATTTTCCATTAAAAGGCTATTAAAATTTGTTAAGTCTTGAAGGTATTTCTTCATTTTGTATCAAAGGAAACCATGAACTTTCCAGAAAGCAAGGGTTTCTTCTTCTTTTTTTGTTTTTGGTTTTTTTTTTTTTTTAATAGCATGCTTAGATTTTTCAGTTTTGCATGCATCTGAGCTTGACCTAGACAATCAAAGTTTTAGGTCTAATAACTAGGTCAGAGGGAAAACAGACCATTAGGATGCTGATGCATATGAACCAAATCCCCTGTTGCAATATTGCAATATTAATGGGCTAGGACAAATATGTTTCAGGTGGATCTGGTAAGTCTAGGCATGGTAGCCAAAGTACTCACTTGGCTTCAAAGAGAGTTTTGTGCAAGATTACATTCTGAGTCCAGAAGGCCAGAGTGTCATGAGTCTCAGACTTCCTAGAAGATCACTCTTGTCAGCTAGTTCTAAGGCCAGATTCCTTCTGCCTTTCTCAATGCCATATTTACCATCTGATTCACAACAGAAGTTGCTACAGAAGGAGAAGCTCTAGAAGGAGAAGTTCTAGAATCATCTATTGCCTATGGATTAGGACACTCACCTAAGAGATGGAAGGTGACACAACTTGTCCCTTCTCTAAATTAGGCTGTTTCCTCATCTCTCAGGTGAGGTCCTTATTACTAGGTTACTACTTACTACCAGGCTTTCTGCTGAGCTGTGAAGGGGCATCACTTAGCTTTTTCTTCTGAGACCTCATGCCTGAATAACTTGTATACAGAAGCATACCTTTGGTATGGAGATAGATGTTTAATACCTTTGGGAGCTCCCATTTTCTTCTGCTTCCTGTCAGCTACTTTCAGGTAAGTCATGAGATTTCTAACGTATTTTCAAGCATGTAGCATGTTAACCACAATTTCTGCTTTCATAGAAATGTTTACATTTCACAGCTGAAAACAGAAGCATGTAAATTTCTTCCTGATTAGATAGATTCTGATTAGATAGAGTCTGAATGAGTCAACAGCGAAAGACTGAGTTAATGAGTAATGTCACCAAGCGACAGGGTCCTTTAGAAATAGCTGTTGCTGATTTTAAGTCACGGTTTAACATGGCCCTCATATCTGAAAACATTGTGTGATCATTTAAAACTTTTGGCTTCAGTTTTTGTGTCTGTTGTTATTGGCAAACATTCCTTCTTTAAGCAAAAACATTGGGACATTATTGTTCTTACACAAGAAGTGCTTAGGCATCAGTAACATCACTCTCTGGACAGTTATAAAGCACAATTTTCACCTGTGATTAAATGTATTTTAATTTACATCAATGAGCATTTTTATTTGATGGCTCAGTTCTCATGGTTTCTCCTTGCATCTAATGCCAATGTGGAGATAATGGAAAACCAAGGGCAGCTGCACCACTGTTTTGTTGCTTTGTTGTTCCCCACCTATAACTCTCTGATAACATCTTTCACCTAAAACTTTGAGATGCTTTTATCCCTCTGACCACTAAAAAGGGTACAACCCTACCAGTCCATAAAATGTGATTAACTAACCAGTAGTGCCTCTTCTTCCTTCCCATTGCCACTGCTTAGAGAACAGGGTACTGAACTGCCTGCCAGTCCTCGGTGTATCAGCACCAGAAACCTGACATGATGCTTGGCAAATCTTCACTGGGGCTTGAGGGTTGCACAGGGGAACCAAAGCAGGGCCATTTACCTCCTCTGCTTGTTCAGTTTTTCCTCACAAGGGGAAGAGATAACAGAACTTTCCACTGCTAAAGGGTGTAGCTGTGGTCATTTCAGCCCCATGTCAATACTGAAGAAACAGATTCATAAATTGTGCTCTGTTCTGCTTCAGTGCAAACTCACAACTGAAAATCATAGTCTCTAAGGTTAACATGAAGAGGCTCCTTTCCCTATTACCATTTTACCTTTCTTTCATTGTTTTCTAGGTTCCTGTCATAGCCCAGAACTTATTCTGTTTTCTCTCGGGAGATGCAGCCTCAGAAGGTAGTTATGAAGAGACAAATTGTGATGGCTGCAGCTTGGCCCTAATGTTATTCTACCTGGAGGGTACTTTGGAATTGGGACTATTGGCCAGGACTAGGTAATTTAGTACATTTATCCTAATACGGTGAGATTGAATATGCAGGAAATTGGAAGACACAAGAAAGCAAGCTCTTGAAATTGAAACAACAGCAAACCAAAGATCCACATCTTTTCAGATTTCTTGGGTAAAAAAACCACAGTTCCACCAATGAGGGAGACACTGCATATGTTCTGCGTTCCTGCATCTCTCCATAAGCACCATATTCCCATGTCTCATGTTTTTCACACATGTACTTCCTTTGTGACAAATCTGCTTTTGTGAAAAAATCTGCTCAGCTTCACATTTTTCTCTCTTGCTTCTTCCCTCCCAAGAGGGAGGCTGACACTTTCTGTCTGTGTGTACTCCAAACCCCATCTCCTTCTCTCGGAACTTGGTACATTTTCCTTCTTGCAGTACAATGGTCAAAAGACTTCCCTTGGTCAAAGTGTGCTCCTTTGAGTTCCTTGAACTCTTAACATCCTTTTTTTCAAAAGCCATTTCCTGCTCTTTGTTCTTTCTTTTTTTTTTTTTTTCTGGGATTTTTCCATGACACATCTCCAACTCTTATAGACCACTGGGTGCAAGGGCAGTCATACATTTCTTCTAAGATAGTTCTAAGTCTTTTTAAAATGGAAGACTATTAATGGCAGTGACTCAGACATTCTTCCCTTTTCAGGGAGCTATATGACACCAGCTGTGGTAGAAGATTGCTGATTCACTACAATATTAACCTTTCCACGGTACAGCAATTTTATAGCTTTATCCAGCATTCATAAATTTGAAATAAATAGGTTTTTCCTACCTGTCATTCTTAGTTATTTAGGATAAGCTTTGGCCTCATATGAGTTTGTAGAATTGTTTGATGCAGGCCTAAATACAAATATGACTACTGCCTAGAAATGTGGGGAAATTATATGCTAGTGCCAAAATGCGACACCTAGATCATATGAGAAAGAATACAATATACAATGCTCCAGTGCTTTGCATTTGGCATCACTTATACAGGTCCAGGAAAAGGTTTCCACAACCATTTCACTTGGTGGCTGCTAACATGGTGTGGCTCAACAGCAATGCTACAAAGTCCAGCCCAGAATTTTTTTCTGCTATATGTGCTGTGTCATGATGAATGCCCCACAGAAAGGAAAAAAGATGTCTCTGTAAGAAATGGGTTGCTTAAAGCAATTAAAAAAAAATAAATTCTTTCATTTAATTTCCCAGGCAAAGGAAATGTGGATATTTGTTTGCAGAAACATAAATAGATAGAATTAAAAATTATGAGCTGCAGCTGTCCAATAACTCACCTGCAATAAAACTTATGTAAACAGATGCCATTCCATGGGAAATGTCTTCTCTCTGGTTGACTTTCATGACTCAGAAGACATTCAAACATCATAAAACTAAAATGAACCATTATTTTTCCAGTGGAGAAAACTGACAAAAAGGAATTCACTTGTACAAACTGCAGCAAACCAATGAAAGAATTGGGGCAGACTCCCAAAGTTTACCCAGCATCATGGAGGAAGGTCAGGTTCAGTTTCCCATTAAGTAAAGTGCTATGGGTATTAGAAGTGCTAAAGAGTCAAAGTTCTGGGACTTTGCTGGGCTCCTCAAATGTTTCAGGGAAGAAGCTGTTCACCCAGGGAACGGGAATACAACACCTGTGGGGGAAAAGTGAAAACAGCAGAGAACCTATTTTAGACTGATGCATTATTTGCTCTTTACAAATTTTTTTCAGCCCAGAATTCAAGTATGATGGGAGAATTATGGTTTCTAGATTAAAAGATTTGTGTTTTGACTTTGCCTGAGACCGCTAGGTTGGAGTGTGGGATATGAAGGACTGCGTGAGACCAGGTAGAGACTTTACCTTTTCCCTACTGCAGATGGGTATTTTGAGAGCTGGCCTTTTTTAAGAGGTCAGTGCCTACACAGGTAGACCAGCTTTCATTCTTGGATGAATTCTTAAAAGCCTGTCACTGAGTTTTGCCAGTTGGCTGGTTTTGTTTTGTGCTTTCTTCATGGGCCAAGTTTAGCAAAGGAAAGTGTCTACTTTTTCATTAGATTGCTTATAGTTACAGGCTTGTGCTGAGAGCATGGACAAGTATCTGGGAATTACGAGACAGTGAAGGATGACTGATGCAAAGCAATTTTTGTTGCTGGTTGAATGTAAATGAAGACTTGCATTTACTGTGGCAAAAGAGAATTTAGGGTTACTGTGGTTTCTTTCAGTTCTGTCTCTTACTCACTTTTTTTTTTTTTTTTTCCAGTTACATGGTTCTTTCACTCAGGGGGAACACTGTTCCACTGTTGTGATGTGCCCAAGCAAAATACAGAGCCACTTCAAGGCTGCTTTAATTGACAGAGAAGCTTCTGATTATTTTCTATTCCTGGAATATAAAGAATACAGTATAACAGTACGACATGGGCCACTCCCGAGAAACTGACAGGGCTTTCATCACATCTTAAGCAGTGCATGGTTCTTACAGCAGGCAGGTATAGATCCCTTTCCTGTTTCCCTAGGAAAACTTTTTACATGGGTATTTGCACTTCAGATCTTCTGTGCATTGCTAGTTCAGCCCAATGAAGCTTTGTGGTTACTGACAAGAAAACCCGTGGAATAGACTCATACCAGACACTCAACTTCACTATACATCAGTGTTCCCAGTTCAACATGAAGCCAATAACTCCTGCTCAGCTTTTTGCTGAGTGATAGATATGTGTGTGGCATTCACATTTGCACAGCTGTTGGAGGCTCCTGCATAAGTATATTAGGAATGCCATTACAGTTTCTGTATTTATTTATTTGCCTGATTTATCACTGAGGTATCTAGACACTCCCCCACCCATCTATCAGAAGATTGGAAATGACACCCTGCTCAAGTCCAATTTTCCTCCTACTGCAAATATACACATATATAAAACTTGTTATGAACTGATAGAGCTCCAGCTAGCTAAGAATTCAGTATTCTTCCCTCTTTTGTTTTGCAAAAGCTTTCATCTTCCTTATCTTGTTTTTAAGTCTTCTCAGCAGGTATGCAAGTCCCAGTTCACCTGTATTTGCATGTGAGTGACCAGAATCACAAGACTGAATCAAAATTGCAGGTAGTATCTCAGCTGTGGCCTACCGCATATTCACACTTGTGCTGTGGCATTTCACACTGGAAGCACCAGTGTGAAATGCCAGGATCACCACCAGGATCACATTTCAAAGAATCAGAGAATTCTTAGCGTTTGAAGTGATCTCTGGAGATCATCTAGTTCAATGACCTTACCAAGGCAGGGTCATCTAGTGCAGGTTGCACAGGAATGTGGACAGGTGGATTTTGACTCCACAATCTCCCTGGACAGCCTGTCCCAGTGCTCTGACACCCTCAATGTAAAGAAATTCTTCTTTGTGTTGAGATGGAACTTCTGGTGTTCTATTTTATGGCTTCTGCTCCTCATCATGTTGCTGGGCACCACCAAAAAGTCTGGCACCATCCTTTTGGCACCTGCCTTTGAGATATTTATATGCACTTAAAAGATCCCTTCTTAGTCTTCTTGTCTCTAGACTAAACAGGCCCAGCTTCCAGTCTGTCCTCATAGGAGAGATGATGATTCCTCATCTTTGTGGCCCTCCACTGGACCCTCTCTGGGAGCTCCATGTCTCTCTTATTCTGAGGAATCCAGAGCTGGACACAGTATGCTTTTTCTCATGGCTGCAAACAGGGCAGCCCATAGTCCGGATCCCTCCTTCTCAGTCACTTCCAAATTCATGAATCCTCAGTCTCTAGCATAAACTGTGATTCTTCATCCCTGAGATGTACAGACTTGGAACTCATCCCAGTTCTACGACCTCAGCTTCCGCAGGCCAGCATTGCCCCCTGCGCGATGCGCACCTCCCGGCCTACGGGCCGCGCCTCCCGTGCCGCCTCGGGTTCTGCCGGCGGGGCCGGGCTGTGTGCTCGGGGCCGCGCTGAGGGGCTGGGTGGGCCGGCTCTGGCTGTCCCGCCTCGGGTTCTGCCGGCGGGGCCGGGCTGTGTGCTCGGGGCCGCGCTGAGGGGCTGGGTGGGCCGGCTCTGGCTGTCCCGCCTCGGGTTCTGCCGGCGCTCACGTAGGCGGGGGGGTGGCGCGGCGGCCCCGGGGAGCGGCGATCGGGGCCGCACGTAGCGGGGCCGCCACCGCGCCGAGCCGGTCACGTCGGCGGGGCCGGGCCGGCGGCGCCTCGGGGCGATTAAATCGGGCTCTGTGAGGCGCCGACTGTCCTCTCTTTGGCTCCGGCCGCCGGCACCTTCCGCCCTCGGCGGCGGCTCTCCGCGCACGTGTGAGGTGCCGCACCCGTCCTGCCCCCCAGCTCCGTCCCACGACACCTGTCTCCCTCCCTCCCGCACCCCCGGGAGCGGAAAAACTGATCTTCACGTTTCGCCGGGAAAGCGGAGTCGTGGCTCGAAAGCCTGCCTTACTGTTCCCAGGGAAGAACAGGACAGGGAGGAACAGTAAAGGAATCAGAAACCCACAGAATTTTCACATCAGAGCAGCTGTTTGTTCACCCAGAAGGCTCCGTGTTCCACTGAGCTCAAGGAGTCATCCTGTGCAGAATAAACACATTTCGATTGTGTCTCCATATATAAAGCAGGTTCCAAAATAGGTTTTGTATCAGGCACATTTAGTAAGTCGCTGTTACATAGACTTTATACACAGATAATCTGTCTCCCCATATACCAAGTAAGCTCTCAAAAAAAAAGTGGCATCTGGAAAATCCAAAAAATTTCATTTGACTTGAAATGGTGAAAAGTATTTAAAAATGGTTGCCACTTACACTTCCTGCGTTGTTACTCTTATATCCCATAGGAAATGCTTCACCTCATAGGCCTTCTAATAATGGCTGTCTCAATTTTCATTTTATGGTTATGCATAACTTATGTATGCTGAACTGCATGTTGTTTCCTCTTTTCTTACAGCATCATCATGCCTGTCACCCTAAATCTGCTGCTGAATTCTTCCCTGTCCTCATGGTGCTGCTGCTTCTTTTAATTTCTTCTTTAGTGTAGCAGCTTTCATCCACTTTTCCTGTTCGTATGCACACTTCCACTACACATACCAGCATGTGCCGTTTAGCTCATTTCATCACCCAGGAAAGTGAATTAACAAAGGAAGAGTAACAAGCTGGTTTCCTGTCCTGAAAGGAATCCTTAATAATGTGTGTAGGAATTGACTTTTGGGTCTGCTTCAGCTGCCAGTCAGTCTGCATGGATAATTAACAGGGTTCCCTAAAAAAAAAGAATTTTAAAATAGTTCTCTGTTGAGGGAAGATAATCAACCTTATTCACCCACAAAGGTGACATCCCTTAGAGTAAGGAAGTAGGGCAAGAGACAATTCCACAAAGGCTGCTGGCTCAGTGAAGCAGGCTCTAATTGTAAGAAGACATAAAGTCACTTTGAATCATGCCAGAGACCAGACCGGATTCTTTTCTGCCCCTAGATCTGGAGAAAATAGGAAGGCCTGTGCCTAACCCTGTTCCTGTTCCTGTTGTGTATTGTGGAATCTAAATTTAGAGTTAAGTGGATGGATATTTTGCATATAGTTATCCCAGAGCTCAGTCTGAATGGCTGGACAATGCTTTGTGTTTGGGAAAGAATTATAAAACTGTCACAGTTTATCAATACTTTAGGGTATGTTAACAATGCACTCCAGGAAGACCTGCTTGGAGAGACTAAATTGGTTAGTTTCTGGTTTTCTGCAGAGGCAATCATATCACATGTTCTAACTTTTATTTCCAAACAGTTGACCTTTTCCTCTGAAGCTGCCAAGATGCTTAGAGAAATCTGTTGGTTAAAGGCTGGTCAGCCCTCTCTGCTCTCAACCCTGCAAAGGGAGAGGAAGTATTTTCCATGCATCTCACCATATAAGAAATTATTCTAATAATTTGGTATTATCTATACCTTATCTATAAAATAAGGTGTTTGGTAACAGGCAGGTGTTTGCCCAGAGACAGCTTTGGCTTTCTGTTAGCAAAACGTTTAAGCTTTTGTCAGTGTTCTTTATTGTGTCCTCAAAATTTTCTGGTCTTGAAAATAGCTAAAAATTCTTGCTACTGCTTGCTGCTTGGCACAAGATGCCTATCCTTTATTCCACCACAAATTGTGTTTCATCTGTAATTTGGAAGTCATAGGACTGGTATCTCTTTTAAACAGTAGATAATAGTGTGGTTATTGTGTACACTGAGAAGTGCATGCAGGTATGAAGCTTTCAGTGGGATAGCTCTGATGACAGTTTTTGTGTAAGAACACAATTTTTTCAGTGACATTATAAAACAAACCCTCATTAGTGGAATTATTTCATGAGGAGTCTGTGTGACAATACATTCATAAAAGGGACTAAGATGGAGATAAGACTGCACGCCATAGCTAAAACTGGCAGTATATCTCTTCACTCTTTAACTAAAGGTAAAATTCCACACTGCCCTTCATGGTCCTGTGGATCAGCTAGAGTTACTTCTTACATCTGTTCTGAAGTTCTCCAGGATTTCAGATCCTGAAGGACCCAGATCTTCAACACAATCAATAATCTTCCTTAGGGCCTTATATTGAAATTGAGGCTATTCTCTCAATAAAGTAAACAATCTGTTTGTGCTTGATTTTGTTTATTTTATCAAAGATGATGTGTGTGTGGAGATCAGAGTCTGTCTGTCCAGGAAACCATGCCTAATATTCCCTTTTCTTCTGGGTTTCTAAGAGAGCTGTAGATTATGAAATATTTATCTTTATCCTCAGGAGATGGGATTTTGTAAACAGTGAACAGTTGGACAGAACAGAAATTCATGGAGGTGTTAGAGACAAAGATTGTAGAGATCTTGTTAGCCGCGAAGAGTCCCACAAGGGGAGGAAGAGAGATGATTTTTGGTGAAAGAGGGTGATACTATTGAACAGTGGGTGTCTAAGTGCCCCCTTGCAATAGAAAATCAGGGGACTGAAACTGCATTATGGCAGTAATTTTTTCTTCCTGAAGTGAAAAATGCCAACCTAGCTGCAAAGCAACAGCATTGAGCCAGTAATGCAGATTTAAAACCTGTTTCTTCTGCATCAAACTCTAAATCAAACATAACATTCCTAATTCACATTCTAGTGGCTGTAGAAGTTCTTCCCTTTTATTAGTATTTGTGTGTGTCAGTTGATAACCCAGATTTGCATGGGTAATAAAGTGTAATGAAAAAGAACCAGTCAAGAACATTTGCAGGATTTATGGCTAGTTCTATTTACCAAATTGAGTTTAGAAGTAGGGAATGAGGTTTTGATATATGTTTCTTCTTTTTGCATGCTCATTTTCAGGCAAAGTCTAAGCTTGAATAATCTAAATAGTTTATAGCCATGCCAAGCTGAGGCTTATTGAGAACTTTTGAAAATGAGCACTATGATTTATGACTAGAGAGAGACAGGAATATTCTCTTTCTAAATGGTTTCTAGGCTCACAGTGGGGATTTTGTCTAATTCAGGCTGAATTACAAAGAGGGTACTAAAACTGACTTCCTCAGTTTTATTCTCAGATATTGTATGCAGCCATGCTTTGTAATCCCTTTTACACCCTTCAGTTGGTTCCAATTAGTATAAAAATAATGGAGAGTGTCTTGGTGAACTGGTTCAGCTCTCTAAATAACTATGCCACGCTCTGGTGATCCCAGCAGTATGTTAAGGCTTTACCTGGGAAATTCAATCTTCCTTTAATTCTTTCCTAGTATTTTCTTTCCAATCTATCCTTTGCTCCCTAAATATTTTGTTAATTTTCCCCCTTGTTTA
Source organism: Cyanistes caeruleus (assembly GCF_971803275.1). Classification (NCBI taxonomy): domain Eukaryota; kingdom Metazoa; phylum Chordata; class Aves; order Passeriformes; family Paridae; genus Cyanistes; species Cyanistes caeruleus. Next base: position 93,279,699 of record NC_141702.1, read on the forward strand.
ACAGTCTGACAGAAATCTGTTTAATGTAACTGATATAACTAGTCAGTGTTGTTTCAATAAAGCAAGATCATGCCGTTACTTTTAAAAAGTAATTTTAAAATTTATTTTCCTGGAAAAGAAAACATGGAATTATGGAGAGAGAAATGCACTATGTCAGATGCTCCTGAGAGTAGCTCTTATACTCTATAATAACCTCTCATGGTAAAGTCAGATCACTCTTGCTTGGGGTATTTAAGATGGTATTGCATATAGCATCAGAGAACACAGTTTGTTAGCTCCCAACAGGCTGACAAAATGTTGTGGTAGATATTCACTTCATTCATTCTTATACCATACTCAGTTTTTTGGGTGTTTTTTGTTTGTTTGTTTGTTTTTGTAAAAAACCAGTTTATTATTTGTGACATATTTTACAAGGCTTATAGGCCATCTGAAGGATGGAATGAGTTCTTCAGAAGTGAAATACCAGAAAAAAACACATACAGCTCATATCACATGGTTAATCCTTCTCCTAAAGTGTTGTTCATCCTTACATCTGAACATTGTGGATTACAATCAAAAATTTTGGTGAAGGATGATATTGGAGAGGAAGAACAAATAGCAAGTAAATAATTCCATATACTTTTTAATGATATACAACAGAGTCAATACAATAACAAACAGCTGATGCTTCTCAATGAAAAAGAACAACAGTTCCTTTTCTATGTAGATAAGGAAAGTGATGATGAAGCAGTGCAAATAACAAAGCAATCTGCTTTTGGGACATATAAATGTCCTGTGATGTTTCAATAGGCTGCAAGGCAAAAAGAGCAAAAATAGATGATACATGTGGGAAGATTTAATCAGGTGGGGAAAACCAGTGCATTCTTTCTGCATTCCTCAGCACTGCTCATACAGTGGTGAACAGTTGACCTCCCATCTGAATGACATTCAGCCATGAATATTTCAAGGGGAAGCACTTGTCAGTGACACTTGTCATGATCCACTGAAAACCATTTGAACTGCACGGGGGAATGTCAATGAATTGCAGACTAATGGCATTTACTTAGGGAAACCATTCAGCTGGTGTTTGTTGATGAATATTAAATATCTCTGAATATTCTGGCACTGAACTCTGCCTTTCTTGTGCAAAAGTTCTTCTCCAGCACCAGAGGCAGAAACAGCAATATTCTGTATATTTTTATATCAGCTGCAGATTTTTTCTTTAAATCTCAGAGGATGACTTAAATAATAGAATCATGGGATCATAGGATCATTTAGGTTGGAAAAGATCTCTAAGATTATTCATTCCAACCATTAACCCAGCACTGCCAAATTCACCACTAAACCATGTCCCCAAGTGTCTCTTCTACATGTCTTTTAAACACCTCCATTGATGGGGACTCAACTTTTCTCTAGGCAGCCTGTTCAAATTCTTGACAACCCTTTTGGTGAAGAATCTTTTCCTAATATCCAATCTAAACCTCCCCTGGTGCATATCAAAGCCATTTTCTCTTGTCCCATCACTTATTACTCAGGAGACTGACCCACCTTCACTACAACGTGCTTTCAGATAAATGTAGAGTTTTCACAGTTTCTAGGAACTTGTATGCAACTTGCATAATTGCTACGTGTAATTTTTCACTCCTTTGGAGACTGGAATTTGGTTCTGTAGTCCACTTTCCAAGAAGAGACTTCTGGGATGTACATTCAACACACTGTTCTAAAACTGCAACACTGGTCCATTTAACTCTTGCTAGTGTTAAATGTACACTAGCTGTACATTTATGTATTTATGTATTTATGTATTTATGTATTTATGTATTATGTATTTATGTATTTATACAGCTGTACATACTATGCTGTATATTGGGTAGCTTGTAGCTGCTAAATTCTAGCATGAAAGTTAGTGATTTGAGAGCACTGGTGCTTCTGAAGAATTATTCTGATTCACATGAGAATTGGCCTTTGTGGCTTTTGTCACTGATAGACTACAAGCATTCACAGATATCACAGAAATTCCATACTACTATATTTTTCAAACTATTTATGGATTTGTTTTCCTGTTTTCACACTGAATCATCCATTAAGGTATTGCATGACTTCAGAAGATCTCCTGGAACTGATGTCAACTGGATAATCCAGTACCAAGTAAAGTTATTAGTTGTTGAGTTATTTATGGGGAAAGTTATATTTCTACTCTCTAAAGTATCTCTAAATCTGCGTCATAGAAAGAAAGAGAGGCCGTGGACATTCCTGAATGGCTCTTCATCAGATGTGCCATAGAAGATTTCTTACTATCACCTGCTCCACTTTGCTTTCAATTGGGTAATTTTTGACAATTGTTAGCGAACTTTGCTTGAGACAACCAGAGCTTGTTTTGCAGTCAGTGTCTGCAGTCGGGTCTGCAGTCAGCAGTCTGAATAACTGAAGACTCATTTCAGAGCTAGCTGAGTTTCCCCACAGCTGTACTGCCATCTGGCCTGTTTCTGTTAAATCATGCTCCATGTCTCATTATTATTTTCCTATGAGCTGTCCTTGTGTCTATTAACCATCAAAACCGCTTGTTTTCCCTTGCCTGGGATTTGGTCCTCTAATCTCCTCTTCAGTTTCTTCAGAGTATTTTTTGAGCTGAGTATTCCCTTGCCTCAGAAAAAAAATGTGACCTCTGTAATGTGAGTTCCAACCTCTGCCATGCCTTGCTTATATACCCCTCTAACCAAAGAGATTTGGGGCTGTACACTCCAGGCAGGCAGTTAGAGCAAGGAATTCTGGAAAGATAAGTGGCTGTATGAAATTGCTCCAGAGGGAGTGTAGGAGGGAATGGGCTGTAGGCCCCTCTTCCTTGCAGAGGGTGTGACAATATATTCAATGTGCCACAAAGCAAGTTAGCTGAGAAGGGAATTACAGTAGAAGCTGCTTGTTGGATGACACTGATGAGACAGCAGGCATCTGTGAAGAGTGACTGTTTGGGGCAAGGAAGGGAAAAATGGATTTGCGTCCTTTAGTCAGATCTCAGAGCTGAAGTGGTGAGTTACAGGAAACTTCCTCCAGTTCTGCTGGGCTAGAGGAAAAAGAGAGTCTCTTACCCCTCAGCCTGGCTTTCTTCTGACAAGCAGAGACTGAAGAGCCAGGTTGCTGATGTCAAGATGAAAAAAGGCAGAGTGGACCCAGTAAAGGAAACTGAGAATGAGACAGACATTTTTTGCTTTTTAAAAATATTTTAGCACCTCTAAAGCTTGTCAATGTCAACTGTTAATCAAGTTAATGTTAACTTAATATAACATAATCATGTTAACAATATTAATCAAGTTTATTGACTGTCATTTTCACAAACTTGTTTATCAATTTAAAAGGCTCATGTCCCTTCCCTTGCTTTAAATGTCTTTCTCTGTCATCTGTGTCAAATGCCAGACCAGCAATGTGGGATTGAGTTCTAAGGGATGGTGCAAACATCTGTCAGGATGACTGTGGCATCCTTGCCTTTCTTTTCTCAAAGCAAAGGTCACTTGTGCTTACAAGCAAAAAAACCCCAAAACTGTAGAACACCAGACTTTTTACTGTCTCACCTCATTTTTTGAAGCTTACTTCACCTCTAAGTCCTGTTATATCACATGGACTCTTTTGTTTTGCATCCCCTTCTGTCTTCTGGGCCCTGTATCATCATGGCTAAACCTTTAAAGTTTTTCCTGCTGTTTTCAAGAATGGAGGTTTCTAGTTAGAGCTGCATATAAAGTTTTAAAGAAAGGACTTTAGGTACTGTCATCATCATGTGTAAGCTTGCATAACTCTGTGCCCCTTCAAAAAGATGTCAGTTGAATTAAGCTGGTGGATGTTGTCTGAAGATCTCTTTATTTAGCAGGTGCAGGAAACCTGGACAAAAAATTTCATAAGAAAAGATCAAACAAAAGAGGTAAACTCTCCTGTTACAGGTGTTAAAGTCTGCCACAGTTCAAAGTCTACATAAAAAGAGAGAGTAAACATGAAACTAGCCAGCGTTTCTATTACCTTTGAGCAGTTAGATACAAAATCAGAGAAACTAATGCTGGGCTCGTATGGTTGCCTCAGTCTCTCAAGCCTCTCATTCTCCCTGCAGAGGACTCCAGGAAGCCAGTGTGAGGTCAGCTCAGTGTGTCCAAGCTCAGTGCCTGGTGCATGGGTCAGCTGTGCTGACCTCACTGGCCGCTGGGCTGCCCTCACTGCCTACCCACTCCACCAGGATCATCCCTGTAGGGTTGCAGAGTCCTTTGTTTCTTTGGCTTGGAAAACTGGATGATGTTGAGTTTACTCACATATATGCAGCTTGGAGTAGAGCCAGGTCAGGATGCAGTTTACCTGAGACCTGGTTTAAAGCTGTCATTTTTAACCCACCTTTCCTATTTTCTGTCCTGCCCATCTCCTGTATCCTGTTTTCTGCAGTGGGAGATGCAGTTTTATCTATGTGATTCTGTGTGCTATATAGTGGTCTTAGTTCACCCTCCAAAATATTTATGATTAACTGAAAGATCTGGGAAGAAAAGACTTAAGAAGGAAATTAAGAATTAAAGAATTTTACATTACATTTTACAATACATTACATTTTACAATACATTACATTTACATTAAAGAATGTGCTGGTGAAGCTTTCTTGGGTTCTGAAAGGCATTTTCATATTATGTCACATATTAATCATAACAGATCAGTAAAGTTATTTACAGATGAGTTTGTTAGAAAAATAACACAGACTAGCACTGTCATTTTTGTATCAAAGAAGATCTATGATGTTACCTTGTAGCACTCTTTAAAGCCTCGAAAAAGCTTATGTTTAAAGCAGTAAGATGTCAAAAAGAAAGCAAGGTGGAACTGGTTACGAAGGCAAAAGGCAAAGTAAAAAGCACAAAAGTACCAAAAATGTTTGGCATAGACAAAGTGGCAAAAAGGAGGCAACAGAGCTGGAAAAGTGAAGGTGACCATAGTCAAGCAATAAGGTTATAGGCCCATGGACATTTCGGCAGTCTCTCAGGCAAAACATGGTGGTCTTTGCAAAGCTGTGGAGAAAGGACTAGTAAGATTTAAACAGAGCCAAGGTATAAGGGAATCTGGGAGATGGGATGAGGAAGGATGGTGCCTTGTTTATGCTTAGTGAGTAGGAAGATGATGCTATCATCCCTGATGAGGAGATGGAAAAATGGGAAGAGGCTTGAATCTTAGTCAGACTATAATAATAAGGCTGCGGCAAACTGTGAAGTGTTGTCACCATTAGATACACATTCACCATCTATCTATGTTTTTTAAGTGAGTTGCACAATGTGTTTCTAAGATACTGATTTCTTCATGCCATTTCTCTCCTCTCTGAACTGAACAGCTACGCACAAATGTACTTTTGAAATATCTTGTTATTCTACCCCATCCTAGATTCTTCATTTCTTATGAACAGTTTTAATGAAGATGACTAAGAACATCAAAAGAAGAAAAGATGATCTGTGCTTCTTTTGTACAATATGAAGAAGTGAAGAAGTGAAACAGACTTTGTGAACTGAACAAAAAGGAATAATTATGAGAACTGTTCTTCAAAGGAACTGAGACAGGAAAATATTTGACAGTCAGACAATTTTCTTTTGTAATAGGCATTGGGTAAAAAGAAATCCTAGAAAAGCATGACTCTACGCTGTTAAGTACACAGAAGTGATAGAAAGAACTGACGAGGGTGCTCAAACTACTCGACGCCTCTTGTTTTCCACAGGGAAAACTATAAAAGCTTGGACTTTGACAGATGCACTCATTGTTGACTAACTTCATGGATGTCCAAAAGAAATTAAACATTGAAAATAATAACAAAATTAATGTCAAAGCTGTTTCAAAGAGCACCATCATAATGTGCATAGAATAGAAATGTGAATAACCAACCAGCAATGTGACTCATCACGAAGAAACATAGGAACTATAGCATTCAACCATAGCTCAATCAAATTAAAAAGTTACTGATCGGTATCCTGACCTTCAAGATAACCATCTGAAAATGCTAAGTGGAGGAAAATACTTTGTTTCTTCATTGACACTTTTTTGCTCTCTTCATAGGATTCATGTTTGCTGGATCTGTGGGTTTCAAGCTGTGACATTCTTCAGAAAACTGAAATGTAGAATTTGGATTTACTTGAATCCTTCATCTGATTTGGAGTGGAGATATGAATTTAGATGTCCGCATTTCTCCAAGTGAGCAATCTAATCACTCTGTTATTAGATGTTAGGATTGTCAAAATGGAAGGCAGCTTTTATGGTCAAAAACACATGGACAAAACACATAATAGGCCCATGTCCACAGGAATTATACTTTTGATGCCCTGTGAAGCAAGTGAGATGAGGACATGAGGATGTAATGGCATAAGGCCTTGAACAATCCATGTCAGGTGGTCACTTTTATGTGATAATGTTCTTTATGGGATAGGTAAAAAAATGAAGCCATCCATCAAGTGAATTATTCTCAGCAGTCTGAATATATTTTTCAGTTCTAATTTTTTTTTTTTTTCTTCTGAACTTTTCACCTTTGTTCTTCAGGGCAGAACTCATACTTTCATCATACTTTAATAATCTACCTCATCTACTTGAGCTTTCCAAGGAGTGTTTTGGCTTTGTCTGTGAATATGTTTGCACTATTGGCATATTTCCTGATCTAATTTAAAACAGGCTAAGAGGATTCTGAAGAGTAATTTCTGAAGGAAGAAGATGCATGACAGGAAAATGCAGAAGCATTTCACAACTGAGCCAGAGATGACACTTCCTTCTGTGTCCTGCCCAGCCTTCCTTTTCCCATCCTTGCTTACAAATTTGTGGGCTGACTATAAATATGTCTTCTCCATTTCCTCCTCAAACACCTTTTACATTTAGGGGTTTTGGGTTTTTCTGTTTCTGAATCCCACCACATCCTCCATAATATTCTGTAAACTTTATGTTTCAAAGATATTCTTTCAGATTGTTTGTCAGCAAAAGCTCTTTAATCAGCTTTGACAAATGTTCATTATAGCATATTTTTCCATATATTATCCTAATGGGATACCTGCAGGTAAATCCAGTAACCTATTCACGCTGCTTTTCCCATTTTTGGGAAATATCAGACTATATGACTAAGAGTCTAATGACTGAGAGGCTCAGACACTGTTCATAGCAATGAGCTTATTCGAGCTAATAATGAATCCATCACCCATTCTTAAGAGCTGGCACAGACTCCTTCCTCTTTTATAGCTATTTTCTTTTGAACATAGTTTGTTTTCTTTTTCATCTTCCTTCAGATAGTGAGTGTGAAACAGCTTCTTCTTCAAAATCTCTTCCTTCTATCTTCTTTTTTATGTTTCCTCTTACCACTGCTAGCAGAGAACCTGATGGTCATATACATTTTATATATCATTGTGCTGGTATGTATTGACTTGAAACCTTAAACCTCCTCTCTGCCTTTCGAAAGCTCAAGCATAATGCCAACTCATCATATGTCTATGGTCTAAACAGACATTTATCACCAAAATGGTGTTTAAGTCAAAGACTCTTATAAGTGCAAGAGATTTATTCTAATTTCTAGTTAGTTAATTTCTGGAGAACACGATGGTTTACACAAAAGAAAGCATGTATTGTTGATGGCTAAAATATTATTGAAAAAAATTTTTATGATATTTTCAAAATAGTCTTTAGGTTTTCTGATTTTCACAATAACATAGATGTACTTTCTTCTTCCTCATTTTCCATGGCAGGTGATTGAAAAAATAATGAGATTTTAAACACTGAGTTTATGGGTATGTTTTTCTCCTTCCATGAGAGAAAAGGCATATACACAGAAAAAGAAAGCTCTCTTTTATCACCTACTCTATTCTTCACTCCTACAAATTGTCTTCTCTATTGCACTATAAAGTGCAATATGTGACTTGCACCACCAAGTCAAACTTCATACCTCTCTCCCTCTCATCACACACTAGCAACCCACAACCTCCCACATCCTGAGCCAGAAGTGCAGCTCCCAGCATAGCCTGAGATCCTCCACAAGCACTGCAAATGGAGCCGCCAGTCAGCATGAAGCCACTAGCACACACAGAAACAAGCTGTTATTACTTGGTAGGCTGAAGGTAACTCCCTTCATACAGTGATGGCTAATGTTCAGATCAGCTCAATGCTTCCCCACATAAGGAGGTGGAAATCCCTTTTTCCTCCCAAAAGCAGCACTGACCCCATGATCACAAGGACTGTTTGGCCTCTCTGGGCACCAGCACAATCCTGGACCATTCTCATTGTGAAATTTTGATAGAATTGTCCAGAATTTCCCTGGCTGTGACTTGTGCTCCTTGCCTCTCAGCCTTTCCCAGTATAACTCTGAGAAGGATCTGGCTTGGCTTTTTTCTACCACCACCCATTTGGTAGTTAATATACCAGGTAGATACCTGCACAGATGTTTCTTCTGTAGGCTGAAGAAACACTCTTCTCTAATTCATGTATTGCTGTTCTCAAGTCATCTTAGGATAGCTCCACTGGACATCCTTCAGTTGTCTTTTTGTTCACTGGGGAGCTCAAACTGGGTACAGTACTCTGGATGTCATCCCAAAAGTTCTAAATAGAGAGAATAGGCACTTCACCTGAGCTGCTGTCTACGCTTTCACTTGTGCAGCCTAGTACACCATTGACCCTTTTCCCCCATTAACACATATTGCTGACTCATGTTCCCCTTCTCTGCAAACACAAGTTGCAACAAGAGTTTGTGGCCATGCAGGGCTGCAGCAGGTGTTCTCTGCTCTCTCACCACAACTGTTTATTTTTTGGTTTCCTTTCTGTGATTTAGATGAGATACTGCTCCTTTAGCACTGGTGGTGGGGCAAGGTGGGATAAATTGTGTGCAAGAGTAAGTTAGTGATGTTATTGTGTGTTTCTGGATACTGATATGTTATGTGGCCATCTAGTCAATATAGGCTATAATTAGGCATAAAATTCACACACACACAGAGCACCAGTACTTTTCAATGTAGAGTGTTTCTGCAGCAAGCTCAGTAATGGAGGAAAGTATCCTATAGGTTGTTCCTGTCCAGTTACATATCCATATCTACTCTAAAGCTGCCTTGTTGCTATTTAACTGGAGACACAAATCATGACAGTATCCAGCACGTGTGCTCCTTCTCCCAACACCACAACTATTTGAAACTGTATTGGTGATGGACACTTCCCTGAAATTTGTTTTGTCTTTGTTCATACAGCCTAGTCACTTCATGCTGCTACATCTGGCAGTGCAAATCCATTTGTCATTCCTGGACTCACTCCAAAATGGTTTGCCAAGCCTTACAGACTGATGTATTTTCTTTGCTGTTATTATGTTGCCACATAGTTTATCTGGCATCAGGAATGATAACTGCAGCGGGTCACTTTGGGGTCATAAAGCACTCTTCTTCTTCATTACATAAGCTCTCATTGCTTTTAAGTATTATCTTTTAAACTGGGTGTAAAGGAGGCTTGACTGTGTTGGGTGGCCAGCACCATTCCTTGACTTATGCTGTGTAGTTTATGTTACAATCTTTCCCTCTGCACTATCCTACAATTGCCATTTAAAGAGATGGCTGCAGCAGAAAAGCTGAGGAATGGGGCCAGGTGCTTACCAGCTAGAGATGTCCCAATTAACATTGGAAGAACATCTGTTAGTTGACTCAGAGATGTATTGAAGGGGAAGCTCTGTGATCTGCTTCTTGAAAAAGGAAGTTTCTCTTGAGATTTTAGCTGACAGAAAGTATGTAAGGAAACAGGAGGCTGATGGCCTCAATGATAAAGATGAGTTGTGCTGGTAGGAATTATACTCAGGACTAAGTAGAAAGTTCTAGAGCTATCTGGAAAGGCTGGGTGGATAATCTTGTGTTGCTTATTAGATTTTTCAGTAAATGGAAATCCTCAAAAGGCAGATGTTCTCTAGGATTTGTCTAACTTACTGGGAGACTGTAAAGGGAGCTGTGAGACATGATGTTAGCAGGGTTACAGTCTGCCAAGGGGATGCGTGCCCTGGGATAGCGCAGTGCTGGCTTCCTCTCCATGCAATACACACAAATGCAGACTGAAGACACAGACTGCCTTTCACATCAAGAGTGTCTATGCTCAGTAATATTTCATTGCTCTTTTGCTCCTCTCTGAGTCATCCATTGTTCTTTGTTTCTGGGGCTTCTCCATGAGGGAGTTCAGTCTAGGTGATATTAATTTGCTTTGTTTTTTGGGAGCAAGTGACATTTAAAGCTATTTGTTAGCTTGTTTTCTTTATTCAGTCCAAGTATTGGATTTGTTTCTTCTTGTGTATCTTTGTCCTACATGGATTTTCATGCCTTCTTGTTTTGCCTTGCTTCTCTAAAATGCCAAGCATCATCTCCCAAATTGCTATTTATATGTGTGTCCTGTATTATCAACTTCCATCCAGTGGACTGAGAAGTACTTTGTGCTTCCATTGCTCTTATTGGAATTCTGCTTTGTTTAAAAAAAAAGTTAAAAATCAGCTAGATAAATAAGTAATGTGCTCTGTTTACAGAAGTAGAGCTGTGCCAGGAACAATTTGACTTTTAACTGAATCATCTGACCTTGCTTTATATGGTAATATTCTGGGAGAAGGGACATATGTGTATCAAGACAGATATATTAGTGTTCAGTAAAATTAGTCATAAAGAGGAAAGCACCACCCCAAAAGCTTATATAAATGTTAAATGTGTATATAAATATATATTGGAAAAAAGAGAAGAAATTGAGAATGTTCACAGTATTTCATATCCAAATATAAAGGGATGCTCTAGTTTTGATAGCTTGAGGAGTGATTTTTTTTTTTTTCTCTTTAAAGTAATAACTCTTTTTTGGAGAAGGATTGCTTATAACTGAGAAACACATCTCAAATGTTAATGTCATTCTGAGACAGCTCTGACCACATAGTATGAGCTGGAGCAGGCTGAGTAACTAGGCTGACATTTAATGTGAGTAGTATTTGTGTGGGGGTACTTTTAAGTACAGCTGTCATCATGAGCCAGTTCCCAGAGTAGGAGGATAATAAGAACAGGTATCCAAATAAATCCTGGTGTCAGCTCTGCGATGGTATCTCAGGCTTGAGCAAGGGTCCAACTGTTAACAGCATGTGTGTAGCACCACTCTGTTCTCAGAACGCTGGAGATGGCTTTTCAAGCAGCTACATAGTATATGCTAAGTTTTCTAAATACTCAAATCTTAGTGAAATGCTTCATTTGAACACACATATCCTGAATATTCAAAAAAATGAGATTATCCAGCTTCTATGCCTATTACAAATGCAGTAAACTTTGTTTCTAGAGAGAAAAGTAGAAAGTACCTCAAACATGAAACACCCAACCAACATTTACACAGAAGAAATTACATTCTGTCAATTGCCATTCTCCATAGGGATCCTATATTCCAACAGAGCTGCAGGCAGATGTGAAACTCACGTAGGCGTAATCAACGGGAGAAATAATTTCTATAGTGTTGGCCCACAGCCAACAGGAGAAAGGATGTGTTCATCCTTCAGGATCAGCCTTTTCTTGGCTCAGACTCGATCAATGATCCAGAACCTAAACAAAACTTGGGGCAGAAAATGGAGCAATACACTTGGAAGCAAAAATTTCACTAGTGCTTCAGTGATTGATACACTGACTGCAGTGAAATGCAGAAAATGTAGCTAGGTTTTGAAAATAATTTTGTTTTTTTCAGAGGTAATTTCTAATATTACCTGGGATAACTGGAGAAGTTAGTATAAAATTTCAGGAAAAACAAGGTGGTGAGGCTTTTGAGCTGGCTGTTGACACATGTTGGCTCTCTTTGCTTACTCAGAGGAGTCAGACACAACATGCACAGCCTTCTACTCTCATCTTTCAAGTCTCTTTCAGGCTTAGACAGCTTGACAGCATTGTTTCAATACCTGCAGTGGGAGAAGCCCACCTTTTCACCAAGATGAGTAAGGTTAGTCCCAGGCTCCAAGAAATTAGCTTTTCTGAAGTGTAGTTAGAATTTTAATGAGTACAGAGTAAAGTGGGAAATTAAGGAAGCTCCAAAATATAGGTGTAATGGAACAATTCTGTCATTCCATAAACCACTAATATAAGAAGTTACTTGTATTTGGGTATGCCATTATTTTTTTTGGTAAAAGAACACTGCTTTATCTATAGAGCTTCAGAATTGTTGTGAAATATTCTAGGTGAAATTCTCAGATGATGAAAAACAGCAAAATGTCATGGAAGAAAATGAGGTTTGCTAAACTGGACTAGATGGTAATCTTACCCCTGGAGGGTTTTAATATCTTTACAAATTACTAAAACATCAATATCATGCAACCAAACCATCACTCAGAAAATTAATGTGCCCTAATGGGTCACAGGACTGTATGTATTTCCCATTCTGTCCTTCATGACATACCAACACCTTAAAATACTCATATATGTAGATATGTAAGTAGGTTTGTATGTGGTAATTGGATTTTACAAGTAAATAGTTTCTCACTATTTGTATAAAATTAAGGAGCTCTTTTCTTGGTGCACAAAGAAAAGAAACCATGATAAATCAGCTCATGAAAGTGAAGTATCCCAGGGCAAAGGAACAGATCCTGAGTTCACTAGATAAGCTCTAGAAAAAACAAAAGAATGCATTTCATGGTAAAATTAGATGACTTTCTCTCAATACACTTAAAGTAGTATTGTCTTTGTTATCTAGTGTGTACAGCCAGGGTATTCATACATACATTTGTATTTCAGGAAATTCAAATGTATATTTTGAGTGGTTATCAAAACTCACTAAAAGGAACAGCGAAGCACAGTTGGCTAGGACAGTTTTTAAAAAGTTCATGGGGATTGATCAAAAACTAAGTAGAGGAGGCACCTTAGCCTTTAAAGGGTATGACAGTATTGGTTATCACTGTTTTCTGGCCTTTATATTTGATGAGGGTTATATGTATTTCAGTTTTACTGAAACATGTACTGTTTTCTTGCATTTAACTTTTGCTTGGCCAAAAGAAGAAGAGCTTGGCCATTGTCTGGGATTTATAAGTGTTTGGCATCCTGGAAGCCCTATGGATGTTGCCTGTATACAAAGATTGACTGTCCAGGGCATGCAGTGTGATGCCAACATGGGAATGATTGTGCATGTGTCAATTACTGTATCTACTCAGCATTTTCCTATGCACAGAGCTCTTTCTGGTACCTCTGTGCATCAGGAACTTTTTGTCTGCTTTTTAAAAGCAGTGCACATATGAGAATTTTGATCCTTTTTCCCTTTCTAAGAGGAATTTTATTTTATCTACTGCTGTAGTTGGAAGGATGGTTGCTCATGTAGGGTGTAAGACTAAAGATTAGGCTTGGATATGTGCCGTGGTTTTAAAGCAGTAACTAAAAAAATTACTAGAAAACTTAGTTATTTCTTGCTGTGAGATATGGATTAGAACAAGAGCAAAACAGGTTTAAAACTTAAAAGGAATAAAGAAAGTTTATTAACAAAACTACAAGAATAAGAACACCAGAATAAACCTTCAGAAAACCCCTTTATCCCCCACTATCCAACCATTCCCTTCTTCACATGACAACATAGAGACAAAAAACTTTGGAACTTTGGTGTTTAAAACAGTCCCAATTCCTGCTAGAGTCTTTTCATCAGCCTTTGTAGAGAAAGAGAAGTCTTCTTCTGCTAATCTATGGAGTTTCTCACAAGAAAACTATTTCTGTTATAGCTTTCTATTTCTCTGATGCCAGCTGCCCGGAGATCTGTCATCAGTTGTCTCTTCCCATTTCATATCACTCTAAGGTATGGGTCAATGAGTCTAGGGATGTCATTTTTAAGGATGAGTTATTCAAAGGCAAAAGTTCTCTTCATCTGTCTCTGTGAGCTTCCCTGGAAACAGAAGTTTTTCTCTTTGCCTCTTAAAGGCCCCAAATCTTCAACTATTACTTCTCTCCTTCTATTCTAGCACCTCACTGTATCACAACTACTCCACATTTTGCTCAAAATCCACACTTAGAACACTCTATTCCTCCCAATATACTCTGTCATGAATTAAAGGAGTTTTTTTCAGAACACTGTTGTCCATCTCCATAGCTTTAACAGAAAAATATTTCAGCTTATAAAGCATCTCCTTATTCTCTCTTCCCCATCTAAAACTTTACTCTTTTCTTCACTGTCTTTGATGATTTTATAATGTCTTCTTCATGTTGATTATCCTCCTCTCTCTCTGTCTCTCTGGGAAAAAGGAGTAATCTGTAAGTCTCATCCTGGCAGTAAAAGAGTTAAAGTCTTGGAAAACTGCAGATGTTCATGTTTTCAGGTTTCAGTCCAGCAGCAGAAACTGCAAACCCAGCCAGGCCGTTTCTCTCCCCACCTCCCACCGCCCCCCTCGCCCTCTGCAGCCTTGTCCGGCCTGGAGTGGGGGAGGAGGCCGAGACAGAGCCTTGTTACCTCTTCAGAAGCCGGAAATCAAAAAGATGAAGAGAGCCCTGGCTTTACATCTTAAGGTGGTGTTCACAAGTTGATCTCACTTCTCAATGGTTAAAACCGCCACCAATTATCAGAAATGACCAATAATTGGTCAGGAGAAAAGGCTCCCATCAGCCTCCAGCAGCTTCAACTTCCCTAGCTCCCAAAGCTAACTTAAAGGTAAAGTCACCCTATGACAATATGTCATTTGTTTTAGCCAGTGACTCAATTTCCCATATGTAAAGAGGAGGTAACTCCTCTTATGATACCATTAATTAATGTTATTAATTAATTTTTTAACCACAAATAAACCCAACTGCATAAAAATCTATAGCAAGAGTGTGTGTCCTGCAGTCCTTTATTTCATAAGAGATATCTAAGGAAGACTACCTGGCTACTTTAACAGCCTAAAAGCTGTAGTATAAGGAAATATTTCGCCAGTCCTATCCCATTTTTCCAAGTAACAGCACTCTGATACAGTATGTCGGAAGGTTGCCTAATCTGAGCGGTCTGAAACAGCTGGTGTCTATATACAACAGCATTTGCTGACTTGCCCGTTTATTAAATATTTTGTAGGTATTTTTCAGTGCCTGACTACCAAAAATTCAGCTTCTGGAATTCCTTTGGAATTCTTTTCACCTACTCACAATATCTTATTACTGACATCGTACTCTAAATTTGGCCTTCAGCACAGATGCTCATATGAGATGCATCAGGCTTTACAGAGAAATTATATTCAGATATTGAAATACATAGTGAAGAGACACTTGCTACTCAGGCATGAACATCTCTAACTCTCTAAACATATGCAGTTGCCACAGCAGTTATGTACCCTACTGTGCCCTAGCAACTATGGAAAATTTATATCAAAAAGGAAATTAAAATTGGCAAAAACTGCAGCAAAAGTGATGGCAACAATATGCTGTCCTGCTACGTGTTAGTTTCAACTGTGCTGGCAAAGTGACAACAAGTTTGGAGAGAGAAAAGGAAAGTGAAACAGAGCAAAAGAGACCATAATTTGAAAGTGGAAGTAGCAGCCTCCTCTTTGGGTGAAAGAAGAAATGACATTAGCTTCTCCTCTGGTTTGAATATGGAGACATATTTTAAAACAGTATATCAAGGACAAGAACATTTTTAAAATTGAAAGGTCTTGGGTATGTGGAAAATGAGTGATCTTGTAAGATCACTTTGTGACCTTTGTACCAATTTTGTACCAAAATTGTACCAATTTACTGTAGAAGGTTTACTGTAATGTCAGCCAAACAGTATCCTATGCCTCCTATTTTCCAATCAAGTCATTCAGCAAAACCAAATTGATTTCCTAACTGAACTGCAAGGTTTGATCCCTGGATATAGAGGAAAATCCTTTCTTCAGTTCTTAAAGATTTACGAGGAAAGAAATTAATGAGGATGTCTTGAGACTTGCTGAACAAATACATAATTAGAAAGCATTTAGGGCATTATGATATCTGTATTCTCCATAAGGAATTCAGGGAAGCTAACAAATAAAAGCAAAGAGACTGCCACAGCTCCGTTTCAGTGTCTTCTTAGAAAATACACATATGGAAAGCATAAGGTAAATATGCAAATATGCATGTACCCTCTATCTCTTCTTGCTCTTTTACTCATTATTTAAGAACTAAAATAATAGTTTAACTAGGTAATTGGATCATTGGCACTAAAAGCAATTAAAAACTAATATACTCAGCTGGAACTAATGATGGAATTCTGGAGAACTCTGTATCATTCTGTCTTCAGTGTACTTTGGGATTTGAAAAACTTGTAAACTGACAAAACACTTGATAAATGATTCAACAGGAATGGTCTCAGTAACTTTATTAGTCTTTCTTTTCTTCACTGTATCTGTCATCCAGCTCTCCACACATCACCTACTGAGTAAATATACTCACTTTGCACTGGTGTATATGATAGATGGAACAGGGCAAAAAGCAACTGAGGTCCTGTGTTTGTTTATATGTTATAAACTGTAATTGATAGATCCTTTTCTGAAAGGTTATATAGACTAATAGCAGTAAAAGAACTTTTTCTTCCTATGCCTGAATAACAAAGAAGAAAGTCTTTTGTAAGATTGTTATAAAGGCCTCATGTCACCTTACTACTGGGACATCTTTTACTGTATCATAAAATCACTGTGAATTTGTGACCAGTCCCTGCAAGAAATTCCAGTTTACAGCTGGGAAATTGAAATGCTGGCATATTTACAGTAGGAAATATTGAACAATGCAGAGATTCCTGGGCTGATTATATCTGTGAGATTCAATGCAACACCTTGATGAGAAACTATTCAGGAACAGTGAAATGGGATGGCCATTTTCATGTTGCTTTATCTGATCCAATAAACCTGCCTTCCAGAAAAAAGCTCATTTGCTCGTGCACACGGACATTCTGGGAGCACACAAATTCTGGCAGAAAGCTTCACTGCCACATATATATGCCACATATATTTACATGGGAGAAAACAGTGACTGAGTAGGATGGTGTGTGACAGAAATGGTAAGCTCTGCCCCCCTCGAGGAACCTGGATACTGCTCCAGGGGTCAAAACAGAAATGTGGCAGAATGCAACCTTGCCAGCAATAAGCATCAGTTTGCTGTGGCAACACAACCAGTCATGAAGTCAGCCAAGGGCAGAATCTCTGTGGTGGTTGTGTCCTGGCCCTTTTCTGTATGGAAAACCTGTGAAGAAGAGTCTGTTGCCTGCTGCGTACCCTGTCCTTGGACACTAGTTAGCCATGATAATAACTTGCTTTATTTTCTTCCTCTTCTGCTCCTCTTCCTCAAACACAATAACTATTTGACTTATTTATCCAAATCTTTTCTAAGATATGAAACCTATGTCTTCTACCCACTTCTATAAATTGCAGCAAGTACTATAAACCTGGAAACAAGAGGTTTAACTTTCAGTTCACATGCTGAAATGTCAGCCTAGTTTAGTCAGTTAAAAGGATAGAACTGGTTTCTAGCTAATGACTAGACAATACCCCACAATTTATGATCTGACTATACTGGAGGCAGGAAGAGCCCCACTGTCTAAAGTAGATTTCCATGAAAGATTTCCTTGTTTGAGCTACAAAAGGAAAAAGGAAAAAGGATTATGTTAAATTTTAAAGAAGTGTGATACACTCGTCTTACTTCCTGGTGGCCCCTAGCCAACTCCACGGGGAGTACTGTATAAGGGGTTGCTGACAAATTCTCTCTTCAAAAGACTACAGGTGAGATTTTTAGAAGATTTACCTACATACCCATATTCAGTATAAATTTTTTAATTCATACCTAGGCAAGGAACATGATAACCATAAATAGGAGTTAAGCTCCCAGCCACTTTGCTATAGGCTCCAGTATGCCTTGTATGTGCTTACATTATCCTCAGTCACTCCTTTCCTTAACTTACATCTTTGTCAGCACATAGATATCCCCATTCTGTTCCAGAGCATCCTTGAAGATGCTTTAGCATTATTACAAAAATAAGAAAAAATGTTATTAAAAAAGGCAGCTTATTTTACTCTCTTTGCCCTTCTTTTTCTGCTTTTTAATTATTTTTTCCTCACTACACTAATCATACATAGAGGATTTCAGCTATTATACACACAGTAGTCTAATTATGGAAAATTAACTGATTTCCTCAAGAAAACTGTGTCTGAGTGACATCATATCACCAACATATTTGGCATCATGCAAGGGCATTCATCTATCCAAATAGTTATGCACAATAAGAAATCATTTTTGAATGTGTTCTATTTTACCTACTTAGATTAACACGAATCTAAGTTTACCTTGGGTTCACCTTCAAAAAAAATATCCAGGAGAGATTTCAGAGCTGAGTCTGTTAGCTTGAAAGGAGAATTTAATTTTCTGCTACACGTTCACTCCCTTGCACTGGGCAGGCACCTTGCATTGCCTCAGAGCTATCTGTGCCCCTGGGACAGAAGTATTTGTGCTGTGCCACTCTGCAGTTACACGTGGTGTCTGTCATCAGTAGACCAGCAAATACTGGGGACCGCATACATTCTTTATAGCTGAACTATTGTGAGATTTCCAAACTGATAAGGAAAGGTATCAAATACAGCCCAAATGGTATCAAATACAGCCCAAATAAAAGGTATTTTGTCTAGTGAGAACATGACTGGGCCCTTTTCATACAACTTTAGTCATTCAATAGAGGATATTTCCAGCTGAGAAAAGGTAAAGAGTCATCTACCATATGGTATGTCAGGGTAAAGTAGGTACAATCTTATCAACTTTTCAGTGTTGTTATGATCAGAACATAATTCATCCATCTATCCTCATGTACATCCCTTGCTGTCTTTTTTTTAAATAAGTCTTGTCTCAGTCTGCATTCTCTGTGCATTGTGTTTTAAACAGGAAAATCACTTTAGGGCCCCTCACTGCTTTAGTCTTTCTGTGGGAGGCAGTGATTTGACTTTATTTTTTTTTTTAATTTACTTAAGAGTAAGACCTGTAAATAAGCTGCTTTCAAATCTGTGTTCTTCTCTCACTGAAATCATAAGAATGTCACCCAGACAACTGGGTGGCAAAGATGGTCCTTTGTTTTTCTGCTGAATCTGACAACATTTCTTGTACATAACCTGTATAGAAATATGATTTATAATACCATGAGCAACTTTGAATACTTCTTTTCATTGCTGATAACCCCTGGATTTTCATCCGCAGGAGAGATGATATCCATTTGCATCTAATATTAATTCAAGTTCACAGTCACAGATGTAAGACCACTGAAAGTTTCAGAATATCGAGTTTGCACAAAAGCATTATTTTTAACACTCATTCAATTCTAACTTTCGGAGATGGGAAGAATTAATCTATTGTATTTTAGTTATTGCGCACAGGAGGTAACACTAAATAGTCTTAAATATATCCCCAAATCATAAAATCAGGGAGCAAAATAGGTTAGCCTTTCCCTAACAGGTTCTTTCTGAGATACTGTGGGTACCCATGCTATACTTCCAAAGTTATTGCCATAATGATGAGAGTGAGATCTTTTATTTTCTTTTAAGTGGCAATTTCTGTGTAGCTGCCTAGCTTCTGGGACCTGCAGCACAAAAAGCTGTTGAAAATAATTGTTGATAAAATAATGAGGAGTAGAAATACAGCAAAGGACAGAAATATCCAAGATCCTCCCTGAAGGAGGCCCTTCTGAGCTGTGATCAGTTCTTGCCCTTCTCTGGGCTGACAAACACCCCTTTTGAGTTGCCTGGCCATGCCCTGTGCCCTTATTTTACAACAGTAGGCACACTCATCACCAAGTGTATGGTTTCATGTAAAACCACAGGAAATGGTGGTTTCAGCTTTTTTAAGCCTAAAAGTGGGCAGTATTTTAAAGCTGGTTTGATTTCAAGAGAACCACAGCAGGTAGGAAAAAAGCTTTCTAACCTTCAGGGCTGTACCTTAAGCTAAAATATTGTAAGCCACATGAAGAGCCCCAGATTCATGATTGATAATAATAATAATAATAATAATAATAATAATAATAATAATAATAATAATAATAATAATAATACCCACATTTTTGGCAACTAATTTGTGATTTATTAGTACCAAATTTGGATACTACTGACCTTGGCAAAACAAAAAAAGGTTGTTAATTCAGTCAAGGCTACATTTCACATATTTTATTTGGCATTCTCCCATAGGCTGCTGCAAATCAAAGGGCAAATCTGGAAGCAAGAGGAAGGCGCTGACTCACTAGTTAACTTGTTTCGAATTTAGCAACTTCGTTCTGGGGCCCTCCAGCCAGAAATTTCTCTAAATTCAAAGCTGGAGGGGGCTTTAGAAGGCTGTAAGGTTTATTGCCAAGTTTTCACAGACGACTCTTAGTGAATTGGTGACTTCAGCACTCGGATGGACGTTTGGAGCCCAGGGTGAGCTCCTACCTCTATACAGGCTTTACAAACCTGATCAAAACCTTCCTGGCTCTTTGTATTTCTGCTGTGGAAGGCTAGAGAAAGGGGACGAGGACAAGGGCAGTGCATGTGAAAGGAAGATCGTTCCAGAAGATCGCCCACGGTGTTCAGTCCCGGCGCGACCGCGCTCGGCCGGCCGGTGCTCCAGCCGGAGCTTTGGCTCCCGCCGTGCCCGCAAAGCGCAGCCACAGAACTGCTGGCCTTCTTGGAAGGCGGGACAGCACAGCAACACAACCGAGCCAGCAGCTCCCCGGCTTTGCCAGCGAGCAGCGGGGGCTCCGGGACTGCCCCAGGACAGGCGGCGAGGGAGCCCCGCCCTGCCCCGGCGGAGCGGGGCGGGGAGGGCAGGGCAGGGCAGGGCGGGCTGTGCCGCCCGGGGGCGGGCTGGGAGCATCGCGAGTGACCGTCGGGGGGACAGCGCCGGCTGGCCCTGGCAGCGGGGCACAAAGAAACTTTGGAGACCTTCAGTACCATACAAGGGTGAGTGATTCCAACTCTTCTGTAACAGGAAGGAGGATGTTGTGGGTGCGTTTTCATGTTCCGAAGAGTGTAATGCTTGTTTTGCTTATTTTCATCAATGCAATCTCAGAAGTGTTGCTCAAATAGAAGACCTGTACTAATTTGCCAAGAATGATTTGCAAGTTGCCGTTATGAGGTGTGAGGTGAGATAGGAAAAGAAAAAATTATTTCTGCCAAGCTGCAGCAGTGTCCCAGGTGCTCAGCAGGGCCTGGATGCTCAGGTGTGCTCCTTGTCACCCTGAGCATGGCAGGAACAGGTGAGGAAAGAGGGTGTCAGGAAGGGCAGGTGGTAGGACTCCTGCCCCACTGGTTTTATGGAGTAATTTGGCTGTGGCAGAGTTTGGCATAGTTCTGCTAGTTGAATATAGAGTTGCTGTTGGTCTCAGTTGGATGCTTTTGCTCCAAGTCCGTTTGGGACTGGCCTAAAGGCCAGTACTTGTTAGCAGTTGTAAGTAGCCAGCTTCTAGGTGTAATATATGTACACTGGGTTTTGGGAGAGTGGGGAGAAGAGGCTCTCAGCTCTTCTGAGACCACTTTTTAGATTAACATAGGCTGCTACTGGAAAAAATATTTTGCCTCCTGCCTGCTGCCTTCAGCTTTATAAACTTCTTTGTAGGTCTTCCAGAATGATATAGATTCCCAGTTGCATTACAGGTCTTAGGATGACTCTCCAAAGTACAATAATAAGGTGTGAAAAGTGTGGATTTGTGTATGCAAGTTGCTTCCTGTCAGTGGTACTGAGTGGGATCTGAAGCCTGACTAGGTTTTAACCTGAGATGCCACTGATCTGGTCTGGACACTGATCACCAGGTCTAGACTCAGGCTCCTTCAAAGAGCCTCACACCTTAAATCCCAGTGCTCTCTGTCATCTTCCATTTTCTTTCCCAAGATCCATTAAACCTAAATTTACTGTAAGGTTTTTGAATTATCCTTTTGTCTGTGCTTGGTTGTATAAGGGCTGGCTTTGACATGTGTTGCATGTTTTAAAGCAAGATACTACCTTTCTACAAAAGTAGAAATGCACCTGTCTGCGTAAACACCTGTGTTCTTGGCTTTTCTCTTAAAAATCATAGTGCTGTGATTAGGGTAATTAGCTGCATTTCTGGGATTCCCTACTTGTTTGAAGCTTGGGAACTCAAATTGCTTAGCACCTCATGGACTCAAATCCTTTCAAGTGACTTGAAATACCCAACTTTGGATGTGTGGTTTTGAAGTGGGGCTTTGGCTTCTTAAAAGCCCTGAGATCCTAAGATATGTTGTTACTTTATTACTGCACAGAGAATTTTAAAATCCTACCTCTTTGTCCAAGGACCTTACCATGTAGCACTGAGGCCAGCTTTCACTGAATCCAGTGAAAATCGTTCTGTTAAACTCAGTGGTAGCTGGCTTAGCTCTGGCTAGTAAAAGCACTCAAGAGAATTATCTCTGTAGAGACCAATGGTATATTATAGCTGTAAAATTTTGGGTCATTTCAGACACAAAACATTTTGGGTCTGCACACTGAGCACCACCTTAGATAAAAGTTATTTGGTGATTTCCATGGTAGAAATCTTTGCTCTTGCAGCAAAGGTGGACTTTGTAGCAAAGGAGTATTTGTTTGGAGGATTTTTAGTTCCCTCAGTGAGGGAAGCAAGAAAGTAGGTCCTTGTGTGTTTTCTTATGCAACCTTGAAATTACGCTAAAGAAATTCAATTTTCGTTAAGATATTTCTCCCCCACATTCATTTTTTTGCATTCTTCCCCTGAAACTGTCATTGCTGTCTGAAACTCCTGATGACTCCCATGGGTCACGGGTCCTTTCTCAGTGGAGAAAAAACATGGCATGTGACTTTCTTCACCATCTTAGGGAAATTAATGAAATTGGTCACCAACATGAACAAAGATGTGAATGCTTTAGGGACAGAAGTAGAGAAAAAGTATGAGGTACAGCTCTGAGATGATGAGGGTGATTCAGGTTGAAGGAACAAAATTCACTGGACTCCAGTTTCTCTGACTGGTGAACCTGTCTGTGGGCTTCATCACCTGCAGGGCAAGAGCAGATGAATCTCACAGGTGTTATATGATGGTGTGCAGCCAGACTAAAGGTCTTAGCAGGAGGTTCATTGACATGAATCAGGGTCTTGTTACTTAAATAATTTGAAGTAGTGCCATGCTCACAGCTGTTCCTCCATCCCTAGTTCAGTAAGCACTTTGCCAGTGCTCCTGAGGGACAGCTTGTGTCTCTCTCCAGTGCACTGCTGCTCTGCATGGCTCCAACACAAGCACCACTGCCTCTGATACCCAGAGCTCTGGGTGCTGCTTCCTGTGTGTCAGCAGTTGGCTCTGCCTTCAACATCGTTCTAAGCTGAGGTAAATGGCTTATACAGCTTGGGTTATTTCCAGCCAGAAATAATATTTTTGTCTTCTGAATGTAATCACCCAAAATGTGGTGTCTCCACAGGGCCTGGAGACCACCATCAGTTGGTGCTTTGGCTGAAGTATTAGTATTAAAAGGATGGGTCTAAAGCTTTGGAGGCGTGTGAAGTGGTGGAAATTAGTGGAAAGGTTTGCATCTTTCTAGAAGCCAGTCTGTTCACTGGCAAGAAAGAAGATACTGGGCTGTATTTGGGGGCTGACACCATGGCTTTGATGAAAAGCAGAAAAGGCTCTGCTCTGGTGTAGTCTTCTCTCCCCAGTTGTTCAGGTAATCAAGCCTCTGCTCAGAAGGAAAAATGGACTGGCATAGCCTAGCTATCCCCTAGTGACTTAAAACCAACCAAACAAAAAAGCCTTGGAGAATCTTTGTCTTTGAGGAGATGTGTTACATAAATTGCAAATTTTAAAACAATCATTTTTGCTATGCTGATATATGATCTTGCAGAATCTGTGTGATTGTACCTCACCATGACCTTGCTGCTGGTGAACTTGTAAGCAAAGTGAGTTGGCTTCTATAAAATTGATGGTGTGTTTAAAGATGAGCAGTATTTAAAAGCCATGTTTATTGGACTATATCCATGTGTGGAGCACTGTTCCTTACATTACAGCATCTGTAAAATGGAAATATCTCCCTTCCTTTGAAACTTGCAGCAGGCCAACTTGTAGGTTTTGGGTTTTGATTTATACCTAAGATTTTTTGATGGATGGTGGTATTTAAACATTATGCTTCTTAGATACATACAGTGAATGTGGCAGAAAACAGGTGTAACTGTAACACTTTCTGTGAATCATCCCTAGACTGAGACTGCCCTCTCTTGGAGGCCATAAGTTGCTTTTATTATTTATTTATTTTAATTTTTTTTTCCCTGGAGTGGGGGCTTGGTTCTCCTTCTGGAGAAATCACCAGAAAATTTCAAAATAATTCAAGATACTTGCTGCTGTGTTCAGCCTGGGGTAGACAACTGTCTTCTAGGTGTTGGAGTATTTTCTTTAATTTTTTATTTTCCTTTAGAAACAAGGAATATTGATGGAAGATTAGAAATAAATCAACCTTCTGAAGCATTTGTTTTGAATCTAGCAAGAGTAGAGTTCCAAGGAGCCAAAGGGATGTAGATGACCAAACCTTGCTGAACTTTGGGAGGTGTTTCAATGTCATAGGATGTCAATGCCATAGGAAATCTTGCTCTGTGTTACTATGCAGTGTCCTAAGCACTGCATACATAAAAAGTGTTCTAGCTGATCATATATGATGATTTTGAATTGCATGCTACTTAAATGTTTCAAGTAACATCTTTTTAGTAATATGACCAGGGTAACAAGAAGATATAAGGACTAAAAGTTTTCTTTTGCTCAAATAATGCTGAAATATTTGTTTAAATTAAGCTAGGCTGACAAATTGGTCTAGACCTTTTTATCCAGCCTCATTCTGGTACCTAAACCAAAAAAGATATATTTTATTCATCTGTCAAGGTTTTAAAAAAATAATTTTCTCCGGTGATTTAGCATGACAAAAACTTGATGTGGCTGAGAACACTCTGCTGTCCTGCTGTTAAAGCCTGGATTGACAAATTTTGGTGAGCTGCTTATTATTTGTTTTAGGGAGAAGACAAATTTTAATGTTTCTGCTGGCCTAGGAGCAAATCCATTTTACTTTACTACAATACTCCCCTGAAGCCTGATTTTTACCTAATTTCATGGGATATCCTGAGGCCAGAGGAGGGATTCTTGATATTCTGATCCATGTTCCTGACCAAATCAGCATTGACATTGAGAGTAATCCAACAGGCTTGTAGTCAGACTTGTAGGAGGGAAGCAATCCAGACAGGGCTGAAGGTAGCTCAAGGAAGCCACAACAGCTCTAATTAGTTTTACTTCACTTGTTTTCAGGGGCATCTGCTCAGAGTGAGCCTACCTGCTTTCAGGTTGAAGACTTCAAGGGGCCAAATTAGTTTTTTGGTTTCTCTATGGTCACATTATTGGTTGGGCACTTCATAGTAAAATCTGGACACCTAGGATTACCTCAGATCTAGTGTCTTTGCTGAACAAAGGTTCACTCAAGCCATTAGCTGTCACATATTCCCAGGAGTGTTCTTCAGCTCACTGGATTGGTATGTGCTGTTGGTTTTGCTACAGGAATTCCAATGGAGAAAATGCTTTCTCTTTTCCCAGGAGAAAAAGGAAATTAATTGATTCATATTTGTTGGCTCACCAAGATCGCAGCAGCCTTCAAAGATGTCCAACTTAAAAAAGAATATTCTGAATGTGTCTTTGTGAAGACTAACTTTCCAAGGATGAAATACGTTATCTTCTGTCTTTTTCCTGTGCAACTAGCAATTCCTCTGTCTATTAAGACCAGAAAATTCTTAATTTATTTTTTTTCCTCTTACCCCCACAAGTGGATATCTGAGAACATTCTCCCATGGTGGTGGGAGCATGTTCCTTCCAGAGCCTGTAGGGGGTGGAATATTATTTTGGCCTCAAACCTTAATTCAGAGGTGCTGAATAAGTAGCTGCTCTAATAGCAGAAGCTTTAAGAGCATACTTCCTTAAGATGCTTTAAACTTTTGGCTATGGTGGAACAAATCTTTTAAGTTCAGTTGTTCTCCTGAACCCTGGCTAATATCAAAATTGGAACAAACGCTGTTCTGATTGAGTACAATCTAGAATAGCTGCTGGAAAATCTGGCTTGAGCTTTGAATTTATGTGGGCTTCAGTTGCTTGTAGCCAGCATGGTATTTCAGCATATAAAATGGAAATAAGTAGTCAGTCAGTTTTTGGTAGAAATTAACACATCTCACTGCCTTTTGAAGACTAGGACAGCTTGTAATGATTTATATAGAGATATCTTGTGTTCTTCTGATGTTTCCAGATCTGGGGCTTGTGGCTTTTAACCAGTGAGCTCTCAGCATATTTCATGTGAGACAAGTCTTTAAACTTTTCCTCTTGTCTCCCTTTTCTTGCTGGAGAGGAAAATCATCAACACAGGAAGACCAGGGTGTCTTTTAGCTCCCACTCCACTGATGTACTGGGGCTGGTACAGTTGCACCAAAGTTCTTTTTCCTCCAGTGCCCTCTTCAGCTTGGGGACAAGGAGCAGGATGGAGAGGACACGAAGGTAGCAGCCTAGTAGGGACAGATTTCCTAGCTGGGAAAGATTGCTCTGGGAGACACAGCAGATGACAATTCCCTTTGGTAGTACAAGGACAACAGACAGGTGCTTTTGGCCTTCTGGAAGTCAGTGCCCTTTCATTCTCCTTGTTTTTTATAATACATGAAAAGGACAGGTCAGGAGAAGGATTTGAGTGGAGCACAGCTACAGATCGTGCTGTGAGGTAAAATGTGACACCTTGTTTCCTGTACAGCCCCTGTCTAATGGTGTGGCTTAAGTCTGGTTGCACTCTGTCCCTCTTTGAGGTACTCAGGCTCTTTCTTTTTCCTGCATATTGTCAGGACTCTTACAAGAGCCTAATATCCCTGAGTTCTCTGTCAAATTGTGATTGGAACTGAGCAGATATTTATTTTAAAAGGGAAAATAAAACCCAAAGCCTCTTTGTCAAGAGAAGTAAGAAGAACATCAGAAATTACTGAACAATCTGCTGCTATTTCAAAAATGTAGTAAGATTTTTTTTCTTAACAGTTTTTTTTTTCTTTTTTTTTTTTTCTTCCAACTCAGTGGTCTCTTTGTGTCAGACTGCAGAGAAAACATATCCAAAAATCCTAAGGCAGTGTCTTTAACAATGATGATTCACACATGTTCCAAAAACATACGTAAAAACACATGTGAAGAGTGGAAAGTACTTAGTAGAGCCCTGTGGGGCTAATTAACAAGTCAATCACCAGAAGAGTAGCAGAGTCAATGATGATTTAATCCAATTGATCTCTGATCTATTTTGCTTCTTGCTTACCTACTGTAATGATCCTTGTATTTGCATGTCTGGGGTCAGCCTGGGGTAAAAGAGTGCTTGCAGTGGCTATTGGAGAGCCACATCCAGGGTGACTGGCTGCTTCCAGCCAAAAAGAATCCTAGCTAAGTTCCTCCTTTGCTCTCCCTAAATGAAGCATGAATCTGAATGTACCTCATTTTCTCAGGAAAGCGAGTTGGGATTTTGGGATCTGAGGTATTTCCCCTTCTGTGAAATTTGATGGAGATCTGCTAGCTCAAATTGTATGAATGATTAGTAATTTTGAGATTTGAAAATACTAGCACCAGAGATGAACAGACTAAACAAAATATATGTTACTTTTTTAGAAACAAGGGAAAACCTAGCAGAGCTCAGACATCCTCTTGTAAATGTTCTTTTGGTTTTTTAATTTTTTAGTTTTACTGGAAACTGAGAAATTAAAGCCATTTGACTCTGATATACATGCAAATGCAGAACCAAGCTTGGAAATTTATGGGAAAGGTGGAGCATTCTCTTTGTTCGGCCTCTGAAGCTGTTCCCCAAAAGGTGGCAGTCTCTGCTAGCAGGAATGTGTCTCTCGCTGGAAGATGGATGCTTTTCCTTAAGGTTCATTCAGTTCAATGTTCTGCATTGGCTGGGTTTTTTCCCTTCCTCTCCTTCCTCCATAACCTTTATCTTTCAAATGACACCAGCAGCCTGCATATTTGACAAGTATTTGTCTAGCACTGTAAATGCACGCAGACCTAAAAATGACCTTTGAGTTAAACCAGAGCAGATTCCCACACAAAAAGGAGTTAGTTTTAGTTAGGTTTTTTTTCCAAAGCTGTGTAAACAAAAGTTATTAGAATGCATGCCATGAATGCTTCATCTCTGCCTCTGTGTCTGGGCTTCCACAGCTTTTTAAAATGTCATCACAGCTATAGCCATTCCCTAAAAAACATGCCAAAGGCCTGGACCTGTACTCTCCAGTTATAGGGAAAGCTTCCTAGTTTATTCAGTGTTCCCTTAGCTTGGGGTGAGACCTGAAGGACTTGAAACCATCCCTGTGTTGTAATTCAGGTCCTGTGGAACTGGGACTCTATGTTTTGCTAGTGGAGCTGTGTTTATTTGCCAGCCTGGACTCTACTTCTCCACAAGCCCAGTTTTTCCTGAACCAGTGCTGGGCCTGACAGCAGTAACAAGGCTGTGGATCTTCCTGCAAAATCCAGTCAGTGGTCACTATGGGACAAGGGGGAATGCATTTCATACTCTGATGTTTCCACTTCTTTACACACATGATTGAAGAGCTCAGTGAACCTAGAGAATGGAGTGGAAAATGCAGAAGCAGATAATTCTGCCCTTCCATTTGAGGACAGAAACCCAAGTTTACCTCCTGGGACACTCAAAGGTATGTGCTGGTTATTCCTTAAAAAAAATGGAAAAACAGACTTTCCAGAATGGATCTTCTGCACTCAGGAGCCTGACATTATATTTTAGGCCCTTTTTGATGTAGGGTTAAACTAACAAGTGTATTCTAGGGACAGTTTCACTGCAACTGAGCTTTCTACTGTGCAGGCTCTCTAAAGTAGCTTTGTCTTTACAGCATGACAATTTCTATGCTGGTTTGGTTGGAACAAAAGGATCTTCATAATAATAATAATTCAAACTACCATGGTACCATTAGAAATATGATTTAACTAATCTGTTTATATCAGATTATGTATTATATATATAATATCATATATTATGGGCCTGTTTTTAGATTGTCTTATCTTTTTTAAAAAGAAATTAATTGGTTAAAAAATCTGACTCAGCCTCACTAAAAAATGATATGACTTGGAATGAGACCTTGAATTCCTGGATTTTTTTTTTTTTTTTTTTTTTTATGATGCAGAGGGAATTTGGGACTGTGGTATTATTTTTTTTTTAAGAATGCATTTATTTGTTTGCCAGACCCTGAGGAAGTGATGAGTATAAAACCCAGCTTGCCTCACTACTGATCTTTGGAAGGGTCTTTGGTTCCACTGTTTTCCACTGCATTAAGGCTTCACAAAATGGGATTAGTAGTCAAAAGCCAGCAGCACAGAAAACATCTAAGGGCATCTGATCCACATCAGGGAAGGTAGATTAGAGCTAGAGAAGATTCAGATTGCAGAAACGGTAATTGTCAAAGGCATCAAACACCTTCTGTACCGCAAATAGGTTTGGGACTTCCTTTCTTGGGAAAGAAGCTACTAAGAAAGGATGGACACCACAAGAGTCTTGTGGTGCCACAAGGAAGGAGAAGATGAAAAGGGATTTTCTTGCAGCTGCTTATAATCAGAGATCCAGGGAATGTGAAAAATTTTAGTGGGTTTGGGATTTAAAGCAAGGGAACGTGGTTTGTAATGTCATCTAAGCAGTTGTGCAGAGGCTATGAGAGGTACGAGAGCTTCACATGGGTTCAGGAGTGTGTGAATTGTGCTGATCCTGGCAAAGTAATCTGGTGAGGTGCTGTCACATGCTTGCACTAGTCTTGCTTTTTTCCCTCATTGTCTGGTATTTGCCAGTGTCAGATTAACCCAGGTTGCAGAGAGTGATGTGACCTATCTACTGTGTATGTCAATGATTTTTAAATGCTGCAATAACTAAACTTCATGTGGACAGGAATCAGTTTGAAAGCCAAATCTTTAAAGGTTCTCTTTGTCTTTAGGCAGTCATGACTTCTAAGTAATTTTTCTCCTTTCAGAGAAATTTCACAGATACAGAAGGAAATTGGATGATCTGGATTATTTCATAATCACTGTAGAGTTTGCTTCCATTTATTTTTACCCTTTCCCCTCTTGGCTTGGCACACTGCAGTTTCTCAATAGGGGTCAGGTTCTAGGAGATGAATATTCTAACTTCCATAGAAAGCTTTCTGGAGGCATTTGGCAGAGGAAGAAAAAAAACCCTTAATTTTTTCAATTTATTTTGTTCCTTTTTTTTTTTTTTTTTTTTTGTGGGGGGGGAGTTTTGTTTTGTTTTGTTTTTTGTTTTTTTTTGAGAGAGGGGTCCTCTTTTATTTTATTTTTTTTAAAAACTGATCACATTCTGGAGCATTTACTTTGTTCATATCTGAATTACACCAAAAAACAAGGATAAAAAGGAACATACAAAGAAAACCTCCAGCGAGTAGCTTGTTCCTCTCCTGTGGACAGAAGTACCATGACCACATTGGCCCTGCACATGTTGCAAAGATGCTTAAATGCAGACAAGCTCCTACTGTCATTAAAATAGTTCTTGAATGTGCTTCAATTAAAGCTTTTAAAAACTCTCATTGTTTTTCTTTCCTCAGTTAAATTTCTGGGGGTTTCTGTCAGCTGACATTGGGAGACCCATTGAAACACTGGAAACCTACTTGGTCAGATGCTATCTAAAACTTGCTGGAGGGGTGGAATGATCAGTAGTCTTCATTCTGAAGACTTTTTGTGTAAGCTGGATGAAAATTACCCTTCTTAAAACAATAAATAGTTCAACAGCAAACTAGCCCAGGCATAAGGCATTAATACACTTACAGAAGTATAACCTTTTGTTGTTGTTTTATTTTTATAATCTACTAGGGAATAAATTTCCTAATCAGATAAGGAAAGGAATGAATGTTAAATGTGCATTGCTTTAAAATAGACCTGGAGTCTTAGTTTCTTTGGATCTCTGTTGCAAAGATGTTTGGATCAAAGCTTATTTCTTTAATGACAAATAAATTGCACTAAATAAAATTATATGCCTTTCATGAAGATTCAAAGACACAGCTTGTCAGCCATGCAAATATTTTGGCATATGCATTACAGGTTTCTTCTGGGCTGGGCAACCTCTAATTTAATTTAAGAAATGAGTGGGGGAGAATCATATTTATAATAATAAAATCACTGTTTTAGAAGAAAAGGATAGGAGCCTGTTTACTGCCTTTGGTGGGCTTTAGATCAGAAGCAAAATTATCACAGTTATCTCTAATGCCCTTAAAATTATTGTAATAAATTTTCTTTTCTTCTCTTCAGTGGCCACATGGAAAATCTTGTAATCTCTGCTAATTTTGAGGCAACAGTTTCCCTGACTTTATTAGAGGCTTTCCAGAACTGTGTTAATGAAACAATGATACAGGTTGGGTCTAATAATGATCTGCCTTGGAGGTTAATGGCATTTGGCTCGCAGCCTCCAAGTAATAGGGTGCGTGTGCACTCGGTGCCTGGGTGTAGCATTACTGATTCACTTTGGTTTACTCCAGGCCCTATGAGCATCATCAAAACATTTGGCTCTTCCT
Organism: Cyanistes caeruleus; assembly: GCF_971803275.1. Taxonomy (NCBI): domain Eukaryota; kingdom Metazoa; phylum Chordata; class Aves; order Passeriformes; family Paridae; genus Cyanistes; species Cyanistes caeruleus. The sequence goes on from NC_141702.1 coordinate 93,311,138, forward strand.
TCTTCAACCCCAGAGTAGCCCCAGGTGTTTGAGGAGAAGCAAGATTTTGCCAAATGAGTGTAACACATCTCAAAACAGAAATGGGATGAGAAGAGCCTTTCCCCTGCTCTTCCTCCAGGCCACAGCCTGCCTGGCATGCCTGGTGCCATTCTCTTTCCTGGTGCTCTTCTCCGTTGCCTGGTGCAAGAGTGCAGCTGGGCACAGAGTTGTGCTTTGCTGTCCTCTCCCCTGCCCCACTCTCCTGGGAAAGTGGTAGCCTAGGCTGTGCCACTTCTTCTACATGCCAAGGAGAGCTCAGCTTTGACAATTAAACCTCGAGGACAAAGGAGCTGAAAGGCCATGGGAAGCAGGTGACAGCAGCCTGTTCCTAGGGCTTGGAGTGATTACAAGTGAATTTGCTTCAGCCATAGGGTGAGAAGGTACAAGGTGGAGGCAGAAGCAGAATGGCACAAGATAGCACGAGGCAGGACCTGTCCCCAGTAACACTGGTGTGGTTGTGGTGGTGCATGGCTGCATGCACCGAGGTAGGGTCCATTCACAAATGTTACATTTTTTGGTTCTTGTATGACTGTTGGTACTGCATAGAGAGGTAGCAGCCTGTAAATACTGAATAATATGGATGTGTAATTAGCTCAAACCTGGAAGAGGGGGCATTCTGTTTAGCTGAGGTATGCTCCCTCTGTAAGAGAAAGCAGCCCAGAGGCTCAAGAGCAAATTTTATATACAATTTCCCTAGGTTACATATCAAACCCTCCCCCAAATCCTGCTATAATAGAAACAAGGAAACTGAAACTGAAACACCTACTTATTGCATTAACACAGCCAGACAGTCCTGGGGCTATGAATTAGAGCACCGAGTGCATATGCTGCTGGGTGGGAATGATGCTGCTCTTGAATGAGACACCACTGCCTGCACTCTGAATTTCGGAGTTAAGGAACCCAAGTGCTGCCCTGCATCTGGTAGAAAAGGGCCAAGAAGAATGAATACAGGTCTTGTTCTCACCTGATGAATTTTGCATGTGGGTAAACAGGCCTTCGATGCCAGCACTCATTTCAGACAATGCAGTTGTTATCACATGGAATATGAGGAGAATGAGAATTTCTGTACTACAGTTGCTTAACTAAGAATGACTTCCAGGGTGAAATGTCTCCACTGTGCTCAGGGAAGGGCAAACAATAATTATTTAATAATAATAATAATTTAATAATAATAACTATTGTGTTTGATGTTTGTCTAGCAGAGTAATTTCTTCTTGTGCTATGATTTTTTGGTTTATTCGTGCTTCAAATGGGAGCTTAATTTAGCAGACATATAACAAAGTCTTGTGGTGATGCTGTCTTGTCCAGTGATTAAAAACAGCCTCTTACATGGGAGGAGAAACTATGAGTTTACTGTGAAGAACAAATCCTTTAAATGCTATCCAGGAAAGGATAGACAACTGATTGGGAGTGAAGAATATTAAAATATCATCACTGTTGTGTTACAGGTCCTGTCCCAATACTTTCTTCCTAAAACTTCAGTTCCTGAAAAGAATAAAGATGCTGCTCCTGTGAGGCTGCTGCTGCTCTGTTCTTCAGATGCACTGATGTCTGAAAGGGTGTCTCTAGCCAAGACTGAGGTCTGCAGGCTAACTGCGTGGAAGACCACGTGTGCCATGGGATGGAGGGGGCTCAGGAAGCCAGAGGCTATTTCTGGCTCTGTCAAGGTTCTGGTGCATGACCTGGGGAAAGGCACTCGGCCTCTCCCTGCCTGTATTTCCTTTCCTGTTTATTTAGCCTGCAAACCCTTCAGGCAGAGTATTCTCTGACTGCTTTCAGTATTGAAAGTCTATTTCTCCTTTACTCGGAAGGAGGGCTATGGCCCTTAATGTGTGATAGTGGATAAATTAATAGATGTGGAGTCCTTCATGATCCCAGTCAGGGATTTGCCTTTGAACAATGAATACATTTACTCTTTCCTGTGAATAATAGATGGTTCACTCCCTCATGACTCTTCTTTTCCCCAGTTGAATTACCTCAATCTAAGTTCCAGAGAATTATTAATATAGTAGCCATTGCATATTTTTTTAAAAAGTCAGAGTAAACGTGAGAAGGCAAAATGCTGAAACATTTTGTTGCATATAGGTACCTCTTGATTATTAGAGTGCTTTATGAAACATACCTGTTGTATGGAGTAGTGACAACAACTTATGTACAAGTCATTTTCCCCCCATCTGTTTATCCCAAATCACCTAAATCCATTCCTTTCTTCACCTCTGGTGCCTTCTCTAACATCCTGTATAAAGTTTTCTGCAATCCCAAGTTGCTCTGCCCTGGTATTCCACAATGTGTCCCATACTTCTGGGCAGCAACCCCCCTCCATCCAAAAGACATTCTAGTGTTGATCCATCTTGATGGGTTTCATGCCTGGATATGGGGCCTGAAGCCCTGCTGGGACAGTCCCAGCAGGGGTCTAGGTAGAGTCTCTTCTTCTTAATTTGGTTTCCTGCCCTAGTGCCTCTGTATTCCTTTAGAATTGTGAAGATCAGGCTGTGATGAGCTCATGGTTCCTGTGACTAGCCAGGGCTGACTATTACTAGGGCTTCCCCATCTGCCACCATGTCTCTATGCTCATCTGAGTGCGTGCAATGGGTTTTTTATCACAAAACCTAACACTGAGGTTTTCTTTTCCACTTCTTGAATAGCTACAGGAAAAAATGTGAGTAAGCAGGAAAACCCAAATCTGTAGCTGTTTGATTAATGGCTAACCAATGTGCTTAGTGTCTGAGAAATACATGTATCACCCTTGTCAAAACTATATAGCAAAACCCATGGCAAACCAGCATAACTACTTCTCCGTATTAGCAATTCTGCTCTTCCTCGCTAATTTTTTTTTAAACATCATTCTTCAAACCGTAAGTACAAAACCATAATTAGTACTCAGAGCAGATACAACAACTTCAAAAACAGAAATCAAGCAATAAACCCTGGGGCAACATAACCATGTCTTGGTTATCACGGGCATGTTATACACACAGTAATGATATACGGAAGTGTATGGCTTCATGCAGAGATGAGATACAAGGCATTTATGAAGGTTAACACAATTTCTGCACAAAAATTGAAAAATTGATGATGATGGCAACAAACTCCCAGTTTTGTCCTTGTTGTGAGTTAGGTTGCTTATCCTGCTAGTTATTTGTCAGGCTGTTTTCTATATCAAGGTGAAAGCTGCAGATTCCCTCTTTCACTTCTGTGTCATTTAGTTAGCAAATTCTTCTACAAGCTACCAACCTCCTTGTTTGCCTGGGCAAAAGCCAGACCTGATAACAAATGCTTTTCACCCTCAGCTTTTGCAGAGATGGCTTCTTTTCCAAATAAAAAACTGAGCTGGAAGAAAGACTCACAATTTGTTTCTTTCTCTTCCATGTGATGCTGGGCAGTGGTTGCGTGTCTAGCACAGAGCAGCCTTTTATGAAGAAGTGCTTGCTTCAATTTGAGCCGCCTGAGCTGAGGGCTATGCCCAGTCAGAGCTTGTGCAAAAGCTCGGTGTGGACATACAAAAGGACCAGTTGACTGCAAGCCAGAATCTGATAATGACAGTTGGTATCTTTGGTCTTGTCCATGCTAAAAAACAACAACAACAATAAAAAAAACAAACAAAACCCAAAAAACCCAAAACCAACAAAAAACCCCCCACAGCCTTAACTGTTCCAAAGGATTGTATTTTATGCAACCCACAAATACAGTTGAATTGGTAGTGTCAGTATTTGGTATTAGGGTATCTTTCCCATTATATGAAACCATGAAGGAATACTAGTGGAAGACACCTAAATGAAGCTTGGTACATGTCCTTGTAGCAATGGTCTCAAACAAATGCAGTGACACAGTTACAGTGACTACCTGTTAACCATGGATGACCCTGTGTGGTGACATTACGTACAAAGTACCTACAAAGCCTTTGAGTGAAACCCACCCCAGACACAGTCATTCCCCTACCCCTTTGGTGGGAAAGGAGCTGAGTGTGTGCTGCTCGGGTAGGGAGTGGAAATCCAGCTCTGCCCCATCAAGGAGTCTGAGAAAGGAATGAGTGGAGATGAGGATGAGATCAAAATGTGTTACTTGGGGAGTAATGTAAACTATGATCATAAAATTTGATCCTGAAACATAATCTGGAAAACAAAAACTATGTTAATAACAATGCTTTGAGGTACAAGGGAAAGGAGGAATGGGATAAATGACTCTGTTGATTCATAAAAATCCAAACAAACCAAAAACCCCAAACTTGTGGTTTTTTGGTGATATTATTTTCCAAGTGCAAACACTTAAGAGAGGTGTTAAAGCAACTCTGTGAGGTGCCCTGTGCCAGAAGCCTTCTGTTCTCTTCCTGAATGGGAATTAGTTATGTTGTTCTGAGTGGTTGTAGAGGCATACTACAATCTTTTCCCTCAGAGAACTTGTTATTTGTGATATTCAGGGTAAAGCAACAGCTCTTCAAAGTGAAGATAAAACATAGATAAAGATATCTTTCCACCTGCGACCTTATTATCCCACTCTGTATCTTTTAGTCTCTGTTTTGGCCAGGTTGTTTCTAATTGCTTTTTCATTCTACTGATAAAATAATTTGTGTGTATAGTTGAGGTTTCTGAGCTGAAAACTGATGTCTAGCACTTTTTTCTTTTTTTTTTTTTTTTTTCCCATGAGAATGTCTTGCTTTGTGGTTGCTTGAGGAAGTTGACTTAAGCAATTTAAAATGTAGTCGTGGCTTACTTAGAAAGAGACACTGGCTGTTAACTCAAAAATATATGCCTAAATATGCCAACAGGTGCGAAAACTGCTAATCACATGATGTCTGCAGGAAACCTATTAACCATAGTGTTTGGGTTAAAGACGGGTCATGCTGATAATTAAATAAAGAAGGTTTTTTTTTTTGCCATATTTTTTCTTTCTCCCCTCCCTGTTCTATGTTTCTGTGTTCTAGAGCTAATATGAAAGGTTGTGACACTGATTAAAATCAGAGACAGTCATAGCTGTAGTAGGAACAAAAATAGCGGTGTGAGGTTAAGCAGATGTCAGCATCAGTATGAACTTCTGTGTTCTTTCAGGTCACAGCTTTTCAAATACTTCTCTATGTATTGCAAAAATAAATCTCTTGAAAATGTAGTGTCTAGAGGTCTGATGTAAGGCACCCCTTGGGTTTGGTTTCTAGGGCTAGGACTTTTCTTTCTCACTGTAAGGAAAGAGCACACACACACAAAAAATCTTTAGGGTAGATTCCAGTATTAATATGGAGGGGCTTTCTTCTATACTATGTGGTCTATCAGGTCTGCAGTCTGAACATGTAAGTACATATAGCCCATGTCAAAGCTCTGTATCAGTTGGGTAAAATTTGTTAGCTTTCTACATCACAGATTTCTGTAGGTTAAGGAAACCTAGAGATTCATCCTTAGCTGTGTTCCAAAGCACATTTCACACATTTGATATTGTTGTGCTTGCTGCTTGAATGTTTGAAGTGCAGGTTACCATTTTACTCTTGCTTTTCCTCCCCCAGTCATTACTTTAAGATGATATAAATTGCCCTAAAGTTGGTTGGTGCCATCCTGCCACTCTACCTAATTTGGAATCATTAAAACATGTTTATGCAGCATATAGCTACATGTGTTACTTAGTGTAAACATTTCTGTTTGAAGTCTATTTCCTAAGGATGTTAAGGGAAAAATCCCAGCAGCATTCTCCAGTACCTATTCTTTTCAGGACAGGAAGGACATCTGCCTGCCTATAGCAAAGGCAGTGCTCTCAGAGGATAGGTCCACCAAGCCTGTGTAGCAGGCTTTCCAGCAACAAGCAAGCTTATATATGGGATTCCATCCTATAAAAGGAAAAAAAATAAGTGAATCATCTGGATAGAAGGCTTCTTACTGTGCGCATCTTCCCTCATCCCCAGCAGAGCAAGACGATGTGAAGAGTAAGATTTTTATTTTCCAAGATGGCTTCTGATATGGTGAGATGAATTCATCCCTGTCTGGCCTCTGCTAGTGTACCCTTGATCTGAAATCTGTAGGTGCAGTTCAAATGCCTTGCTTCATTAGTCAGCTTGTGCTGCTGTCCATACTTTGAAGCTGTAAGGGAGATAGAAGTTGCTGGGCATTTCCCTTAGGATCGTAACCATCCCATTTCTTTCAGTATTATGGTGGAAAATTGATGATGAGGTGAAATTAGTAAGAAAATAAGTAATCTAGATTTAAGTGACAATTTTTTTTATTTTCACACTTCTGCTTGAGGCTTCTTACTTACAAGGTTGGGAGTATGTGAATCCCACTTCTGTAATGTAGCAAAACTCTTGTCATCTTTCATTATAGACCATTTCGTTGGTGTAAAATCCCATGCAAAGTAATGCTGTAGTAGGCAACTAACCTCTGCTCATCCACTAGCTGGTCTTCCTCTTTAAATTGCTACATAAAGATCTTTCTATTGTAGGTGTTGGTAAGAAGTGACGACCCAATGATTAAGCGACGGAGCTCACCTTGTTCTGCTAAAATTTTTTTCTCAGGCTTCAACACGTTAGATCTGTTTGGCTTTAGAGCACATCTTCCTTGACTGGAAAGATATCTTAAAATATAAGGATGACATGAGAAACTCCTGCCTTGTAGTCAAGTAGTCTCTGGTTCTTCCTACCTGATTTGTCACCACTGACATCTCAGAAACTCATCTGTGTGTTGGAAAACCGAGCCCTTTTAACACAACTGCTTCTGCAAGAATAAAATTTTTATTACTGATTTAGTAAGCAATCACTCTTACTCTCTTAATTATTCCTTCCTTATGTTGCCTAAATGTTCACATTTGCATGAACTTGATTAACTTGATTCACTTACCTGATTATTTTAAAGATTTTTCCAATGTGATGCTTCTGTTATTTACCTAAGGTGAAAAACATATCTAAGGTATGAATATTCTCACAGAATATTCTGAGTTGGAAGGGACCCACAAGGATCATCGAGTCCAAGTCTTAAGTGAATGCCCTGTAAGGGGATCAAACACACAACCTGGTGTTATTAGCACCATACTCTAACCATCTGCATCTCCTGAATATTCCTTGGAGATTAGAGCAGCATGTTTGCTTCTCTGGATTCTCCATACTTCATGTGTCTGTTTAAAGCTGCAAAGCACCACTCACTCCTGGTTACATGTATTTTAATTGTGTAGCTTTAGAAGAAACTGTAAAGTGAGCAGAAGGGTGACTTAATACTATTGCAGCTTATTCAGCTGTGCTCTCATGTCCATTACCATACATGACTGGAGAAAGTATTCTGAAAGGCTCTGCATTTTAGAAAAAGCAAAAAGAAACAACATTTTGAGCTAAATATTACATCAACCATGGCGGTTTGTTGGTTTTTTGGTGTGTTTTTTGTTTGTTTTTTGTTATTTTTGTTTGGGATTTTTGTTTGTGGTACTTTTGGGGGGTTTTGTTGGGTTTTGGTTTTTTTTTTATTAGTGGAAAGCAAGGGTGGAAACAGAGTTATTGGAATATTATATCATGACCTGGAAATGGGGCTGATCCAGGCAACTGAGAAGTAAAAAAAGTATTTGCATTGCAAAAGGTGCACAGTCTTCTCTTGCTCAGCGTAGTGTTGAATAAAGCCACAACAGATGCAGCAACATGAAGTCTGTTCCCCAGAAAGGAGGAAGCCACCTTTTTTCAGTGACAAGGCTTGAAAGGAGAAAAAAGACTTAATTTTTTTTGCATTTAATCATTGCTTTTTGTTCCTGTATCAGCTTTAAAACAGCATCCTACTGTTGCTCATCTTGCATAGCCCCATCTATTCTATTCCTGATTGAGGAATCCTTCAATTCCAGAGATACAAAGTTTTTGATAGCTTGAGGGAGGCTTTGAGGCTGGCTGTACCAAAAAGCACTAATCTGTGGCAATCGCACTGCAGCTTTCAAGGCAGCTTTACCAAAAGACCTGTTGATATAAGACATGGATATTACAGAGCATGTGTATATAACTTGCAGGGGGCTGAACTAGAGCCTTTAGTTTCTAAATATTTGTCCATGTGTGAGGATTCACAGGAAGCCTGTGCAGAGCTGTTATTGTTGAGTCAGTATCTGTGCTGTGTTTTCCTGGAAGCACCTGAATAGCCTACCGATGTCTTTGAGTGTCTATTCCCTTCACTCCAGTACAGACCTCCATCAAATGCAGTACTTGGTATGAACTTCTGGAGTTTGCATGCAGGTTGCCATCAAGCATAATAGAAATCCTAGATTCAACTTAGATAAAAAAGAGATTGCACTTTCCCTGTGGGATTGGAGCACACCCCAGTGATATAGCAGATCTCAGCCCTCCTCTTCACTTGCTGTGTTTTCTTTATCACTCTTTCTTCCCCTATCTCACTTTGTTATTCCTAATCTTCTCACCAAGAAACTGAGCATTGAACAGCATTTCCTGAATATACAGCTTTTGTACTTCTCCTTTTCTTCCCAGCTTGGATCTTCCCACCAGCAGTATTAGTCTTTCTTCTGGAGAAAAGGAAGCCCTTGGAGAGCTGGGGAAGGGACAGATGCAGCTGTGGTTCAGTCTGCAGCAAGGCAAGCACCATGTGTTTGGAGATTTGTACAGCTCTCTGCCTGCCATGACTGCAGCACTGTGGAGGTAGAACAGAGGTTAAAAACCAGAACCTCTGTTGTGCTCTTGCCTGCCTGAACAGTGCAGGATGTCTGGATTGCTGGAGCTGAGGTCCCTGTTGTTCCTTGCTAACAGAGGCACTGTGCTAATACAGAAAAGTCAATACGAACAGTGAAGGCAAGATAATATATTTGCCCTCCAGGAAAAGGGAAGATATTTTGTTACATGGCACAAAATACAGCTTGGTTAAGCAACATATGTGAGCCAAGAGGCATGGGACAGGGGATCTTTTAGGTGTGTGAGATGTGCCAATAAGCCTGAATGTGGCCATCAGCATAGGCATGAATCAAGTTCACCTGGTTCACTGAAGGTGAATCAGGATTGAGACATGAATACTAAAAGCAACAGATATATCATAAGATATGAAGCCAAAGCACAAGAAGTATTTGAACATTGCTATGGTCCTGTTGACACAAGAAAATGCCTTTGTGCTCTACTGAATCCATGCTATTCCATAATTAAAGGCAGAATTGAAAGCCATAGTTTTACAAGATCAGTATCTGATGTTCTTGGTCCTATTGAGCTGCTATTTATTGGCATTGCCCAGTAAAATATTTATTTTCTTGGGAAAAAAAAGAGTTATTTCTTGTCTAAAATACTGAACTTCCATGAGATGGGCTCTGTGTTTGGAAATAACTAGATAGGCTAGGAAACAGAACACTCTGAAATACCTAACTTAGAAAGAGGTTACACAAGTTGACTGTAAACTGGAATCTGGGTGTGCTTCTCACATTCACACTTATTTTGTGTTTAAATCAATAGCAAGTCACATAGGTATTCACCTGTGTCCTGTAGATATGCACAATCAAAACGGCTTGAGAAGTATTTTTCTTATTCCACACTGACAGCTGCTTGTGGGAGAGGACTTTAGAATGTGCTCTTCAAGTTCACAGCCTTTAAATGCTTTTGGTGAATATCAAAGGTAGGAGAACAGTTGCACACTTTGTAATGAGAATTATTACATAGAGCACTTTTGTCTCTAAATACTTTATCTTATTCAATAACAACCAATGGTTATTTTCACTTTACTCCCTGAAAAGCTAAAGCAAAGGTTATGTAAATTTCTCTCTGAGGCTACCTTGGAGCTGCATGTTGGTGTAAGGCATAAATTTCATTCTCAGAAGCAGAAGTTTGCATTAAGACATATTTCAGCTTATATTTTAGCTGTGGATTAAATAAAAAATCACTTGAATGCTGCTTTGGCCAGAACTGAGTAATTCTTTGTTCAATTTTTCCATTTATGACAAAGCAGATAGGATTACTAATGGTATTTCCACTATTGTTTGGCAACATTTACAAAAGTCATTGCATATGGAGACATTCTAGGATCAGTAAACAAAAGAAGAATTGCAAGACTAATTTAAGTGATTTATAGTGTTGAAATGCCTTGTAAGGTATGAGAATCCCCAATAGGCAAAGGAGTGAAGGAGTTTCACTCTTGGGGATGTTCACTTCTCATTCCTAGCAAACCATGGATAAAGTCCATAAATTCAAGCTTGAAAAATCTTGAACATAACCAAAAGCTCCAGGAGGTGAATACTTCAATACTTAAATAATTAATAATAATTAAATAATTTAATACTTAAATACTTTAGGGGTTTGCAAAAACCCCTAAAGTCAAGAGAAGTTGTTAATGGTCATACTTAATGAGAAAGAATACAGTTTTAAAATTTGGCTAATAGGTCTCAACTCTGCATTTTTCACAGGATACATAGGAGAGAGTTGATTTAGAGTGGGAAAGAGGTGAAAGAATCACTCTGGCAATAATTTTACATCCTTTTGTCCCCCAGTAACAAGTCATATAGATGACCTAATGAGTAAAAAGAAAGGGTTTGTGGAGACAAGGTACCTGTGCATTCAAGACAGGCAAGCCTTTGGCCACAAACTGTGAGTGATGTTTGAGCCTGGTATCACTTTTGATAAAGAAGTATTCATGTTCAGAAAAGATGGGAAGGACTTCAATAGAAACCTGCCTATTGGACAGAAAGCCATGTGAAAGAGGGGAATAATTCCTACCTTCTTTATCTGCCAATAAAAGTTAAATAATGTAACACGAAGTTGTTGCCTGTCCAGCAGCTTCTTGGCAGTATTCAAAGTCCATTTATTCTTTTTCCTTCTCAGCTTCTTTCTCTGTCATAAATTTGCTTTCAGGTGAGGAAATTATCTAAACTATACCAAATGTTACATTGGGAAGAGTTCACACCCTCATGTTCCAGACAGGAGAAACCCTGATTCTGATTTCAGGAGGAATGTTGGTACTAGTATGCCCTCAAAACCTATGGGACTATCAAAGTCAAACCCATGTGGAGTGTGAAAATTTTGAGATAGCAGAGAGGTTTTGTTCTGGTATGCAAAGGATGATAGTGTGAAACTGAATAGGAAAAATTAGCAATAAATTAGCTAGTCCAAGGTTCTTTAATCTTTTTTTTCATTATGACTGTGTGTTTTATCAGGCTCTTGTACATATTACCAGTTAAAGACAGGCCCTTTCTCAGGACATTTCAGAGGTGGCTCCGAGTAGTCCTGTGTAATGCCTTCTGTCTCTTGTCACTGCCAGCAGAATGAACCAAGAGAAAGACCGGTATTCAAATAATAATGTTTGGTGGTTCGGGTTTTTTAAAATACTGTGCCTAAAATGCATATTAAGTCATATCTTGAGATGACAGCTTTTGCCACATAGGTCTAGAAGTGGGGGGGGGGGAGGAATTTTTCTAGTCTCTATTCATATCTGATAATTACTGTCCATTATATGGGTAAGAAAACATACCAGAAATTGTTACTCTTGCCAACATCTCAGGAAGTTAAGCATTATAGGTGATAATTATGTTTCTGGCAACAGGTTTAGCCAGATGTTCAGAAGCAGCTGCTGTCAACCTGTTGGCAAAGTTAGTTTCTTCATGGTATGGTGCAGTGATTCTTGGCATCCTTCTAGGGAACAATGGCATAAAATTGAGGGGAAATTAGACTGAATGTAAGCTGCAACAATATACTGTGGTGATAGAAAGGTCTATCAGTAGTGGGTAACAGAGAATCTTGAAATTGATGCTAGTGGCTCTGCAGAGGGTAGAAAAATACCTTCTGGGCACCATTAGTCAGTGATTTCTGCTCATCAAAATCACTTTCAGGTGTGGCATGTGGACCTGTTTCAAACAGTCTAGCTCTGGATTGTGGGAATATGACCTAGAGGCTTTTCTTTCATCACAGGTACTCGAAATTCAGGGACCTGAGATTTCTTTGCTAGCAAGCATTGTTGAGGAAAGTGTTAGAGATGGGTAATGTGATGGTTGGCTCTCACAATTAAGGGATGAATATTATGTATATGTTAAGAAAAGTTTTATAGATGTATAGCTATGTTATTATGTTCTCCCCATAGCTCTCTTTCCCTTCCCCCTTGTAAAGTTGTCAAAGGCTGGGGCATTTGGGGAGGGCAGACCTGTTACTAGGAGGCACAGCATGGCAACACCTGACCTTCAATCAAGTTGTAAGAAAATGATCCCCACCAATGGATGGCAGAAAAGGAATTGACTGACAAGACTTTGGGAGGAGCCAGGAGTATAAAAAGCAGAACATCCATTGTGTAGAGGAGCACATGGTGGTTTAGTCTTATGCTCCCAGTGCTGCTCTTCTCCTTATACAGTCGTTTGTTGTATTTTGTTAATGTTTAATAAACCTTGGAAATTTTAAAAGTGAGCATCGTTTCTCACAAAAGGAAATAATAGGTTATAGTTGGATGGTCACAGGTACTTCACCACAGGCACAGTGGTGTGGAAAGGTATAATAAGCTTGGTTCTAACATTTCTTAAACTCTTATGTACCGCTGTAATTTGTGATTCTCCTTCACAAACAGCTCAGAGAAGGCATCTTGGTGATTCTGGGAACAGTTGCAATGATGATCACTTGGTATCACAATGAGGATTTTATGAATTTCCCGTAGATATGTAACCCGTGCAGGGAAATGTTTTGGAGGGACTTTAGTGCTCTGTTCTCTTCAGTGGATTCAGAATTGAGTTTCAAAAACTTGTCTTTATAGATAGCAAAATGTAATGAGGTTTTGTTTTCTTTGCATTTCATACTATGACTGAATGTGTTCTGAATGGGATGGTTTTGCATTTGTAAGTCCACTCAAAAGGCCATATTGTCTTAATTGTACATTTGCATAGATAATTCAGTCTCCAGAGCAGAGTCCATTTGTGTTTGGTCATCCCTGAGAAGGGTAAACAATTTGCTCTGTCAGTGAAATGCATCTTTTCTGTGGTGTCTGGGAAAACTGAGTAGCGCAGCCAAAAAAAACCATTAAAGTGTTTTAGCGCATATAAAACTGAAAGTGGCCAAACTTTATGTATTGTGCGATGTATTGTAACTGAATTCAATATAATTTTGATTTATGCATGTCTGAGATTTGCTTAATGAAATTGTCAACATTTATATATGCAAAACACTTGATGCCTTCAGAAACCAAATATTGACTACAGCTGCATGTCATTGTGAGCAAGACCAATTTCTCACCATGGGAGTTTCAAGTTCCAGTCCCCAGAACCTCAGGTGTTAAGATCTTGTTTGCACAAAGTCAGACATTTGCACTCTAAGTACCTTTGAATGAGATCCCATTTCAGCCTTGGGTATTTATGTGCATGTTTGCACATGAATGGGCTTACATAAACCGGCATTTGTGTGCTTCATTGCTTCACTTTTCTTAGGTAAATGCTTATGAAAAAAATATGCGTGCTTCTGGGAAGAGCCAGTTAAGAACTTTTCAGCAGGGCTAAACTAATTCAGGGATCCTTGGTGGATGATGGAGTTCATTTGCCTGTGGTTTGCTGTCCTTCAAATGGCAATTGCTAAAGGGAAAGCTGTGTAGAAAAAGGTCATTTTTCCCAATGCTTACTGGAGAAGCATAGAGTTTGTGTTTCTGACTCAGTGTTGCACAGTTGTTTTTATGAAGAAACATATGGCATAGTTGCACTGGTCTAGATGTTCTTTTCTGCTTATTCATCCCAGAAGGCTTAGTCTGTTGAGATTATTTTTATTGTAAGTATAAACACTGTCTAACCATTGGGGAGACTTTGTCCCTGATCAGATCTGCTGATGTTAATGCTTCCTGGAGGAATGAGTAAGAACACTTCAGCAGCAAAAAAGTGTTTTTATATTGAGGAAAGACTGCAGATTAAAATATACAGAAGTTTTTACTGTGTCTTTCCCTGGAATAAGTATGAAGAGTGGATGGGTGAGAACATGTTACGAAAACTGCAAGAATATATGAGATAACACTGTGAAGTTCCTTTATTGTTTTTGGTGTTAAACTGTGTTGGTGTGTTTCATAATGTCTTTGTATTCTTCTCTTCCCCAAAAAGTAACTAAGTTTGGGCTGTGTAAACCTTTTCAGGTCCAAAATCTCACGTGAAATATATGGGAGGAAAGGGTAAACCTGTCTTCCCTCCCCCCCTCCAGTTATAATCACTAAAGCATATTACTCTATATATTTCCCACTGCACAAGTATTCTACCTTTAAACATGTTGTTTTAGATCTAAAGCAATTGAGAGGGGAGATGGTGATCTGGGAGTTTGAGTGTTTATTTTTCTTTTGTTTCCAAGTGCATCCCTTTCATGATATTCTGTAGCATTTCTCGGCAATTTCTCTGCAGAAAATATTGGGGGGAAAAAAAAGTGAAATAAAATTTAGAACTGAACAGCTGTAGCTGAAAACCCTGTAGTAGTACAGTATCTCCTGTTTCTTGCTAAGAAAGAGATGAATAACAATTTAGGATGGTTTTAACATAGGATGTTCTATGTTTAAATCAGCAAAACAGTCTTTCAGCCTTTCATGTCTTTTGGTTAAATTCTGGAAGTCTCTGTTCTGAGGTCAGACTTCACTATCTGAGGACATGGAAAGGAAAAATAATGAGATTGGAAGGGTTAAGCATGAAAAATAACCATAACAATGTGACCTTTGCTGCTGGTGAGCTGTTGACTATCATTTGTTCTGCAAATGATTTTGCTTGTCCAAGCTATGTAGGATTGTTAGTTTTGAAATGGAATTGAGGCACTGTTACTTAGTTTGTTTGTCATTGTTCAATTTGTGCAGCTGAACTTCCTTCAGAAAGATATCGTGGTTTCTCCAGAGTATTTAAAAAACTGCAAGAACAGCAGCTGGGCTGGGAGATGGTGGAGGAACATCTGCAAGACTGGGATTCTAGATGAAATTCAGCATTTTAACTTCACAGGGCAGGTCTGTTATCTTGCCTGGGGCAATGGACAGAGTGTCTGCTGGCTGCCTTGGTTCTCGTGTCCAGGGAGGTCAGTGCATCAGGCTGTAGTTTGCATGGTTTAAATTAATATTATTAATATTAAATTAATATGTATTAACTGATACTGAGGCACTCAGCCCTGCCTCTCATTATGATTAGGATTTGGGAGCTTAGCTGTTAGTAATTTCTTAGCTACAGTGACACAAGCACTGTAGACAGAAAGGTTGTCCATCACACAGGAAGAGTGCTATGCCCTTGGGAATGCAGGGGGAAGAAGGTGACGCTGTGATGCTTTCTTTCCAGTTAGGAAATGTCCTAGTCAGCAGACTTCTGGATTATTTAGTGTGACATTCTGGTTTTGTAGATGCAAAGGAAGACAGGCTGGGCATGAAGAGGTAACCAGAAACTGCCTGGGGGATTCATATGTAATGATGATGTAATTAATGCATTGCTGAACCAAAAAGAGGTGCACACCAGTACAGTGAAAGCATTAGTGGTGAGTGGTAAGTGCTTAGAGGTGGAGGCTGATTTAAATACCTCCTCTACATTGTCATCCTGTGACTAAAATTCCTCTTTCTTGCTTAGTATAATATATATCTATGGAAAGCTGTAGAGCCACAAATGCCTTCAAGGTATCATTCTTGGAGATACTTAGAAAACCAGCATGTAGAAGAAAATCCCTGCACCAGAGATCTTCAAATCTGAAGGGACCAGTGAGGCAAGGAGGACAGGATCCCTGTCCCCCTCATCCTTCCACACCTTGGGTGCTTCCCAGGGTGGCTGCAGAGCCTCCTTCCTTCCCACAGTCAGCAGCCAGGAATCTGCTGTTCCCCGTGCAGAGCAGCCACTCAATTTCTGAACCTAGCATCCAGAATAACCTTCAGGACCTCCCTCAGCACCCTCAGAAGGTCTGCAGACCTGGTGCTAAAATAAAGCAAAAGCTGTGGTTGGGGATTATTTGGCCTGGTCACTATTTCTCAGTCCTGCTGCTACACCTGATGCTCCTGCCACTTGTCCTGGTGATTTTTGGTGCACCCAGGAGGCTCTTGTGGCCATGGAGAGAGAAGGTGAGCCCCTGTATCGTTCTGGGGTACAGACTTTCTAAGAAGAGGTGCGATGTTGTGGTGGGGGTGGTGGTGTTCACTTCTCCTCTCTCTCCAAGCTGCTTTTTGGCCGTCTCTGTTGTGGCCGCCATCCCTCCTGTGACAGTGCGTGCCAGTCTCCCCTGGCCAGAGCAGTGCCCAGCTGGGCCATGCAGCTGGAGCAGTGGGGGCAGGATGTGGGGGCAGCCCCCGTGCCAGCTGCGCCCTCACACAGGAAGGTCTCCACAGGCTGTTCCCACAACTGCTGGAGAGGAGACGTGTCTGCCAGTTCACCAGTGGCGTGTGGCTTGCTGCCCTTACAGCTGCGCCAAAGCTGTGGGGCTCAGTCCTGTCCTCCTGCTGTGGCCCCATGGGAGGATGAGCATGCCTGGGGATGCTCACAAGGTGGTGACTATCTCCTGCTCTGCTTAGTGTGGGAACAGCATCCAGCAGCACAGAAGGGACATTCAAGTTGGTAAAACATTGTGCCAAAAACCAGAGAGAAGTCAGGAGGTGTAGTAGGATGGTAGAGGCTGTGCTCCCTTGCCTTGAGGAGTGCCATCATCCTTTTCCATTGCTTTTCCTGTGTCCCTGATGGCTCTAAATGATATTGCATCTTCCAGCTTAAAAGTTGCTTGAGCGTGCATTGCCACATTTCCCGCTCTCCAGCCGCACACTCGGTGAGCTTCCCTTGCAGTGCTCCCAGCAACATGACTGCTATTTTTTCAGCAGAAGGTAGTTTGTCTTAGGGGGGAGTATTTCTTACATGGTCTTCAATTAATATCTGACATCGACACTGCTGAAAGAAAATGGATACCACCTATAGTGCAGCAGATATAATGGAGCTTCTTAAACAGCATGATTTGGGAATAACCCAACTCCTTAATTAATGCTCTTTTTCTATGCTAAACCCAAGCTGCTCAGGCAGTTCTATTCTTTTCCCGTATCTGAGAGGCAGAACAATGTTTAAGGACTTCAGTAAAGCTACATGTTGATTTTTAATGACACCTGTGTCTTGAGGCTGGTTGTGGGTGATCACTGTCTGTCATTAGTCTTGTTCAAGCTTCCTAACCAGTTTGTTTACAAAAAATACCACAGTTTTGGAAGAAATCTGAAAAAACCTTTTTGCTTTATTTCTTTAACAGATTAGTTTGCTTTTCTACAGTTTCTGTGCAAAGGGAGTCTGCCACTCTAGAACTGAGCTCCTGTTTGAAATAACTAGCATATACCTATGAAGTATTCATTAAAGAATTCAGGCTTTTTGTTTGCTCTTTAATTATTCCTAATTAAACATCAGAGGGTCATTTGAGATAGTTGAAAGTTAAAATTATTTTTCTGCACAGAATTCTTCAGATCAGTCAGCTCTCAGTTATTTTCCTGCCAAGGCGCTGCTAGTGAGGCCTCAGGTTTGTTTCCTATAAAGGAAAACAAAAACACTTTTGAATGTCTGGTAACTCTGGGTGGTTGTAGGCTCTGGCTAATGGTCATGCACACATGCTGTGATGCTAGCAGCCATCAGATTTGTGCTGTAACCTATCGTGGACTCTTCCCCACATTGTTTCTGCAGCCAGGCTCCAGCTGATATGGAGGATCCTGCTATGTGACAGGTGTTTTTGTTCCAGAAGTGGGAAAGAGCAGGAGGTGTAAAGCCTTTTTTGTCTTCTCACCAGTGGTGTTCCTCCTTTCCCCAAGGAATGTGCTGAAGGTTAACCAGGCAGAGACCATACGGAGTAGTGTTGGCTCCTGCCGTGCAGTCTGTGTAAATTTGTCTTCTGACATCTTCATCCCTTCTCAATGGACTGGTTGGGGGCAGGAGGGTTAGTAATTGGTACCTCTTAATTCCTAAATTCCTAAAGCTGCACTAATGTTCTTGGTGATCTGGGAAAGACTTAAAACCTCTGTAATAGCCTGGGAAGTATTGTAGCAGGAGTGTGTTTCTATGCTCAACTTAGAGCCTTAGGAGGAAGTGGATTGCCTGGATTTTGTCTATAGATACTTTGTGCTTGAATGGGACCATAGTCAGATGTAAATCATGGTGCTGTGCTGCTTGTGCTGTCATCGTGCTACAAGCTAAAAAGAGAAACTTGCCCGCTCTCCATTTCCATGCCCCTTTACAGGCATATCCAGCTTCTTTCAGAGAACCCTGAACCACAGTTGAACCTTATATATTTATTCTGAGCAGGCCTAGTGACACTCACAGTAAACTTGGTGGATTGCTCTGTGATGTTCTAACTGAATTGTACTTGTCACTTGTTCAGCATGTGGTCTGGGCAGCTCCTCAGGCATTTTGAGGATCAGAAACAAGCCTTGCTTTTATGTGATGTTAAAAAAAAAAAAAAGCCCAACCTCAGAGTGAACAAATTAAAGTCAAGATTGTTCAGATTGTGATTTCAAATTCATCAGAGCTGTTGGAGGGTAGATAGTGTTGCCTCTTGTGGTACTGTCCCATAATTGAGTGTATTCCCTTCTAAATCTCTTGGTGCATCTCTCTGTGTTCCCACTGACACACGGCAAAAATCTCCGAGGAGCGCTGGTGGGTCTGTAGTGTGGCCTGGGATGCCTCTGTAATGAATCTCCAAGTAGGAATTTCCATTCCTCACCTCTAGCTTCTGTCTCATGCCATGGGTTATCTGTATATGTGTGGTTGATGATTTAGATGGGCAAAGGAGCCAGGAAGCTCCCAATCCCAAGGCACGTCCTGGACATGCTGTACAGGCTTGAGGGAATCGATGACTCCATGTGGGAGTGTGCTCAGCACAGCACAAACACCCTGCTGCCTGCAGACAGGCCATTTACTCACTGGACCTTCTTAAGCCCCAGCTTTGGAACATATAGGGCGTATTTGTGACCCTCCCAAAGCAGTTAATAAGATTTTACTTTCATTTAAGCATGCTTACAAAGTGGAAGACACTGTGACTCCCTTACAGGAACATACAGCCTGACATCCTGTAAATTACAGGGGATGTTGTACTGAGAAGGCTTTCTATCTTTAGGGTTTAGCACAAAAATTCTGTAATTCTGTAATGTCTTTTTTTTTTTTTTTTTGCTATTACTTGCAAACAGGAAATGAATAAGCAAAGAAAGACCATTATATTGTGGTATCAGAAGCTGTTCAGTTTGAAACAAAGGGATTTCTTCACATTCAACCTCATTAGTCTGATTAGAGGGCTTGTAAAATGAAGCATGAAAATGAAACAAGACAGACATGAATTGATTGTACTAAAATCTACACAAACTGCTGCTTGGAAATGAAAGGATGACAGACATCTTCTGTGAGCTGTTTAAAAAGTTAAGTTTTCAAAGTAGCTCATTTTCTCAGAGCATGTAAACTACATTTCTGTAGCTCTTAACAGGAGACACTAAGAAGCTGAAAAATTCAAACAAGCCTGTCAGGTGATTTTTTTGGTTGGTTTGTTGTGTTTGTTTTTTTAATAGAGCAGAGAAACACAAAGATGTAATAAGTTTTATCAGTAAAAAGATATATTAGGCAGGAACATGCTATAACTGCATGGAAATGGATGACAGGCTACTGATTGTTCCCTTTTAAAAATCTGAGAGAATACTTGGCATTATTTTTAGAAAGGCCTCTTTGTAGCCTGCTGACTTCTGCCTTCAAATGCACCGTCCTTTTGCCTTGGTTATTGTAAAAAATAATACCTGTTTGTTTGGATCTTGATGGGAAATCCTGAAGGATTTTTCTCTTTCAGCATTAGACTGGCATTGTGTGATATAGGTACAGCAGTCTCTTGTTTCTAGTGTTACTGTATAGCTAAAACGTATTATCTTGAAAATTGGGGTTTGAATGCCTAGTTTTCTTAACAGCTTAGTCCCACAAGCCTGTGTGTCTTTGGGTATGAACTGATTTATTTCTGTGTGAGTCTCATACTGTCAAAACTAGGTCTGTCCAACTGCAATGTTAGTGCTGCACATGACTATGTGACTGTCCACGTCCTTTTTCTTATGTAGCTCACCATAAAAAAAAATAAAATTCAATGTATGTTTCAGTGTATTTCAAAGAAGTATTTTGAAATACTGCTTTCACAGATTAGTCACACTAGTACAGTTAAGATCCCATAACTCCTTTTGTAATTGTGGGGTCTGCATTTCCAGTAAGAGCATCTGGAAAAGGATTTCTAAATGCTGTTGGACATTGTGGAAAAGTGAGCAGTTGTTGTTTTCTCAGGAGAAGAATTTGCCATCTTGGTAGTGAGGAAAGGAAGGGTCTGGCTGGAGGGCTCCTGCAAATTGGAGAGGTATGTGATCACTGTGAAATATTGTGAGGGGCTGAGTACAAACGTGCTTGGGGGACCCTGTCCTGCTGCTTTCAGCCCTAGCAAGTTGCTGCCATTATGGTTTGGCTCATGGGGAAGAATAGGGTAGGATATTGGTGTAGGAGGTGTGCTAAATTGTTGCCCTTTGGGCAGTGAAGCTTGGGGATTTAGTCAAGTAGAATGCATAGGGTTTGGAAATATTCCTGGGGCAATTTCCTGTTAGGCAAATTTTGCCATGAATGATGTTCTGTAATGCAGAGCTACAAAGTATTTCCATGAACCATGGAAGTAATGCATTGCCAGGCTTATTTACCCCCTTGCTCCATATATAAGTGAATTGTGCATTACCTGCTTTAAACCTAAGTAGACCTGGTGTTGTGAAGGTGACCTGTGTTGGAGACAGCACATGAAATGTGCAGCTTCTTCAGCCACTTTGCTTCTGGCCCACAACTCAAGGAGCAGCAGTGTCTGCTGGGAACAGCCACAGCCTGTTGTGCAGTGCTCCCATGCCAGGACCAGGAGTGCCTATGGAAAGCATGAGTTCCTGCCAAAGGCTGCAGAAGACCCATTTTTCAGGGTCTTGTGGATGGTGGCACCTTAGCAGCCACTTTGTACCATAGGTTTTGTAGGCACATGGGATTTATATCCTAGGCATGAATCAGGACATGATTTTGCCTATAAGAATCAAAATTCCCTTTGAGATGTTTCCATTGGAAGGGGGGAAGAAGGAGGATCACTTCTTTGAGCAGGTTTTGGGACAAGTGTTTTGAGTATGGCTGTCATGGCAGTCTGCCATCCAGAGGCACATGTTGTGGCTCTTGAGTGCTGGGCATGGACACTTTTCACTCTATTTTTTATTTTCAGCATAGGTTTGTGGAATTTGTGTAATTTAGCTGTGTGTGTGTTTGTGTTTCTAATACAAACCTCAGTGCAAACAAACCCTGCCCAGCAGGGACTGTTGCAGAAAGAAGAACGAGAGAGAGAGTACTGTTGACTTGAATATTCCCTGTTCCCTGTCTTTGCAATGAGTCCCAGATATTCCATGGGTTCCTGGTACCTCTGCTGGATAACCAGACAAGTATTTCAGTGACTTTAAGATGATTTCTTCTTTGTTTTGAATGAGGCCAGGAGAATGCTTAAGGGGGGGAGTTTGAAGGAGTCCCTCTAAAAATGCAAGTAGAAGTTAAACTGTTTATTAGGTATACTAAGATAAAATTGATGGATAAAATAGCCAGGTTTATGTCCACTTCTCAGAGTGCTTGGCTGGCTGTTTGCTGTGGATCTGGGGAAGGTAAAAAGGGATGCTGGATAAAAGCAAGCCCACCATGTTGTTGTTCAGGGTGTTGCCTGTCATTAAACAACCTCTTCTGCAGAAGAGAGGTTTTAAGAGAGAAGGGGGAAGTTCACCAAGAATTATTCAGTGTTGGTGTCACTTTAATCTTTGAGATTTCTGTGGTCATCAGAATGGCTCTGAAATAGATCATACTGTGTGCTCCAAAAACTGACTAAAGATTAAAATGGGAGTTGTGAACAACAACCTGTGTTAGAAGGTGTAAATACATTAAAAAATAGCATTTCTATAGTTGAGAAAGGCACAGGAAGACGCATTGTGATGTTTGCAGCTGAAGTTAAAATTAAGAAGAGGAACTTGTTTTCCCAATAAACTTCCACTGGTTTGATTTCTGTGAACTCCAGTGTGTTCTGGGGACTGCAGTTAAGGACATCACTATCTGTGTTAGCAGTGAAGCGATATACACAATTAGTATTGCCTGCTCTTCCAGGAAAAAAGCCAATGGATGTCATGGGATGGGTCTAAAAATGGATGGTGATGACACCCATTTTATGCTTCATTTGATCCAGTGTAATACTGTTGTGGGCTGCTGTTTGGAGGAGGGGCAGAACTACAATAATATGTATTTGTATTGATCATAAGGCTCATTAAATGAGGCAATTTTTGTGGTTTGCCACTTAGAAATTTGTGCAACTTCTGCTACAAGATAATGCCAAAGAGCTGTGTGCTTTTGTCTGGGGGTTTGACAGTTGTGGGGTTTTTGTATTTGTGCTTTCCCCTTCTATCTCAAATTTGGTGTTTACCAACATCTTGAGAAAAAGAGAGCAAGACTTTCAGGCTGCTGGGTTTGTTTGATGTTCTATTCCCACTAGAGAATACAAAATATAATTCAGTTGCATAAACAGTTGTAACTGGGAAAATGCATTCCTGCCAATGTCTTTAAAAAGAGCTTTGTTCTGGAAAACTCTGCTGAATTGACGCTATAATCGCTTTCCTGTCATTCTCTCCAGTGGATATATAAGTGGGTTTTAGTTTGCCTGCATGAGTCTTAACCTTTGATTTTTCTGACTTACGGGTTATAACTAGACAGTTTTACCCCATGGATCGCTCTCCTCTGGGACACCCCAGGGTTCTCCAAATACCAGGCAGCCAAACTCTGAAGTGAGTGTAATAAAGGCTGCTCAGGGCTGAAAATACTGATGGATAAGTTGGACTTGAAAATCACACCCGTTGTGATCTTCTTGGTGTCTGTTAAGTGCATAGCAGCATTTGGCAGCTGTCTAACAACCATGTGTACCTCTCTGTCTCAGATTTAATTCTTGTCCTGAACAAGCGTTTGTATGGGAAGAAGGTTTGGGGAGACACAAATATAGTGTTATATTAAATAACTAGTGTTAGTTCTGTGGTGCTGAGAGGACTAAAAGAGCAAACCCATCCTGCTCCTCTTATGGCTGGGAATTTGTTCTGGCTTTACAGATCAGAGTTCAGCCATCTGGGGAACATGTTCAACTCTGCTCTCATTTCCAAAACTACAGGATAAATTATGTGCACATCTGAAATTTGTTGGGATTTTTCTTGAAGCATTGTGTCAAGGGGCTGATAAAAGAGACACTATACTTTCTGTGAGCCAGCAGAACCTTTTTCATTCATACCCCACCACTGCTTGCTTGAATGGGAACAAGCTGAGAAAAATGTCTGAAATGACTCAGAGGTGGTATTGGAGCTCTTGGGAGGATGCACTAACTTCTTGTGAGCTGGAGCATTAAATCTGCTTTCATGTCAGGGAAAGGATTGCAATCTATTATACCCAGTGGTATGAGTGGGAATGGGGTATGGGCATCTTTAACTTGAGTTCAACCCAAGAACCAGAGAAGCTGAGGTTTGGGTGAAAATGGCTGGGAGTCTGGCTGACCATTGTATCAAACAGGCAGCCAAGGCAAGGACATTATGAGAAAGAACCCACACTGCAAGTCCCCAAATCCTTGCTGAAAACTGCCGCCTGCAATGAGGACTACATAGAGTTGGGACAGATTGGAACAGGTTTGTCAGGAAGGAAAGGTGAGCTGGGCAAGGGGAAGGCAGTGTGAGGCAGAAATCAGAATTATGAAACCATAGACATATGTATAGACTGGAGGCTAGTGGAAGGAATGGCATCATGGTTAGAGGAAAGGGCATGAGTCAAAACTAAGCAATTGTCTGCAGTTGCTTGCTGCAGCTCAGAAACATGTTCATCTGTTGAGACACTAGAGGACATTTGATGTTTGATGGATGAACAAGCCATCAAGATGGTGGTGCTGTGCTGCTGTGGTTTATCTAGGACCTTTGCTCCTGGAACTATGCACTGGAGGGGGACACTAATAAGCCTGGAGGAGGCAATGCTTGAGGTAGTTTTCTTCTGGTTTGCCTTTGCCAGCGCTGTGGAGAGACAGCTTCAGTCCCTAGAGCTAGTGCTAGTCCTTCAAAGATTAACAGCCAGACCACAAATACTGAAATATGCCTGGTGTGACAGTCACTCTGGTTTCTTGTGCTGGTGTCTTTGAGGATCTAGCTTGCTAGTTTTGTCTGTAATTCCAAGACCTAAACACAGACTTTTCAAGTGAGAAGTTTGGGGGATGTGGTTTTTGTTTTGTTTTGTTTTTCTTTTACTGAAACTAAAAGGAGTTTGGTTTTTTGAGATGGAACCCAAGTGCAGTTAAAATGCAGGAATATCCATATCAGATTGTGCCCAAGGTGTGACACAGCTGCTGCTGCTTCCAGCATGTTAAGGGCTGGTGTTGGTTGGTTCACAGATAGTCCTTGCAAGCCAAGCTCATGAATATGCTACTGTTCCCTAGTGAGACATCCTAACCACATTCCTAACTAGGAGGCATGACTGAAGAGAATTAAGTAACTCCTTGATTACAGTAATTTAGGACTTCTTCAAGGAAAATGTTCCATGTGAGATCTGTGGCACATCACAAACTCCCAAAACTTCAAGCTGGCATTCAGTCAAACGACAACAACAAAACAGTAGTTAAGGTGTTTCTCACTTTTAAAAAATTTTTGTTTAGTCAAATACATTTTTATTGCAAACACTCAAAACTGTGATATGTCCCAATTACTGGAACCTTCTGATGGTGCTTTTGTTGTATCAGTTAACTAAGGAAATATCAATGACTTGAGTCTGGAGCAGCAAGAATTCATGCCTGCCTCAACTGTGGGCATGGGTGGGATCAGATGCAGCCCCAGGAAACCAAAAGGCAGCCTTTGTGTGTTGGTTTGTGCTAAGGGAGCAGGACAGGGGTGTGTGACAGACCTTGTCGTAATAAAATATTATTAAGGACTTGTTTTTTTTCTTAGAAATTATTTCTTCCTCCCCTGGGAAGCCTATAATTAGGAGTTGGAGGGGAAAGAAAAAATAAGCTGTTTATTTAGATGTAGAGGAATGTTTCCAGTTCTCCAATGTAGCTCTTAAAAAAACTCCAAAACAACACCCTTCCCCCTCTCCTCACAATGTATGTGGCATGTCTGTGAATAGCTTTATAAAGCTTCTCAGGTAGAAGTAACAGATTAAACCTTTACCACCTAGAACGGGAGCATTTGTGTATTAGTTTTCTGTGTGCTCTGCCTGCTGCTCCGAGTGAGTGTAACGAATCACGTAGTGTCTGCAGATGTCAGAATGGCTAAAGAACCCGTGTCTCCAGTGAAAAGACAGTTGGACTTTGTTATCCAAGTCTTCTGGGCTTGTATTTTTATTAGTAATCACATGTTGAGAATGTCCTATTGTATTTTGTTATAAGCATTTCTTTTATAAACATCATGAATCTTACCTGAGTGAATTCTGTGTTCTAGGAAAAATGTTTGCTTGATGATTTTAAAAAGGTGATAGACTTGATAATCAGCAAGAGTCTGAGACTGGCCCAAGTCATGAGAGTTTGGCAAAACAGGCTGATTTTTCAGCAGAATGTAATGAATGTTGAACAACATTGTTGGGATCAGTGCTGTGCTGTTAGAGTTACAAAGTCTGAAGCCAAGAAACGGTGCTTTTAAGCAGTGAAAGATGATGTATGCTGAATTTTAAGCACTTCTGCTGGCCTACTGGGAAGAAAAAAATAATAAAAAAGCTGCCAGAAATCCCTGTTCAGCAGAACAAAACCCAGCTATTAATTAGTAGGTTGCATTGTTTTTCTGATCAGTGTTTGGGTCTTTGGGGTATGTAAATTGTGCTGTCAGTTTTGCTGTCCAGGGTGTTCATATATGTAAGGAAAAACCAGTAAAACTCACTAACATGAGAAGTGTTTAGCTTCCCCTAGTAGAGGGGGAAAGAAAAAAGGCAGCTCAAGGCACTTATCAGTATGTTCCTTTTGAACATGAGAATGGTGAATGCAGGACCCTCCCTAAGTATGAGAGTGTGAGCAATCAGCTGTTTGGACACCCCAAAAAATATTGCCTGACAGCACTAATTTATAGTAACAGTTAACTACTGCACTCTTCAAAAGATAGAACGTGATCTTAATAGGTTAATCTCTATTTCAGATGTTTTTTTTCAATACTCAGTTGGATTAGCATCTGTGGTGCTGAGTTAGTCAGTTAGGGGACACTTGTACAAAGACTAAGGGGATACTTTAAAAGCAAGAATTTTGTAGAGTTAATGTTAATTACAACAGATTTAGAGGCGAGGCTTTTGTTTCTACTCCTATTGAGTGTCCAGTCTAAGAAAGGAGGTAATGGTAGCCCACTTTTGCAGGCCCTTCACAAGGTTTGCTACTGCCTGAGCAGCTCAGTGGCACCTGTATGGGCACTGCATCTTTCAAAGGCAGTTATCAGAAGGGTCAAACATTAACAGCTTCCACACAGTGCTGAAGTTTAGGTTTTTTTAATGTGTCTGTCCTACTATGTGATCAGTGTAATTACACAGGCAAAACCAGCATTTTCTATATGGAAAAGGACTGACCTGTTTAACAGCAGCATTGGGATTAATGACCACTGTCAGCGTGAAGCAGAGGCTTGGAAGGATTTGATGGGGAAGTCCATTACTCAGGAGCTTGCCAAAACTGCTAGAATATGATGGCTTCTGTTTCTCCATTGAAACTCAGGTTGGGAACTATAGCAATTCAGCCTCTAAACTGTGATTTGGTGGACTTAATTTTACCTCTCTTTTTTTTTTGTAAGGATAGCATTACAAAAGGCGCTTCTGAGATAGAAACACGGTTTTGAAATGGAAGCAGCAGTCTGAGCCATAGGACAAGTTCCAGAAGGGCAGTGGTCTGCAGGGCATTCTTCATTTGAGGAAAAAAAAAAAAAGCAGTCAATAGTATGGACATTTGGCAGGCTCCTTCCCAACTCTCAAATATGGGTAACATTTGATTGTTCTTTCAGTCTTCAAAGATCAATGCAAACCTTTATTTTCTATAAATAATTTAATAAATACTTTTGTTTTACAATGATACAACAAGTAACAAATTCATAGCAAATGAGTCACAAAGAATTTAGGATCAGTATACTTTAATAAGGTATCAGTGTCAAAATACATTTCCTTATCAAGTTAAAGTTCCCATACAGTTATAATATTGTCATTAAGAATTCAGCAATATAGATTATGAAATAATTATGATAAAAAGTATGATTAATATTAAGACATGGTATATTTTTTCAGAGTGTTTTAGTAAACTGTTAGGGTATAACATTTTTAATGCTGAAACTACACAAATAAGAAACAGAAGAGCAGTATTCAAGTGTCTTTAATCCTTGAAGCCATAAGTCTGTGCCACTGCAAATTTGTCAAATCTGGATGGCCAGTTTTCACCAGATGTTGATACTTAAAATAATTTTTTCACATAATAGTAACTTCACTTTGTGAGTAGGTTATTTTTGGTAATGAACTCTTGAAAGACTGCCTACAATAGGGAGTATATTTTTTTACATCATGTACCCATAATAAAAGGTTTTTATCTTTTCTAACTATATGTGTGGTTAAAACTTGCTTAACACAGCGAACTCTGAAGTGCTCTACGAACCCAAGGTTCTCTCTATGCAAGTGTCAGTGCATGATATAAAGCAATTTTATACACCAGGCTTCAGCAGACTCAGAAGTCTTAAAAATATATTTTTGTTCTAAGTTTCTGGGCCAGATTTTTACCTTTTACCTGTGCCACTGTTTCATTTTCTTCAGTGAATCTACAGTGATTTATACCAGTGGAGGAAACAAGATGGAGCCCAACACAGATTTAACTCTGTATGTATTTTAGAGTCAGAACTTCTCATCTGCCTTTTATTGTAATACTTTTTGCTGTTTAGAGATGTTGTAATTTAAACTTTCAAAACCCTTTGAAAGCATTCAAAGTCCTGTTTTTCAATATGTTCATAACAATTAATGATGGTTGGAAAGGAGCTCTTAAAATGTCTGGCTGCCTTTTAATGACTTTTTAGCTACTGATTAATGTAAGGCAAGTAAAAATGAGAGACCTCCCTGCTGGCTATTCATCTCGCTATGCAATCCCTAATTCTTTTTGTCTAATTATAACTGAGTTAGACTAATACACTGGGAAATACTACTTGTTGATTCAATATTGCAATTATATTGCTAGCTAGCATATTAAATGAAAACAGGTAACATTAATCAGGTGTTAGTACTGGCCACTGCTCTGATTCCTGAAATATCAGCAACATCATAACAAATACTACAAATTTCTAGCAGAAACAGCTCTTAAAGTAGTTGTGTCACAGAAATAGCAGAAGTACCAAGAGATGATTAACAACTGACCCAGAGAGAGATAATAATTAAAAAAAATCTGTTTTGTGTAAAAAATAAAGGCAGCAACAAAGAACAAAACAAGAAACCTCAATGCAAACACAGGCCTAAAATCCTCCACTGGGGCCAATCTGTAGGACTCCCTTGGCTGTAGAGCTAAGCCAGGTTAAAGCAGCTGAGAATGTGGCTTGCTTCTGAGGAAAAAAAGCTTAAAACGTGCAACTTTCACAGATACCCACAAACATTGAATTTCACCATTCACATTTCTTTCGATGAAGTGTATAAAAATGAAGGAAAGGGATGGGAGGCAGAAAGCTGGGATTTTTTCCTTAGTATGCTTTTCCAGAAGTTATTAAAGTTACAATAAAATAAATGCTGGAAAACAGAAAGACTCAAAGGATTTTAATTTGGCAGATCAACAGAAAACTGTGGTTGGAGATCAAATTTTTTTCATTCATCTTTGGCAATAAAAATATATATTTGCAGTACTGCAGCCAAAGTATCACATGATGAGGCATTTATACCACAGCTTTTTATCAGCATGAAATTAAGAAAAAAAAACATTCAGAATATAAATTACAGGTAATGAGATAAGGGGAAGGTAATCAAACACTCTAAACACCATTTTAATTGCAATAGAGAAAATACAGTAGATGTATTTTTTTTAATATGAATAATAAAGTGAGTAACTTCAAAGGCCACTATTTGGTAATGTGGACAGGTTCAATATCTAAGTAAAATCCTGTAAAAGTGTACTGGTATTAGAAATTGTCTACTTGCAAAAATATATTTAAAAACTGAAGCTGTTTTGAACAGTATAGGCCACGGCACATTGTGG
Source organism: Cyanistes caeruleus (assembly GCF_971803275.1). Lineage (NCBI taxonomy): Eukaryota > Metazoa > Chordata > Aves > Passeriformes > Paridae > Cyanistes > Cyanistes caeruleus. Next base: position 93,340,257 of record NC_141702.1, read on the forward strand.
GATCGCTCAGGTCGCCTGGTCCAGTGCTCGGAGCAGTTCACTGCCCTGCAGCAGCGTCGAGCTGCCCAGCACAGGCACGTTCACCTCACAGTCATATCTTGTCAGCTCAGGCAACAAGTAGGGTTCAAAGGAGGGCCCCAGCAAACGACTGGTCATACCTGGAACACAGTAGTAATGTAAGTTATGGTGCTGAGACCAGAAAGGGCATTTTTTTCCTCCCACCTCTTCTGTTTACACCACTTTCATTCTGTTTTTATGTCAACGTGCTTCAAACCACCAGCAGTTCCAGGTATTAGAGCAAATCTCTGCTCTGCCCTTCCTTAAACTGCTTGCAAGGGTGTCACACAAACAAGTGAAGTTTTTCACCTCCACCCCCAAACTGAGATTGTTCTGAGAAGAACTGTATTGGTAAAGATGAGGAAAGCTGTAGTAAAAGACATGGTTTCTGAATTGACACCACTCCTCTTATGTACTAAAAAGAACAGATACACGTCCCCTTTAGTTACTTACTTCAGAATTTAGAAGGCACATGTTAAGACTCTAACATACAAACTTCCATATCAATGCTGTTGGTAAACAAAGTTGTTACAAAGTATTGTATTACAAAGATGTAATAATCAATTTTGTCACAAGACAAGAGTATTGATGGAGGATGACAGGTCCTCCAAGGTGAAAAGGTTTAACTGTTTAAAGTTTAAACTGAAATGAAGGGTAAAAATACTTTTTGCATATATTGCAAATGTAAACATTACAATTTCACACTAAACCACAAAACTAATTCTATATTTTGATTTTTATCATCCTCCACATTTTTTGTGTGGTTTGTCTTTTTCCATGGAATCAGTATTGGAATAAAAAACATTTTCCAATCTCTGTGTTTGACAGCTCTTACCTGATGCTTTATGAGCTGGCTGGACACTGTAGTCCTGACAATGGGAACTGTAAAACAGAGGGGGAAACGCTCCTGCTTTCAAATTTTCACCTGGACTGTCACAGGTGAGTTGATGCTGCTGCTGCTGCTGCTGTTGCTGCAGTTGATTCATTGGCTGGCTCAGACCTCTTGAGTTACAGAAAAATTCATCTGTTATTTAAATAGTAGGAAAATAAAAAGTTAAATGGAGCCAGTGTAATAATTATAGTAGATAATACTGATCCAAAGCTAAGTGAACCTCGATGTGATGATGTTACAGCATAGGCAAATCTGCATCTTATCACTAAGGAAGTCTAGAAACAGCCCCAGCTCTAGCAGTAGTACTGCAGTCAAGATATGCTTGTGTATGGAAACACATTTTTGTGGAGGAACAGTATCTGTTCCAGCTCTGAGATAGTCACACCTTGGGTCAGCAGGAGGTAAACACAGCTCCATTAAGCTGATTTCTGTTCCCTCCGAAGGAAGTGTGTGACATACATGAAACCAGCTAAATGGTATTTATCAAATGCACCTTTAAATTGTTCAGCTCTTAGTGATACAACTTGATCTTTAATTTTAGCTTAGTGTAATATTTACAGAGCTTATTTACATTTCCTTTTGAAAGAGCTTTTTTCCTCTATTCAACCTGTCTTAAAACGGTGTTTCAATTTGTTATATTGCAAAACCACTTTCTTTTGTCTTACCAGTAAGAACACTTGTGCTGAGAGACTTCTTTTCTGTAATCAAGGAACAGTTTTCCCCCTTGAGAAATTTAATTCTCTTCCACATTAAGTGAGATGGGTTAATGACAGATGGATCTCCCTAGAATGAGAAGGGAAGCAAAACAAAGAATTACACTGATGACCACGGTGAGTCCAAAGTTGTGAAGGGGATGCATTTCTTATGATTACCCCACTCAGCTGTTGCAAGGTTTGTTCTTCATAATCCAATTGTCGCTTCAGTTTCAAACTGTTAGACAAAGCAAGTCTTGCTGGGTTTACATCTATGCCTCGTTGTCCAAAAGCATCCAGGGGCCTGTGGAGAGCAGATCTTTGTATGTGCACAGGAAGGCAAATCAAAATCCTCTGGTTCATTTATACAGATTCTTTTTTCATTTAAAGACATTTAAGGTGTCTGAGACTTGCCAGTGGACAGATCTCAAACCTCAAATGTTTTTATTTCCTTTTATTAGTCATCCCACCATCTTTAGAAACTTTTGATGTTTGGGATCAAAGACTTATGAACGTTGAGCATTAACAGCCTCTAGGGATCTCCAGGCAGACAAAAAAATGGTGTGGAAAAAAAGTAATGTAATTCTTAAGAATGGGATTTGAGAGCCATGCATGGCCCCTCAATTTACATGCCGAGTATGACCCACAAGGTCTGACTGGGGACAAACCTTTTCTTTCCAGATGCATATTCAGACACTGGTATTTCTGCCAACAAGAAATCCTGAAAAGCAAACTGCACATCTTCATGTTTTGAAGTGACCAATGCTATTTTGTGTACTTTTTGAACATGTCAGTGTGAGCAACATTGATAACTCAAGAGCTACAGAGAATCTTCTAGCTATGAAAACTTCTAGGACTGCACCCTCTGATCTACATCTCATCACATACTGTTCACCTGTGTAAGAAAGCGAACAGGTTGTAGAAAAAGAGCCTGCAATTTAAGTCTTGGCTGTAGTATTTACATATGCCAGCAATAATGTACTTTCATTCCTTTCTCTCCCCCATTTTCTGTTGTGCAGACATTTATACAGATTCTTCTTTCATTTAAAGACATTTAAGGTGTCTGAGACTAGCCAGTGGACAATATACATAGAAGGTAAGAAAGTACATGTGTGTCCCTGCTTCTCTGGACCAGTAAATCTTTTTGGTACTGTTCTTAAATTGCCTAAAGTCAAGTATGCTTTGCAAAATTACTGGTGTAATTTTAACCAGACCAGCAGGAAATTCATTTGCGTATCCTCACAGGCAATGAAAAATTAGCCCACTTCTGCTTCCTCCAGACTCACTGTCACTGGGACAGCACCACATTAATTTCCCCAGAGCTGCAGTCTGATGCTTATCACAACAAATTGTTTCAGCTGAATTGAGAAAAATTAATTTTCAAGATTATGACCCTTCTCATTTCCCAAACTATTTTCTGGGTAAATATACATAGTTATATTATATATATTATATATACATAGTTAGTTACATACCTTTTTTTATATATGGGCACCCTCTGAGAAGTTATTGGTGGGCCTGAGGGGGAACTTGATAGGGATCCTGAGTATTTATCCATGAGTCTCCATTTTGCAGGAACATATTCTAATGGGGGATCAGGTGGCCACTGGGTGTTTGGTCTTCCTCCCATTGAAGACAGGGGAGTGCTGGCTTGGTCATGGTATGGTGGCAGTGATGACCTACTCATATTGTTGAAGAACACCGATGACAGGGACCCATGACAAGAGTTAATTTTTTCATTTGATAGCTGTGGGCAATATTTCTCTGGGAGGAACTGATTCTGTGAAGTAGGAGCAAGGGGCTGGAAGATGGTAGTCATGCTACTTAGACTCTGCTGGGTATTTTGTGCACTTTCAGAGAGAGGACGTTCTTCTTGGCAGATGGGACTGAGCTGGAAATCTTCTCCATCCATAGGAATGTAAGGAGCCAAGGTTTCAAGATCCAGTTCATTAAAGTCAGTCTGTGCAAAGATAAAGTAAGTTCATAAAGAAACTATAAGTTAGTAATAGTTGTGGCAATTACTGTGATGTGGAATAATAATAGATGCAAAGCTGAAAAATCAGTGTGCCACATTTACCTAATGAAACTGGTCAGCTCCTGTTTAAAGATACCTTGTTTCTATGCTAGCATACATGTTCATCATATCATCAGTAGAAAAATTAGGATAACAAACTGAAGGAAAAAAACTCTCAGAGGAGCAGTATTTGTTAAAGCAGCTTGTTTGCAGCCTCCAGCATCACTGTGATCTGAAGATGATGTTGTTTCACTAAGCTTTGAATAACGTGTCTGCCAAGACTCTACATGTGGCATGTAGTTCAACCTCAGGCCTTTTCATGTTAAAATAAAAAACACAGCTTTCTCACAATCCAGCTGCATGAAAAAAAAGATGTCTAAAAATGTGAGGGTTGAAAAAATTTAGCCAGAAGGACACTACCACACTTTAATTGTATTCTTTCTTCCCCTGGAGGACTAGCCATACCCACACTCGCTTCTCTTGGCATTTGACCAGAGCTGAACAGAGAGGATAATCAACACTGGCCCCCCAGTCAGCTCATAACACCCCTGCCAGCACTTTTATAATACTCATTTTTTTCCACCAAAGTAGCTGATGTGGTGGGACACACCTGTGCAAGCAGATGCTGAATCTGACAATACTGAAGTTTGGACATATAATGTCTTGCAGTGAGTTTCATCCTGCCTCCACACTTGTCTCCTATCTGTCCACTCTTGCTTTCATCTCTATGTCCAGACTTAGACAAAATTTCTTCAGAACATGGATTACAGCCTACCTAAGTCTCCAAACTGTGTTGGCAAACTGAAGTACCTAATTTGGGCCCCAACACCCCAAACTTTCTGTAGGATTAATAGATAGAGATGTGTGTGAGGTCTGCGCTACCAATCAGCAGTGCCTATTCCTTTCTCTCATCTATGAAGTATAAGCTCTTCACAAAGGCATTTCAAGTATCTAAAGTTAAGTAAGCTGAATCACACACCTTTTATTCACTAGCTCACTTGCTGTAATGTTATAATAGTGGGTTTATTTATTTACAAGGGAAATTTCTACACTTACATCATTATTAGAATGCAGAAAGACTGAGACTGTGTTACTTTATGTGCATGTAATTTTCAACTCTCTCTGAAAACCTCTGAGAGGCAAAAGAGGAAGCATATATCTAAAATGAGTTTTCATTTTGTAGTTAAAGGACATATGTGCTATGAGGGGCATTCCTCTCATTCGGTTGTTTTGCAAGAATTGGTTTGTTTATATTTTGTTCTAGAAAGGATGTTTATTCATTAGTCATTTGGCTGGATTTAAAAACAAATTGCTGTTGCTTATACTCCTTAACCAATCGACAGAAGCCTCCAAATTTTGAAAGCTCTCTGGTGACCCTTTCTTCTTAGCACTGCCACCACAGTGACACTCCAAACCTTGTGTTTCAGAGAGTTAGGGACAGAGATTGACCTGGCAGCTTTTGGAAGTGCACTGTTTTGTTAATGTGCATCAGAGATTTGGTGTGCACGTGCAAATGCAGTTTAAATGCTGTATCCCAATATCTGCATACACAACATGCAGCTGTACTGTCTAGTAGCAGGACTGATGTTGGTGGCTTTTGGAAGAGAAAGTTCATTACCTGGGAGGTGCACTGACTTTTTGATTCTGTGTCCATGGCAAAAAGTTTTTCAATCACCTCAATCTTAAGATCTTCATCCACAGAAGTGTAATAATCTCCTGGGCTGCTGGGCTGCATGGAAATAACCATTTGTTATAAGCAGGAAGACAACCACAGTTCTGGCTGAGCATCGTGTCATTTACACCATACTGTTACTCCGTAACAGATCTTTCCTATGAAAAGTGAATGGGAAGATGGTATATTTAGTGTGCTCAGCACCCAAAACTGTCCACTTCTATCAGAAGCTTTTCTCTGACACAAGATTGTCAGCACAAAACATAAGCACCCATTACAGGAACCTAGCTGTCATCCTATTTTAGATGTTTTTTGGCAACTTAGACCAGGAACAAGAAATGTACACCATTAAATACTTTTGTCAAGAAAGAAGATGCTTAACAATACCTCCATGCTTTTCTTAAGACTGGATGCCCTCTGGTTCCAGCTCTTGAAGGCAGTGCCATGGAAGCATGTTCATTTCTTCAGTGGGAAACTCCACGGAGCTGCTCTCAAAAGCCTGACTTGGCTAAGCTTTCTAAAAGCTACAGCTTCTACTTAACAGAAGGAGGATGGGTCTGGGGCAATGATCCCAGTGGCCACACAATTTTACATTGGCTTTTTAGATAAGGCTAAATCCATGAAAGGTGGTAGCATGTTCTCCTACTAATGGTTTTATATGTTACAGTAATTACTAAGGGACAGCGGGGAGACAATGAGGACTGCAGTCTGAAGCCAGGATATTGCTCCCATTTGATAGTTTTGCTGCTAATTCTTAAGGGATGATGCAGTACAGGAAGGCTAGAGATACTCTAGGCCTTGCTAAATAAGCAGTGAGACAGGACTGCCAACACAAAAATGTTGTCTACATCTATTGATGGGATTTGCATACAAAACGTAACATGCTTTTAATGTTTTTTAAGCTCTTCTTACCGTGGAACAACTACTGTTGCTGCTTGCACTTGGAGTACTGCTGCCAGGTGCAATCTGAGGCATTGTAAAGGATGGTATCGTCAGTGTTTCACCTTGGGCAGGGTGGCTTTTCACTTCCACTGGCCATGTTTTGTTTGGTGTCAAAACAGCACTGGTGAAGGCAGGGGCTTCCTCAAATTTCTGTGTTCCTGGATAGGAATTGAACAATATTAATGAATATTTTTAGCTGGTGCAGTGTTATGATATAACTGCAGCTATTCATTAAAAGTAAACACTGCTCCTAGTTGCCATGACAATAAGTTGGCATAGACTTAATGCACGTTATTTAGTCAGCAAGAAAGCCTGATTCTCATTCACAGAAATTTTCCACTGGTGTGAGCATGTGGGCTCTTTTAGCCATTACTCCCAATTTGTACACACAGCAAATAGACCTTGTCTATTAAGTTTCTAAATGTAGGTTCACATGTGGTTCTTTGTTGCACAAAAATAATTTATACAAATACTAACCAAAATCCAGGGAAATAATGGCATCACCAGGTGTTGGTGCCAGCTGAGCAAGTTCCTCTGGTTCTTCCTTTAGCTTAGTAAACAAGAAGTCACTCTTCTCTGTTGCAGGGATGCTGCTGTCAGAGGCAGTGTTCATCGTTAGCAGGTGAGGCTTGAAGAGTGATTCTGTTTGGTCCATGGAGAACATAACATCGTTCTTCTCAATTTCACTATGAGAGAATAGGTTTTAGGCAGTTTGTACCATAAAGATGAAAGATGTGGATAAAGTAGGCAGTACAAACTCTCTGAAGCTGGGGCTATAGGAGAATTTTGGCCCCTCAGTTGCGTGCCAGGCTCTCGACAGGCGAGGCACAGTTCCAGCGTTGCTGAGCACCACCATTTCGGATGACGCAGAGAGTGTGGTCAGGACTTCTGTGGGAATACTCAGGGCTTTGTTGCTCTGCTTTTTAAAGGGATGTAGTCAAGGCTATAATGACCCAGACTATCACTCAAATAACTATTTCCTATTTTGGCCCCAACTAGGACCAAAAAAACTTGAGTTTTGCCAAATGAAGGCAAACCTTGTGATTGGTCCTGATTTTTAAGGCTGTAAATAACTTCTCCTAGCAACATAGGATACAGTTACTACTTAGTTTTATCTCATGGTCACAGCATTAGAAAAACAAAACACATTAGCAGTTGTGTTACACAATACAGTCTTAAAAGCAGACCTTATATTCTGTTGTATGAGCACAGCAGCCACTGCAGAGGAGGAAGGCTGTGGTGTGTTTCGACAGCATGTATGGGAACAGGCATGCCACATTTTTTATCCATGTCTAATATCAGTAAACAAGACTGAACAAACATGACTAAACTGATTTTGGAACAACAGTGTTGAATAAATAGACCCTTAAAAAGCTCCTCCAAATATTGCATTTCTCCAGCATGTGAATGCACATGTGAATTCTGGTGTGTCCCCTGTACCCACCTCAGCACGTAGTTGACGCAGACAATGCACTGGGGCTGCAGGTTTCGGGTGTTGTAAATCACCGTTCCTTGGGTCTCCAGCCATACATATCCCCCATGCTTGGCAAGCATACGGTACTGGCCTGTCACTACTTGACCTTTTGTACACACTGAGAAAAGAGGGCAGGGATATAAATAATGCATCAGGACAGGAACACTCAACATGTAACACTTGTTTTAAATACACCGGCTCCTGAGTTTTCATTATGCAGAAGTGCACAAGGCATTTGTGGACAAGGATGCGCTTACCTTCAGGGAAATTCAGCCGTTTTAAACATGAAATGGGCTGCTCATTTCAGGTGTCTACTCAAGACTGTAAATCTGAATTCTGGCATTTGATTTCTTGAGATGGTCTGAATGTTCAGATCAGAATGTGGAATTTTAAAAATTTAAAAATAATATAATTTATAATTTAAATAAAATTTAATATAATAATCTCAGCTCCCAAAATAATGCCTACTGACTGCTGCCTATTGACCCTGTTGTAGAAGTGTCTCAGTTTGGGCTCCCAAATTGATCTGTAGAAAAGAGAATTTATTGAGGAAACTACAGTTTCCTTATTTGGGTATTTGATAAATATAAAAATCAGGTGATTTTAAAACTATATTCACTAAGATTTTTTTTTTTAAAAACTAAGATCTCATGATAGTAATATAATTCTTAAAAAGGTATCAAAATTAAGAATAGTAAACAGGACTGCTTTGTCTAGACAAAAAGCTGAACTACTATATTTTTTCCACTGGTTGAACTGGTTGATCTGTGTTGTTCTTCCAAGCTCCATTCCAAGAGCTTGGAATTAGCAGCATAGAAGAAACCAAGACTCACATCACCAAATCAAATAATGTTTATTTAACTGGTTTTTTTAACTATCTTGTCTTTCTCAAACAATAAACTGACAACAGTAGAACTTAGGTTTAAATATTCTAAATGATTGAAGGCTGAAATCTGTAGCCCTGCTACCCTCCAATATTTTGCAATATTTGCAGAGGATGAGTTTTCAGTGTGGAGCTTTGGACTTCTGAAATGTAAGGTTTTATGATGTCCTGTCTGTTGTAATTTAAAGCTGTCAGTGAAGGAAAAATAATGTTCATCAATGGCAAAAAAATTAGGGCTAGAGTAGACAAGCTGTACTTTCACTAACAAGAGCTTGTACCTGTAAGCAGACATAGCCACACTGAATAGCAGCTGAAGTGGGAACTGGACGAACTAAACCTTTGACCACACATTGACAGCCTTTCCTGTTAAACAGCTTTTACATCCAAAAGAAGTATGCCATCGAACTAATGCCCTAGGAATAAGGCAGTTTGACTCAGGAGGACTGGAAAATTGATACCATGGTCTTTTTACAAAAAAATTCCATGTGAATGTGGCCATTAAAAGAAGCTGTTTATTGTCAGCCTCTCTTACATCGCCACTATACAAATGTACAAATCCAGGCCTGTGAAATACAACAACTGTTTTGCAGATAATTGTTGCTGTGTTTATCCTTCTATTTCTGAAGTTTGTTTGTTTTCTTCCTAGGAGTATTTAATCATCCTTCATTTAATTCATTTAGACAAAGTAGAACATTACTTTTATTGATTAAATACTTCTGGTGGAACAAAATCAAAAGGCTTTCATTTCAAAGCGTTTTAGTGACTGGACTGTTCTGCTCTGTTTGTGAAACATAATTACGCTGCTTCCTAATCATCAGCTCATCAATAAGAGTCACAGTGTAGGCGCCTGTTACATTACAAAGAAGCTTTTTACTGCTTTAATCTTTTTTATTATTATTATTCAAAGCATGTCATGTTCTGATATAATAAAGTACAGCAGAATCCCTCCATGGGGTAATCTCAAAAATTACTAATACACTTGTAACTGCCGACTTTGTTACCAATGCTACATTTAAGGTTCTGCCTTCAGTGTGAACTTCTCACATCTCTATTTTTTTCTACTTTATAAAGTATACATTACCTGTATCTGTACAGAACTAGTTACATGTCAATGAAATAGGCTCCAATTATATTCCTTATCTTTGTGTGGAGAGAGGAGGGAGGTGGGGATGAATTGAATAGAACACAAAACCATGATTTTCTCTTGGAAGGCTTGCTGAACTTCTGCTAACTGGTGGGCACCATCAGAATTGATGACTGCATTATTGCAAGGAGCTGTATTCTATACAGAGTATATTTCTGATAAATATTATTGTTTAATAAATGCAGGTCTGCTGAACATGAATTTTGAGGTAGCTATTTCCACATACAAAAGGACATGGCCTTTTTATGTTTTGTCAAGTCACAGCTTGCTGTCACTTTGTGGTTGTTCTCTGACTTGGTAAGAAGCTGATGGTCCCAGAAGACACAAGAACTATTAATCTTAGAAAAACTAAAAGGGTCAAATTTGATGGCGATTTAAACTGAGAGTTCTGTTGTGGGAAATTGCATTTATCACTGCAATAGACTTTGGTCCTGTGGTTCTTGATCAGACCTGGTACCCTGCAGCAAGTTTGTAAGACATGGCCCTTTTCAGTGGGCACAAACTGCATCTGGACACACCCTGCACGACGTGAGGGTAATTGAATTGCTGGAGTCAGGAGCAACATGTATTAATGCCTGGTCATTGTAGATACTAGAAACTCTCCAGAAATCTTTCAATGGACAAGTAACTCAGTGCCCCCATTTCATTAACTAGATGGGGATCACCAACAAGGGCTTGCTCACCTTCCCTTTCCCATTACCAAATGGATTGCCAGCTCCCATTTTATTCCCTCCCTGGTAGTGTCCCATTCTTAGAAATCCAACCCAATGATTCAAAAGCACCAGTGCAGCACACCCCCTGATTTCACAGGATGATTTTCAATAGCCCAGCACAGGATATTAACATCCTATCTATAAATATCACTTATTCATTTTTACTGGTAAAAACACTAACATATTACTTAAGAAACCATTTTAAAAATTACATTCCCAGATAACTCTCACTGAGTATGGGCTGATCTATTTTTTTTCTTTTAAGCAGCTTTGGAAGCAGAATGATTCGTATCAACACTGTTTTCCAGTATACAACTTTCATCACTGCCAAACACTTTTTCAAGAAACATTTCAACTTAAAACTGTCCTGAATCTTTGCCATTGGAGCTAATCCCTTAAGGTGAGACAGCTATTCTTTGCTGCAACTTTTCTCTGGGAAGTCCAGAAATACTTCCTGTAATTCTATTTGGTGGCCAATTCCCTATAGACATGACTTAAGTCATGGGCTTTTTCCTGAGGACAGAAGCCTTCATCACAGCAAGGTATATGGGGTTTGTTTTTTGGTCTTGTAGGTTCCAGTCTAGCTGTTTTGCTTTGTTTCTATTAAAAGAGCATCTGCAGAGGTTTTAGTGATGTGTTGCTTAGAATTCTCCAATAAACTGGTTTGGGGGCTGTAACAGCCAAGGGTGGGAAATGTTATTTGTACATTAACGCACTAACTTGTCTCCAGCCAAAGCACTAACTCTTAAGGACAGAGACTGAAAATTTAAATCCTATTTTAAGACACCTGATGTGAAAGAGATGGAAATTTTGTTCCTGAAGAGAGGAATCTCTCTTGGATGGATTTGATCTCTGCTCCCCAAATAATTCAGATACTTTACTTAAAGAACAGCTAAAACTGGCAGTTCCCATAGGCATAACAATAACAAAATCTGTTATATAACAATAATAGCATCTGTTCCTGGAAGTAGGTATTGTTTTCATAATGAATACCCCTTTAAGAAAATCTCCTTGCACATCAACTTTGGATGGGGAAGACAGTTGTTACTTGGTAGCAAAAGGGAGACATTCAAAAAAACACTATTTCCCTTTGGCTCTGTCTGCTGAGTCCAACAGCACATGAGAAAGATAATCACAAAATGGCTTGGGATCTTTAAAAGACTTTAAAGGGATCATCTAGCTCCAGTCCCTGCCATATGCAGGGACACAGTCCACTAGACCAGGTTGCTCTGAGCCACGTCCAACCTGGCCTGGAGCTCTTTCAGGTATGGGGCAGCCACAGCCTCTCTAGGCAACCTGTTCCAGTGCCTCACCATCCTGATACTGAAGACTAAAGCTCCCTTCAGGTACTGGACGGCCACATTTAGGTCACCCCAATACCCTCTCTTTTCTTTTTGAACAATCCCAATTCTCTTGACCATCAGGAAATGCCCTTCTCACCAGGCTAGAACTGCCTAACTCAGCTTTTCAAACTTTCAGCTGAACCTTGCACTATACCTTACAGAGACAGTGATTTTCCTCTCTAACATCCAAGTTTAGTTTTAATTATGTCAAAACCCAGACCCCCTGGAAGGGTCAGCAGATTTCAACTATGTATTGAGGTACACACAATTAATTCTTTAGATGCAAACAACAAAGAAAAATAAGAATGTGACTTACAGTTCTGATGGCTTTTGGTCATACTCTCCGAGTCCAACGCATGGTAGAACTCATATGCTGAACGACCCAGCAGCTCCTCTGGATGGTATCCAATCAACTCTGTTATTCTTGTTCAAGAAAAAAAACCGAGTATTTAAAATTCAGGTCATTGTAGCCTTATGCTTACATGTGCAGGGCAGCTATCAGCTGAAGTCCTTAAGCTAACAGAATTAAAAAAGCAAAATGAGAAGTTCTAAGCTTCCAAATACATGAGGAGCTATAGAGGACTTCCGATCACATTCTGAAATATCCGTGTTGAGAATAAACTACCTTGTCCTACTACTGGAATAAAAAATCCTAAAGATATTAATGTGTGCACTACAAATTCTCCTATGCCTATTGCATGCTATCTCTAATAGAAGGTATCAACTTCTGCTACTGACAGAGCTCTCAAGCTGCCCACTACATGCAGAAACTCCCAACAACCACCATTCAAAATCAAATACATGTGAGAGGGGTAGTGGCTGCTGCCACTGTATGTGTACATTTTAAAAACATATGCAAAATGGTTAAATCACTACTTTGGGCACTGCATTTCATAAAATAACACTAGGTGAGAAATTATGGGCAGTTAAAAGGAAAAAAAATGCTCATCTATTTAATTTTTCCTCAATCATTTGAAAACTCTGGCATATGGATTATGTTACTTGGGTGACTAATCCACAAACTAAGTAGGATTTTAGACAAAGAAAGCTATGATCTCAAAAACTAGACCTTTTTTTCAGAGTCTTTTTTTGAGGCAAGACAGGATTTCTCAGAAGTTCCTGAATCAATGAAAATAGGTCATCAAACTGTGCAGATGATTTTCTCTAATGAGGGGGTGAAAGAAAAACACTTTATTTCAGTTGGAAATACCATCACACACAGCTTTACATGAAATGTGGTAAATTTTAAAAGTCCATAAAAAATTAATTCAAAAGCAAAGATTATCTTCTGGTTTACAAGACAGTGACACTCTTGTATACATCTTCCTACCTCTGAAATTGTTATAATAACCTGTAAAACAGAGAACAGCAGAAGAAAGGACACAAACTGATTGTGAAGCTGTCATAAACCTTTAAAAGCTGGAAGGTTTGCAAATAATGGTCACATCTTGCAGCATTTCACAACTGTCAGTGGCAGGGACCAGGTTTTATGCCACATCACTAACTCACTCGGAATGGTTTTATCTGCCACCACCAGATTTGATTTGTGGTGTTGCTACTTTTAAGAGGCATCCTCAGTTTTTTATACTCTCTGGAAGGCTAAGCCCTTTGGACACAAGACAGACATGTAAATACTGTAAAACAAACAGCAAGAGCATGGCATTCATCTCCTGAACCCCCCTACAGCAAGGAAGACACATAAGATGGAACTATTTTGTGTATAGCTTGAACACCAAGGTATTGAGTCAGCTTCTCCCTGCCTCTATCTCCACAGAACTCTATAGCTCATAGCCCCAGCACCGCTTCGTTTTGTCACTCTGAAAACTATTCTCTGTCCTGCTTTCAATGGAATAAACCCGGGTTTGTAATTGAGCAAAAGCTGTAGCTTGTATTGGGTTCCCCTCAAAAACTTACTCTTTTGTTTATGTTTCCAGTTTTATTTACATTTAAAATTAGACCAACAAAGGGGAAATGTTTGAATCCAGGTTTTAAAGAGTTTTTTTACTCTCTTCACTGACAATCTTCTGAGCTTTTAAATTGTATCCCACTCAAATCTAACTTTCTCTGAAATCGCAATTGTTTTTTCTTTGTTATTGAAAATTCTTCTCATAACAAATTGGTCATCAAAGCTGAATCATCAGAAGAAAACAACAAATACTGAAAGAGCCCTAATAAAATTAAGGCTCAAAATACAGTTGCTGCTTGCCTTTACACAGCCAGCTGGGACACACTGGTGTAAGCAACCAGAGGCTTTTGCCAGGACCAGTGCAAATGGTCTTTAAAATCAGAAACTATGGCCTTTGGCTATATAATGGCACAATACCATAAAGCCATTCCAGTTAATCTGGAGCTCATCAAAAGGAGAAGGATTTTAAAATTCAAGAAGTTGAGTATTTACTCTTAATCCAGTCACTGGGAGCTGAGAGCCAAGTGGGGGTTCAGCATGGAGAAGGAAAACAAAATTAAAGTAATGGGGTAAGAACAGAAGCACCATGCACCCAGCAGCAGCAGTGCAAATCCAAACCCACATTACAGCCTTCATGGAAGTCAACAGTGGAACTGAGATAGCAAACAAAGAATGCATGTTACAGCAGGCTGAGGGACTCTTCTCATATGGGAATTGTAATATCTCTTCAAAATTCATGTATTCCAGTCCTGTAATTCCCCTCAAACTGTTCCTTGCTGTTCATAATGAGCACCCTCACTGTAAAATTACTCTACTTGTCATTCCATGGCACAAAATGACTTGTGGTACAATCCTGCTGTGACAATGTCAAATTGAATTAGATCTAATATAATCTTGGATGGCAGTTAGCAAGTGGTGGGTTTTACTAGAAGCAACTGCATGAAAAACTTACATTAAAAGATAAAAATATGAGATAAAAAAATTACCCACAAACCCCACAACACTGGCTAAGTTCTAAACCCATGCCTGGTAACAGTGAAATACTAATGAAGAGTAATTGTTTTAAAATAGTTACTTAAAAATAAAACATGGCTAAACAGCTGCTATGCTCTCATTGACTGATCTGTTTATCTGTTAACACTACTCAGATTCATTCCACTTCTCTTTAAAGACTACTCAGATTGACATGATTTTTTAAAAAAAATATTGTAGAATGTTTCATTTTCCCACTCACGAAACCCCCCTAAAACTGACTGTGTTTCCGAAGTACATTTTTAAATACCACTATTTTATAAAAAAAACACTCTCTCTCCAATAGTTGTTATCTCTATTAGTTTTGGGTACATAAATTGGCACTTCACACCCTCCTTTATTCCTCCCGTGGTGCTGCTGACCCTGAAAAGCTTAAAAAAAATCTCGTAGGCTGCAGGCTGCGCAGGGCTGGAAATCAGGTTAGCGTATTTTGTGCCACATTATGCACCAGGGTTGAAGTGGGCAGCTATCCCTGTACTCATCACAGCCATCCTGTGGATCTCCCAAGATGTTCATGGAAGAAGACTGGGCAAAGCCAAGAGCCTGACCAGCCCCTGGGCCAGAAGGCAGCGAGTGTTTTAGCACAGGTCCTTCTACTGACCTCATCTGAGCATTACTTTGAGGTTTGCCAATGAGGTGCACCCTCTAAACTCTGTGTGCTCTCCACACAAATCCTCTCAGCAACACAAGATGCCAAGTGAACGCACTAGGCATTTAGAGGACTAAATGCAAAGGAAAAGGCACCCCATGGAGCTATGAGGAGGAGGAGTACGTAGCTAAGAAAGTCAGGAAAATGTCTACGTCCCACAATACCAAAGGATCATGTACAAAACTGAGTTCAGACACAAGACTTCTACTTTTGTTTAGACACCAGACAGAAAATTGCTCTTTGTGCAAGCTGCGGAATGACAAAATTAGAAAACAAACTGTATGGTGGTTTTAGACGGCATTCCTGTCATGGTAGGCTTTGTGCTTCCTTTGCATCTGTAGAATACTAATTAGTAAGATAATAATACTTTTTTGCTGAAGATGAGAGGTGGGCTATGAGGCTGTTTATTTTCCTATTACCAACTTGTTTCTGAGAACACAAATACCTTTGGGGGAATCTTAACTTTTGCCTGACATTTCAGTTTTCTAAGCTAAACTTGTCATGATATACAGAGGACAAAATCTTAGAAAACAGTGAAGAGGTGGGCAATAGCCATCTACAGTAGGAGACCTGTCCCAACTGCCTCCACTAAATGTGTTTTGAGCACTTTTTCAGTTTCCTTTAAATACACAATATATATAAGTATCTTAATATTGGATTTTAGGGACATGGAATAAATGCAAATTTTGTGCCTAGGGTACGCAATTAACAAACAAGCAATCTGAATTCTATTTCTAGGTTTGTACAACTTTGCCCTATTTATGTCTTTGAGACATAGCAAAGCAATCAAAACTCACTGCTTGGAGGCTGCATTTTCTACAAGATGAGCTAGTTCAAGTATTTTGTTTTTTATTAAAATTGTGTTTTTCTGTCCCTTTATAGGAGCACAAAGCTTCTCATTGTGTACTATTTCTTGAGTTAAAATAGTATGGTAAGAACCATCAGGACTGAGAAGTCAGGCTCTGTGGAAGACTGCTCTAATGTTTACTGCCTACGAAAAATAGCTGGGTATATATTCATTGGGCCCTGTGTGGACTGTGTGTGAGGGTGTGGATCACTTAACAAAGTCTTTCTGTATTCAAATAGTTACCAAGTTATTGATGTTAAATTGGTCTTGAAGGGAACAAACAAAATGAAGTTATACTTAAAGCAGAATTAGTTAAAAAAAAAAATGAGAGAGAAAAAATAATAAAGCCTAACACAGACACTTAGGCCTGGTGTAAAGCACTCTGTCAGCCTCCTAGAGCAGGCAGTGTGACAATCTTGCCAACTAACCACATTTCCTCTCAAAAATATTCACGGCTGCTTCTACTCTAACCCTGGCCAATGAAAAATAAAACCAAAATGCAAAATCCTGGGACCTGGGGCCATTACTGAGCAGGATGGATGACCTGGGAAAGTGTATCTGCCCTGTGAGGAAAAAAAACCAACTTGTATACGTGAAAATCTTCACCAGGACTGTCACTCCGACTCATTTTGTCTACCTAAATCAAGGTTTTGTTATTAACAAAAGAAGTAGCTCACATTTTACTCTTAAATATGACATATACCAAAAGTCAGCTTTGTCAGATGTGGATCTTTGGCTTCAGATATCACCACTTCACTTTGTCTCCATAGTGCATTTTTCCCTCAGCAGGAATAAAAGGACAGGTGGTCCATTCAAATGCTTCCCTGTGTTCTCATTTAACTTAAACATAATCCCCAAGAATAGGTCAAATAGCAAATTGACTTATATCCTCATCCAAAGTTCTGTGCCTACATATTTCTTATTTACTGGGACATAACTGGAAACACAATAAAACTCAGTTTCCTATCAGTTGGGCACAGCCTGGATCCCACATGAATACTTATATGGGAAATCTAACTGGGACCGATACTGTGGCATTGTATCCTCCTGCACCATCCTATTCTGATCACCACATATCCTCTGCTACTCCTTTTGTCTTCTTCAACTCTACTGTTAAAATGTTTCAGGAAAAGGGAGAAAAGGATATATAACTAATCGGGTTTCTAGCAACCAGGGGCATATAATCCCCCACAGCAAGCCATGCCTTCAAGTAAGTGCAGATGCCACCAAGGTAACAAAATTGCCTTAGTACAAAGACATGCCTTTTCTTCTGACTAAAACACCCTCACTGGCAATCCTTCCTGACACAAAAGCATTTTGCAGCTGAACTAAACCCTCACTTGGATTATTAAATTGTACCACTGATCAGCATTTCTGTATTACAGCTGAAATAATCCTTCCTGTAAACCACTTAGCCAAGGTAAGTGGAGCAAGGGAACAGTTTTAAATCACTCTCCAAGAATGGCTGAAGCAGGCACTTAATAGAACAACCCTTATTTATTATTCATACCCATGAACCTTTCTCTACAGGCTCATCACCTCGCAAAAACTGTTTTAAGAATACAAGCATATCCCACCTAACCCTGTCAAGTCATAGGTGCACATTTATAATTTATTTTTGGAAGGCAAATTATATGGGCTACTGTCTCACATGTTTTAAATGATGGCCAGTCTTGTCTGCTTCTTATTACACCTACCCTATACCCTCCTAAGGAAAAGCCAACTAGTTTATGTCACAAAATACTGTAAGGTAGCCAGCCTATATTTTGCATGTTGCATTGTGACAGACAGAGACTATAAGCTTTCCTAAGGAGATTATACTCAGAAATCCATGAGTTTCTTTGATTGAGTGCATTGAAAATAAAAACTTAATGCTCCCTGGAAGCAGACCTGTCCACACCAGATGAACTGCAAGGAGGATAGCAGGACCACTGCAGAAGCCTGGTAGAGGAGGCACACTCCCCTCAATGATACCAGCCCTGAACTGGAAAGACACTGTCCCTTATGGAGCAATGAACTGTATCAGCCCTGCTGCACTGCTGCAGAAAGGACAGAGTACGCAGAAAAGAGTTTAGGCATCTGACTGGCACATGCTGCCTCCCTCCTCTGCTCCCCAGCCTGGATTTACATTCTTGGCATAAGCTGCTCCTTCAATGCAATTGGTCTAGCAGCACTGTATTTGATAAGAACAGCTGAGTGTTTTGCCTTTTTATGTGTCTAGTGATGTGTCGCCTGCTGGAGAGAAACTAACATCCTTCTGGGAGGAAAGTGGGGGACAGGTGGATCTGCTGTGAAGAACCTGAAAAGTTTGTGAGGTCTCTTCCTTCTCTGCCCTGGCTATCTTTTTGCAGCTTTACCAAAATCTGAATAACACAGGAATGAAACATCCAACCAAAACTATCCAGTAAAAGATGTGCTACTTTTTAGTCTGGTTTTAGAGAAAAAATTTCTAAAATCCCTACAAGTTCAATCCTCCAGAGGAAGCTGTTGTATTTCGCTGCCATGTAAAACATTTTCCCTGTAAATCAAATGTTCACTATTTAAGACAAAGCATACTATTTCATTATTTTTAAAATAAGCATGTGTATCTTTAATGGGATGGCACCAGTCCCTCTAATTCTCATTTATAATGGTTTATACATTAAGTCTTGCAGAGACATGTGAATGCTGCAATAAAGCAAAATCCTCTGCTACTCTCCTGTAGCCTGCCACTAAATGGCCCCAGTAATTCAGAGCATATTGTTTTTAATAATGAGTCACTACCATATTGTTGCTTCTCCCTCCAGCAGCAAAATCCTATTCATAACTCAATAATTTCATGCTGAAAATATTACCATGGGAAAAAGTTTGATTGTGATTACATCAGAGACCTTTTCTAGTTACTTGCTGCCCAGTTCTCAGAGAGGTCAGAAGGTCAGTGGCAAGTTTGACACTTGCAATCTTGCTTTCATCCACAGCTGCTAACAACGACAAGTTTATATGGCTGCTTCATCACATTGTTTAAAAGAATAATCTTAGCAGTTTAAAAAAACCTTCAAAGGTTGAAGAAATCAACAAAAATGTTGGTCCTGTGAGTTTCTGCGTAAGTTGCAAGCATGTGTATAATCTCACTGGTAACCCTCCATGCCCCAGAGGTTGCCAGCATCTCTGAATTTCAGGAGACCAATTTCTTTAGGCAGAAAAGTATATCTTAAATTTAGGGATGACCTCATAAACTTAAAAAAACCCCAAACAAACCCTAAATCCACAGCAGTAAAGACAGGACTTTCTGGGCAAATGGAGCACAGGAAGATACTTCATGGGGAGGGATCTCTGGCATGGATCACTTTCATGCATAGAAGATGGTTATCACAGTACACAGACGGAGAAGAGGTAGATGGCATGAAATGCCATGGAGATCCCAGGACAAGTCTGGCAGGTGGAGACTAGAGGGACCTCCATTTTTTCCACTCAAGAGTGAAGTGTGGGGAGCAGAGGACAAGCCCCTTGCCTGATCCAAGGTCCTCCCCTCCCCTTCATTTCGTCACTAAATTGTGCAGGGAGAAAACCAATAAAGGCTGTTTGCTTTTCATTGAGCAAGAGGCTGCAACTCCATTTCAGAGCAGCAGGTACTCTGGATACCTTGGAAATTCCTGGTTAAAGTAGAGCATAAAGTACTTGCCAGCTAACTGATAACAGCATCCTGGGCCAAGCCAACCGTAAAACAGACCTTGACTAAGGTCCGTACGACATGCCATGGGACACGCTCTCTAAAATATGGGAACAGGAATCCTGTAAACCCTTCAGTTTGTTAAACCCCAAGAAGCTAATGTTTGTGCCTCCAAGTTGCCTCATCTTCTGCCAGTAAAATGGAATTCCTCACTTGGCAGGATGAGGAAATACAGCAGGAATACAGTTTCACCCAAACTGAAATTTTTGAGGTGGATTAAGTGAGCCACTAAATAGCTGTTTCGGTAACAGGCTGAATTTTCTTCTAGTCCTTGCTGACCAGGTTCACACAGGACATTTGTAAGAGCTGCTTGTTTTGTTCTAGAAGATAAAAACACCTCTGGAAAGAAAAAAGCAGTGGGGCATACCTGTCATCACAGTAGGTGAATTTCATGTCCATGCTATGGCGACTCAGGAAGGTCTTGCTGTCCAGAGGGATGTCAATGTTTGAAGGGTGCTGAATAGGCTCGCACATTATTATAAGGCAGGTGAGAAGAGGTTCCTTATACCCACACAGAGAGTGAGGAGGGCAAGTGTTGTACACTTTGACTTGTCCAGTGCAGTGCAAAACCTGAAATAACAAGAAACAAAGGATGTATTTTCTCTCAACATCAAAATGTCTACTAAAATCAAATGCACTTAATTTGGCTCAAATATTATACCTTCCATGTGGCAGACTTAAGGTTAACAGTTCTGCCTCTATTGGTAACAGTGCATTTCATCCTCATGAAGAAGTCACGCTCAGTTGACACCTCTTTGCTTTTCTTTCCAAAGCCTGGACCTGTATAAAGGCAAATTAAAGCAAATTAATTTTCTCATTTTCTTTCTTGATTTCTTCTACTTATAAGCATGAAGGATTCAAGAGAAATAACAAACCAATTCTCAGATAATTTACCTGCAGAGACCATCAAAATGCATTGACCATTGCAGAGCAGTCTGTAGAGCTCAGACCCAAAACTTCCACATAGGAACTTAAATAGGACTTTGTGCATCTTAAACCTATGTTTTAGCTTGCAGCACATAAATCTTTCCACAGTGTTACAATTACTTTACAACTGTCTACACTTGATGAAAGGAAAATACTAAACAAATAGTTCCTTAGTACTATCATATTTAAGCAATATTTGGCAAAATAAAATGAATCTGCAAAGCACTGAATAAGTTAATGACTACTGTAGGAATGAAAATTCCTTTTACCATGACAAACAGATCTCTGCTGATAACCATTTACTTAATTCGGTTATTTCAAAAATGAACATTTTTGTATTTTTGTAAAAATTTTGTATTTTCATTATTACCATTTTTCAGACTCAGATTCTCTCGAATTTCTTCATGGTCACATGGATGAGTGAAGTCAAAAATGCTATGTCCAGTAAGTTCCACCTGTATGGAAGTAAGAGCTACATGTAGCTAAATCAAAGAAACTGAAACTATTTATCTGTTTTTAAACTCGACTGAAACGAAACTGGTCCCTAGAACCAAGTGCATCAACAGGATGCTTACAAACACAAATCCCATGACCCTCCTTTTGTTTATCCATTTGTTTATGCATAATTTCTCATTTTCTCCCCAGGAGGATTCTCTTATCTTTGAATTTGCACAGTGCAGTTAACAGTCAACACCAATATTGTCAATTTTGACACAGGAGAAAACTCACAATCCACAAAGCAAAAAAGGGGGGAATCCAAAAGAGCAGCTCTATCCCCTCTGTCCCATAGTCTAAGGCACAAGTATGTTTTCTCATCTCCCCTAGTATGATTCTAGGAAGGCAACTTTGAAGTCGCCAAAGACAACTTGATAGGATGGGACAGGGAACCTGAAACCTGTGCTGTCTGCTGTGCACGGTACCTGCCTGAGAAATTAAGACATTTATTTCCAGTCTTTTTTGCAGTGACACGCTGCTGGGTTTTCTGCCTTTGGACATGAGAGTTGTTTCTGTGAATTGTATTACGAAGAGAGGAAATCGTAAGGGAACAAGTTACCTGGGTAAGACCCATATATTTGTTGACATTCTCTGACAAAAAGATCATGTCTCCATCCTGTGTCACCACAGCAATAAATCCCTCCAAAGCTTTCAGGTACAAGTTGTCCATCTGTTGGTCTGCCTCTTGTTCATTCTCATTGTCAGCACATACTGAGGAAAAAAAAAAAAGAAAAGAAAAAAAAGCACTTCAGCACCTCAGCCAGCCGTTTTCAATGCAAGCACATACAGTTACAAGGCAACAAAATATTTTTTTGCTGTTAAAATTTCTTTTCAACAAACCTCTTCTGGTGGGACCCCTGAACAGCATATGAAAAGGATGTCCTTATCTCTAAAAAGGCAGGAGATACTTTTCTCAATGTTTTGGCAAATGCCAGACCCTCACTTCACCTTTAGCATGTTTCTGCAAGATATGTTTTCAGTCACTAACACCTGCAGACGCAAATTACTGAAGGGCATCTTCTTTGTGCACGTTCTCTTGGCCACTTGCAACATTTGCACCTCCTAACAGGCACAAGGTAGAGGGCAAGCCTTATAGAAGGG
Source organism: Cyanistes caeruleus (assembly GCF_971803275.1). Taxonomy (NCBI): domain Eukaryota; kingdom Metazoa; phylum Chordata; class Aves; order Passeriformes; family Paridae; genus Cyanistes; species Cyanistes caeruleus. Next base: position 93,362,749 of record NC_141702.1, read on the forward strand.
ACATAAATCTGTGCATCCTCAACAAACATCTAACAGGACTCTTTCACTGGGTTAGGCTTTCTAAGAAGTTCAAATACTGCTCCTACAAAACATGCCTAAATAGACCTCTTCACTCAGTACAGACACATCTCTTACCACTACTTTGGATAGAAAAAGCAGAAAACTGCTCCCTTGAAATAATTCTTGTTAAATCTTTGTCATCCTATAAATCTCAGTATTCCTTGGAAAACCACAGATCCATCTCTCACTGATACCTGCTTTTTCATCTGCAGACCTCAGAACTTCCTATGGCTCCACTCCAACCAAGTCTGACAAGTTTCATCACTCACTCACGCTTCCCCTGTCCTGCCAGGAGAGCCTCAGACTCCGCATATGTCCTAAATATTTGCTTATGCAGATTCATGAACCCAGTGCACCTTACTAATTTCTGGGAAACACACTGTTCAACTGAAACCTAAGGCCGTGCTAGAATATTTATTACAGCTATTATTTTTTTGGTTATACATTTTGCTGGTACCTTTTGGCTGCAGTGCAGCAACAGTCCATGGCACCATGATGCCCTTACTGTGTGTGCTCCATGCAGCCCATCTCATGCCATAGGAAGCAGCACGTAGCAAAACTGCAGGTGGGGGAGAGGGGCAGGCACTGCTCCTCCTGATGCCACTCACACAAATGCCCATTTCCCTTCTATGTTTTTAAGTATGCCTCAGCTCCATGAATAAGAAGCTGTCAGGGAATGACACACAGACAGCTAGTATCAAAAAATTTCTGTGTAGGAGCTGACCCATTAATTTCTTGATATGTTTTATGTAGAACTTCTGGAATTGTTTTGCAAAAAAACACAGCTATTGTATCTGGTCTGTGTACCTCAGACATGCTGTGGTACGCTTATCTTTACAGTTTTGTCGGTTAGCCTGCACATTTCTGGTCAGTCATTGCAAATGTCATGGTAAGACTCTGATTTTGAAGGGGAAAAGTAAGTAAAAGAAGAAAAAAAACCCCACCTTATTGTCTCAGAAAAAGGAATAACCAGCTCCAAGATAAAGGGCCATGGCTAAGACCCATCTAGATCGAAGGTGCCCCAGAGCCCACGGCAGCAAGGATGATGAGAGAAGAGCTGAAGTGATTCTGCTCTTTGTGCTCCTTCCTGGTGGCACAAGAGTGCTCCAGGCTGGGCCCACCACCAATTTTGCTGTCTAGAGGATCTAACCATAATTGCATCAGCCTTACTTGCAAGAACTGTGGAACACAAATTTCTTGGAGAAACTGCTCTTTGATGGTTTAATGCTGCAATTTCAGCTTACAGTTTGTTCTGTATTACACATACTGTTAGCACTTGAGAAAAGTAATTAATTTTTGTTCTTTTCCTCAATGAAATAGCATATTGATCATATTCCTTCATGTTTCTTGTTGAAATACTAATTTTTCAAGAAGTCTAGAAGCAGGAATAGGGCATTGCTTTGTAAAACATTACATGGTTTGGGTTTGTTGTGTTTTTGAACAGGGAAGAGGCTGAGCCAAACTAATGCAGTTTTTACTTTGAAGCACTAATGAGTGATGATTAAAGGATAAGTTTGATCTATACATCCCCTGGAACTGCATCTGCTAATGCCCGAGGATAGACTGCAAGCAAACCACGAGGGATGAGCATTCACAATGCAGAACCCAGCAAGCACTGTTTGGAACAGGTAAGTAGTGACAAAAATTATGATGGCTGCTGTTGTTGCCTCCTCCTGTTCCTCAACATCCCACCCTGGCAGCAGCCCATCCACAAACAAGGGAAGAAATGGACTCAGCCCTGGAGCTATGGAGAGTGCTTGGTTTACCCCTTTGCCTCTCAACAAGACTGGTAGCAGGGAAGAGAGGACGCTCTCTGGGGATGGCCAGCACAGACTGGGGATTTATCATTTCACGTCCCTGCACTGCAATTCTAGCTACACATACAGGGGCCAGTTCCTCCTCAGTACAAAGCAAATTACTTCAGGAAATTACATCAGGACTAGCATTTAAAATACAGAAAATATACAATAATATATTTGAATAGTATGCACTTTGACCAAAATGACATTTAGGGAAGGAAGGAAAAAAAAAAAAAAAAAAAAGAGGTAAGTGACCATCTGCTCCCAAGCTTGTTTCTGCTGCATAAAGAATGTCAAGGGTCTTTTTTTACTTTTCCAGAAGCAAACAAATGGTTTATTCAGTAGGGCTCATGGCTATAGCCCAAGACAATCAGCCAAGTGTGGGTTCAGAGAAAAAATGACTTTTCAGCTCTAACCCCAGACCCTCCTTTCCATTTTTTTCCCAGCTCATTAAGTTTGCATTAACAAAACATCACCATTCAAAGGCAGGAAGGCTATTCAAAGCATTTGTATTCTTAAATGCCTCCAACAGTGAAAGACAAACACTTTACTTGTATTATCAGATGATTAAGTTTGCTTTTCCATATACATAAATTATATTACTTATACAAACACACATGGAGGACATGGATCAGGGGACATCACATCAGGGCTGCAGGTTCAAACCCTTACAGTCTGAGCTGAGAGCAGCACTTAAAGATACAGTCAGCTTTAAAGCATGTGTTTACAGGGGTTTGTGGGATCAGAGTTCACCGTTTTTATTAAAATTATCTTTGTCCAGCTGGAGGTATCTGTGATGTGGACAGGGAGGAGAGAAGATTGCTTGTGCTGCCGCGCACCCCATCAAACCTAACCCAAAAGCATGACCAAGGTGTTTTGCAGACACACTCCAGCCTCTCTGGTAACTCAATAAACCTGAGTGCACCCCCTCCTTTCTCCTCAGCAGCCAGGCAGTAGTAGGAAAGGGGAGCTGGAAGATACGGGTTTCTTGTAGTACTTAATAGGGCGTGCTCACATTTCAAAGAGGAGGAAACGGCAGGCGCTATCAGGCACAAAAAGGTGGATGCCAAGTACCTCCAGAGCCACTGTGCTGGCTGTTGCCCACCTATTCCTTGCCTGCCCCCCCAGCAGCCTACTCAGTGCAGCTCAAGAGCTGGGGAACACACCAAAGGTGCTCATGTCTTTGATTGTTTCCAGGTTCTTTGCCAACACAGCCCTGGAAGGTGTCATCTGTGCTAACCCGCTGAAGCAGATCAGCTACCTGAGGATCCTAAGTCTGCAGCAAAGAAATATGCTGAGCTGCACTGTGGCAGCCCTGCCATGCCCTGTATCAGGTAACTTGGTATAATTATAGTAATATAAATAATAAATAGGAGTCTCTCCTATGGCTGCAGTGTCAGCGTTAGAGCACGTTCCCCTTCTCTGTGGAAACCACTAGCTACTAATACACAAAGGATATACACACTTTAGGAGAGTGATACATCTGAAGAAATTCAGTCATTCCCACTAGCAAAAATCTGGTTTGCTTCACAAAGAAGCTATTTTGCAGATGCAAAACAAATAATGACATGGCTACTGCAAGCTCCTCCCTGAAACCCTGATTGTGTTTCACTTTGCTTTAAATTGTCTTTGTTAATTTACCTGGAGCTGAACTAAAGCATTAGCATAAGAAAATTCAGCTTCAAATGGAAAATATTTGAGAAAGCTGGGACCAAATGGAAGTGGCATTGGAAGTTAGCGTGAGTAGGTGAGAACAGAACTTCAGCCTTGGGTTTACAATAGGTCTGAGATCACTTTATCTAGAGAGCAGCACCTCATGTAGTCTTTTGCAAGTCTTTGGGAAGTGTAACAGTGAGACTCAGTTTATACCGATTTTTAGGGGTGGGGTTTTTTTTTTTGTTTGATTGGGTTTTTTGTCAGCATTGCATTTCAAAATAGCTGCTAGCTAAATTTTAAAATAAGGATGTGTTTCAGGGTTTTTTTCTACAACTTTTTCCACCTCACCTCAACTAAAGGGAGTAACTCACTTCAGGCACCATGACAGTACAGCAGGGAGACTGGACTGCAAATATGCCAGTTTAAATTAACAGCATATTCAGCAGAATGAAGTAAAATTGTTTTTCATATTATAGCTACTTGATAGACCCCAGCCAAGACTGCATTCATGTAAAGGTGGAAAGTCTGTACAGGAGGAGAATCCCTGTCTAGGGGAGATTGGGAGATGTTGAAACATGTCAAAAAGCCTCATAAAACTGCTGCTGTGGCTTTCCTGGGACTGTCAGAGCAACAGGAGAACTGGGAATACAGCAGTGGTGTCCCATGTCTCAGTATTTGAGGATAATCCACTGCTCACTTTGCCCAAAGGCAGTATTTCTTGAATTTTGATACAGCATTTTTCAGTCCATGTCTAAGTCTGTATTAAATTTTGGTATTTACTTTGACAAATTTTCTAACCACCAAACTGAATTTGACAAGATAATTGACAAGAAACTTTGAACTGTTACAGCAAATGCTTTTTGCAGTGTTTATGATAACCTTTTATGCTAAAAATAAGTTTTGTAAACAAGCTTTGATTAATTCTCACTGTCAGGATGTGCACTGTTCCCAAGTTTAAGAACACTTTTTCCGTAGATGCTTGCTCATTTCCTTCAGTCCAACCTCTTGGAACAAGTCAGAAGGCTCAAAAATCAGGCTTCTCCTTAAAAAAAATAACTGCACAGGTATAAACAACCTCCCAGCAAACAGCCTGTAACTCCTCTCAACACCTTTGATCTGACTCAAAGGGGTCTTTCTGGTCAGTTCAGAGGTAGACAATAATAAAATGAATTTCTACTGGAGGTCACAATCATCACCTGCACAAAATTTTCCTGGCTTTTTCTCTCATCATACTTACATCTCATAAGTACCAGTAAGCTGCTTACATATTGTGCATAACTGACACCAGGCTACAGCTGCCACTCCAGAAGAGGGTTGTAAAATCTGCCTGATGTCCACAGGCAAAAGTTAGGGAAGATATAACAGCAGCTTCGTCCTGCACCAGAGAGAGCAGCTTTCAGACAAACTTGTCTCTTCCTGGTTTCTTGTTTTCCATCAAAGGAAAGTGACTGATTTTTTTCCCCCTTTTTTTCTGTCTTGACAGGGCAGTACATCCTGTTCAAGGGGATATTTTCAATGTGTTCAATAAAAGCTTTCAATTTAGATACATCAAGAAAAAGCTACTCTTAAACTTGAAGCTTCCTGAAGGGCTCTTATCTCCAAGTGCACAAGCAATCCTGGATAAAGAAAACACTTATGTTAGTGTTGCTTTGATTGCAGAGTTTGTATTTAGCCAAATCATTCAGATGCTACTCCCAGGAACTTGCTTGGAGTCCTGCAGATACCACTGTTGCACGTTGGGAATACAGCACCTCATCAGACCAGGATTTGACTCCCATGGGACCTTTGGGTACACCTTCCTGAAAAGGGACATCACTTCAAGCAGCTGAAGCACTCAGCACCTGACTAACTCTCATTCCTAGCAACAGGCATAAAACTATTTTTCCAATTTAATAAAAGCAATCGAGTAGACATGCTATTTTCAAAGCACTGTTTTATGCCACAATGGCCTGACATTAGATACAGCTTGTCCAGACATTCAAAAACAATGCCCACATCAGTTCTCCCTACAGTCTATCCTCTCCCTTAAAAGCCTAGAGAAAAGCTATTTTTTCCCCTTCTGCTCCCTGCTGGCTTTCCGGCTCTGTTGTCTCCCTCCCTTGAAACCTTCACACTGGCTTCCTTGTGGCCTCCCTTCTCCCAAACAACTTCCTGTCTGTATCCCTGTTCCCTCCCCATTTCTGCTGCTGTCTGCCTGCACAAGAACAACTCTCAGCCAGTTTCCTTTGCTGGATTTCTGCACAGAAAAGACACCCAGGTGACCACACAATTGGGATGGGATTGAGGCAAGCCAAAAAAATTGTGTTTGCCTGATTAGCCTGATTAAAAAGTCCGTAGTCTTTGCACACAGAAATTCACTGCAGAGAGTTCTGGTTCCTATAACACCTTTAGTATCAGCATGGTTCAAATAAACACTGAAAATTTTTGGCACTGTGCATACAGGCTTCCTAAAATGGATTCTCCTTCTCATAATCAGACCAAAAGAGGATACCTGAGGCAGCCTTAGCATCTATCACAATGTTAGCTGTTAACCAAGGCAGCCACTCTTTAGCAAAAGCCATTATTTTTCTTTTGCCAACTATTAGCTCCCCAAACAGCATTAGCCTTACTTACTAGCTATACTAGGAAATAATATGGGAAAAGTACTGCTTACAGTTTTTCTGACCACACTAAAGGACATAAGATCCCAAATCCAAAAGCTCCACTACTGATAAGCATCTGAATGCCTATTTTCAGCAGCAGCTTTATGGGATCAAAACCTTTACCTGAGATGAACAAAGATCAGTTCTAAATTTATCCCAAACATCTGAATGTGACGATGGCAAAAATGTATTATGCCAACAGAATTAGGAGACATCTTGAAAAATATTTAAGATTATCATAATTAAATATTTCTACTTAGCATTCCAATTATATGGTGTACTGTTCTGTGCACAACATGGAAACAGTATTATAAAGCCATTGTTTCAGTTTGCTTCCTGTGATACTAATCTCAATCAGGCCGTCAGACGAACAGCCTGCATTTCTAAATGTTAAAGGCTTCCTCTCCAACATTCCCACACAGAATTGCCTACTGTGAAAATCAAAGGGAAATGTGTTACTAAGTAAAGCAGCAACTTTTATAAAGCAAAACCTGGTATTTTTTACCCTTTTGAACTCTGAGATATACAACCAGCTATTTCCTATTATGATAGGATCCAAGGGCCAAGCTCGGGCCCTGCAATGCCTGCAGGAGACATGCACTCTGCAATCCAGAAGTCGGGATTTTTCGAGGCACGTAGTGGGAGAGCTCTCAATGAGGGCTCAAATTCAGGGGCTCTACCATTCACCTGCTGGAAGAATGTGGGTATACATTTCCCTAGGTCTTGGCTTCCCAACAGATCATTATGCAGACACAGCTAATAAAACAGCCTGAGTTACACAAGTGAAAAGCCCTATTCTGACTCAGGGAGTAATAGGAAAGGGCATGAGACACTCAATGCCAGCGGAGTGAGACTGGCAAGTTGCCTATCTTTGGCCATCTCCAAAATCGCACCTGGAGCATCAGCTTGCAGAAAGATGAGGGTACAGTCCTGGGAAAGGCCTTGTTCTCTCTACATCAGGCAAAATTGCCTTAAAACAGAGAGATGTGTTTGAGAATCATGCCCACAAACAGTAACAAAATAAAATATGGTGTGCTAGTAGGTTTTGAAAGACTAAATTAGAAACAAGCAAAACAGTGATAAAGCAGTAGTTTTTTCTCTATCACATTTTGAAGTGTTTCTTTCAAGCTGCAGCAAATGTTATTTCAATATCCGAATCACTGACAGAACAAATACACTCACTTAACTCCAGTTTACAGTGGACGTCCACCCCAAATAATCAAAACCATTTAATAAAGACAACATAAAACAAAGAGGGTGTTTGCAGCCTGGGGTGGGCATTTGCTTCTATGCCCTTCCACCACCCCATTTCCCAGTTCATCTATCAAGAACTCTATCAAGAGTTTCCTTGTCAGTCAAGTCAGACTTCTCAAACGCAACAGTATATTTATGGTGAAATTCCAGGCTGCTAAACACATACAGGAAACCTTTGCTGTAGCTTTGCTTGGGGCTCAGAAAGGGTCCAAAGCAGAAGGAAGAACAGAATGGGGACAAACATCACCCAAGCCCATGTTCAATCTTGTTTCACACTAATCAAAATGGATAAGCAGCAAACCTCTTGACTTGTAAGCTTCCAACTGCATCAAAAACCTACCACTCTGAATTAAACTGGATGGCCTTTGAGTGAAAGCCAGTGTCCTTATAAAGACTGACATTATTCAGAGGTCTACAAGGATAAAAAATTCAATTTATATGTTAGCTATACTCAGATAGTAGAGGAGCAGCAGACAAGGTTTTCTGACTTGTGTTCTTTAATTATAATGTATTTTCATTATCAGAAAATAATACCCAAAATTTCCAGATAATCCATCCTTTTAAAGTACCTAAAGTTCAGTTCCTCAGAATAGAAGCATCTAAGATTTTGAAACTCTTATCTACACCTCTGGTGCCTAAAGATGCAGCTACAGACAAATCTCCATTTGACTAACAACACAAATTTTAATGAGAGGATTTACTCCAAGTAAATACTTGGACTGAGGAAGTGAATGCATCAGATTTAAGGCTAAGCAAATAACTAATATAGAGAAAGCATGAAATATTAAAGCACAGCCTCTTGCTATTCTAACATTTTATTTCCAGGTTCTTTTCTCCTGCTGGGTACTGGTGGTACTTAATGAAAATGTAAATTGTCTACATGAAACACATTATATTTCAAACACTGTACAGAAATGTCTCAGAAATATAATATCTTTATGTGTATGTATGAATATTATACACATATACTGAATTGTCATCACTATCAAATAATGAGTCTAAGCCTTAACAGTATAGAAGCATCAAAATAAATGTATTAGTCAGTAGATTTTTTCCTCACTGAGAAATGTAAATTAATTTGAAAAGTTCACTTTAATCTTAGCAGGTTAGCAAATGTATTTTTCTGATGATGACTGCATCCAACTATTTCATATCAATTTTCACAGGCACGCACATTACTTGTATTATCGGTTACAGCCTCTCAAAAGTTTACTTTTCCTATGGTGTTTCAGTCTCCAGTTCATTCCATATAAATATTTGAAAAGCTGAGGCTGTGTTTTTATGAGAAAGTTACTAACAAATTGGCTTTGTTTAAGAACATTTACCTATTTACGCAACTACTTCAAGTATTAGTTACATAATCAGAATTATGTTACGGAATCAGAGATGGTTTCCAAACACTGTTCAGCACATCAACTTCTCTTTTCACAGAAGTACATGATAAAACTACATTATATAAGCTAAGATAAAATACCTACATTTTATACAGTGGGCTTCAGCAAAACCCAAAAATGCTACAATAAATTACTGAGCACATAGAAGCAGAATTGAATTTACCGTATCTTTCAGACTAACCAACAGCAAATTCAGCAACAAAATTGGATGCTTCCTAGTAACATTTATTAAAGTAATTGCTCTCGTATGACTCAACTTTTCTAAGTAGAGGAAGTGCAATCGTGACCTTATTGGGAGTCTTGCCATTAATCAAGGAAAAGACAAAATTCTGGGGTTACCATTCACAAACAATGCAAGCATTGTTTTCTTAATGTATTCTCAACACTCATAGGTCACTGTGTGAAAGTTCTGGAAACATCAGTTGTTTTCATTGATCTTACAGGCTACTCAAGCCACGAATTTCTATCAAAGTGGTTATTCAAGTATGGGGCAAAATAAGAATAGTTCTAATTTTATCAGTTTTCACAGGCTATAAAAATTATGCTTGTTCATGTTTCCTACTAGTCCAACATGAGCAAAATTGTGTAGAATCCACTCGCATCAAGTATTTAGAAATTGTTTTAGCTATCTTAGTATAGCTACCTACCTACTACTCTTGGCCAGTATTACTCCTTTCAAACCAAGTACTGGACCTTCAGAGCATCCCAGCTGCTATTTGAATGTGCAGGCATGAACGTGCTTGCCACACCAAATCAAAAATTATTTGCTTCAGTATGGAAGCTTAAAGCATATGTTTGAATTCTGATTAAACTTTTGAAAGCTCAAAATCTTGTGACTTGAATGTAACCACATTCAAGTTGTCTCAGAGGTTTTATTTAGAGATGCAAAAAACCTGTTCTAATTATTCTTTTGGTAACCCTGTAGTCAGAGAAGAGCATGCATAATCTTACCAAGCTGCCATCAGCCAGCCCAGGCAAATAACTTCTTTTAGCCAGATCTTACCTGAAGACAAAAGCTTATGAGTCCGTAGGAAACTGATTGCCAGGCGCATTATGGATGCCTTGTCCAGGTGGGAACTGATGTTGTGGGGCAGGGGCAGCTCATGTGCCAGTTCATAGAAAACCTCGGTCTCTTTGCTTCTTCTGCATCTTGCTGCATCTCTCGATTTCTCCTTCCTCCGTTCGGAACTGCTCCTGATAGGTAACAAAGAGAAAGAAAAAAAAAAGCATTTCTTGAAATGCTATTCACAGCTTGAGAGGTATTTATAAGAGCACATCTCAGCAATGAATCTATTCTATCAAGTGTTTGAAATCAGTTGGCCAGGCTTTAATACCTATTTGTACCATTTGAATAGGAATTAGGAGAGGACTGCCATAGCTGGAAAGGCCTCCAATTGTACATGAGTCAGCCTTTGAACGCCCTGAGTCCCCATGCAGTACAACAGGATTGAAATCTACCTTAGGCAAGAGATTCAAAATGAAACAGCAAACTACTACTTCTGGGATTTAGGAAACATTAAAATATTTTTGTTTGTTTGTTCAATCTAAATTTACTTACTCTGGGACAGAGTGGCAATACATTTTAATGCTAGAATAGTTATAGTGAATATGGGTGTGACATAGATGCAACAATGTTGTGGAGTTTCAATGCCTGCAATCCACATTAAAAGAAAAGTAGTAATAGAGTACCAAATTGTGTTGGTCTTGAACTGTCTTAGCTCTTAATCCAAAACCTGTTCAGAAAGCCATCTTTCTTTGACCATGAAGAGCACAAAATGGAAAATACTGCTGCTTGCAAGATAGCCCTTCTTTGGAGAAGCTGTTCTAATTAAATCACCATTTCTCCATTGTCTATGAAAATAGATCCTTTCTTGAGTAAAACAACCAATAAGGCCAACCTTCTTCAAACTTCATGAAGAACAGAAGGGCAGGAAATAACAAAGGGGAAGGCATTTTATGAAGCAAGTATGCAAATTTAAGCCACCAAAGGACATAAAGCTAAATTTAACATGTGAGAAGCACAAGGAATACATTTCTAATGGTTCCGGGATACGGCATTTTAAGAGTGATTTCTACTGACTCTAAGGTACTGAAGTACAATTCTTATTTCAGAACATGAAGCATCTGAAGCCATTTAAAACCATGAGCCATTTCAACCCCACTTAGCTCTGCTGATACTAAGAGTGCCTACACTTGCACTAGTTGAGGTTTTGCAGTTGAGGATTATAGTCACACCAACACAGAATACATTTCTTTTCAGGCCAACTCTTGCAACAGTCTACCAGTGCCACTTGACTGAGCACAGAACAGGGCGCTAAGTAGAACAGCTCCTCTGCTTTTGCTGTTTTGGCTGCAGAATCACCAGCAGCATCTGTGTCCATTTGCGGGGCTCCCAAAAATGAAGCAGATTATAACTTGTTTTTTCCAACATCAATATAAAATAATGAGTCTGTAAACTAAAAATGGACCAACCAAAAAACCCCACCCTATCAAAACAAGGAATTTTAATAAATGAATTCTGTTGCATGAAGATTATGAGGAAAACAAGTATTAATCACATTACTTAATCCTAGAAACTGTTTCAATCATGACTGGTTTCACATAAAACTGCCTAAATAGAAAAAGAGTATTAATCCATAGTAGAGTATTTGTTTCTTGAAGACTTAGACAGTCTGCAGGAGCTTTTAGCATTCTAGCATAACCACAGGAGGCTTCATAAATTAGTAAGAAGGAGAAACAGCCAGGATGTGCATTAAATGCCAAGAGTAAAGTCACAATAAGGTATGTGCTGGGGCTCAACAAGGCTGGACACTCAACATCATCGCTCAAAGCAGCGAGATCACAACAGATCAGCAGGGCCCTTGTGCTGTGAAACACAAGAAGCTGGGCACATATGTGGGATCAGACAGGTGCTCACTAGTGGGTATGCTAACAACAGGGCAGGGGGCTCACATTCTTACAGTATCTTCTCAAGGTCCACGATCAGCCCTCAGCAATCTTCTTTCACAATTATTTTGCCCAAGGTGATTGTTTTATAACATGGTCTCTCTTACAGGAGGTGTGAGCTGGAGGAAACTGACACATTCCAGTACATAATGGCAGGATCCAACTTCAAGAAATAGTTCAGGGGTATTGCTGAATCGTCCATCAAGTCACCTAAGTTTAAATCTAAAGGAAATTCACAAGGTGACACTAACTCATTACTTTTCTCCTTGCCAAGAAAAAGTCATACTATATCCATGTAAAAAAAAAAGTCCCTTCTTACACCCTTCCTTGCAGCCAGTGCTGGCTACAGGAGAGTCATGTATAATACTTCTACTGATGGTACTTTTAGAAACATGTCTTGCTCTCTCTAAAGAAAAATGTGCCTACTCTGTGCCTATACAGATGCTAGACTGGGAACAAATCTCAGTTTCTAATTATACCAAGGAAATAAAAGAGTAGAAGCAAAAAAACCCAAACAGAACAAACTATGTAGCAGTATTTGTGAGCATTTCCAATTGTCGCTTGAAAAATATAACTTCAACCATAAATGTTTGAGCTCTGTTCTAAATCTAGAGGCCACAATTTTCACATTAGAACCAGCTTGGGCAAAACAAGATCCAATCCCATCTCATTTAAATATGAAGCTTTGGGAACGAAGGCCAAAGACAGGTCACAATTTATACACAAAAACAGGTTGTATCAGACAGGGTCTCTCATGACACTACTGCAGCCACAAAGAAAAATATTTAGTTTTCTAACCTCTGTAAATATAGTTTTGAAGTGTGGCTAATGAGACAAGCTGGTTTCAATAACCATGGGTTGCTCAAGGTTTCTAATAATTAACACTATGAACAGAGAAAGATTTTCTCTCTCTCTCTCTGTTGCAGATGCTTTCCCTCAACACTGTTTCTGACTGTCCTGCTAAGGTCCCCTGCAGAGAGACATCTCCGTTCATTACACACCACACAAGAGCTTTCTCGTATCAGAAAACAAGGGAAGGAATCAGCCTGCCTGGTTGCCTTCAAAAGACTTTTTTGCTCATTCATTGTATTTTAAATAAACAAACAACTTGTCCATTAAGCATTTCCCCCTTGTGGCTTCCTGGACCTCAATTTTCCTCCCCATCTCCTCTCACACAGCACACCCTTGAGTTGTGTTGTTATTGTAGCCAGGGCAGCATAAGCCCACCAAGACCCAAAATGCCCCCCTGCCACCTCCGCACTCAAACCCTCCATCTACGCTTGCTTGCTGTACCTCCCAGGGATGTTCATGTCAAAGATTGTCATTCTGTGCTTACTTGTCCTGGTTGCAAAAGACTCCCAAAATAGCAGTTGAGTGACAGAATTCTGCAAAAAGCAGCATTTTCATGATTTTTGTTTGCAGACTGTAGGCCATTAATAATTCTCTCTGCAGTTACCCCCACATGGATTAGCATTTCACCCTGGGTGAGGCTGGACCACCCATAGCTGGAGAGTGGTAAAGTGACTGCACAGCAACCTGCACGACTGAAGGCCAGGAGGAAATAAAGGCTGACACTGAATCCTCTTCACACATCACCTGGGCAATAGAGAAAAGGCCTGGGCTCTGGCTAATTTATGAATCATTCCCTCCTAGCACATAAACCACCCACTTATGCGGCAGAAAAAGAGTACATGTATGCGTCACTGCTTGGAGAAGCAATGCAAGCAGAAACCTCACTCACTCTGACAGATTTCTAAAAGAAAAGAGGGGAGAGCAGAGAAAGCCACCACAAATGAAGCCACCCATATGCTGGTCCAAAGCCCCAGGGTATTCCAAGGTAAGCCTCCAGGGAGCTCCTGGACACCTGGTTCTTCGCAAGTCCCAGGACTGTCCAGCAGGATAAGACTCCACTGAGCTGCACATTGCACCCTCACGCTGCAGTCACAGCATAACTGGTACAAATAAACCAAGAAAGGAAAGAAGAAGCTCTAATTTCTTTTGGAAATGGGGAAGCCAAGCTGAGGAATGTGTCTGGTGACTCCATCAGGACTTGGCTACATAAAAGGAGACTTGAGAAGGAACAGGGAGGTGCTGCTTCCCAGCAAGGACTCTCCCAGGCTGCTGGATGACGCGCTGTGCTGCATTGCTTATGGGCATGCAAGCCATTGGGAAAGGAAGAGTTCAGAGGCACAGGCAGTTCTGTGACACAGAACACAAGTACAGCACTGTACCCTCGGGACAGCTGTTTACATGATTTCCCAGTCCCTCCTAGTGGGTTTAGTTTGCACTCTGAAAATAGAATTTATGGACCAATGCACGTGAGAATAGATGACAAACAACTGGCAACTATTTGCACTCCCAGGTGAAGCTTCCAAATTTTCATAAGCAGTTCTCCATGCTTCTCCCTGGAATCCAAACACCAAACTAGTCCCATGCCCAGGAACAGAGCTATTGATCCCACCAGGCAAAAACACCCCAGGTGATGTAGGAATGTATTGCATGGATCCCAGGAGCCAGATTCCTATCTCCTTGCTCATGTCTGGCAGGCCCTTGCAACACAGCTTCAACGAAATCAGTAGGAATGCCTGCAGACAAAGGTCTTGCACGCCCAGGGTGAAGACCATAATATGACTTTCTGTAGCCTCTCCTACTGCAGGACTGGAAACTCCAGGGATGGCAACTTATTGGAAAAACCTGAAACCCCACATAACCCATCTCATTTAAACAATCTTGCAAAACTACCATGTCAGCTTAGGAATTGCCTTCCCAGTGCCCACTGCTGTGACAGCTCTGGGCTCCAGCAGCCAGGAAAACCGCTGAGGCAGCCAGCCTCAACCAGGGGATGCACTGCTGCCACTGTTCTGCTGCAGCATCCTCAGAAGGCACCTCGGACACAGAATCAGCACCACAAACAATGAGGCACACAGATCATCCCCCACCTGGGAGCTTCTGTACATGGAGTCACTCACTGATCCAAAGTTTGGTCAGGCACTCACACAACCCTCTCAGCTCAGCAGTCAGGGACTGAGCTGAGGTTTCAGTCCTATTTCCACTGACTGTGTATTTGCTCTCTGCAGTTTCAATCCCACTAGTACTTCATGTCCACCAGTAATCCCTGCCCACCACCTCCACCCATACATCTGCCTGGTCCTTCCCGCAGCCTGTTCCAACCCCCTCAAAGCCCTCGGTACCCACTCAGCTGATGAGGGTGCCAGGCAGTCAGCGTCAGGGGTCCTCCCTTCTGTCAAGGACATCGGTGGCCTCCTCTAAGCTGATGAAGGGGACTTGCCAGGACAGCAATCCTCTGTTCGATGTTTCGCTGCTCTTCACAAGTCCACGTGGGTCAATACTCAGGTTGTACACGCACACACACACACTTGTGTAAAATTCAGCAGTGCAGCAACTGCACTGAATTGCACTCCCACTGTGCAGGCTCCAGATCACAGAAGCTTTCAGAGAAACTGAAATGCACACCTTGCAGAAAAATATCTCTAAGTAACCCGGTAGCCTTCACTCATACCTACACTGTGTGACACATCCGGACAGCACTTTGAATTACACAGTTCAGACAGACCCGCTTGAGTTAACTTCATGATTTTGGTGACCCTTGGACTTTGTTTCAAACTGCCATGTATGCACACTAGTAAAACAACACGCATATTACTTTATATCCAATGGCTGGTTATTATGTTGTTATTATGATATTATTAAATGTTTCTAGCTTCAGCACTTTAAAGGTCAAGAATCCACAGTTTATTAAGTTGTCACATGAAATTTCTCTAGAAAATGCTCATTTCAAATAGTTTAAAGCATCACATGCTGACTTGCAAAACAAGAAAAATACATTGTGAATGAAAAGATAAGAAAATACTTTACAGTTCAGATAAATGAAAAATCAGATGCTTAGCATAAAAAAATTCAAATTAAACCTGTAAAAACTCAATAGAAGTATTTTAATAGGCAATATTACCTTAGATAACAAAAAATACTTATTTCAAACTATAAAATCCAGTTTTTGCCGAGTTTCTACTTTGCATTACTTTCTGCTTGGCAAATCCCTAGTTGATTTGAACCAGAATACTAAAAAAGGAGTTTTGCTGACTCTGAGGCACTCCATTGCTATCTCAGAACCACACCACTTGACTGCCCCAGAGATGTGCTTGCAGACACCAAGCAGCCAACAGTCAATGCTTGCTTAGCCTTAAAATTCCTTTGAAAAGTATTTGTAACCATTCTACCTGACAAGCAGTTTATTCTGGATGGCATGCTGTGCTTTTGAAAGCTCCCTCTGTTAAAGTAATAAAAGACCATGGGTAAATAAAAAGTGCTAGAAGCAGGAATTTACTCACTAACCACAAATTCAGGCCAAACTATGAAAGCTGTGAAGGAAACCCATACACAGTGCCATGCAGATCCCTCCTTATACCTCTTTCCAGTGAAAATAACTATTTCTAAAGAAGCCACCAGATGCCTGGTTCAGCACACCAGCAAGAGCAAAAGTGAAAGGGAAAGGACATGCTTATTTTCAGGCAGATAAAAAAAAAACCAACAAAACCAGTTTGAAATATGTGGAGTGCTCATGGAGGGCAAGTGCTAAAGCAGCACTTGCTGCCCACTGGGATACAGTACCCAGTACACAGACAAAACAAACTCAAAGGATGCCAAAAGAGGGAATTTGTTAATAAAGGAAATGAAACTTTCAAGGTAACAAGAAAGGCTACTAACAGAAAGTGCTATTACAAAAAAAGGAAATTAAGTATCTTCCACCCTTCCTTTAAAGCTGCCCTAACTTACAGTAACTCACCACAAGCTCCTTGGCTTGTTTGAGGGATTTCTTGTGTTTCTGTACATACTCATTAAATAAAAAAAATACTTGCTAGTTCAGCAAAGCTTGGCACCTACTGGCATAAGCAATATTTATGCAATTTCTTCACCATAGTTTAAAACCAAAGGTGAGATGATAGGAAAATAAGAAATTTGAGTGTCAGGGAGAGAGGGAGGAAGAGCCTGCATTAAGAATGAGGAACTAATTTCCATTCTCATTAGGATGCTTGGCACAGCAATAGAGGATTTGGCTACTACAATTACAACATCAAGAAATGAGGCCTAAATAAAGTTTTGGTACCTTCAAACATATTTATGATTCACTAGGTCCATATCACTCCAAGACCCTCACAGCTGACAGTAACACAGCCAGGAACAGGTTTTCTTGACAGGGGATAAATTTAAAAGCACACATAAGACTATAACTTCTCTGTCTGAATCTCTGATTGTACCTTTAGCCATAATAATTAAAAGCTATTGGGTTTGTACTCTATTTATTTTCATGAACGTTCTTGGCACTGATTTTTGAAAATAAAAAGGAAAAACGGGTGGTACTAACACAAAAAGCATTATACCTATACAGTTTTAAAATGTTTATAGCCCTGGCATTATTTATACCACTAACTGCATTTAAAGCAGCTACTAAAAGAAAAACACTTTGTAAGAGCAATTTAAGGTATTACTATAAATACTTAAGTTATCACAGCAACTATGTATCAGTTTGGAAGTTCAATATTGTAAACCTCACTGACGCTGCAGGAGCACTGCCATTTTTTAAAGCATTTAGGTTCACAATATGTCAACAGAGTCTGATAAATTTAATCATAGTAAGCAAAACAATGTCTAAGGATTTATGTTCTTCCTTTTTTTCTCTGGTTTTATGAGTACCTTGAACAGAAAGATAAGTTAGGATTTCACAGCCATTAATCTCTTCCTGGATTATTTTACGATGCCAAGTGCCAGCCTGTCCCACAGCTGCCACACCAGCACAAGCCTGGTACCTCAGAGGATGTGCCAAATGCTCTGTGTCTGGGGCAAGGCACAGCCCCACGGAACCACCTAAGGCCCACAGTGTGCAGCCAAGATGCCAGGCTGCAGATCAGCTGTTAGAGCAGATAGTGGCACTGGCTTTTTGCCTATATTAGGGCTAGATGACTTTACTCTGGGTTAGTTTTCAGGAAGTGCAGTATCCTGCTCCAACTTACTGTATGCTCAGAAAGTACCAGTGCTGCTCACAGAGGGTCGAAACAGCTCTGGGTGACCTTTGTAAAGCTGCTGCTGCCCACATTAAAAACAGATCAGAGAAACACATCCTCCATCTTCTCCAGTACTAGGGACATTTGGAAAGAAACAAGGAGGATAGCATATGGTCAAATCACAGTGAACCAGCCAATCATCTCAGCTCAGGTCTTCCCTCCCCACACTGGTTTTGCACTGCTCTGCTCCATCAAATCATTGATTCCTTCCCTATGGCAATCAACTCTGACACCAGCCAAGACAAGGCAAGCTTCAGAGATAACATGTAGACTAAAGAAGGCCCAGCAGCAAACACTCTAAACAACACAAAGAAGTGTCTGTTTCAACATTGGCCAAAACTGAACTTTAAAATAAGCCAATTTTTTTTTTTTTTTTTTTGATAAATGTATCACTCTGCTTTTCTCTCCTGGAATTGCACTGTAGTCATAGCGATAAGGTTAGGTATGACAATGCACAACCCCAGATGTCTATCAATGATTTGTGTTTGAGAGATTACAGATCCTTATCTTGGGGCATTACTTGTAGTAATCAGTCAATTTTGACAGCTAATCTAGAGGTCCATACACATTGTTGCTCAAAGGCTCAGCAGGTATTGCTAAGATCTGTTTTCCGATAACCCAACTATTTACCTACTCTAAAAAACACATATGAAAGGATGTACTTTATCTCTTCAACAGGGGCTAAAGCTAAAGGTGAATGAAGTGCAATTTGCAGGCTGGGGGGGTGGTGGGCCCCATTTTTGATGGGGCACTGACCACATCCCCAGCCCATACTAAACCACAACCAGGCATTATCTAACAAGATGGTGCAACTGCAGGTAAACAGGGACCATTTTTCAATTAGGCTTTATTTCAAGCCTAAGGGACAAACAGTGCCATTGCATTACTTAGCTATCAGTGGTATGCGTACCTACGCTTCAGCCCCAAACCCACTCACCCATAAACAGTTCAGAGAGTCATCCAGAGCATTGTTGACAAATCCCAAGGTTTAGATCTAACCCTGTGTTGTGCCTTGGGCAATACCCACCAACATTTGTGGGGGCAAACCCTGGGGCTTCAGCAGGCTTGGATCAGTATCTCATGACATTTTAGCTTGCTGTGTTGGCACATTTGCTGACAGGTTCACACAAGGGGCCTTTGTGGGTAGGAACAATGAGAGAGGCCTGCACAGCACAGGAAAATGGGTGGTGACCACCAAGGGCTGGAAAAACGCCTTTCAAAGGAAGGTCTTTGGAAACATTGATTACACCCCACCCATTTCACTACAATATTTCAGTACATAAAAACAACACAAGGAAAATAAACAGCCCACCCTTCAATATGTTGTAGGTTCTCCAACCTTTGAAAAGAAAACAGCGAGCCATAAAGATGTAGAAATTTTCACCAAAAAGAGCCACATAAAAGGCCATCTACTAAAACCTCTCCATACCACCTTTCTTCTCTCATGCATCTCCAGGCTCTCTATGTAAGCTGTAAGCAAAGTAAAATTGAAATTTAAAAGTGTGAACACCTGATAGCAAGCACTTATAGGCACTGAAAAGTAACTATATTGACAAAATTGAAAAAATTGCTATACAATATAAAATACAGTCCACTACAGTGCATTTCAGCTGGGATTTCTTTCCTTCCAACTTTAGCTAGAACTAGCAAAACTAAATAATCCATAATTAAATGGGTCTCTGAAACCAGCAGACAGTTGTAAACTAGAAGCCAGTCCTTAGAGACCATGCTCTCACAGAGGCTTGTCTCCATCACACTCAGTGATGTTTTCAACAGTGCAAAGATCGAGCAGGTAAAGCCCCCAGCCTTGGGAAGACAGAAGTAGCTCCTTCTACTAAGGCTTTCGACTGCTTTCTGATGATGCTCGCTACAGCATCTTTACTCGTAAATTCTGTATAGAAAGGCAGCGGAGCACCTACAACAGAAAGCCACTTTGTTTCACCTTGTTTCAAGCATGAGGTCTCTGTGCTTGGATGCTCTAAAGACTGCAGTGAAGGCACATGCCAACTCTAAACGAAAATATTTTGTCTCCTTTAGAGAACATTCAAAACACTCATTAAAATTATTTTGCAGCATTGTCTGTTAGTAAGTCATGCTTTGTCCTCCCAAAGTGACAAATCTTCTAATATTAAAGTTAAGAAAACAGATCTTGCAATAAAATCTCTATTAAATAATGCCAAACCTTCTTTATTTTTTGGATCTTAACCATTTTAGCATGCACTTGAATATGATGGAAGTTGATGTTTTCTCCTTCTGTACCTCTTGATGATTTACAGCTATCCATGGTAAGATGATGGATATCCAGAAAGAGAGATTAAGCAGCCATTTCTTTGGCAAGCAGGGAATAATAATTTTTGAAAATAACAATACAGATGCTCTACATTTTGATCATTCCTTGTAACACAGCTTCCTCCACTTCCTGCAAAAATGATCAAGCACAGATCCTGAAGGCCAAACTACATTTTTTGCCCTGGAGTGTGGGCTTTCTCTGTACAAACATGCCAGGACACAGCTCATTCTCAGCCCCAGCTTTCTCTTTGGAAGGATGTTACTCTATACAGTAGCTCTTTAATTGTTTCCCTCCTCCAAACTAAGTCATCAGGTAAACTGGATCAGTGATAACTTTGCATGCTATGATTTTGAATTTTCATTAGTATTCAAAAGTCTGCCACTAGTTTAAGTCAAAAATCAAAATTTAGCAGCTTGAGCTGGGTTAAATTTCATTCTTTGCTTACTACAAAGTAAAAATATTGATATCAAAGGGTCAGACTACTTCAGCTACCTGGCCAGAAAAGCAGCAGTCAATTCAGCCAAGTTAGGCAATTCCTCTAAATTTACAGCTAAAATCAGAGCCTGAAGTGATGTAAACTGGGGACAATCGGTAGCCCCAAAGCACCTTCAGCTCCTGGCAAAGTCCTGAGGAGTCTTTTCACTGCTGACCTGCCCCTCCACACCCACAGCTGTGGCAGAAGCCAGAGGGACATCAAAACTCCAGTAACTGAGGAGGAAACAGTTGTGGCTCCTCAACATTCAACTGCAGTGTTTCAAATATGCTTAAAAATTAAGGCTTGTTTCTGTTCTGAGTTAGCCGCTAGCTCCTCTGCCACATCACCCTGAATAATTAGTCACTAAACACTAATTTTCAAAGGCAACAGATATAAAGGCAGTCTGTATTGCAACACAAAGTAAGGAATTGGATGCAGTCTCTTTTGGTGTTTCTTTCTTTATTGCTTCCCTGCTTCTACAGTCTACTAACTCCTATGTAGCTACAATAAAAAAATGGTTACTCTGGGAAAAGGAGAAAAAAAAAATTATGAGCATGAGAAGCAGCAAAGCTAGGAAGAAATTATGTACATACACAAAGGTAAATTCACATGTCCACATTTGTTTATATTTTCTTGGTTTTACTTCAGAGCTATGAATTAACGTATCAGTATTTTGGCTTTATTCATGTCTTTTGTTCTCCTCAAGTTTAAGCAAACAAGGCACATATGCATATACTGGGCCTGATTCTCAACTCCACCATGGTCCCATCATCCCAAGAGGGCAGGAGGCAGGAGTCAGCTGCAATAAATTCTGTTTATGAAACATATAGGTAGGAAGAACTCAATTCTTCCAGAAGAGAAACAGGACTTTTTGGTTCATATGATACCAACCACATTTGTCAGCTTACTTAACAACACATGACAACTAGACAGGTCCTGGAGACCTATCAGAACTGTGCATCTGTCAGGGTGTGGAACCTCAATACTCACTATTTGATTATAACTATACAGCAACCAAATTTCTGACGAGAATGTCCAAGATGCACATGCTGAAATGCATGCAACTGGATCAGTACAGAAGTGGCCACAAGAGTTACACAAAAGAGATGGCATCTCCCAAGTAAGGAGTGACGGTGCTGTCATCCCAGTAACTACCAACACTGTTTTGTAAATCCACTTTGTGCCTCCTTGCTTGTGTTCTTGGAGAATAAGATTTTATTCTTCTCATCCTTTCCCTAAATTATGTGACTTAATCAACTGAACTGCACAATTTCCCAAAACCTAACCCCTTTCTCAGAAAAACAAACAAAAAAAAAACAGAAAAAAAGGAAAAAAATGAAGGAAAAAAAGAAAAGAAGCTGCACTCACTGCCAAAAATCATAGCTTTGTTATTAGAAAACCCAACTGGGATGGTACAGAGGCCAAAGCTAAGGTAGACTAAGAAACGTGTACCGCCACCAGCAGAAGTGCAGGGGAGGGCTGAGGCAGGCACAGAGAGAGCACCACGTACACATGTTGATACAAGCTGAATCCAAAAGGGAACATCACTTCTTGTGCTAATGTATTCTTTCATGTATTCTTTTGAACTGCGTGTGTTTGTCTGCCAGTGCAGTTAGCTACGTTTGTACAGAACATGCTGCTATGGCCAAGGGTAGTTATAAAAAGATATTTACCCTTTCATAGACAGGAAAAAAAAAAAGTTCTTTAATACAGAATACGAATAAATATTTAACTCTTTTACTGGAACAGCTTTATGCTACTGTGAAATACATTTAAGACTAAGGTATATGGAAAACAAGAGTCATAATTAAAGAGCAAGCCATTGTACATCTAATGGAGACAATCTAAGTTGTACAAATATGACTTAACTTGATTTAATGTAGTTTTTAGTCAATGGTACATTTATAAAGTAACAAGCCTAGGAGCAATATGTACACTTCATGTACATACTACTGACTTTATTACACATTTAAAAAGAAATTAAAAGCCATTTTATTAATGACTGAATATAAAAATTATCTATATAAACTTTTCTCTATGGTTCTTATTATCGTTTTCTCATACAGATAATGGACTTCTACCAGTTTCTGTTGATTTTGAAGAAAATTTGAGAATATTGGAAAAAATCTTCAAGGACTGTAAGAGAACAGCCATTACCAGAACAAACCCACTCTGATGAATATTTTAACCACAGTTTCTCCACTTAAGAGGAAACCAATCTCTCAGATCACTAAGAATCAAACAGGCAATTTTCATGACTGATACTAAATAAAAAATTTCGTTATCTACCAATAAATGTTTACCATAGCTGAGTACAGGTTGTTTAGCTTTAACCAACATAAGCCTGGCAACATCTTTCTAAAAACACAGTGAACAAAACCAATCCACCATGTAAGAAGAAAGAGCCTCTCCTCTATCTGCTATATTTTTGATTAAGCTTCAGTTCATAGTGAGGTAGGGCGTAGGTCTGTGCCTCTGCAGATACAGGGATATTGTTCATTGTGCTTACAGCATGTTTTATTAAAAACATGAATGAAGATTTGTTCCCCTGAAGTTCTAGCTTGCTAACAGCTCTGGGAAATGGATGAATGACAGCATCAAATCCCATCAGCCCTGAAATTTAGAATGACAACAACTTGCCTAACCTGTAGATCAGAGGTTGGAGGATTCACTTGAATTAATACAATTTGAATCTGAGCATTTCTTTAAAACAACAGTCTGACCAACTTAAGCAACTTTCAAGGATTGAGAACCAAAGCCAGCCCACAGCAACATTTAGAAACTTGCTCTACTGGTCAGTCAGCTTCACTGTCAAAATATTTGTGTAGATTTTATTTTTCCTCCATTATAATTTAGTTCTTACTACCTATTTTTAAAGGTCTGAAGTTATTTTGGGCACACAGGTGTACCAATCTAATGCCATTTCACTTTCAGTCTGTTTAATACTGTGAAAACCTCCTAACCAACAGGTCATCACTGCTATGTTTTGTGCAGAAACTAGGTGCAAATTCAAACTCAACACTGAACATGAGAAAACATCAGGCCAAGCAGGAAAGAGCAAAGAATTACAAAGTCGAGTTTGGCCAGAGGGGAGTGGAGAGACAGAGAAACAAGCAAGATAAGCTGTGGGGTTTTGGGAGAAAAAAACCACAAACACACACACACAGACACTCCCCACCCCAGTTCCAAGAAAATCCAGTGTTCCCCTCTGGTGAACGCTACTTCCAATTCTGCCTTCCACAGGCCGCAGCCACAACAAGTCACTCCTCAGGTGCTTCCAGAGTCACTGCACTCACTGTCACACACTGTCAGCACTCACTGGGCCAGGCACAAACATTTCTCCACACGGATTGCCCTGGACAGTAAAAACCAAAGAGTGGCTACAGGCAGCAGCTGCAAAGCCTGTTTCTGACAGCTCTCCCTCCCCAGTGTTTACATGGGAAGGATGGAATGCCATAGAGCATACACTCTGAGGTACAGATGACTAAAACAAGCTTTGCAAAGCCGGTCTCAAAACATGTCTTTCCCATGTTTTTTATAGCTGCAGCTATTTAAATTACCATCTTGAAATATTAAACTCATCACTTCCTTGTTTTAGCATAAAAAACAAAACAGCAACACAACAACTGGGAAAAACATACTTGACATGATATGTCCCATGTCTGACCCATCTGAGTCCCACTCAGAACAGGGATCCAATACTGACACTCATCCCCATGCACAAACAGGGGACCCAAGGAGAGGAGAGAGCCCAAAAAACCACCTGAAGCTCCATCCAAACAACAATACTTGCAGTACAAAGGAAGAGGACACAGGGGGACATAACAGAGTTCAGGATGAAGGACTAGCTTGTCATACTACACAGGCAAGGTCTCCCCTCCCAAGTGTTTCTCTGAGGAATCACATTGCACCTGTCCATGGGATCAATTCTTACTTCATCACACTAACTTAAATGGAGTTATCCTGACTCGCACCTATGGGAGATTGGAACACAACTCTTCAAAGCACCTTGTATGTTTTCTTGTGTTGTTTTAATGACAATAAACAGGAAATATTTTGCTGTCACACTCTCCTGGGACATGTCACACTCCTTACACAGATCAGCTATTAAGAAGCAGTGACTGTTCAGCATGGGAAGGAACATCTAGATATCCACATCAGCTCTGGCTGATCAGTTACCTGGCTACCAAGAAGGAAGGATAAAGGTTTAGAAGAGAAAGTAGGTAGAAACAACCATTTTGGGAAAAGTTTAAATAAAAGAAGGCCTCTGCAAGGAAAAAAAGTAACTCTATAAGCCTATTACAGAAAACAGTGTGAGCTTCACATAATTCCAGAGGCCATGAGAAAATGAATCTGTAACTAGACTGTGATGTAGCATTTCCAATGCCTTAGTACAAATCTATTTCAGTAGAGAAAAAAGAAATAAAATATTGAGGACCATTTGAAATGAATACCATATGAAAAAGCAAGAAAGACCACAAACAGAGGTTCATTAAATGATATTCTCTTCCACACAAGTCTGAAACATGGGGAAAACTGGAAACCAGATTTTTATCAAGCCATCTCTGGAGGAAGTAGATAACACAATTCAGAAAATGGGATAAAGATTTGGGAGTGCCATCAGCACATTTAGGGAGAGGAAAGGGAAAGCACACAACCGAAAAAAAATAAAAATCCCATGAGTGTAGAAAGACTTCAAGAATATGGAAAACATTTCCAAGTGCAGACCTAGAATTAGATAAAAAGACAAGTCAAGAACTTTTCACCCCGTCTTGCTTCACAGAGGGGAAAAAGGTGCAGGTGTGCCTGAAGTACAGGAACACCTGGACTTTGTCAAGACCTAGTTATGCAAGCACTGATCATCTTAATTAACCAGGCTTTGAGAACTGTCAGGAGGACAAAGATTAATTCTGTTTAACTCCATGAATAACACTTTTTAAGAACAAAAGGGCTCAGCCTGCACAGTAGCTTCATCAAGAAAGATACACTTCTTACTCCCACAGGGGACAAAGAAGATGAAAAGATACTGCATAAAAACTTTAAAGATAAAAATGAACCTTCTATTAAGCAGTACCTTCATCCCTCAAAAAAACACCAAACCAACCCCACAACCCAAAAAACTGAAGCTAGAATAAACCTTATGCCAGGATCTAATTTCTGTATGCTCAAGCTTGCTGTATCCTCACCCATGGCAAGATCCCACGGCTATCTGTTCAGTGAGCCCCATGCTATCCCTTGCACATGCAAGGCCGCTGCCAGCCCTCATCAGAAATCTAAGTGCTCCCCTAGTGAGAACACCTGTCCTGTGAAGCAGAGCCCATTTCAATTATTGAAAAGGCTTTTCCAATTTGGCCTGAGTAAACCTCTTTTCATGGCTGTCTGCCCAAATCTCAGGTCTTACATGCTTTATCCCTGGTCCAATTGCTCACCTAAACTACCTAAATTAGCTCATTTTCTAGTGTGCTTCTGGCATTTACATCACAGGCCAGGAAGAGTTAAGCCCTTGCATCCTCCTCCCTGAAGGTGAATTGGAAGTTTAAACTA
Source organism: Cyanistes caeruleus (assembly GCF_971803275.1). NCBI lineage: Eukaryota > Metazoa > Chordata > Aves > Passeriformes > Paridae > Cyanistes > Cyanistes caeruleus. Next base: position 93,388,889 of record NC_141702.1, read on the forward strand.
TAGCTTAGCCTAAGACTAGTTGTTCTCAGGATTTCATTCTGCTTCTCCATCTGTATTTTACAGAGTTTTCACCAGTGATGATGTTTCCTTTCATGCTGCTGTTTCAGTAGTTTTTGGAGCTACCTATTTCACTCATCATCAGGGAACCAAGGACCATCTTCTGCAGTGAAACTGCTTTGTTCAACATCCATTCATACCTACAAGATCACAAATAAGTAAGTAAATATGACAAACAGCAGAGTTTCCCCTGTATCTGCTTGTACAGTAGCATTCACAGTCCTCAGTTTTGCTACTCCATTTTGTTCTCTCTCAGGTTTAAACACAGTGCCAACATATTATACTGCTTTGTTATCCAGCCTTGGTAATACTGCTTTGATGTTACTCAAAGTTTAACTTCATTGAAGCTGTGTTTAACACGCCATGAACAGAATCACCTTGTGCATCACATCCTGTCTGCCTGTTAGAAGCCAGAGTACACCTGGTACTCTACACTGCAAACAGACCTCTGACACCATACCTTCAGGTTATTGCCCTAAATTTGCATTTATATCAGTCAAATAGAATTTACGGTTTCTTACAATATGGCATTGTTATTACTCCATTGTATTGCTATATAAATATTACACCACTCAGTTCACTTTTGAAGACAACTTTCACATATTTGACCACTATTGACAAACAAGAATTTATGTACTTGCTCTGCCGTAAGCACATTTTTAATAGCACACTATCCTTTTTTCTAAACACTTTGAAGCTGCATAGGGAATAAAGCATTACCCGCAGAATGGGCATAATACGGAAGCAATGTGCAAAGTATTATAACATTATACATTTCCAAAAACAGTGTCAGCCACAATAAATGCTAAGGCACTACAGTACAATACAGTCTCATATCACTTACAAGACTAACACAAAGGTTTTTGTCAGATTAAAGTACTTTAGAAAGTTCATACATATGATATTTGCTCCTACATCACACATGAAAATATGTATACACTAATGCATAATAAAATATTAAAACAATGGTGCCTTTGCACATTGTATTAGCCTGGGCCTATAAGGAATTACCTGACCAAGACCAGCAAGACCATATGCTCTAGCTAATAATCTACACAGCTACATACATGAAAATACTTTCCCCAGCTTTTCAGGTGCCGTTGTCTTAGTTTTTAGGGTAAGGAGAGGGAGTTCAGATACTTCATGGACCAACAAGACCTAGTCTTCCCAGGGATTACTCTCCTTGCAGTCACACAGCAGAACAGAATTTGGCAGCAAGAGCTAGAGAAGGAGAATGAGCTGGAGAAAGGGCAGGTTTTTGAAGGATGGTCAGGAGCAAGTCATTTAGGAATGTGAGAGGGTAACTGTCCTTGACATTTGCAAACTGGCAAGCACTGTACAGCAGTGTCCAGGCTGCAACTACAAAATACTTTAAGTACCACAGCTAGAGTTTAGCTTAGTTTAGAAATTAGACTCCCTATTTGATCACTCAGAATTCAGTACTTTTAAAAACTACAAATGTACCAGTAAGCATGTACAGCTTTTGCAAGACATTAAACATCCTTCACATACCCCGTGGCTGATGTCCTACTCTGGACACTGGCTACCCATTGTCACTGTAATAAGAAGTCCAAACATTAAAAAAAATTATGAGGGCTAAGTCCAGTTTACAAGAAAATAGTAAAATTAAAATTTGATTAGATATGTGTGCACATTCATACACGTACACCTTAGAATCACCATGCATACACAAACGCATGGGGTTCAGAAGACTTTGCCTTCCCATTTCTGAATTTTTGTGAGCAACTGGGACACAACTTCAAACCTCTCTGTCTTAAAATATTAAATTTTTAAAAAAAAAAACAAACAGAAAAAGTTGTCTAAAAGACACAGACATACAGAGAGACAGAAAGCTAAACATCTAAGCTAAACAGTTTAGCTAACAGCTAAACATCAAGAATGAAGACCTTCACAGTAAAGGTTATTTGTGTAACTCATGGTAGGAGCTACCAGTGCTTCAATGAATATACTGAATAAATTATTTTCTCAGTTTTCATCATTAGTAGACTCATACCTCAAAGTGGGATGGATAAAATTACACTGATAACTGCACTTCAAACTGTGTACAAACTTTGATTTGGAAATACTGCAGTGCAGAAAAAGAAGAGGAAAAAGTAGGAGTTATCCCTCAGAAACTTACCAATGCCAGGATTTAGTATACCCATAATTTTATTGCCTGAAGCCTCTACTGAAAAGGCCCTTCCTCACTCAGGGACAGGGAGAAGACAATAAAAACCAGAGGACAGAAGTACGTTACAAGTTAACATTATCCATTTAAGCTGCTAATGGCAAGCTCTGTTGTTATATTTTTATCAATGCTTTCCTGCAAATTACTTTTATCAGTGATAATTTAGCTTTTATTTAATTATCCAGCAGAGCAGACAAAAGGAAAACAGATTTGTTTTACAACAGCTCCAGCGCTTGTTCTGTCCATTAACATGGACAATAGTAAATTAAAGCTCTTAGACTACATTTTCAGCAAATGTGGCATTGAGGTCTCTGTTTCTAACCAATATGTGTTTCTAAAGGAGAACAGAGTTCATGTTAATGCTATAAGTCTCTCCACACAGTTAATGCGTGTTTCTGTATTTTTTCATATTTCATATTTTTTCTCCATTCAGCTCTTTGTACTTCCAAAAACATCTCAGGACAATCAGGGAGAATCAATATTTCAAACAAGGAAAATACCACATTTCAGTCCACTGAACAGTGAAATAGCACTTTCCCTCCTTCCAGTTTTCTTAAGGCCACAAAACCACAGAGAAGTTGTGTTTGATTAAAATAATAAAGAAGCATAAAGAACCCTCGGAGGATTTGATTTTGTTCCAATGCCCCTCTTCGTACTTTTTTTAGCAATGTTTTCAGCTATTCTACTTACTTTAGTAGAGCTAAACAGATTGCTTTATAACTTTCATCTCAAATAATAAACTTATTTATAGAAGCTAATGTAGCGAGCCAGCTGCTCTGGGCAAACAGAGGGCTCTCCATTTAAATGATAGTTTAATGGCTTTGATTACAAACAATTTTGCAAGAAAAACAACAAAATACTATTGACTGCTCTAAAAGTGCAAGTCATTAGTAATAACCATTCTAACTAAATAATATGGTCACTTCTGTTCTTTTACGAAATAAACTTTCACTTGGACTTAATAAAAAAGCTATATTAGAAAACTAGAATTTCAAAGTCTGAACTGATAGCCAGATATTCTGGCTTGCTCTGAAGACTACTTGTGTTACCATTAAATATATATATATATCCTGTAATTTTACATATTTAGGATAGTTCTAATTTGCGATATACAACCCACAAAAAAAGGTCTCTTTCTCAAAGGCTACAATAAGTAATGTCACTACCAGTTGTTCAGTCTGAAATTGCTGCCCTAACCCAAGCATAAACATTTATTAACATATAATGCAAAATTAAAAGCTAGAAACAAAGTATTTCAAAGAAAGAATATTCTGCTTTGTAGAAGCAAAATGAAAGAATTCTACTACCATAATTTCTTTATTGATTATTCAGGTTTGTGACAAATTATCCCAATACTGTCAAATGTCTTTTCATTTTCTAATAAATCCCTCATTTTTCTCAGAATAAGATTAAATTAATCTGAGACTTTTAATAGTTTTTATGTCTCTTCAGCAAACATTACATGACCAATTACAAACAAATGTTACTGCTGGGGCAGGTCACATTGATGCAAATACATTAATATTAAAGCGCATGGAAATTTGGAAGAGCAAGAAAATACTTCTTGGACTACCACCAAGGCAATTTTAAAGCACAAACATGAATATAATTTAATCATTTTCTTACAAGTAGCCTTCACTACAGGGCTCCCAAAGAAATCACAAATTAAGTGTTGGAACATGCATTTTAAGAGGACCTTTACCAGATGGGGGAGGAGGAAGAACATGGTAGTTGAATATTTTTAACCAACTTTCCAGAGATGAGTCTAAATCAAGCTCTTATGAATCTTCCCTGTCATAACCCACTACAGAGGTCAAAGGTTGAAGCTTTCCCAGAGGTTCACTGTGCACAACAAACACTAAAAGTTCCTTAAATTTAGTATATATATATTTTGGCAAAAGTGCTGTGGCCAGTGACATCTTCTACAGACCCATTAGTACTAAACAGGGCATAAGCAGGGCAGGCAAAAGCACAGAATGGCCACATTTTCAAATACTCTTAGTACTCATATCTGTTCCAGTTAGTGCTCTTATAGTCTTTAAAATGTGCTGTGAAAGGATGACAAAACCGATCCCTTAATGCAGACACTGGACATAGTTTGCCATAAATAGTGTATTTTTTTCCTAATGTATTATAATTATTTGTGAACTATTATTAAGCTTTACCAAAGGACTTGGGGGTGCTCACTTTTTTGTTGTTGCTGTTCTGTTTTGAGCAGAAATCCAGTGAATAATTTTGATTAATTTGAGATTGTGAGCTCTGCAAGCTGGACTGGAGCAGCGAGTTCAATACCCTGCGGCTAACCTGGGGGACGCCTGGCAGGAGCTTGGCCACTCGGCCAGAGCTGAAGCCCTTGGCTCTTGTGCTAGGCATCTGACCTGTATGCTATTTCATGTCCATAATTTATCTTCAAACAACATCAGGGAAATCGGTAGCAGAGGGAAGGCTTCTGGATGTGTGCTGAACTGTCTAGGAACCTGCCAATTCCAACTGTGTTTAGGACTCACTCTTCTTAATACTGTCTCAAATCAACCAATAAAATAAAACTAAAATAAAAAAAAAACAAACAAAAATCCAACAAAACATTTTTCCTTGAACTTTTTGAAACACTTTTTTTAAAAAATGAGTCAATATAATGAAGGTGGTTCCAGGAGAAGCTATCAGCATGATCAAAGAGGCAAAGAGAAACTACTGAGTTTCACAAGACATTATCATCAGCAAGCTCAACATAAGGAGATTTTTTTCTGCCCCAAGCTGTTCATACAGCACAGGGGAAGAACAAAGGGATATTAATGATGCTGTTGCACATACTGCACAGCCTGATCAGCATCAGAGAAGCGTTGAAGAGCCTGAGGCCACGAGTCTCTTGCTCCACCAGATGCCGTGTCTACAGCCACCCACAGCCCCCAACGTCTGCTGCAGGTTCTGCAGAATCCAGCATCAAATACTTGAAGAAAGTTGAGTTTTCACAACATGATGCAAATGTGAATTTAGCTTCAGCTGGTTTGTGAATACTGCTACCCATAGACCTATCTTTTTCACACTCAGGTGATCTTTGACGTAACCATGCCCTACAATATATTGGCACATGACGTTTCAGAAACAAGAACAGCTTTGTAGCTGTGATTTTGCTTTGTATATAAATAGTGGTAACCACAAAACATATTTAAGGCAATTCGCTGTATATCCAATTCTATCAAGCACATAAACATCCCTCTGCTAAATAAAGCCTATCTGCCTTCATTAAACATCCTGGTGTCCTCCTAGTTTTTTGGAAGGCACATAACTACCTCCTCTCTTTGTCACTCCCTGCCTACACCAGCATCCTCCTGTCTGTCAGTGCCTCACTCCTTCTCTTTTGACATCTCAAAAGTCTCCACCACAGACTTTATACTTTTTAAATAGTAACAGATGCATAGAGAGTTTCAGCATCTGCATATGTTAAGTGCCTTCAGTTCCTCACTAAAGTCACCCTACTAGAAGCAAATGCAAATTACTGCCTTCTAGACATAAGGCACAGTCCTGGGAACCTTGTTATTAAATCATTAACCTTTGCCTTTCATTTTATCTATGTTTTAAGTATTCAAATGTTGCTTGAAACAGACAAGCTTAGTACTTCCCCATGTTGCAATTTGTTACTAAGTGCTTCACTCCAATGATTGAAGAGTGACAAACAAATGAGAGTACCAGTTCTCAAGTAACAAGAAAGTAGTTCAGTAATTACTACAAAAGTTAACATTGGTGTTCCCCTAAAACCTTGCAAAAATCTGTTTATCATTCTTATGCAATTCCTAAACCAAGATTTTCAAAGTGTCCTAAATACCATTTTCTCTGCCTTCAAGGCTATATTCTGCATCCTACTAATGCTCCAGTTTATCAGAAGATTATGCTAGCCATGGTTGGTATCTTATCTCTGTAATCCACCAAGACTAGTGTTGTGCTACAGGTATGTAAAAATGTTTTGCTGTGGAAACAACCACATGTAATTTGGTGATAAGCCTGAATAATTGGTATGCAATAATTATGGTTGCTAGTATCAAATGTTTGTTTTCCTGAACCAAAAGAAAAAAACCAAAAAAACCCAGAATTTCATAAAAGCCCTTATATACGTATTAAACATCATGCTAAAAGTTGGTTCATACACATAATTAACATATTAGATACACAACCATGAGATGTCTGATAAAAAATCATGTATGGCTACTAAAATCAGTGGGAGGGGGTTTCGCTGTTGATTTGGATAGAATGAAAGCACATCTGTTTCACCCCTTCGTGAACCCCTTCTGTCCTCTCGATGTACCCCTGCTGACAGAGGAATACACAGCATATGCCTGGCAGGCAAGGTGTAAGGTTAATGTAGCCCAGCATCTTCCCATTAGCCTACTTCAATCACTGGACACTTCAAGGAGGACACAGAAAGCAGAGATGCTTCCCCAAAAAGTTCTCCGAGCCTCCTTGTGTCTCAGCCTTCCCCTGAGCACTGACCCCAAGAAAGTATGTTTGGTCAAACCTCCACCAGTGGCTACAGGTGCTTTTGATGACTGAAGTCCAGCACACACCCAAGCCTCAGCAGAACCCTTTGAAACTGCCTGCTGTGGTAAGCCAGCATGACAACTCAAGAGTCAAGAACTGCTTATCAGCTTTCACAGCTCCTGGTCCTATCCTGCCAGCCCTCCCTTTGGGCTGGCAGCCTACAGCAATCTCCTCAGGAGAAAGCCATGCTGCTGAATGAGAGCTCCCTCCGCAGGAAGGGCAGAGCCCCTTGGTTCCTTCCCAGCCCCTAGGCAGCATCAATGCTGCAACCACCTCCACTCAAGAAGACAAACTCACCAAGCCTACAGGGGCTCTAGTAACAGGCAAAAGTGCCTCTCATCCTCTCTTAAAGCTCCCTTTGCATTAAGCTCTTCTTTCAAAAATGCTCCCATTCTTGCTTATTAAAGAAAACAAAAAAAAATTATTTTTTTCAAATTTCCTATTTAGAGAAACTGAAGTGTGAACACAGCATAAGATGTTATTTTGAAAAACTCAAACAGAAAAATCAATACACCATAAGCAAGAGCTAAAATTTACTATTCACTTTTTCATCTGACAGTTCTGAGAGATCTGAACCAGGAACCTTTTCAGATCTCTGTTTTTTGTAGTATGGCTAAGACTATAGTTCCTCACCATAGCATATGCTGGATTTTAATGTTAATTTTACTGTTCTTTCATTTCACTTTTTCAAACCACATCCATTTAAGCTTTTTAAGCATTCCTAAAGATACAAATGTACTAATGGTTGTTAATAAACCTAATCTCTAAGAGGCTAAGTATACTGAATTACATTAGTCAGTAGGAGAAACTCTTCCAAAACTCCTGAGGTCCTCAGTACTTAATGAGACTGGATTTTACAGTATACATTAAAATTGTTGTTACACACCTACAGCATTCCCTCACATGCACAGGTCCCTAATGACAGCATATAGGTTACACTGCATGAGACACCGTGTCCTGCTGTAATGTCACAAGGTTGGCTTTCCCTGATGACAGACTACAACCTTTGGGCAAGTGCCATTAAAAAACTTTAAATTATAAGAATAAGCTAAAATAAATATTGACAACTCTCTCTCAACAGCAGTACCTCTATTAAAAGTCTCTCATATCCCCTGCCCACTGGCTGTGAAAGGTTCACAGGTGTTGCCACTTTGCCAGCTGCAGCATAGAGCTCAGGAAAAGCACTCTAATGCTCTTTGGCATTGTGAGCATAGCCACATTTCTGCTGTTCCCAGTTAGCCCTTATACAGACTCTTTCTTCCCTAGATGAAAAGTTATTCCTGCTCCTGTGAAAGTTTAGCCTGAGAAACACTAAGCAAGCTCTTCAGCTTCAGGAAGGAGCAGGCATGCAGGCTGAAAATATTCAATGTTAGGCGGGCTGCTCCCTCCTGCTTTATCTGTGAGCACAGGCATTTTGGAAGTCTGTATCTGCATCTTACACCCTTCAAAGGAGAGCAGTATCTCCGTGCACCAAAAGCCGAGTGACGGAGGCTGCTGTACCCCCAGAGATACCTATCACTCCTCTTCTGTGGCAGGACACATTTTGGATGGGCCATCAGTGTCTTTAACACAAGCCTTTATGAAGCTCCAGGTGTGGCCATGTCCCCAGTGATGCAAGGGACACAGGGTGTTCCCAGCTCTGAAAGCAGATTAACGCGTACAACTGCATGCATGTTTACTTGACTGAGATCCACATTTAGACATGTATACAAGTGAACAATCCCAGACTGTTTACTGGAACACAAATCCCACTGAATGAAGCAGGTTATCTGCCTGTACAGCTGAGGATTAAATCCTCAAAGCTTCTGCAGTGCCCATTTGCACATTTCTAAATCATCAAAGAAAAAGGAAAAACAAACATGCCCAAGTGACCATGTATCTCTTCAACACTTGGCTACATTTGGATTCAAAGAACACGTGTTCCTTTTTAACACTGCTGAAAGGACTAAGCCTCAGCCTATCTTTTTTGAACAAGGGTTTCTAAATCTTATTATTCTATACACAGAGTAAATTTCTAGCTCTGACTTTATAAGGCAAAACAATTTTTCTGAAATCACTTAAAATTATGTACACAGGAGGAACATACACTCATTAAAAGAAATGGACTATCAAGTCCTAAAAATATCTCTCTAACTACTTCCATTTGGAGGGAAAATCCATTTTCATTGACAGCAAACTGTGTTCTCCTCCTGGCTGAGCAGTACTCAGCCTTTTTCAATTCTTATGTGTCTTCCCTAATCTTAGGGCCAATCACAGCATCAGGCTTCATCTACCATGCAATTCATATTTGTATGGCTTATCCAGGACCCAAACCCATCACTGAGGAGCAAGCTTGTTGCTCTTCATCATTGGTCAAAACATGCTGAGGTTAACCTGTTTTATTTGGCAACTATGCTGCTAGAGCTGTTTGGTCAAGCCCTACTAGGATTTCAGGATTTGCATCCATCTGTCAAAAATGCGGTATATGTAATACACGCCCCCAAGAAGCACTCATATTCCCAGTACTATAAAATGGTGTGCTAGATGTCAGTAGTATCACCCACTCTATTACTTTGACAATTCTCCATGTATGGTATTAGGTGGACTGTAGCCATTAAAATGTTAATCCTAAGAATACAAGGTAGTAAACCAGACTACAGCCTTTAAGTGACCAGGAAAGCTGTCTCATAACACACATTAACCAGTAAAAGCTTATTTTCCATTAAATTAATCAGACTAAAAGACAGTGTTGCAAGAAGTCATGTGTAGGCAGCATGATTTTTTCTATGACAACTCGTTAACCTGAATTCATGGAAAAGATGATGGTATGAGACAATTTAAACAGAATCTCACATAACTGTGAGACTAAGTCAATTCCAATGCTTTCCCTAAAATGATTCTTCTGTTTCTTCAAAACAGATAGTATTTAACTGGAAAATCATACATGACCTGGGAACTATAACAGAAAAAAATCAGTACAGTCTATTGTGTAAGTTTACAAACATACTGAAGTTACTATTTTGTCATCTCTACTCTTCAGCTTTTCTAAGCCATGCCACAAACAAGTTTCCCAAAGAACATGAGTAACAGTTTGAAAACTGTTTAAACTGTGTAGAAAGTGTCAAGTTAGGCAAACATCTTTCTGAAAATGAGTTACTGACAAAGCTCTGTAAGTACACACGGTGTTCTACGTATAACTACATGTGCAAACACAAATATTTAAAAAATAATCAGTATAAACACAGTGACATGGCCCAAGTGGCTATGAAATACACTTTCAAAACCTACAAATAATCTAGTAAGTAAGTAAATGGTAAACATTATTAAATACACTTGTTTCAACAGTAATGCAAAACTAATGCATATTTTAACTGCAGACAATTGCAGAAACAACTTGTGTGGAAGCATTAAAAACCATCAGCAAGAAAATACTGTTTTCTGAAACTCCTTCCTGAAATTCCTATCATTGCCTTTAATACTGGACACCTGGAATATGTTTTCAAGGTACATTTTCAAGGACTTTTAACTGAGGGATTATTAGCAATAACAAGAATTTCAGAGCGCTCTGAAAATGTGCTTTCATTGCACGCTGCCTCCCCCATCCTTAATCAGCAGCTATATTTGTTATAGAAATCAGAGCAAGAGCAGCACATATTTCAAAGGTGCAGTTAATCTGAAGTCGTGCCTCACGCTTATCTCGTCACAAGGCCGCAGCAGCCAACTTTACTGCCTTCAGACATGTCGGCACTGACGTACACCCCTGCTGCCGGTGGTTTCCCCATGGAAGGGTGCTTCCATTGGCGTCACCACTGGGATGCCTCCTGCCACTGACATGGCTCAGCTGCACGTTTGCAGGACTGGCCTTTTTAAAAGTCGACCGTATAAACTGGGCAGTGACCAGAATAAGCCACGGTTATACAAGAAGCACGGAAATATTATGCAAGACCACAGGAAGTCAGAGGAGACAGCATTCTGGGCAGGCCTGGCAAGGAGTCTGTGTGAACTTCAGCTAACAAGCAAAGCTCGGTCATTGGCGCCAAATTCAGCAGAGAACATTCCCAGTGCTGCAAAAGGATAACACTCCCCATGCTTTTGCCAGTGGGCTGCATTCCAGGACGCCATGTACCTGATGAAATACAGATAAACCCAAGTCTTACTTTTTGCCAAGTTTTCACTTATTTTTAAGGTTTGAGGCATATTTTAGTCCAACACTTGTTAGAAGTGGCAAATGGTTTATTTTCATGGTTTTGCTAATAGATCACTTGCTCTTACACTCCCTGTAATTTCAACTACAATAAGTGACCTACAAAGAAAATGCTTAGCAAAAGGCTCATTTTTTCCACACATCTTGCCCATCTCTACCTCAAGGCTCTCTGCTAATAGGATATGTGAGGATTATGGATTCCTTTTCCCTTGGCATTTTGGAATGACCTCTGAAAATACACTTGGTGCAAAAGGATGACACCTGCCTTCCACATAACTATATTATTTTAGTCTGTTTCCATGTCAATAGTAATTGTTTTTGGGGTTGGGTTTGGTTTTTTTCATTTTGAAAGCTACCTCACACAGGTCCTAATTGAAGAAGACATCCATTAAAACACAGAAAACTTCACTTCCCAAATAACTTAAAAAATTTGCCTTAATTTGGTAAGCATTCATCATCATGAGTTCAGAGAGGTTTAATGCTTTGTTCCAGGATTCACCTTTAAAACATCAGTGATAAAATGCTGGAGGTGGAAATCCAGTTTTAGGTTCACATACACATACTGCCAAATAAGAAACACAGCATGCAGAGTCTTACACAACACAGAACAATTACCAATTGTGATGAGAGTAGACAAAGCGTTCTCAAGAGAATCTATTTTATGTTTGTAATCACCCTCAAAAAACACACAATAGCACTCTCCTTCTAGCAAATACATAATACAAACAAAAACCAAACAGTAGCACTGTCTCAACTGGGGGAAGTGATTCTGAGAAGTATAAGAGACCTTCAGTAGATACTGACTGCCAAAGCAAATTAATCAATTTTAATAATTTTTATTATTACTTTTGCTTATGGGAACAACAAAAATACGCAACTCTTAACAGGAGATTCCTGCCTTCAACGTGGTTTGCACATGAAAAGGTTCCCATAACCCACTGCTCTTGCAAAAATAATTAAACAAGCACTGCAACAACACAGGAAAGTGAAAATGTTAGTGGTGACAATGCTTTCATTGTTACTGCCAGTATAACAATGCCCAAAATTAATCATAACCCAAACAATCAACACCAAGGCATACACAGTTGGGCCTCTCCAACCAAAACAGATCTCTCTACAGCTGGATCCAGAGTTATAGCTGTTGAGAAGTGCAGTTGTTTCTCCAGTTTAAGTCAGAGATTCCTGTCTAGCAGAAACAAGTCTGCACCACTCAAGGCCTGAGTGAAGTACACACTGGTGGTTTTAATGTGGCCAGTCTACAATAGCCCACAGTATTGAGTGTTATTAATCATAGTAGCACAGCAGTTTCTTCATCCAAAACTAGTAAGGTCTAAGCACACTGAAACAACTTGGAAACGCCCAGAGTAAGGAACAGCATTTTATCTGTATCTATTTCTGCCAAATAGCAAGGCAAATAGCTCACAGTAAGTTTTTATCACACCACAAGGGTTAACTAGTGACCCACACTACAAAAGCAATAAGATGTTGTGCCAACAAGGACGCTAGCAAAAACACACTTCTCCAATTCTGCAGACTCCTGGTGGATCCTGGAACCTGTGGCACAGCAAGCTCCAAGCATGCAGCTGTCTGGCGCCTGGACTTCTTCAGCCATAGGAAGTCTTTTGTCTCTACAGGAAAATGGACTTGTGGCTGAAACTCTCCCCTGTAGCCATTACAACAGCTACTCCAGTCATTTAGTCCAGAGTATCCTTGAGATCTCTACAGCCCTAGCAGAAATGGAGGTAGACACACTATAACCATGTAAACCTTGATCTCCTAAGGAAACAAGCTAGAAGGGGATAATTAATCTAAACACTGTCTCATCACCTATTAAAATTTCTTTTGATTTCCAAGTAGTTCACTGAGCTGTAATCCTTCTCCAAACTTCCTACGTGCAATTCATATTCAACAACAGCAAACTATAATATACCTACAACTACAAGCACAATAAGGTATTTACTTCTGAGGTGGAGGGGGATAAATTTTGTCTCAGTAGCAAGTATATCTCTAGGTTGAGGCCTTCTCTTTTTTTCCTTCAGTACATTGATTTCATACTCCACAGCTTCACTAAAACAACTGGTATGTCGGCAAACAGAGCACACTGAAATACATCTGCCCACCAATTATTGCTTCTTACAAGTGTAAATCAGAACTGACTTCCTATGCAAGTAACAGTATAAAAACAGATGGTTGTTTTACTTTCCTCATACTTTACAAACCTATTTCATTTGCTTAATCCACCAGCTAAGACCTGAAGTGAAATGATCATGACACCCTCCTTTAAGAGGGATGAAGGTTTATATCACACACAACTGACATTTTATTTTCCTCAAAGGCATTTTCACAAAACAGTACCCAGAGGTCTGAGGCAGGAACTGAAGTCCATTTTGATAAAAGTTCTAGATATTAAGGACATAGAGGTTTTTTTGGTACAACAGCCAGAGCACTCCAACTGTTCATTAAGGTACAAACAGAAACTTAGGAAACCAAATCAACAGGAGTACACAGCTCAACAAATGACTCAGAAGGCTCTTTCCATGGCTGTAACCTACTCAAAACACAATATAACATGAAATCATTTTGTATTTGCACTGTATTCATCACATGAATTATGGAATCTGAAGGAATGCTCTATAATGACTTCACTTTGGCAGTGTTTCTTCTTTAAAGGTTTTAACAGGTAAGGTAGCAGGCACTCTTGCTCTTTCAGCTCTGCCTTTAGGTGGACTTCTGCTCCACATTAGTCATCACTGCAACCAAAATCCCTACTGTGACCTCCAATGCAGACTTTGCTCCCTGCTCATTTTATTCTCCAGTTTAGGAGAGCTCTGAAAAGTTCCTATTTGAATAAGCACCATGTGCTGTCATCTGCTTCCTTTAAAATACTTATTTTTAAAAGTGCCAGAAAGCAATAGTGCCGGTCACTCTGGATCATTTCTTCATATCTGCCGTTTGAGAAGCCGGAATTTAGTTACAGCGAGTTTACAGTGACATTTACGTTTGAGGGGCAGGGGACGTTGTCCTAAGATTTGGCAGGCAGAGGGAAAGAAGTGTTATACAGATAACACGGTTTCTTGCACCATCTTCTTCAAGGGCCTGCACACAGCAAAGCTGCTAAGTCTATCTAAAATGTTGGGCTTCTCTCACTGTTCTTTACACTAAACACTGTGTGGGCTCCGTCTTCAGGCCCATCCTGGCACTCGTATGCAAGAGAAGCCTTAACTGAATGAAGATGCACAGGCCTCAGCCTTTGTGAATGAGATTGCATATGCTGACCTCTAAACCCATGTCACATCAACCCTGTATGTCAGCACTCCTCTACTTTCTTACAGCTCTCAGTTCAAAGAAACTGACAGCAAATGATGGCTGGCTGAAACCCTGCTGAACTCCCCATCTGCAGAAAAGACCAGTTTTGTTGTGACGGTCAAACCCTCCTTTTCACTCTTATCGCCCCGTGGGTTGCTCACCTGCCTGTTCCATGATGAAATCTGAAAGAATAAGGGTTTTTATCATCTCTGAGATGCTTTCAGGGTGTTGCAATTTCCTGCTGCCACCTTCGACACCCTCACCTTCTCAACTGCTTGGGGCATCTAAATTGCATACACATGGATCTTATATGACAGAAGGACAAATTCAAAGGTGAAGCAAATGAAGGTGTAGGTCACCCGTCAGCACGTGGGTGTAACCTACATATTGAGGGATAATATGGAGTGGAGCAGTAAAGAAAGCAATTAACCAGGTAATATAGGAGTGAGAGATAACCAAATTCCTTCCACTTGACAACCTCCTTTTAAAGCATTTTCAAGTTAGGTTCATTCTTCAAGCTTCTTGCCAACATATCTACAGCATAGTGTTAGGCATAGAAATAAAAAGTCCCAATTTAAAAAAGTTTACAGTTTAAATAAATAACATACACAAAGGGTGGAAGGAAGGATGTACTACCATCCTAGTTTTCCAGACTGGGGAGCTAGGATAACTACAGTGACCAGTCACACTACACTGTCCAGGCTACATTATCAATGCAATGCCCTGAGTACCCAGCAGAACAAAGAGCCAGGCTGAGCAAGGGGCTTTCAGAGAGGGTGTGGAGGGAAAAGGAGACAGAAGAAGCACCTGCAGAGGCCAGACCCACTTGCTGAACTGTTGTTCAGCAGCCAGGTCAGCAACCAGACGCGACTTTCACAGCCAGCTTTACTTAGAGTGGCGAACAAGCTCAAGAGATAGAATCCAAAACATGATTTTATTCAGCTTCACTGCATTTTGGCCCAGGTCCCCATGCCAGAGAGGCTTTGTTCGGGCCAGTCATGCAGCTGACAAACAAAAGTAGCTTGGGGGGGTGGGGGGTGGTTGGTTTTTCTTAAATGGGAAATAATGGCTGTTTCAAAATAGCAGCATTAAGTTTCCCTCAAGATATCTGCACTTGCTTCTATTTCATTTTCAAGCCAGCACATGCCTAAGCGAACAGGATAGTCCCCTTTTGTGAATCACTGGGAACATAAATACTGCATTGCTGTTATGTAAAAAAGCCAGTAGAAGTGTTAAGACAACTTGAGTACAGAAAGGATGTTCCCATAAAAACGTCCCTCTGATTAGTAATGGCAATAAACACATCCTTCAAATAATTCACAGGGAAAAACCCCAAGAACCAGATCCATTAACACACACTGATAATCTTACAGCTTCAGCACAAAAGCAGCCCACCCCCAGCTGAACCAAGCTGTGGTCCCTCGGAGAAATGCAACATCTTCCACCTAATCACGCACATAAAAGTGCTGCATTAAGCAATAAAGTGGGTCAACATCACTAAATGTCTACCTTTCCTTAAAAGTGTAAATAACACTGTTTTGTTAAGACCAAGCATAATTATCTGTCTTGAGGCATTGGTTTCCTCCTCTGCAAGCAAAAGTCAGCCATCCCATGTGCAAGAAATGCTGAATTCCAGCTCTCTGCATTCTTCAATGTGCAAGACAACCTTACAGGACAATGGGAATTGTCTCTCCCAGGTCGATATGGGGATAACTGGAAGAAGTCAACCAAGAGCCATATTTGTCATGGTTTTCCCTTGCAACAGAGGAGGAATGGGAAAAGCCAGGAGTAGGCAAAGCCTCACTGTTCTTCCAAAGACCGTATGGTGAAGGCAATACGCAGAGGCTATTTTAAAATGCTTATCCTTTCCCGATGGCTCTCCACCTTCATTGAATTAGACAAAAGCAGAATTCTTTTCCAGAAGAAACATCAGGCAATAACTATCAGAAAATACCAAAAGCACTTTCACAATTTGCAATCTTCTCTCACAGATTATGAAACACAGTGGAGGTAACTGAGACCTTAAAAAAAATAAATTCTTGGAGTATAGCTGTAGCTGGTCACTGGATTTGTATTCTGGAAAAATCCTGCCAAAGGAGTCGTGGCATGATAAAACCATTTAGTGTTGAACTTCTTCTCACACATCCTCATATGATGCTGACATTCTATAGATCACTCAAAAGCCATTTTTGTTCTAAGCAAACTTCCTATCAGTTTTAAATCAATACTCGCTATAAATACCTAGGAGTCTGAAGACACTGTCATTGCCATCAGCTAACGAGTTTGTTATTTCATCATAATGCCACACAAAAATCTAACCAAGAACAACAATGCTTATCATCTCAGAAGATACTTAGCTATTTGCAACGATTTTTGGATACAAATTGCACAGACAGCTAAAAGCTGGGCACATTCCTAGCAACATTCCCCATTTACAAGTGTAGAAATTCAGAGTCGGGTGGTTTCTTAATGTCTCAAAGATCTTTGAAGTATTTTGACAATAAGTACCCAACAATATCTAGAATTTACTGGCAGAGAGGATAATACAATTGTGAATGAACAGACAGGGCCTGAAGACCAACAGCAGCCAGAGAATGTCCCAAACACAATGGCTGAATAGGATTGCTTTGTAGTTTATCATACAAATGCAACCGCCAACGACTACAGCTGTGATACCAAGAGTTTAAGCACCTTTTTATGGCAGTAAATACCTTAGATATGCTAATGGTAAAACAAAATACAAGGAATGTTCTTTAAGGCATACTTCCACCACCTTTTTAAAAGCTGCCTAATAACCATCCCACTTCATACTTGCTTCAGCTTATTACCTAAGCAATTATTTATTTTACAAGAGCATGACTATATCTTAAATGAAAAATATTACACAGTAATTTTGAACACCATCAAAAAACCTGCACCAAAATTATGAGCCCTTCATGGATTTTTTCCCATGCAGATTTTAAGAAGTTCATAAGGCCTCTGACACAACAAATGAGCACCAGCCTTCCCATTTAAAAAGAGAAGAATAGGGCACATTTTTAAGATTTCATGCAACTTACTCAGGCCACTGACCCGGGTTCTCAAAATGAAACCATCTTCTGTGTATTAAATAATATATATTTAAGGGATTCAGAAGCTGACTACCTAAAAAGAACATATGTACTAGGCCAAAGGTGCATATCACCTGGGATGACTATATTTCAAGATATTATTGTATCTGCTACTTAAAGCAATAGCTTTCCTGGGAAAGGCAAACATGCCTATCTCTCAGCCTATGCAGGCAGGTTTTCAAGAACATGGCTCTGAAATTATCAGTCCTTTGAGAACAAGTAAGAAATTCTGTTTGAATTGAAACTTGAAACATGCTGTTTTCTTCTCTCTCATATTTTGACTTTCTTGCCTGTCATGTCAGGAGCCGGTGAGGGGTTATGGAGGGACTTCATTGCTATGTTTTCAATTACACTACAGTCTTTAAAAAGCTGTTCACATAACCAAAGCTAGAGAAGACCTTTGTCATTGCCAAGTCACACTTCCTGCCTAACCCAAGCCAAAGACAACTAAGTATTTTCATCAGACCTGGTAACTTGTCTAAGCAATTGCAGTTTTTGAAAGACTGGGACCCTTTTTAATTCAAGGTTTTAAGTGATGAGGGCCTTGTAAATAGTGTAAAAGAAATACCTAATATTTTAAGTTTAGCAGATAAATTTGAAGATTTCTCCTGAAAGGAAGACAGGAATCTGACTGAGGTCCAGCCACCAAACCAGACACATGTATGTGTGTTGTAGACTCTGGTACAGCAAAGAACTGGAAAAAGCCCCAATTAAGTCTAACACCAGAAAAAAAAAAAGACAAAGAAAACAGAAAAATCTTTAAACTAACAAGAGACTAATAATTACTTAAGTCTCATTCAAATTAATTTAAAACATCTGGTTTTCAATAAACAACATAGTGCAACACAGGAAACCTTATAAAAATGAAGCCAAATCTAAAACATTTCAGCTGTCTCCTTATGTCTTGACAGTTTCTCAAACCAATCCCTTCCATTTTAGTCTAGCTAAAACTAGGACACTTGCTCTTGTTTCCCTTGTGCTTCAGAAAGTTATTTTCCAAGAAAATATTTGTTTTTACAGAAAAGATTCACCAACTGCATCTGCAGCTTTTCCAGGGTTTGGTAGCCCATTGCTCAAAATTTGCACTTTATATCTTACCTTCATTTGCCTAACTAACCAAATATATTTTGACATATTAGAGAATGAGTAACAAATATTTACAGTAGATTAAGTTCGTATTTCAGTAGTTCCAAATAATTTCTAAATGATCCCAGTAATCTTATTACACACACACCTTCATACAGACTGCTTGCTATCAAGTACCATAAGTTACACCCACATGATTTATCCATTAGGAGAGTTGTTCTGTTTAAAAAAAAAAAAAAACAAACCCAAAAACCAACCATACCACCCCTCCAAAAAAAAGTCACCATGCACAATGCTCCCCATACCACTTCTAATTTTAGCTTTTCCTTAGATAACACAATTTCCTGAAACAAAGAGACTGCTCATACTCTTCTAGCTCCAAAATGTAAAAGTATTTTTATTTGTAGAAGTAGTTCAATGCACACAATATTTCATATACAAATATAAGGGGATGTTTCAGTGCTTCAGCCTTCTGTTCTGCCAGGGCTGTGGAGAAGGAGGTGAAAATAAACAGGAATTACTGAGTTTTTTTTTAATTATTTTTTTGGCAGGGGGGCAGGATTTAAAGAATGAGGCAGGCAACAGAGAGCAGTGTAGGACCCTCCCCTGATCAATGTTCACTCATATATATGAAAAAACCAAGCAAACAAAACTGGACTTTTATGGGATTTGTCTGGGCTGTTCTCTCCATCAAATTCCTGCTTTACAGTCTGTCCAAATTCTGGCCTGGAGGTTTCATTCATGCAGGTCACAGCTGAGGTTTAGGGACAGTCCTCAAGGGACTGGAGGACTAGCCAGGCACAGGCAAGATGCAGTTAGAGAAATGCTTCTTGTTGGAAACACCAATATGCTGCTGAAATCACTTTGACCAAAGTCCATAGATTCTCCACAAATACTTGAGATTAAAACACATGCTACTTAATGTTTGTTTGAAAGCAAATCAGTGCATAAATACATACACAGCAGAACAAAGCAGCATTTCTAACTTGGGGGTGGTTTAACATATTTATGTTAGGAATCAAAACCACTGAGGAGCTGTATTATCCTGGTTTTGTACTACTAAAATAAAATAAAATAAATACTAAATAAAATACTAAATAAAAATACTAAAATACTAAAATAAAAAAGTGATTTTTCCACCTGCCCAAATGTACAGAATTTGTTCATAAAGCTGCAATAAGCCAGTATTAATCATCTACCCACAGGCTTACATAAAGTATGTGTAAAGTTTCTGAATTTTTCAGACAATCTTTGAGGCAACACCCTAAACATTCCCCTAAATCAAAGAAAAATGCTGATTCCACATATTAAGAGAGAGAGAAAGGGTCAAGACTAGGGCACCTCTTTGACTGAAGATCAGACATAAAAATTCAACTAAAGCAACTTTGCTTCATGTCTGGCAAAACATTTGATGAGTTTCAATAGAATAAATATTGAGTATTTTCTGTGTCACATAAAGCAACGGACAGAGAAGCATAACGGAAATGCTATCTAACTCCAAACACTTTGTAATAAAAGTCAAGTAAATTAAATTGCAAGTCTAACTGTTTTCAGGCCCAAATATGCTCATTTAATCAAAATTTATTATTGCAGATTTTGTTTAAGATAAATTTTCTAGACCTAAATAAAGTAACAGAGGAAAGAACCAAAATCATAATTAGGTTTTAACTCAAGAAATAGAGCATAATTAAGTGAGTTACTTTGGAATACTACTTATTTATCAGCCAATTGGTCAACTGTACTTTATTAAGCTACTTTCTAAAGGCACAGTAAAATAGTTTCCTATTTTACAGACTTTAGAAAGAGTCTCCATGAAAAGCAGTTCTGTAACTGTAAGAAATAAGTTGGGGTTTTTTATATAAGCAGTCAAGGTTTTATCCTCACCAGATAACTACTTTATTATATTGCTTCTTAAGCAAACTGAGCACAAGAATAATAAATGAGGAAAAACCTGCAAGATGCATAGTATTAATACTTGCACTGTCTCGTAATTTAAGAGAAGGGCTCTGTGAACCTAGGAGTAGAACTATTTATAACTATTAAGGTATACATGCCACTATGAATACTGAAGTAATTAACACAATAACACATCACAAATAGCTTTAGCAGAATAAAAACATTCCATGTATTTAAATTATTTTTAAATACAATCTGCCTTTGTAGCTCATTTCCTTACTCTAAGGTTTGTCCTAATAATAGCAAAAAGTTTAATGCTTGAGGAGTTCTGGCCCCACCACACCTAACAGCAGCTCCTGCTTGGAACCTGAAAACAAAAATACTTAAATGTTTATGAATTCACCATAGTAAAAAATATTAGAGAAAGATATAGTTTAGAGAAATATACAGAGAGATCAATTTTTGATACTCATGACAGATCTCCTGAATTCGCTGCATAAATGTAAAACTGGCAATTAGCAGAGTACCTCAAATACCCAGGACATTCCCAATGACCTACGCAAGATAAATGTGACACAAGATGCAGAGAAAAGGACAGGACACAAAGACTGTGTTTATGAAAGGGCGACAGATTTTTAACTTGCTCTAGGGCTAAGTGCTAAACACAAGCAGAGCATCCCTGCAAAACACAAATCCTCAGATGCCCAGATCACTTTGGGAGGATGGTACACACTGGGAGACACCCACACTGCACACCATTCCCACAGCAAAAGCCATTCAGTCTTCATCAGGCTGAGATACTTTGGCTCTGTTGAGATGAAACCACAGGAGCTGAGCAGCACAAGTCAAACGCTTCCAAGCAGGCAAGGCCGCCAAGCCAGAGCTCAGCCCAATCTCTGCTCCATGACATGCACGCAAAGACAGAGCTGGGGGCAGGCATGCAGCCTGTCCTCCTTCACTACTGTACCCTTGGGCCACCCTCTGGTAGAAAAGCCAGACATCTGTAGAAATGCAGAAGGGGCAGTGAGCACAGAAACAGAAGGGGCAAAATCAAAGTAGGAGAGGCATGGGTGGCCAGGATCATTCAAGATGACCTGCAAGCTATGAAATGCCTGAATTTGTGGTGCTGAAACATAAATACAAATTGCTTAATGTTAGCACACCATAAGCATGTGCTAAACAGTCAACTTCAACAGATTATTCACCAGGAATTCAGAATTCCTTTTGGTAACTCCAAATAAGAAAAACTGCAAGGGCAGATGTGAACATAGAAGCAAACAGAAGTAAATGAAATATGTGGGCTATGCACAGGAACATGTTGGGCAATAATAAAACTTGAACAATTTTTTTTTTATGAAGCTGAGTAATCTATGAAATAGTCTGCAAAGGAGAGTGTTCGAAGCTCCATCAGCTAAAGAACATAAAGTGAGGTTTAAAAGAGTATAAGGACTAACCTGGGTTGGCAAGAGAATGGACAAGATCATCTGTCACTGCCATCACAGATTAATGGCAGTAGGGAATTATACCTGGCAATAGTAACACACAGAAAACATACTGGAGAGAACAAAACTGAGACTGTGTGTTTCTTGAAATCTGCAGTTTAACACCTTGGCACATCCAAACGCTCACATTTCCTGACATCCAAATGATATCCATTATGAGCGAGCAACTACCTGAGCTCTGGAGAGCTGTGCCATCAGGACAGTTTCCTCATTCTTAGGAGAACTGGCCAAGAGTGACCTCAGCTTGGCAAAACTACTCTCCTGAAGGAAAAGGTCAGTGAAAATCGAGGCACAAAGCATCTCATTAGAGGGGCTGGACATCAAATAAAGGCTGAAGTAAACAGGTAAATGAAAGCAGTGTATTACCTAGACAATAACTGGGGATGATCCCATTTCTTTACTATCTGGACCAGAAGAAATTAAGCAGATTTATGAAACATTATGTGGTTATGGTCACAAAATATATTGTGTAATTACATGGGTACCACTAGCACAGAAACGCCCTGAGCTGCAAAATTGGTTTATTTTTCATACAACTGAAAATGAAACACAGAATTCCCCAAGTAACAACACAACTGAAAAAGGTGAAGCCAAATGCTGCATCCTTCTCAGCAGTACTTGACTTGTCCTGAGCCTGGTTACAAACATTTCCCAGACACTGTTGTCCATCCAGAACCATTCATTTAACACAGCATCCGTTCTTAACAAAATAAATCTCCTGCAAATCATTAAAAAACACACCAAGATATTGTATCAGACTGCTCTAATTACACTGAGGCTCACCTACTACTCGTTGTTGCACTGCACACTGATCACCGATACTTCTCCCTTAGCTTCTACTATTTTGCTAAAATGTGTTATGCTCTTTTATTTTTCCTTCTCCCAGTTTCTAATGATCGGCATTCTAATGGAGTATCTAATACTGTGTAGATTTTTTTTCTTTTTTAAATTAAGTTAAAAAAATAATCATATTAATCTCAGCTCTATATCTTGGACTGACTTTAAATGTGGGAAATCAGCTACGGAAAGCGCCGTAACATTTGTTCCAAATAAAGCAACTGTTCTTTTCTGCTGACAAACAAGAGCTTCAAATGGGGACCTAGGACGTTCTTCAACTTAAATGGACCAATAAGAGAATCAAAGATTACCTTCATTAGAACATTTGTTTAACAGTAAGAAAACTGCTCCTCAACATATTTTCAGAGCTGCCTGGAAATCTGGTAACACCGTCCCACTTTTTCTCCATGAAACTGATTTATAAATGCTATTAGCAAGGTTAGGGATCCTGGCTGCATATTTGGATAGAGATCAAGCAAACAATACAGTAACTGTCAAAAACAAGGCAATAAACCTATTCTGTAATAGTACTGGAAAATTAAGAAAGCAAAATGATCTTGTTTCACCAGGCTACACAGGGTACATCCACATTGCACTGACAGGGGGGCCACAAGCCAGCTATCTGAAATCCCTCACAGGACACTCCCAGTTCTTCCACAAACATTAATTTACACAACAATCCCATGAACTAGATAACAATTAGCTTACTTCTGAGAGAAATAGAAAAATTGCCATTGAATGTCACAATATTTAAAACCAGTGACAGAGTCAGGATCATGGTTCAGACTTCAGTACTGTAAAGCCTGTGTTGTATCTGAAGACTATTTCCAGAAACCAGGGTGCTGATCTGCAAGATTACACAGCTCTCAATCAATCCCTCACTCTGCTTGAAAGTAAGAGGTTAAAACTGAAAAGATTAAGAGTGCCCCATTAAAAAGTGGTGATACAATGAATGCAGTGTATTTCCAATACAGACACTATTTAATCCTCTTGCCTTATATAGTTTTCTTATAACTCTTTATTCTAACTACATTGTACTGTACTATAATTTTTTACTTTTTCAACCTAAGACACAAAATGTGCGTATATTTGTACTCTGCACTCTACCTAGAACAAAATACACTTGAGCCAACTGTTTAACCTTAATACATAAGCGTCTGATAAACTGAGGAAAGCAGAACTACAAGGAAAACATACGATTTACACTACTACATCTCTCCTATTACATCGTCATAGGGTGACTCAATAAAAAAGGAGCTACTACACAAACAAAAACCCAGGGTTTAAAGTTAACTGCATCGTCATCATCTAGATAGAACGCATGACAAATAAAATAAAATTCTTAGTCTGTAAACCACATCACTCAGAATCTATAGACAGGACAGTAACTCGTGCTGATAATCGAGAGATCCTTGTGACTGCCTGCTGCACAAAACCAATTCAATACATATCCTTTTACAATACTTCATAGACCTTTATTCACTTGCTTAGCTTTCCCCATGTCTGTGCCCGCGCTCATCCATAGGAATTGTTTAGAGCTTTGGAGCAACAAGTGGATAATTCTCTTAATCTCCACTTGTAACTTCTGCTATGGACCTCTGAGTTTTATTTTGACGTTTGTTCTCAAGAACCAACATGAAAACACGTTCTTTGATGAAATACAAAACCACTAGTGCGTTACTTTGATTTCCTCTGGAAGGGTCGCTCTGGCAGTGTAAGAATGTCTAGCTTTACATCCCTCTCGAAGGGCAGCAACAAACGAGGCGCTGGGCGCTCCTGGAGCTCTCGGTCCCCCAGGAAAACGCGCTGACAGCTGAAGAGCTCCATGAACCGCGGGAAATGCACCGCGGCCAGCGTCTCGGACTGGAGAGAGGTGTCGAAATATTTACATAGCAGGCAATTTCATCCGCGCGACCTTAATTATGAAACACGTTTTGCTAAGAGTGCTGATGCCTTCAAAACCCTTTGAAAAACAGTCCTCAACTGCAAAATAGTTTCCTACTACCTCCGTCCTCGCTGATACCAAGCCCTGCCATGGCGTACATGACAGTGGCCGCACACCAAGTGGCTGGCCCTGCCTGCCAGGTGCACCTGCCCGCAGCCCGGCACGGCCGGGGGCCGCCTCCGCCGGCCCGGGCCCGGGTGCGCTGCCGGCCGCGGCGCCGCCCGCTGGGGCAGCTCCCGGGGTACGCGCTCGGCGGCGGCCCGGACGGAGCTCGGGTTACCCCGAAGGAGCGTGGTGCTGCTCCCCTGCCCCTCTTCCCGCCCGGGCTGGGCGAACTAACTCACTCCCGCCGCAGCCGGTCCCCGCAAAGGCTCCGGGTCGAGCCCTCGCACAGGAGCCGCGGCGGGGGGAGGCGAGGCCGCGCCGTCCCGCAGGCAGTGCCCTCTCGGCCCCTGCCCGCGGGAAGTCCCGCGGCCGGAGAGGGCA
Organism: Cyanistes caeruleus; assembly: GCF_971803275.1. NCBI lineage: Eukaryota > Metazoa > Chordata > Aves > Passeriformes > Paridae > Cyanistes > Cyanistes caeruleus. The sequence continues at coordinate 93,414,018 of NC_141702.1, forward strand.
GCCGCAGAAGGTGGACGCAGCGGCCCGAGCAGCCCGGCGCCTCGCCCGCGGCCCCTCACCTTTTCTTCTCCTTGTCAGCTGTCATCGCGGCGGCTGCTGCCGGCTCCTGCGCCGCCTCTCGGGCCGGGGCGCGCTCAGCACCTGCCCACAGGACGCGAGACTCCGCGGGCGGCGGCAGCGGCCGGGGAGCGGGGTCCGGTTCGGCCGGGTCGCCCCCGAGGCGGGCGTACAGTCTCAGGACACTGCCGAGGATTGTACGGCCCGCCCGGGGGAGGCGGGGGTGGCGGCGGCTGCTGCGACGGGACAGGAGCGACGCGGCGACGGGGCTGTGCAGGTCGGCGCCGCCCGCAGAAAGTTCTCACTTTAAACCTTGGGCCGCCGCCGGCCGCGGGGGCAGGGCCGGCCCCCTCCGCCCGGGACCCGGCCCGGCACGGCCCGGCCCCGCCGCCGCCGCCGCGCCCGCCAATGGGGGCCGGCGGGGCGCCCCGGGCTCCCCGCCCCCGCCCCAGCCCGGCCGGGGGTCAGCGGGGCCACTCCGCCCCGCCGGCACCGCTCCGGCTGCGGCGCTGCTCTCGCACACGGGCACCGCCCCCTCCGCCGCTCTCTTATTTTTTAGTTATTTAAGTTTTTGGTTATTCAACTTTCTTTTTCTTTCTTTCTTGTTTCCAGCAGCGGTATCTCCCCGCCGATGCGGTCCCAGGGCCACCGCGGCACCTGCCCGGTGCTGCCCCGGCACCGAGCGCTGCTCCCGCAAGCCAGAGCCGCCCCGCCCTCGCCCCCTGGAGCGCCCCCCGGTTAGCCCGAGGCAGGAGGTGTTGAGAAAGTAAATTTAAAATTGCGAAAATAAAAGCCGCAAGCCGGTGCGGGTTTGGGGCGAGGCCCCGGAGCCGTGGCAGGTGTGCGGGGCAGCCCTGCTCCGGCCCGGCTGAGCTCGGCCCGGGTCGCGCACGGAGGAGAGGGAGTGTGGCGGCGGCTGGGAGCAGAGGGATGTGCAAGGAAGCAAGGGCTGTACTTTTGTCTCCCTGATGAGACTTCCTCTCCCTGTTTTTTCGATTTTATTTTCTGTACTGTAATGCATATTTCAGTTTCAGGCATTTTTAAAACTCGTGGTTGATGACACATGGTGAAGCGAGTCTGTGGCAAGAAGCACCAAAACTCATCTCACGCTAGCACCTGCTATGGCTTGCTGCAGTTAAGATAAATGTAAATAATAAAAAAAACCCTCTTGCTTTGATATCTGTTTATTTTTACACCAAAGCAACTAGCCTTCCTAGACAAAGTATTATGAGAATTCTTCCTGATATTGTCTTTCAGCACGGTAGAAACTTCAGCCTTATCCTCGTGTTCTCTAAAGCTTACGTTACATTTTTATGTCTTGAAACAAATGCACTACCTTTGCATTAGGCTGCATGAGGTTTTCTTTACTTCTGGAAAATGGAAGTACCAGGCAACATGAGCTAAACAAGACTTATTTCTTGCTAATTCAAATTTGAGAGATTTCCCTATGCCACTTCAGAGGCTGCTTTGTATACAATGGGTCAGAGGGTGTCTTCCTTTCTATTATACAGTATGAAAGTTTAAAGAAATGCGTTTGGGTTTGAATTTGCATATTCTACTCTCAAGTCTGAAAAGACCTACACATGCTTACACAGCAACAGCCTAATTATGTAGTAACAGTTGGGCTTTTTTTTCTTTTTATACAAGAGAACCTAAACAAAAGAAACCCACAAATATTTAAAACCTAAGTAAACTTAGTCAAACAGCATTTGTGTATGCAGGACTAAATTTAACCTTCTGGGAATACAAGAATGAAACAGGATCAAAGACCCAAGTCACTCATTTCCTAGATTAAATAGATCTCTTCATCCTTCATTGATCTCTGCTGATGTCAATGCTCCTTGCTGTATCTTAAAGCACTTCACTTGGATAAACAACTTGCCTTCAAAAATCAGACAAGAAAAGCATTCAAACTGACTAAATCTAAACCACTCAGTAAATTTTAATTATTTCACATCTTGCTCATTGGCCAGACTCCTGTTGGCTCTGCCTACATGGACATAGTGAAGTTGATTAACAGTGTAAATCTCTTGCTCTTTTGGCCAGCAGGGCCTGAAGGTGCTTTTACAATGGGAGAGCTCACATCTGAGTGCCACTCAAGAACCACCACCTGTCCTGTCCTCCTCTGCACAGACAGATTGGTGCCCAGAAAAACAGGAATCTTGCTGCTGCATCAGGAAGGTGAAGCAAACAAGACTGAGTGATTCTTACAGCTCCCTCACAGCTTCAGTTCTTGAAGTTGTGTATACTGTTATTTCTGGCAAATGAGCTCTCATCCTGAGCATGAAAAAACAAATGGCCCATCCTATAGAGCTTCCTTTAGTTATTAATTCACTCTCTTCCCAGGACTATTCAGGGAGGGGAAGGTCAAATGTATCTTTACTACCACTGTCAATTTACTAGATGCATTCTGTGGTGATATGGGACCCCACAGCACCTTCAGGAAGACTTGCCGGAGTTTCTCCTTGCTGGAGAACAGTGGAGAGAATCGCATAATTTAATTTTCAAATGCATCTCATTGCTACTTGTATTTCCTTTATGATGAGTCAGTATTTATTAACAGCAATACCCACCATAACATGGACTTTCTCTAACCTTATACTGCTCAGAAGCTTCAATAGGAGCTACACACTTAGTGAGCACATTTACTTCTTTTACTGGTCAGAGAAAATAAAAGCTGAATGGAATGTCTTATCCATTCCATTCTAGAAAATATTGGAGAAGATGACCCACATCGTTCCTATGTGAATTTTTCTAGAGATGCTATAGGAACACAAGCTTTTAATTTCTAAAAACAGCCTTCATGTGATGTATTTGAAAAGTGATTGACATATGCTTTGGTATCAGGTGGGTTCTTGAAGGGTCCTTCAAGCCTAGAGGGGACTAATTTATGTCATCTGTGTCTAGACTAAACTCTGGAGAAGAGAGAGACTTAAAAAAAAGCCCCGGTGGTGTGAGAGCAACTTTCACAGCCCACACTGAAGCTTAAACTACATTGACAAACTAGGAAATTTGCACAGGGTAGTGACAGGGGCCCTGGTGCTCATGGGGAACACCCTGTCACCCAAACAAGATGCTGGCAAGCTCCTGATTACTGCCACTTACTCTGAAACACACCAGTGATTTAGGACCAGTTATGCTGCATTGTTTTTTTCCAAAGATATGCATATGTATGTAATCAACTATCCAAATCAGCACTTACACCAGTTTGAATGTGCATAGCCATCGTCAGCCAAGTGAAAGCACTTCTCATATTCCGGTTTATGTATGCGTGCTACTGGCACCTGTACTGACTGAAGAGTATTGGTAAAACAGAAATTTGACAGTGCTCAGCAATTAATGCTCCAGAGCAGTCAGAAGAAAACATGGATACTCCCATCTCTTGCAGGGGGTGCATAATTTTTAAAATTAAAAACAGCTCTTAAGAACAGATTATTGAGAGGATAAAGTGTTTTGTCTTCATTAGTAATCCCTGTCTAATTTCTTTTTTTTTCTGGCTCCTCAACACTGCAAAAGCAAAAAGTTAATGCTTGTAATAACAAATAAGGACATGATGGGAAAGGAAGGGGAGAAAAGAGGGCCCTGTTTTTCAACACAGCTGATCTTTTGCAAGAAGAAGGCAGGATTCTTCACTTAATCATACCAGAGTAAGTTGAAGCCACAGAACATTTATTAAGCACAATAGCAAATGAGACATTAAAATTTCAAACTTTGGGCTAATTTGTTAGCAGGGGAACAGGGATGCTTTTGAAGCATAGATAGAATAGACAGAATATGATCTAGATAGAACGCATAGATAGAATAAGGTCTACAAGAGAAAGTAGGGACTACTCAGGTAGAAATAAAAAAATATGCCTGAACCTTGTGAGGGTATTACTATTATTGTTGTTGTTATTATTATTATTATTATTAATAATAATAATAATAACAACAATTACAATAATGACAACAATAATAAAATTTGTTATAAAGCAGGATACATAGATTGCCCTTACACATATACAGATACTAAGAATATCGTACAGCAGCACTGCCCATTGCCCTAGGCAGAAAGCAATACACAGTCTATACAATATCCTGGATCTACCAGTCTAAAATGTAGTTTTTAGGGAATGAGACATTAAGATGTTTTTGAGAGCTCCCAAATACTGAGTGCACACCTTCAAGCAAGGCTTACAGATAAGCCCCAGGATTTTGAGGCATTGATTACTTACAGACACTTTCCAGACATTTCAGCCTCCACAGCCTTATGGAAAAAAAAAAAAAAAAAGACATGATGGCCAAAATGTTGGGAATGTACCTGTAAATATTAGAAGGCTTAAAATTACTCTGCTTATCTCTTTGCCTTTTTCAAAATGACATACTGGGGATATCTTAGGCTTAACCCAAGGAAAGGTGGTCAAACAAAGTCTAATTAACACAGCAGTGTGTTGCAATACAATCAGATTAGAAAGAAAACCCATGATGAAGTACACAGAAACAGTCCTGTAATGATATTAGAAAATATAATTTTGAAATTCTGAGAAAGTTCAACCAAGAAACCAGGGAGAAAACAGATGCAATCCAGCCTGTTTTGGAGAAGGGTTTTGTGTTTTCCTCTTGACCTTCAATGTTTTAATATTTAGAAATAGTATTCCAAGGTGGGCATTTTTTTAATTGGTCCGTACACAGTAAAAGCTGAACACATTTGCTACCGTCTCATCATGTAGAATGCAAACAAGATTCCAGCACATTAACAAAAATCCTGAAGAGGAGTGAGGTTATTCTAGGAGTATAATCTATTAATGGTTGCTTTTTGGTATAAAATGCAGTAAAATCCAATTTAATGAAAATGAAGTATGAAGTGGATGCAGCCTTCATTTTTCATAAATTCCTTTGCAATGTTTCTGGAAGTTAGGCACCCTATAGGTGTAATATTGATGATTGCCTCCTATTCCATTTCAACCTATTTACGTCACCCTCTGTATCACCTACATGAGCTGTCAGCACTAGCTTTGGGCAGAAGAGGTCTGCAGCCTCTTGTTGCTCCCTGACAGCAGCTTTGAGGAGGAAACATGGGTGCAAGATCAGAAACAGCATGTTTTACTCAAAGCCAGCAACAGTAACAGGAATATTTTAGAAAGTGGGAAGGGTAAACGTTCCTCTAGGTGGATTTTAAAAGCCAGATTTTGTAGTAATGTTTTTAGTGCTTATAACTAAGTGATAACTTATCCCCAAGAAAATTATAAAAATTATAACCACAGAGGAAGTAGAGGAACCATATCAACAAGCACAAAAGCAGTGCATGTTGGACGAATGTTCAGAGAGAAGGGAAACTGTGATTGAAGATTTTTGCAATACTGAAGCCAATACCAATGCCTAGTAGTTAACATTCAGTCACTCATCAAATATTTATTTAAAGACAGTGTAACATGTGTGGTGCAGAACTTTGAGTTTTTTAAAAGAGACAAGAGATTGTGTCTTGGGTTGGTGTTTTTTAGGTTTGATTTTTGGGGTTTTTTTGGGTGGGTTTTTTGTTTGTTTTTTTGTTTGTTTGGGTTGTTTTTAAAAAAAATCTTATTTTATTTTACAATTCTTAATACTATAGCACAGCTGTTAAATCTTTTAATCTCTGGCAATTACCTCTAGAGGGTTTGCATGGCACATAAGTGATGCTCAAGTTTATGGTGGCATTCTGTAGAGCACTGAATTTCCATCATAATCCAAATGATGAAACTAAAGCAATGAGATATTTTCTTAATCCCAGCACTAAATTCTAATTTAAGCCTAATTCAGGTAAATAGATTTCAGATTTGGTTTTATTCTTAGACAAAGACTTATTTACTTTTAAAAACGTCTTGAAAAGCGTCTGTTTTAAGCAGTCCTTAAACTGCCAATGTTCAACAAAGCCATTTACCCTGTGGACACTTGTTACCTAAAGGAGGTGACAAATTATTATAAATATGCAAAGCAATCCTAAATTCTTCAGCCACTGCAATACTAAATGCCAATTCCCTGCCAAGGTTATGACCTTATCAGGGGGAAGAAAATTGTAATAAAAACATAACTTCCTTATCACTACACCCTTTGAAATAATCACACATTACTGCTGAAACTCTCTGATTTCTAGATTTTTTTTTTTTTTTTTTGTCCTAAAGGAAAGTTAGTTTTTTAATAGTTGAGATTCTTGGTAATTGGAATCCCAGCCCAAAGGTACCGGTGTACAGCTCTCAAATGTATCCTTGGCACTCTGAAACCTTAACTGAGCGGAGGCAGTCATAGATACAGTGGATAACTATAACCAAGTCTTCCTTTGCTCCCTCCAAGTCAGTGACTCGTAGCAATGTGTCTAACTCAGTTCTCAGAGACATCTGGGACAGCCTCCACCCACCCAGCACGCTTCTGCTGCTCAGGAGTGGCCCCCTCCAAGGCCCAGTGGTTACAGAAACCTGACTACCTACAGTGCTGATAAAGTTCACCTTTTTCCCTCTTGGTCCTGAACCTTTTTCTGTTTCTGAGAACCAGTCCGAAATTTGTTTGGCACAGGGTATAACACTGGTTTCTCAAGAAGATGTGCTTCTGGAAGTATTTATAGGCTCTTAAGTAGAGAAAAGATGACATATTGTTAACAGTACAGTGATTCACATGCAGACAAGGAGTTGGATAGTCATCCCCTTTTTCCACTCAAAGCCATTGTTGTGCTTTGTGTTTTCCTTCCATGTCTATGTACTCCATGTTTTGCATGAGGCATCTGTTATCCATAATGGCACTGGCTGTGCATCCTAAAGGATATTTCTTGTCATAATACTGTAATATATAATTTTTGACATGAAATTTCACCAAGGAAAAAAAAGTAAGAATACGAGAAAACTGCAACTATTATATCCTAAGTCATATACTTATGTGGAGAAATAGATTTAATTTAATTGCAAGTTGCTTTGATATGGGAATGGTTTAATATTCTCCAAACCCTTGACCCTTGGGTTTCAGTAGTCATAAGAATTAAAACAAGAAGGACCATTACAATTTGCTCCAAATTAACATTAATGATGAACCCAGGAAAATTTAATCTACTAGGGAGTTTGCTCACAACACTTACATTCAAATAAGAGTGCATCATCCTATTTTTGCATATTCAAAACCAATATTAACCAATATTAACCAGCACAATAAGAAGGGTAGGTAAATTTTCACAAAGTCAGAGTTGGGGACTGTATGGATACCTTTACATAGTCACCGATTCCAAATTACTCTTTACATTGCTACAGACAGCTACAGTCAGATTACAAATATCTGAAAATCCTGTTCAGCAACATGAAATCTGAGACACTGTTATAGATGGTTGGGTTTTTTTTTCTTCTTTCATTACCAGTGACAAAGGAGCTGGTCCAAACTTTCACACTGCCTTTCAAAGGTCTAAATTAATTTTAGAAAGTGCCAAAACCTTTGAATCTCCATCTCTAACAAGTTTATTAGAGCTCCACATCAACCCTCTACTTTAGAACAGTTGTAAAATAGTTTTTGCTCAAGATATGTGAGTGGTTGAATAAATGATTTTATGTGATATTTTATGTGATATAGACAAGGTAAAGGCATGAGCCAGAGGAGAGAACAGTTTAGAACAGTTTAGAACTTTTTCTCCTCAGACAGCAAGGCCTCGGGAGCATGGCTAAAACCTCCAATTACATTTTTCAAATAGTGGAGCATGTTAGACCAGTAAAGCCCAAAATCTTATCCAGCCTGACAGGATCAGCAGGTTTTCACCCTGAATTGTGTCACCACCTCAGGGACAAGAACAGCAGAGTCCCAGACAAACCTTGCATCAGAAATGAACGACACAGGAACACCCTGTTCAAATTTTCAGAGATTCAGGTGGAAGTTTTGCTGCAAGAGTCCTGCAGAACACCCATGCAAATTATAAAACTGAGAGCAGGCCCTCCTGCCCAGTCCCTCAATCAACACTAAAGGCATCTACAGCAGTCAGTTTGAGATATTTCTTACCATCAGTACAAGTTTTTTTCATTATGCTTTTTCCACCACTGATACTTGAGCATAATGTCCACAATGACACCAGTTTTCAATAAAATCATCACAACACCAATTGCTGTTATCACAACAATTCAGCTCAAAACCATCTTGGATATTAAAGCTTTTCCAACCTACCCATTTCCAAACACTATTTACACAGACTCATCTAGTTGCCTAGTTATATGCTTTATTAAAAGTCTTTTGACCTGTGTGATGTAATGCACCTGATCCTCAGCAAAGCATTGGAAAATCTGCACATATCATGTTGTCAGAAAAATAAAAAAAGAAAAAAAAGAAAAAAATTATTATCATTATTATAACTTATTATTTAATATTGCCTCCAAAGGCAAGGTAACAACAAGGAATCAGTGTCCTACTTAAATAAATCATGTTTTGTCCTGAACACAGTATAGAACTCAAGTTTCTAAGTCCTTCATTGACTGGATGCTCATGATTTGGTTTAACACAGGATGCTGGAATATTTCCATAGTTACAGGCATATAAATGACTTCAGCAGAGTTCTCCAACAAGCTAAATTAACTCAGTGTCCACATTGCTAATGCATAATCCCTAAGCAAAGGTGATTGTGAATGCTTTTTGATGGAAATATTAATTTTTGCAATCTGAGTGCATGCAAATTCAACAGGAGTTTCTATTGAAATGAAAAGTTAGCTCACATTAAAAAATACTAAATATTTTGGAGGTGATTTTTACCAGAAAATACCCAATATCCCTACCATGAAACTTAAAAGAATGAAAACAGAGACAAGCCTGAACTATCAGTTCTGTAAGGAAGTTTTGAATTATTTTCCAGTAAAACCCAGCAAACGAAGAAGAGAATTAATCTCCTGAGAGATAAGTAATTTATGTTGATACCCTAAATTTCTTTGATAAATAACAGAGACAGAATAAGAAGCACTGAAATGAAAGTACTGAGGTTGGAAACTGTGGTGCTCAGCTCCTGCCATGAAACATATAGCGTTACAGGCAAGTGTCAGAATCAAAGCAGGATTAGCAAGTACCAAGCTCAAAGGTTACTCTGTGTTTTCCTCTCACACTTATTTAGAATAACTTTCACTTTCTAGCCAAGATTTTTGATCTGTGAACAACAACAGGAATGGTTAGCTCCTATTAGCTTCAAACAGAAAGTGGGTTGTGAAATATTCCTTTTGTGATATGAAATTCAGTCACAAAGAGGAAGAGGACAAGGCAAAATAAAAGAGAACCACAAAGTACTGTTCAGGCTGACCAGAAGATTCTATACCTTATAAATGGGTTTGGGATTATTTTTTCTCTTGGAATTTCCTTTTTTTTGCCCTGTAAAGTCTGAGTTAATTTTAATCTTCCTGCTTTAGAAGATGTCCATGAAAGCATTCTTCAAAAGATTTAGTTCTGTGATTCTGGAAAGTGTCTAACATGTCTCTTCTGGAGTAATGGAGAAGCAAGTGGGATTTCCAGCAGTTTGGGGTTGTACCCAAGCTAGGAGGAAGCTAAGTGCTCTTTAGGAATTACTACAGCACTCCCCCCTTTCAGTGAAGCTGAAAGTCTCCCATGTTTTTGTCTGCTATCTGACACTGTCAGTGTGGTTTCCTAACTACATGTTGTTCTGCAGGAATCTGCTGATGAAATTGCAGCTCCTTTCTGACTTCCAGTCCTCACTGTTTCTCCTCCTTCCCTCTGTCTTCTCCCTCAGACCCATCCCAGATCCCCATTCACAGCTTTTTCCCCACGTCACTCTTCATCCATCTCTGAAACTGACAGTGCAATTTCAATCAAAATGCTCCATTTAAAGAGAGTCATTAAATCTAGTTGTCATAAATGCCTAGATATAAGCCAATAAACCAGCATATCACAGAGAAGTTTTATAGTATCTTTTAGATATTTCTTGGCGAGAATCCATTACAACTCATTAAATGCTCTCACATCTTATCCTCCAAGTTGAAAGCCTACAGTAAATATGAAACGTCCTAACTTCTGCTTAACATGTTACACATTTTCAAAAATCAATAGGATTTTTTTTCAATTTCATTTCCTTTTGCCTGGGAGATATTCATGACCTGCAGTCTAGTCAGCTTCTATACATCTGCTTGACTCTTCAGGCAGGTATTTTCTCCCTGTGCCGCACTACAAGCAGTTTTTGGCTCTTTTAATTATTTCCAGATGGATTTCCTGGACCAACTGGAAGGTGCCATAAAAATATCTCCTGTGTAAAATACAGAGCAAGATAGGTTGTATTGATATTGCTGGAAGCACTTCACTTCATAAATTTAAGGATCACAATAGTCTTTACAGTTACAAACATACCTGATACTGAGGTTTGAGACTTGTCAGTCACATGGTTTTAACACACTCAGCATATTTTGTATTTAAATCAGGTTATTCTAGGTCCTCATGTAAAGTGTATGACATCAATTGAAATGTTCAGAATATATTGCTTGAACACTCCTGATTTCTGGAAGAAAACTTCCAGAAAGGTTTTGGCTAGTGGGCACTACTGTGTGGTAACAAGTTCACCTGCTCATTCTTTACCGGTTTTTACCTTAGTTGTTCCACCCTCTTCTCCAGAACTAGACAATAATTTATCTTTCTGAAAATGCTGCAGCAATGATAAGACTAGGTCAAATGTCTTAATCTTTTCCATGGTTTCAAATACCTGTTTGTGGAGGAAATCACTATCTGAGATACTCATCCAGTTATTCTGAAACTCTTAGATGTAAGTAATTTCAGCCTGTCAATATGCAAGTCAGGAAATTCCTCTTTAGTATCCTGCTTTCTTATGAGTGATACTGAAACCCTTTATTTAATCCTGAAATTTCTAGATCACTGGGCTTCTCTCAAATGCAAAGCACAAATATACGTGTTCAGCCCTTTAGCATCACTGTTTTTTCTTCTCTTTTTACATTCAAGTGAACTAATAACATTTTCTTCATCTATATTTTTAAATCTCTTGCAGCCTAAGCTCTACCATTCACAGCTCCACCAATGGCCTTTTTAATTTCCTTTTGTTGCATGTTTTCTACCACTGACAGCCTCATTTCCCTCAGTCATTAATTCTGCCTGCATGGGCAGCTTCCTTACTGCAGCTACCTGCAATAGATTTTGAGCACCTATCAGGACTTCTTTTAAGAAAGTCTGAAAAAAAACTCAAGTGATGACTTCAGATCATCAATCAACTGATCAAATGCCAAGGAGGTCAAAGTGCCTAAACATCAGAAAGCTTCTGCAAAAATGGAAGAAATCATCAGGTAATAATCATCTGCTGGGCAAAGGGCAAAACTGAGACTAAGATTTCTAGAATACAAGTCTTCTAAAGAGTGGCTGAAGGAGCTGAGGTTGTTTAGTCTGGAGAAAAGGAGGCTCAGGAGAGGCCTTGTCACTCTCTACAACTATCTAAAGGGAGGGTATAACCAGGTGGGGGCTGGAGTCTTTTCCCAAGAAAGATACAATAGGACAAGAGAAAATGGCCTCAAGCTGCAGCAGAGAAAGTTTAGATTTAATATTAGGATAAATTTCTTTGTCAAAAGTGTTGCCAAGCAGTGGAACAGACTTCCCAGCATAGAGGTGGACTCATCATCCCTGGAGGTATTTGAAAGTCATTCAGATGTAGCACTTGGGGACATGGTTTAGTGGTGGACTTGAGAGTGCTAGATTTATGGCTGGACTCTGTCATATTGGTCCTTTCTAACCTGAATGATTCTATAATTCTATGAGATTTAAATTAATTATATAGACTTAGATTTTAGTAATCACTAATAGGAGGAGTGAGCTGTGGATCATTTCCTGAGGTGCTGCCTTTGGTCCTGGTTTTTCCCCTGCAGCTGGCATGGGAAGGCATGTCATTCAGCAGTATGAAGCTGGCAAGAGGTGTATAGGGGACTACTGACAAACTTGTATGAATGTAATAGAGTTAAAACATAATCAATGAACTATTTCCCCTCTATTAGTCCTATAATCAAAGAGGAATTACAAAGTCAATATTTTCAAAGATGTATCATCTCTCCTCCCTAGTGGTAGGTACCCACCTGGAAGAATGTGCTCAGTCCCTGGAGGAGTAACAACCTAAATAGCTGTGTAGCAAAAGGATTTGGCAAGAAACATCTGAACAGTTTACATATATCACTTGGTATGTTTTCAAAAAGATTTTATGACATTCATGTGCAGTAACAAAGAGTAGTTTAGGTGAGTCAGGAGGTCTCTTTCAGTCTGTGCCCCATGACTTCAAGAACAGTGAAATGTTTGGTTCTACTGTTAATATCATTACCACCATTTTTGCTTAAAAATTTTTGATTTAAAATCTCAGCTTTCATTAAATTAGATTTCTAAACCTCACTGTTTCGGAGGAAATCTTGCAAAGATGACACAAGTTAAATATCACAAATCAGGAAAAAAACAGCAGAGACAGTTTTACTGGCAAAAACTGTCCACCAGTGTTTTTCTAAAAGTAAGTAAATGTGTTGAAGCCTTTTCCCCTATTGTTTTCAAAGCAGCAGTTTATGGAGATAAGTTCTTGGGCTACAGACCAATGGAATCTACAAATAATGTGTCTATAGTTCAGATTATTTTTAAGACATGAAATACACAATTGCATGGAGACTGTTAAAAGAAGAGATTTCTGAGGCACTGAACTGGTGCTGGAACATCAGAAGAGCTATGCTCTTTTGTGCTTTTTTTATACATGTTGAAACAGGGGTTTGACAACTTCTAGCTTCTCTTCAAGTGAGATGTGTGGTGGAGAACTGTACACACAGACAGGAGGATCTGTCAGTGTTCTTTGCAGCCTTACCAAGAAATCTCGTTGTTCGTGTCAGAGTGGGCAAGCAGGCAAACTTCAAAGGGGGAATAATACTAGAAATAACTGCATGAGATAATCTAACCTTGAAATTATAACAACCCATGAATAGCCAAGTTGAAATTTCCTGGTTTGCTGTGCTAGGGGTGTCAGTCAGGTGCCTGCCTACTTTATTGCATATTCTTCCTTAGAATGGAATACTGAAAAACTGGTTTCCAAGGAAAGCAGCATGTGTCAGTGGACTTATTTACGTAGGTATAATGTCAACACTGCTGAGGGGACCTTGCCTCCTGGTGATAGAACACCAGCCTTTGACACTTCACAACTATTTTCAGAGTGCCTTTGCTACAAAACTCCCAAAGATGATTTTCTATCTAATCACATTTCCAGCTACCACAGCAGGGAGCACATCTCTCTGTATTGTAATGTGGCATGTTCTGTTTTCCATTCAGGCTATTATTTATTATTTCTTTTTAAATTCAGTATATTTTGGGACTTTATATTATTACTGTCTCTTAGTAATTATTACTGTCTCTTAATAAGCATTTCTATTCTCAAATGTAGAAGACTTGAGATCTGGGAGGCAAAAATTCCATAACATTTTGCAGGAAGAAGAGCATTAAATCTTTGATGTAAATATCCGCAGCTCCAGACTCCACCTGGTCCTGGATGTACAAGGAGCAGAGCCAGCGGAGGGAGGAAGCCTTTACAGCTGGGCTGAGAGGAGAATCCAAGGGAAGAAAAGGCAGCAGTTGTGCTCAATTGAAATGCAGACTGCCTGCCAAGTTCTCCAACTGCATCAGGAAGTATTTTTTAATCAGTTTAAAAGAAAAAAAGGAAAAAAAAAAAAAAAAAAGGAGGGGGGGAAAGGAGAATGATTATGAGAAACAAGGTGACTTCTTTATTATTCTATTATTATTTTCCTAGAAGGATGGATTGTCACTTAGAATATTGTTTTTAATTTTCAGGAAAATTTCTCAGGAGCAGTTTAACACAGGTGTCTCAAGGAAGGTTATCTCTTGTTTACAGCACATTTTGGTACAGTCTTTTAGGTGCTGAAACAGTGACAAACAGGCATCTAAATACATGATAAATGCCACCAGAGTTTGGAGAAGTCATGATTATTAACTATTTCCTGTCAACTTTTACATTGCATTAATATGTTTCACGTTGCACATCTGTCACACACATCCTCCCATTCAACTTAAGGGAAAAATAGATTTATACAGAGTTGCCCATACTTACATGTCATCAACATAGCTAATGTTAAGATGCAACAGGTGAAATCTTCAGAGACATTACACCAGTTAGTCTGCCTGAGGAACTGGCCCTCAGTCTCTTCAGCTTGTCTTGTAATCCTCAGCTAATAAAATGATCTTCATCACACTATCACCTTTTTTTAAATCTTGTTTAATTAAGTTAAAAAAGTCCAACTAGATGGAAAAAAATAATTTAAACTGATTTTTTATCACAATAATCCTTTGTTCTTTTGACTTGTCTAATTTAGGATTATCTTTGTTTCCTTACACAATCACCCAGTTATCATGGTAAGAGTAAGGGAATGCAGCTCTAACCACTTATCAAATGAAAATAATAGGTCAGAACATTCTTGGTGACTGCAGTGGGAAACAAATCAAATCTAAGGACTACACTGCAGGAGCACAAATTCCACAAGCAGGCAGCAGTGGAATGCTGCCTGTTTGATGGAGCATACAGACAGTACTAGTCTGTATGCTCTGTTAGCAGATACGGTTTTACACAAGATTTTTATTATCATGAGAAATTCTGACAGAGATATGGATTAATTCCATCGTAACACTTTATTTCCAACTTGATAAAAACTATAAATGCAGAGGATCCATTTAAAAGCAATGGCTTCCAGTAGCAATATAGACTAAACCTTTGTTCATGTAGAGCATTAATACAAAAGTACAAATTAAGTTAGGTGTCCAGTGCATATGGCTGCAGCAAAAGAAGGCATTTTCTTCTTTATTTATTTGCATAAGTCTCCTTTGCCAGTACCTGGCAGAGGAAGGCTGAATACATGCAGCTGCTCAATTGCTGTAGATCAGGTGCCTCCTTTAAAGTCAGTAACCTCATGATAATTTAATTCAATTCACTTACAATAGGTCAGAATTTGCTGCCTTGGAAGAACTCAATATAAATACTTCTAGCTCAGTAGGCTACAGTACAAACACGCATCTTCTTCCTCCACACCTCTCTGAGCAGATACCATGGCCTTCACCTGTTTGTGATGTCATAGGATGGTTTGGGTTGGAAGGGACCTTAAAAATTATCTTGTTCCAATATCCCTACCATGGGCAGGGACGCCTTTCACTAGACCAGGTTGCTCAAAGCCCCATCCAGCCTGACCTTGGACACACCCAGGGATGGGGTATCCACAACTTTTCCAAGCAGCCCATTCCTGTGCCTCACTACCGTCACAGTGAAGAATTTTCTTCCTAATATCTAATCTAAACCTATGCTTTATGTTTGATATGTGACCCAAGAAATCAATGGAAATCCCACAAGTATGCCTCAACATTATTTATTTATTTTCTATACAAAAAAATTTTTTTTTGCCCTGTGTTTTATTTCAGGCTTCATTTATGTTCATTAGACATATTAACCCTGACTTACTTGTAGCAGTGCCGAAAAAAGCATTACAACGTACTAGAAAGGAGCATTGAACCACGGAGTCTTCCTGCCACTGAAATGCCAAACTTTCTGCTTTTCAAAATGCACAAGTCTAAAGCATTGCTAGCACACAAAGATACCTCAGGCAGAAGATCACCATATTTGGTAACTTTTATAGTTTACCCCAAAGCTTGGGGTATTTTGGCTGAAGAGGTGGAAAAGAGACACTGACATTGAGTACTTCTCTGAAAGGACAGGAGTCTCTCAGCTGCTCACATCTTTGCATTCTGTGTACACCATCTGTGAACCCAGGTCCTTAGAGACAGAGGCCTCTCATGTTTGAGAAATATTTAAAGTCTTACTCCAATAGTAATTTATATCAACTAACTCCAAGAGCACCAAAATATGAGAGTTCTTACAACTACCCTGATACCATAAAAATTTGATTGTGGGGTTTTTTTTTTTGTTTGGTTGCCTTTTTTGTTGTTGTTGTTGTTTTGTTTAAATCATGTGAATACAGGGCAAAAAATAAAAAGACAGTACCCTTACAAAAATAGGAAGTGCACACACATTCTCCAACAAAAATCCATCTTCTAGAATTGTCTTCTGTGTCATGAATCCTTTCTCTGGGGACAACCAAGGTTTGATTCACTTTACCCTCAAACCTTAATGCATGGAAAAAATTCTCAATTAAACTTTTTAAAGAGTCTTTAATACAACCACATTGGTCAAGGAAATGTCCCTTTAGGGCACGTGCTCATGGCAGATCAAAAGACTCAAGAAACCTATGAGTTTTTTAAATTATTACTTTTTAAAATGTTACTTAAGGGTTTATGACATATAGCTGTTCAGCAACAGTTTAAGAGATGGACTATCAGACAGTAAACAAGAGCTCTGGTGTGAGTCTGTCAGAAGAAGGGGTTTGGTAATTCTGATGGGGAATAACCAATATGTTTGTGACTAGATAAGAGTATCAGCTGCTGTTAACCATTTGTACCACACCACATGGGGTTTTCTTTTATGTTGGGGTGTCTCACATTCATCCATAAGAAAAGAAACCCTTTTGCCTCTTTGGAAGTACCTATCATTGCACACAGCAGAAATAACAGAACAAGGAATATGCATGTATAAAAGCGCAAGGAATGAAAAAGGCCAGAATTGTGTTCACCCCAACACCTCCCACAATTCTCAGCAAAGACAGAGGTCCTTCCATAGGCCCCTTGACACCAGCAGCAAGGCAAACCAGCACACTGCACAGTACTTTTGAGATGGGAGAGCTGCCATCAGCTTCCATGCTTTAGCGGCCAGGAGGCCCCAAATCTTAACCCAGCTAGGTGGTTTTGCTGCTTTCCAGGGAGCACACACGAACCCCCTTGGCACAGCCCTGTTGGACTGACAAGACCTTGGTGGGGCAGCCAAAGAGGAGGGCTGTCTCTGAACAGATGCCAGCAGCATCTGTTCCTTTGCATTCCTGTGATGGGGTCTGTATTCACTTTTGGCCCGATCATTAGCCAGACATGAAGAGGTAATACCTTCTTTATCCCTCCATGAATGGAGCAAGGGGCAATATATGTAGCACTTGGGGCAAAGATTACATTTTGGGTAGACCTACTCCTCATTTTCACAAGAAGATTCAGGGTCGTCTGCACACAGGAGTTTGTATATGTGTCTGCATCATTACATACGGCTGTGCTAGTTAAGTCAGGTTCATAAACAGCCATTTCACCTTATAGGGGGAGAAAAAAACATCACAAGAAAAAAGAAAATAAATATAGTCTTGAATTTAGGAAGGCCAGCTCACTTTGCTCTGCTGCATAAAGCACATGCTCCATCTTAAGTACACGAGCAATTCCCGTAACGACTCCTGCTCGAACACAAGTGTGCACTTCAATGCCTGCACTTGGCTGAATCCTTAATTTCCAACTCATTTCTCTAAAGACAATTCTTAAGCAAAGGGAAGTTGCAAGAAATCGCCTGCTTTTTCACTGTTGGGAAAAGTAAACAAGTGTAATTTCTCATTCTCTTACACCTCTGGTTTTAAGAAAGCCTTGCTCTGATTCATGACATTTATTTAAAAAGAAATGCTTTCAGGCCAGGAAAAAACAGTCTTTGTTTTAAAGAGGGAACAATACAAAATGGCATATTCAGCTCTTTTTCAGTAATAATTATTCTTTTTTTAAAAAAGAATATTTTTTGTAACAGTAGTTTACCATACAAGCAGTAGCACTAGAATTTTAGGTTCTTGGATTCTGTGTGAAGTTGTGCATGCAGCTGAAACTACCAGTGCCCTGAATGTTTCACAACCACATGACATCCTTTCACAGGCCAACAGCTTCCCTTTCTGCCAGAAAAGCACACTAGAGATTCATTTGGAGTGAGGAGCTTAATTCAAAGCTTTCCTTGCATGCTTCTGTGTGAGAGGGTGTACTTGCTAGGAGGCAGGACATTAAGATATCTGCATTTAAGAAGAACATTTCAAATTTAAAAAAGGATATACCCTGAGCACTTCTAAGATAAATGTAGAAGCTAGTTGGCAGGACTAGCTGGAAAGGGTTAGGAGATAATTTTAAAGGAAACTATAAAGTAAGAAAAGCAATAGCTGAGATTCCAACAGCTATTATCATCACATTTCAAAAATGTTTTCCTGAAAAATATATCACACTGACCGCCTACTGTGGAAACTGCTGAAGCCTCTGGAACTTTGGGAAGAGTGGGTGGATTGCTGCAAGTTACAGGCTTGAGAATAAATCATCGAACTGTGAGTGTGCCCAGGCTGTGTTATAAGACCGTCACTTCATGGTGACCCTATATCCTTTCCCATATCTTTCCATCTCTACCCTTTATTAGCATGTCACCAATGTCAGGCTATGGACTCTTCAAGGACGGAACACACCTTAACATATTTTTTTCCTGCAAGATGCCCAAAAAGCACTTCCCAGAGAGATGAAAAGAACTCCCAGGGACCTCAGCTAGGTGGGATGCAGTCATTGTGCAGGAGACTCACATGCTTCAGCATTTGCTAAATATGTGCCATAAAACTGATCGGATACGCTGCTGTACTAACACAGGTTTCCAGCTGTATATTTTGCATGGGTTGATTCTGCCATTTCCAGATGTGTAGTCTTAACCTTGCACTACCCTAGACTAGATCTTGTCTATGTCTTGTCTATATTTGCAATATTACTTTAATATTTCAAAGCACATAGTTGGGCCTGCAAGTTATATTTTCAGTTCCTTAAGTACCTAGCATTTAACAGGAATTATTCTGTAATAATTCTATTTAGAATTACACCAGCAATTCCTTGCAAGCTGCCTTTTTATTTTTTTAAGTGCCTTTTATTAAAAGTGATGTGGTAAACTGATTCTCTCAGGACAGTCATAAGTAATTCTGGAAAAAGAACTGAATTCTAGGAACTTTGAGTTAAACAACATTCACTCAAATGTCTAATGCTTTTTTTTTAAAAAAATTCCACCCCTCCCTATTTCCCCAAGCATAAGTTTTGTAACACTTTCTAGCACTTCAGAAGAGCTGCAGGGTCAGAACAGGAGAGCTTCAGCAGGTGACTGGAGGTCCTAAGGGGCTGAGGCTGGTGTGGACCAGCCTTTTTCCTCCTGGCCTCCTTCCCCAGTTATAATAGTTGTCCCAAGCAGGAAAAATAATGCAGCTCCAGGGGATGAAATGTGCTGATCTAACTGTTCATCACAGATGAAAAGTATTGTTTCCATCCAGCTTCCCACACCCATTCCTCTCTTATATTAAACTATTCCTATCAGCCGCTTTAGCTTTCCTATGAAGACAGGCTGAGAGAGTTTGGGGCTTTTCAGCCTGCAGGTTTTGGGGAAACCTTATAGCACCTTCCAGTACCTAAAGGGGGCTACAAGAGGAAAAACAAGCAATAGGACAAGAGGAATGGCTTCAAGGCAAAAGAGAATAAATTTAGATTAGGTATTAGGAGAGAATTCTTTACTGTGAGGATGGTGAGGCACTGGAGCAGCTTGCCCAGAGAAGCTGTGGATGCTTCATCCCTGGGAATGTTCAAGGTCAGGTTGGATGGGGCATTAAGCAACCTGGTCTAGTGGAAGGTGGCCCTAGGAATTAGATGATCTTTAGGTTCCTTCCAACCCTAAACAGTCTATGATTCACCCAGAAGGAAGCAAACTGAGAAAAAAAGAATGTAAAGTACATAAATTTGTTCTAGTATTAAGGCTGACTCATCACAAAGAGTCTAAGCAGCCTGCAGCTGGTACAGAGGAGTGAGACAGACATCTTCTCCTTTGTGGTTAAAGATGGATGCATCTGCTTATTCCACCCAGCTTCTCACCTACCTGAGTGAGGGCACTCAAGGACTGTAGTTTCTCCTAGGGCAGAAAGATACTGTGGGATCAAGACTAAAACCTAACAATTGGCTAGGGATTCCAACTACTGTAACAAGAGCAATACCAGAAGTTCACGAGTGAGAGCATGTGTCAGCAGCTGCCTCCTCCAAAGAAAGAGAAACAAATAGCCTTCTCTAAAGCTGAATGCTGGGGAAAAAAATAATAAAAAAAAATCACTTCTGGTAATTTTCTTGCGTAAATTTTGCAAGGTTTTTGAGCTTCCTGGGATACCTCAGGAAATGTGGGTTTCCTCATCCAAACCAGTCAGTCTTGTAAATTGGTGCTGTAGAAACCAGCAGCTGGTGTGGTTAGCTCATGAAACCACTGGAGAAATAGACTGCAGCGGCTCTCTAGCAATGGGATCAGTGTTTAGGGCATGAGAGTAGCCACAGGTACCACAACAAATTCCCTTGTCTCTGAGGGAAAAATTATACCATTCCTGATCTCAATCGAAATTACAATACATCAGCTACAAGCTGATCTCATACTCCCTAGCTGCTTTTCCAGCATTTGTCTGGAACTTCTGGCACATGGGACCACCAGCTCCACACTCTGCCCCATGCCTCTCCCAAAAGGAGCAGAGGATCAGGGGACAAATGCTCTTTGCCTTGTCAGGCAGCTCTGGGATGCAACATCTATTTAAGCACACTTCAAGCCAGAGGAACAGCGCAAGAGCAGCAGCCTCGTCAAAGAGCACAGCACTGTTCCACCAGGCACACTGGAACAGAAAAGGTGTTCTCTTGTACATTAATCCTGAGACTGAAAAGGAGGAAGGTTGTTGACAAGCTTTTGAAATTCAAAGTAGGAGAAAAAAAGTGATCTTTCCACAGAAAGTCTGCATTGCTATGGAGTAGAACAAACATTTTGGCAGTTTCCTAATGGGATCTTCTGCTAATGGGTGCTATAGATGGGCAGCCTCTAAGGCAATAAAAAGGCTTGAGAAAGCTTGCTGCACCCTTGCTGGTACCTCAGTACACTCTGCCCACTGACAAGCAGTAATGCAGCACAGGGCCTCTTCCACCATCACCTGCAAGTTTATTTCCTACCTTCATTGTTTTGTACTGCATTCATTCCTGGTCCTAAAGCATTTTCCACCTTGGACACTCTTTATAAAATAGATGCTCATAATACCCAAAAATCTGAATGTGCTTCTATACAGAAGTGGCTGAATTGGTGAACTGAGAGTAGGTAAAAAAATTCTTAAGGTACTCTATCTCAGCAAGTCAAATGAAAGAATTAACTGAAGCCACAGTAAAAAAAAGTTTACTTTTAGCCATTTACTGTATGCTATTTAACAGCTAAATTCACTTTCACACTGCTTTAATAATGCAGTCATCACCTCTCTTTAAACACAGATGTCACATACCTGAGATTAGGAGGTATTCAACTAGATTGCTGAGAATGAAGATCACAGAGCAGTTTGTCAATAGTTGCATAATTATTACATCCTAACAAATAGACTTTGTGTAGCTCAGTTTCAGCGGAACAAAACCAAAATTACTCTGAAATATCCTTATAGAGCTCCGAACCTGGTAAATGAATGAAGATCAAGTTCTTTAATTGACACGTAGGCTGAGCAATACTGTAAGGAATTGTCTAGAACAAATCTAATGGCTTTAGTTAAGCCATACAGTACACGAACAAGAAGTGATACTTCAACTTTTCAGGTGTTTTTTGGTTGAATGCTATCTTTGGGATAAATGGCAATATCATTATGTGCTTCCAGAGAAGGGATGAAGTTATGAGAGACCAGATTTTCATCAGTATATTATATTGAAAGCAGTTTTGAATGAAATCTTAATCATCATTCACAGATTATATGTTGAACAGAAGAGAGCCAGAAAAAGGTTAGGAATAAGGACAATGTTATGCGTAATCAAACCTGGGAAAACAGCAGCTATACATAGTGTTTGGAAGGAAAATAATTTGATAAATGTTAGTTAAAACACAGTAACATGGAATTGTGAAATTCAGAGCTGGTCTTGTTTTATCCCTGCTGCAAAGATGTGTCATTTAGATTCAATTCCAGAAAGAGCCAATTTATCCCATGCATTGAAATGAGGCACCACAACATGAGAATAACACAATCCACGAGTTTAGTCTTTAGAAGCGTGCATTCAGAAAGGGCAAAAAGCATTTCTTTGCAAGGCCAGTGACAATCCAGAAGTGTTTTCATCTGAACTTCAGAAAGATGTAAACAAACATGAAGGACTTTGGACAAGAGCTTGAAAACAATAGTGTAGTTACAGGAACTGACAGAGACTTCTTCACAAGAGCTAAACATATGTAGTCCAATTGAGCAGTCTCCAGAAGCAGTGGGAAACTGACCTGGGAATTTTGAGAGTCTTCATCTATAGTCCAAAACATGAAGGTATTTACAGAAACACATAAAAAAAATGGGATAAAATTAATCACCAAAAAGTACGCTGGCAGGGAAAAATATACTCCATTAAAAAATATTCTGCTATGAAATAAGTAGCCAGGAAAGCAGCTGCATGTCAGTCCAGATTAACAGGTACTAACAACCAAATCTGATGTGGGTTATTAACTGGAATCACACAGAACCCCAGGGAGCAGCACAATTAGCAAACTAAAAAGAACCTAAAGACAGACTTCTTGGTGTTCTCCAAATTAAAAGTTTAAAGCGCCTCCCTTCCTAAGTTTTTGAAATAAGAGCACCTTTATTATTTCAAGCATCTAAATGCTTCAATAAATTTTTGATCCACTAGTTTATTCAGAAGGCTCTTCTTCCTCGGAAAAACAAAAAAGTTTGCTTTGACTGATAAGGGAAAAACCTTTTGCATGTATTAGTTCAGTCGCAAATCTATTTCATTTAAGAATGTAGAAGTCATTGGAATACTTCTGTCAAAGCGTATCGATCACACCATCAGTATCTGAGGCTTTTTGTGTTCATAGAGCAGACAAATGCAGGGCAGTGGAGAACCTGTAATTTTGATTTTTGCTATTCCTGTGTCTGTAAAACTGACTGAAGCAAACATCCACTTTTACTTGTTTTTGCTTTTAATTACATTAGCACACATGGGCACATTACTGTGTTGGTGTCTCATAGGGGAGTCACATATTGGCAGGAACAACAGAAAACAGCAACGTTGTATTTTTCAACTCTTAGATCTATGTCTTACTGAAAACTAGCAATCCAATTCCTGCAGCTTATTCTAGGTTAAAGCAAGCCCTAATTGTGGTCTAAATCTTGTTGTCTGTTAACTTTATGGCACACAAACACAGCAATGTTTATTTTCTATATCCTTCCATTTATATTGGTGAAATGGTGAGGACCATTTCACATCAAATCTTCCTCCAGTTTCTCTGTCCACCCCTAAACTTCATGTCCTTGTCTATTTTCACTTTAGCTCATTTTTTTTTCTCCTTTGGGAACAATAACTGAGGCACAGAAACTTTCCAGTTACAGTTGTTTTCCCTTAGAAATTAAAATGATAGGCACTGGTAGGAGAAAAGGACGGCACAGTAGCAATTACGATCATGTAGAATACATCATTTGGTCTGTGTATTTTGGTTGCCTTCTGAAGGTCCTTTTATTTTAGCCACAAGTCTATTTGGCTGCAGTAGGTCTCTTGTTTCTGACAGCAATAAAAATAAAAAAGAAGCAGCCCTGAAAACAGCATTCTTTTTTTTTTTTTCTTTTCCCCTGAGGATGTTGTTTTCTAGCCCATCTCAGTTTCCGGTTCCCATGAACCAGCTTGTTGCTGTTGTGTTTGGATTTACTGCGCCATAGGAAAATGTTAAAAGGCTTGCTTTCTTTGAAGGCAAAAGCAAGACAGATGTTAATAGAAAGCCACCTTGATTTCCATGCTTTTGAAAAAGCAAATCTAATATTCCAACTTTTTTCTCCATAGTCTTACTTGTATTTATTCCAGAAAAATCCCTGTCATCTTTCCTAAGATTTGAGAGGTATGGGCAACTCACTTTCCCTATGGATGGTGCTGCTCTGCCAGGAGATCCTCACTAGGATTTTGCCCATTGCAACCAGGATTTCAGGAAGTATGGTCCTGCCATGGCTCTACTGTCTGGGTAAGAGTGAGAGCTGAGCCAGACCATTTGCATCTTCGGATCCTACCCATCCCCATCCCAAAGAGGGAGATCAGGGCATAAGAGTACGACTGGTAACAAAAGCCCAAAGAATTTTTGTTATGTGGCAACCATGGCTTGTGGAACACACACACACACACACACACACACACACACATGTATAGTTACTCTCTAGTCTCGAGTTGTTACTGAAAGACTTGCAGTAGAAAGGATTTTTTTGCTTTGGTTTTGTTTTTATACAGCCTCATTTAATAAGCTGGAATACCTGACCCTGCTTGGTCAGTTGAAGTGGATCAACCAGTGAAGTCCCTTCCAACCTGAATTATCATCCTATGACCCTAAAAAGCACCTAAAGTCTCAGTCCCCCACGTCAAATAGCTTGGAGCTTGGCAAACAGTATTAAAAGACAATTAAAGTCCTGGGAGTTATTTTTATTTGGGGTTGGTTTTTTTGTTTGGGTTTTTTTGTTAGTTTGTTTATTGGGGGAGGGAGTTTTTGTTTGATTTTTTTTTTTAAAATTATGGTAGGATAGAGAAGCAAGATGAAAAGCGGATTCCTCCCTCCTCCCCTTTCCTGGGAAAAGTAGACAGATTTCTTATTTTGAATGCTCTTTAGCAACAGCACATACATCAACCAGCCTATTTCCTTCAGCTGTTTATGTCTGTGACTAAGATAAGTCAAAGACACCAGCTCTCATGAAAGAGACTCATTTTCCCCTGCTCAGGATGCCAGCTTTTCTCCAGAGGGGCTCACACCCTGATCTAGCAGATGCCATGGGGAAGAATTGCTGGTCCATAGCCACAGATCCAAGCTCTGGGGCTTCTCTGGAACAACCAAAGATACACCCCATATTCCTAAGGAACCACAAAATCCATCCCCTCTCACCCTGAGAAACAGCTTAGACAAAACCTGGGAGAGCTACCACATACTTTTGTGTCACTGGCACAGATAAGTTGCATTTTTTGCTGTAGTTTCATGCCAGAGACAGCTGTTACATGCTCTGGCAATCTTCCTCTCAAAAACAGCCACATGTACTTCAGACTTCACAGGAACTTCAAGGTGCTCTCACGCCCTGGAAGGTTTTCAACCCTGAGGATAGGTTCAAGATTTGAAAGCAAGATTGGGCCCTCAAGTCAGCAAAACATCCAGGTTTCTAAGGGCACTATCTCACCCTGGGCTGGCTTCTACTGACAGCTGGAGACACCCAGCATGAGCCGCCCTCAGGGTGACAGGTGAGGAGCCCCAACTGCTGTGGCTGTCTCAGGATGCCTCCCCAGGGCTGTACTTAGTGTCAGCATCAGCCAGGCACCCAGCTGCCCCCAGGTAAGTGGATCAGAGATAGTGGGATCCCTCACCATAAACTGACATGCATTTCCACACAGGAGCCACAGGTCCCAGTTTGTATCTCTTTGCTTCCCCTTCCTTCCCCTGATGTGGAATAAAATACAGCAGAGACTGAAAGGTTTAAGGTAGTTCTGAATATTTATTTATGTATATATTTATGATTTCTGCTAAGCCCAAACACCAAAAAAGCTCTTTCCCCTGACAGGCTGCACATGAGGATGGCACATTTGAGTGTGCTGTGCATTTGACTCACAGCAGCCCAGAGACTTTGTCTACCCTCTTAAATAATAAGCACTGTGGTGGCTGTGTATGTCTGGGGCACTGTACTCCTCCCACCTCACAAAGCAGTATCACAGCTTGTTTCACAGCTCCTCAACCTCCTGTGCCAGGATTGGAGTGACCTGCATGCTGTAGTGTCATGTTTGGGGCAGTGGAGAGGGCTGGGCTGCAGGGGAGCAGGGCTGTGGTGCAGCACGCCAGCTCAGAGCACATGGACTTCAGTGCCATCACGCAGATTAGGGGTGGGCAGGAAAAAAAATCCAGGAGGTATTCTCCATGTTCCATCATTCACAGAAGGACTATGAATGCTTGTTCTAAGAAAAATCCTATTTGTGCCCATTCTGGGATCTTGGTTCCTTCAGTCTTGCCTGTCCTCTCCTAAAAAACAAAACCCAGAAATGAAGGGAGAAGGTGAGGGGCAAAGTCAGAAGACTGGTGGCAATACTGAGAAATTGTAAAAGGACAAACTGGCACCTGGTTGTACAGATTAGTATTTCATCGATCCCACACCAACCACATGTTGCACAAGGGCACAATTCTGCATGCAACGGAGGGCAGCACCACCAGGCTCACGCAAGCTGGCACCGTTCCGCAGAATTCCCGTAACTTCTTGGAAAGGCTCAGAGCTGGTTCAGGACCCAACCAGGAGGCGCTTGCTTTGCCATGCAGCCAGCCTCGTGTGACAGGACTGCAAAAAAGATGTACACCCTGCCCTGCTTCCTCTGCACATGCAATTCTTTGAAGTGCTCCGCTGCTGGTCTGTGAGAGGAGCCCTGCCCTGGGACATTGCAGAGACCCTGCACAGAATCTGGTACTCCTGAGTTTGGGATGGCAGCCACCTTGAAGGGTTTTGCACCCAGCTGTGGCAGCAGCACCCTGCCAGCACTTATGGAACTGGCATCTTCCAGTTCCAGCCAGCTGCATCATATGCACGGTGGTATCCAACCCCTACAGTCCTACCTCCTGATCCCTCAGAAAAGGCAAGGTATCACCCTTTGGGTTGCAGGGAGCACAGGCTGGCCACATACTCTCCTTGTGAACTTCAGTTTGCCACCAGACCAGTGCTAATTACAATTTCTTTGTATGAGCACTCTCACGCAGGCACCGTTTTGCTCATGAAAAATCAACAGAACCCAAATAACTGCAAAAATAGAATCAAATGCAATAACGTCTTACATAAGCTTTGGTTAATAATAAACCCAACTTTACTCAAATCCTAGTGACTCTAGTCCTAGTAGTGACATGATAGGAGACAACTATGAGAGTATATTGAACTGTTTCCTGTGAAGTGATGAGATTATCCCTCTTGCATTTTGCGAATTGTTAATGAAGGAAAGGACGTATTTGGGTCTCCCCTGTCCCATTAATTGGAATTGTTGTAGTAGCTTGAATCAAATATCTGTTTTATCAGACTGATTGTATTACAGCACAGATTGATACATTGTGTTTTACTGGGACCCAAAAGCTATAAATATGTGCCAAGTAAAATTCTCAGCTGTCTTTCGGTTTGCCTCCATCTAAAATCAATGATAAGACCCTAAAAAAAAAAGTGGTGTTACTACTATTGTTTGGCTAAATTGGGTCTATTCTGACTATCCTCATGCTTCTTGATAAGACAAGCTGGCCTTTATAAACTGTGTTTACTTCTGCTGAAGCACAACCTGCTTGATCAGAGAATAATCCAAATTTCTGATAAACTGGATTACTCATTTTGGAGCTCTTTGAACTAAGAAAATAGTAGTCTTCCCTCCTGCCCCTTAGTGATTGCAAGGGCCTGAAATACTGTCATAGAAGTTTGCAAAGCTACCCAAGAGCAGGCTCTAGCCTGCCTGCTCCTCCTACTCAGGAGACATTATTTGAAGAAAGTGTTAAGTAGATAATTTTATCAGCCATACCTATCCTTTTCTGCCATGGAGACAGTAATGTTCCAGGAGAGGTTAGAGACAAAAAGGCACCCAAGTCTTCAATAGCTAAGTGACTAAGAACACACATACCAGGGGCAAACAAAAGAAAGGAATTTGGATGCATTGAAATGCAAGAGTCTCAGCCTCAGTGATATTAACAAAGAGCAAGCCCTATAAAGGAATTTGCAAGGTCATAACCTGGTAAGAAAAATCATACTCCTTCGAGACACTGCCAACTAGATTTTCAAGCTTCTCTAAAGCCTGCTCTGAGTTAGACATTGTTTAAAGTTTTTGGTGTCTCAAAAATAATGTATGTGTTGGTGCATCAGTTATACCTGTGTCTAAAGAGAGTTATTCAGATATGTTTGTTAAAAGCAAAAACCCTCATCCACTTGTATATATCAGATCATCTGTTTTTCCTCAGTTTGACAACAGGAGTCCAACCTAGATGTTAATTACAGAGAATATTTCAAAAGCAAAGGCACTTTTTAGGGTAACTTTAGAGGGAGATAGTAACTCTCACTTTTCAATTTCAAGCTGAATTTGTAGTAACATATTTGACCACATCTCTATTTTTGGCTACTTCTCTATCTTTGCTGTTGTCTGTATACTTGGTGAGGCAAAGGGTATTTATAGAAAAATAAAATTGAAGCATATGCTCTGACATAATGAGATACTCCCCTAATGTATGAAAATGTTAAAAATTGTAACCTGTCTTAATAGTGGCTTTCTTTCTTTGACATGACATTGACAAGAAGTCTGTCAATGTCAGATATCTTTGCTTTCACAACATTCTAATGCTTTTTTAGTGCTTTTTTCAACAAAGGAGTGCCCATGCATTCATATAATGGGAAGAGCTACTGCCCCAAAGCCATTAAGGAAGCAGTGTCCAGGTTCAGATTTGAGCAGTAGCACTGCCATGGACATCCAGCAGAGTGGGAGCAGGTATCACTGCATCCCAGCATGACCCTGAATAAGATATCTGACTGCTCAGGTCCAGTTTCTCAGTTTGTGAAACAGGAATATCAATGTTTAACTACCTCAATAAACCAACACCTACACATTAATACTGAAAAGGCTGTGGTACTTCCATGTTAGAAATACAAGTTAGTACATGGGAGCTCCTTTTAGTAAAAGTTTGACCATTTGATGTTCCTACTAGAAAAAAAAAAAGTTGTCTGTGAGAAGGACACAAAACTGACACAAGGCCTCACAGTGAGGGTGATTTGGGGATTTAACGTATCAAAGAGAAGGTTAAAAG
The DNA here is from genome assembly GCF_971803275.1 of Cyanistes caeruleus. Taxonomy (NCBI): domain Eukaryota; kingdom Metazoa; phylum Chordata; class Aves; order Passeriformes; family Paridae; genus Cyanistes; species Cyanistes caeruleus. The sequence continues at coordinate 93,442,741 of NC_141702.1, forward strand.
TTAACTTGATTACAATCTACAGGTACTTATACAAAGAGAATAACTGCAACCAGGGGGCTCCATCTCCGAGACAAAGGCAAAACAACTACTAGAAATTCTAAATACCCAAGGCTGCAAGGAAGGGGCTGGCAGTAGCAATCTTCAGATTAAGGCTGGGGAGCATAAAGTTCTGAGACACACACTATGTCACTGGGTTACCTGCAGGCATCACTGGCTGAGATCCCACATGTTTTCTCTGCAGAGGGATCAGATTAAACTTAATCTGAATGCATTCTCTCAACTTCCGCCTAGAAAATAATTTTTTTAAATGCACAAATTGAATTAATGATCCAAGCAGGCATCCTTATCCAAGGACTGGTAATAAGTCAAGAAAAACTGAGACTGAAGCACTAACATATAACGTTATTTAAGCTTCTGTAGCAAACACATAAACTAATAGCTTCAAAATATCAGCTCAAACTTTATAAAAGATTTTCTTAGGGGTGTGTGGGGGAAACAGGATGGCAATTTTTGCCAGAAAGGGTGTAAGGGAGACAGTCAAGAGCAGCCACACAGTGCTCCAATTGCCATGAGGGAGGAAGGAACAGGTAGGAAAAAAATTATTGTGAGTCAAAAAGCCTCAGGAGTGGGAAGAAAGATTTAATGTCAGCTGTCTCACTGTGGAACTCTCTGCTTCTTTCACCTGTAAGCAGTCTGTCTTTCCTGATTTGAGATCTTTGTTTGGGAATGCACAAGAGCCTATTTGAGCCTATATTTGTTTTTCCCTTGTCCTCTCATTTTGAGCAAAGATGGGTGATCAGAACTCACCAAATTTGAACAGCCCAGTCTTTTGAATGATTAATTCAGCTGGAAATAACTGCATGAGGTAAAGAGTAACAGGAAAAGACAGTTGTTTTGGACCCATAATTGCTTCAAAGTTTACCAAGCCTAGGAAATCAAAGCTCTGTACTGCCAGGTTGCACTTATCCTTCCCCATCTCTATTATCAAGACTCCATCATGTACAGGTAATGTCACCCCATAATGTAGGCAACTCTGAAAGGGTCTAGAAAAGTTTAACCACAGCTGTAAGCAGGGATGAATTTGGATATTCAGACCTTGCCTGTTATTTCTTCACATATTCACATATTCAGAGCATGAACCTATGTCTTCTACCTTCTGAAGGCCCAGAAGATAGCCAGAACAGGCTACTGCATCCTAAAAGTACTCTGGAGCAAAGACTGGTAAGGATGATGTTGAAATGATGCACTGCCTGCAGTATCACATTCCCAAATGTCACATTATTTACTGTAAGCACCCATGAACTACAGGCACTCTTATCTCCTGATTCAAAGGTAGCTGGCTGCAGACAGCAACAGAGACAAACACACAAATATAACATTATGTGATTTGCTGTTTACTTTCCATTGTTTACCAACACAGATCCATACTCAACTGGCAAAGGATCTAGTTTGGGTTGCGCTTTTTTTTTAAAATCCTTAAAAAAACGTAAGTTTGCAAAGTTGCATAACTTTATGTTGCTAAGCCAGCAATAAATAAAAACATATTTAAGCATTTAAATAAGACCCATTTAAAAGTCCAATTGACTCTATAGCTATAAAAGCTATTAAATCAACCTTTTTACATATTGCAATTACAATGCTGCTTAATGAAGAGTTTGGATGGAATCCTGGTGAGGGACGTGAGTGTCCCTGAAGCATGTTTAGTCCCATTAAAAAGTTCTAGGAACTATTTCAGATGGCATTTTTGATCCCAGGCCTCTTGTCAAAAATATCTCTTTCTAAATATTTCACAGAAATCAGTAGAACACCATTTCCAGGAGGTGTTTTGAACAGCTTCAGTGGAAGCTGAGCACCTACCAGTCACCAGAAGATAAATTATTACCCACTTGCGAATCTCCTAGGTACAGGCTATTTGTATTTGAACCACCAAAGGAAAAAGGCTTTCCTCATTTTGGGGAGCCACAACCAAGTCATGTCCAGGAAGGGTGCAGCTACTGGTGACTGAGGTGGGAAATCAATGAGATGGGTCTGTGTTTGATTAAACTCAGGAATCCATTTATTGCAGCATCACCAACACAGGACTTAACCAAGCGGAATCCAGAGATGAAGAATCCAGAACAAAGGGAGGGTCGTGGGTTTTACGGTCCTCCTGGGATTTAAAGCCACGCCCCTCACCTGAACACTGCCTGTCTAAAATCAAATCCCTGCCTCTTTGTGCAGGGGCACTCCACACACATTCACTTGTGTGAATTTAGCAAAGCACAGACCAAGCCCTGTATTTTTTACTTTCCTGTGCGACACATCCAAGATTGTCAGGACTCCAGAGGAAAACAAATTTTGTTTCTTAAAAGTGAAGCATACTTTACCTAAAAAATATATTCTTGTTCTGTTAGTTATTATTATGTGTAAAAAGAGAGGAAGACAGATTGCAGGGTTTACTCCACTCCTCTCCTTAGGCATGCAAGAGACACTGTTCTGCAGTGGCCTTGTGTCAGAGGAAACCAGGCATCCATCTCATCTGGCCCCAACGTCCCTGGTTCTGCTTTTCATCCACTCAGATGCCCAGTTCAACCATCTTGCTCTACTACACCAATGCAAAACCCCAAAAGAAATTCAGGGTTGTTGAATAAGGGGATGGACCCCACAGTTTCCCGTTCAAATGGTTTAACTACAGAGTCCCATTCCCATCTGTTGCAGTGGCAGGATTTTAACACACACCTGTCAGGAGACATCCAGGGCTTTCTCCTCGGTATCATGAGATGCCTGTTTGACCCCTGAAATACAGGGATGCAAAGAAACTGGTTTTCATCACTTTATGTGAGAGTATTCCTAACTCTCAACTACTAAAAATGGATCAAAATCACTCCCACCACTTCTTCCATCACAGACCATATTGTAAGAGGAATCTCATCTCAACGGATGGCCAGATTTCTTTGCTTTGGTTGACCATATATACTTTATGATGCCTGTATCCCCAGTCATCTGCTCTGTTTATGTGACATATTAAGATCTGCAGCTCTAAGACTGGTTCTGAGAGCCAAGGGAGGGAAAAGAAACCACAGTTTGTTCTCAGAAACTGCACTTGCTCCCCCGCATTCTTTCTCCTGGACTGTGTTGTCTGCAGCACGGACAGTGGGAGAGAGCTCTTCTTTGCTTTTTACTTAGTTTTTAGCTAGCTGAAGCAGAGAAGTTCCCTGGACTGTGGTTTTTCTTTTTCTTGGAGCTGATTGGCCCTGTTCTGGACTGAAAACCCAGAAAACCTCTGGGAGGTCACACCTGAAGCCCACCAGGCCTGAGACACTGCATTCCAGTGCCAGAGGGACTGATAAGAGACTGAGCGAGCTGAGCTACACCCCATGAAAAGGACTTTCTGAATTTGCCATCTCTTCCGAACAGTGAGAGGTTTTATTGTTTAGTATTATTCAATTTTTATGCTTGTGAATACTTTGCTTGTTAAATAAACAGTTATTTCCATTTTTCTCCAAGGAAATATTTTCCTGAACTGATAGGGGGAGGGGTCTCTTGAATCTGCTTTCTAGAGGGACCCCTTTGGAAATTTCCTCACAAATTTGCCCTAAACCAGGACACCATACCTTGTGATTGGTAGGATTATGGATACACCCCAACACATCGCATTTGTTAGCAGCTGGATTTGCTAGGGAGACCACATTTAACCAGAGTTTATCTGTTCAGAGTTTAACTCCCTCTGTGCTGAGCTGTGGTTACCAAAATACCTGGCACAGATAACTGGATTGCACGTAAAAATTACTGAAGGTGGACATTAGAACATACAGTAGCCAAGTGCCATTGTTACTGAGTTGTGTTCCTTATCTTCCTTGTACCTTGACTAGTCCTAAAACAAGCAGTTATTAGAAGAAATCACTCTCTTACTCAGTAGGGCTACATTTCTGAGAGGACAATGACGTTTTGCAACTTTAAAAACCACTTTTGTCTTTGTCTAGTCAGATGAAGATAGCAAAATTCTCATGTTCTTGACAAAGCATGCTAATAAGCCTTGACAAGGGAGGACAGATGCCTTTCCAGACATTCAAAAGACACACTTGGTGAGCTTCTAGCATGACACACAGAGCTTTGCTGCTGTGATCACACTTCTGTGTTGTGATTTGACAGGCACATCTCTCAGTGATACCAGCTTCAGCAGCCTCTTGTCTCTTTTCCTCACTTTTTCATTTGCTCTTTGGTGCTTTCATTCACATTCTGGTGGCACATTTGCCCCTTCAGCTGTGCATTCAGCCAGGTGAGAACTGACTCAGGTTAAAAAAAACTATCAGAAAGGCCTCTCTTTAATGTGGGAGCATTTAGAGGTTGATCCAGCCACCATAATTCAACTCTGTGGCAGTAAAATGGGAACAGAAAGTAAAGGGAAGATAAACAAGCTATCTCTGGGAAAGGTATACCCAGCCTCTTTCCACAGCTTGCACCTTGCCCTCTGACTTTTACTGCCACCAGCCCTAAATGGTGTCAAACACCAGACAAGAAAAGAGGAGATGTAGGTGGCAAGTTCTGGGTTATAAAGCTCTCAGTTATTCCCATCAAGAGCCCTCCCAGTAGAGAAGACAGGCCAAGACTGTAAACAGAGAACCCCTCTGTCTCCCCTCAGAGCCCCATGGCCCCACCAAGTCCTCTGATGCCACTCCAGTCCTATTTTGCAGAACCACACAAAGGGGCAATAAAGACAAACAAAGATCTTCCTACCTCTGAATTTGCTGTCTACTTTACTTCCCAGTATTTTTTAACTCATCAAACAATGGACAAATGTGGGAGAAAGGGATGCAGGGGCCCTGGTTCAGAAAAGTGTGTACATACCAAAATGAAGGCTGCAAGTGACAAACCAAAGGTTCGAATACATAATTAAAGAATGTTCTCCTTACAGCTCCAATCACCACATATGAGCTTCCTGGTTTCAGGAGTGTTTCACTCTACAAACAAACCACCCATGGCCTTACTCATAGAGCCATGTGACTTGAGACTAAGATAGAAAAGAAGTCCATCACCAAGTAGCCCAAGAATAACTGAGAAAGCAGTTTGGAGTTTTAACTTACTTCTTACACTTTTGATGTTTGGAAAGTGGAAAAAAAAAAATGCAAGAGAAAAACTTGCCTGCCTGAAAGGTAAAGGAAATGAAAAGAGGTAGAATATAAAGCGAAGGTTTTAATAAAAGATGAAACAAGGGAAAGGACAACTCACGAGCCTCTCAGTAAAGCAAACAAAATCCACAAAGATGAGCAAATATAAGCAATATTCAAAATGCAGTCTAGCATCTAGTTTGCATTTGAAATAAGGATGTCTACAGAGTTTTCTTCCCAAATAAGTTTGAGAAGCCTTACTCTAGGGGACTGGAATGTTTTAAATCTTAAAATAGTAAAGAATTTGAGGTGAAACAAAATACCAGAAATCCCAACCACCAAATGACTAAAGAAAAAACCAAAAAACTTGAACTAAAGAAAATAAAGGGTCTTTCAAGGATTAAGATGTTGTTATAACATTCTCCCAAAAGACAATCTCAAAGACTGTCACAATTACGAAGACACACAACTGAGATGTTTAGTGACATTTAGTAAATGCTACTGCTCAGCTACACCTTCCTTTGAGTTAATTCTGTTTCATAAGCATGAAAATACACAGAATTGACTTAAAAGAATGGTAAGAAGCTGAACATTTATATAGGCATAGACCAAGAAAAAGAAATCTAAGTTGTTTTGCCTTTTAAATTCTCATTTTCTTGTTTTTCTTATTTTGGTAGAAAGCTAAACTTGGAGGAGGCAGTGCAACTCTAAGAGAGGCTGCATCCATAAGCTCTCTATGACACAGGGCACATGAGTGTAAACCCTCTCTCACAGACTCCAGTTTCACAGCCACTTTTACAGCTAGAATAAGCCAGCATCAGCAGTTATAGAAGCCCTCCCACCAGTGTGCAGTGTCCTGCACAGCTTCCCAGTGTAACAGAAATGCTGGCCTTGGCCGCTTTTGGAAGGAGTTCACATGGCCTCTGTGTCACTGCCCAGTGACAGTACAGCACAAATTCCCTGGGTCACTGTGACACGTGAATTCCTACACAAAGCCATCCACGTACTTTCAAGTGCAAATCACCTCTAAAAGAAACTCAAGCCGTAAAAAGAAAAGAGGGTGGACTGAAACCCATGTCTTGGCTTTTTCCTATTCTCCAGCTGCTGGAAGCTTAGGACAGACACTGTCCACCAAACCCCATTAATAGCAACTGCATGGGCAGACAATAAATAACCCAAGACAGGTTCATGAGAAGGACTGCTTCATTTATGTGTCTTAATGACTGTCTGTCCCACCCCAAGAACTATGACAGGCAATCCAACTAATTTCCTTTTCCCTTCCACAAGCTCTCTAACAAGGAGTGAAGCCTCCTGTTATTCAAATTAGAGACCTCTCAGAAGCCCTCCTATATAAAGAGCAAGCCCAAGTTCTAGTAATTTAGTCTTTTCTCACTGTAAATGCTTCAGAGCAATCTACCACAAGTACTACACCCACTGTGAGGATAACCACAGAGATACAATCAAACATTTCACCTCCTCTTACAAAAGGGAAACCTTTGCAGTTAAACTAAGAATAAATAGAAATGAACCTTTGTTCATTATATTTCAGTCCTTCAAAGAGACAGAGAACTGTTGGCAATAAACGTTTTTTTCACACAGTTATGATGAAACACAGCCCTGGCATCCCACTTGTCTTTACTGCTAACTTCACCAGCCTCCCTTTGCCTCTGTGGAACTGCTAAAACCCACAAAATCCTCACCTACTGTTTCTTCCTTTGCTTTCTTATCATCTCTATGAGAAAGGGACAAGAATGGGATTATTTTAGTGCTAGAAGAGCCCATCTCATACATCTCTTTACAACTGAAAACATAGAGTGACTTACAGGGCTCAGTCTGATCCAAAACACACATAGGATTTTACCCAAGTTGTGTAGCAAACCAGAAGCTGAGATCAAGGAACAAACCTTCATACTTCACTACAAGGTCTATTTCTTGAAATGCAATTCAGTCTTCACCAGCTTCTCTTAATTTCACTTTTCAGATAAAAAGAACAGTTAAAAATAACCCTGTGTGTCAACACATAGTGAAGTGAAATGGGAAGCCAGTTGCCTGTAACTGAGAGACTGGAGGCTGTAAGTGTTGTGAAGCCTTCACACATTTGAATTTTTTAGTACCACGTGAGATTTCGTTATTATATATCAGTAAATTAATTTCATTGCATAACAATAAAGTAACTTGCCTAATTTTTACCATATTTTGCCCTACCACAGAGCTCACAAAACACAAGGTACCTTGTATGTAGCAAAGATAACAAGAATTTGGTCTCTTTTTTTGGGAAACATGCGTATATGTGCATGTGCTTGAAAAAGATCAACAAGAAAGAAAGCCTAATTCTACAAGAAACAGTTGTGTTACAGACAGCTCTAAACCCTCATACTTATTATATTAGAAAAGCATTGGAAATCCTGAATGCTCATTTAGACTACATGCAGTAGCAAGAAAATACCCCATACATCAGGATTTTACAGGGGAACACTGAATTCTCCTGACAGGTTCCAAAATTAAGTCATCTTTCCCAACAAAGGATGGATTTTACTGGATCCTGCACGAAGTATTCATGTGTACAAACAATATTTTCCCTTACCTTAAATCCATCCTTGACACCACCACCACCACCACAAAGACCAACTGCAGTTCTTGCTGTCTTATTTGTATTCCTGCTACAGACAGTCCCAGGACAGGGATCAGATCAGATCAGATTGCACCAAACCTCCTCCTACACTGAGGATGTCACCACAGGACTTGCTCAGGGCCTCTCATGGACACCACATCCCTCATTAGCCATAGCTGCTGCTGGTGGCTTTGGGACAGTTCCTCACAGCCCTGAAATTTCCACATGTAGGAAGAGGTGTCACCTCTACAAGGAAAATTGCTACCAGTAGTAAAAAACACCGAGTACAGCAGTGATGCACAAAGAGGGAAACTGCTTTAATTTTTAGAGGTTGAATGATTAAATCATTAAGGAATTGAATGTAAAACCAGGAACAAAAATTTTTCTTAGCATATAGGATGGTGGTGGCGAGATAAGCTAGAGAGCACAATATGATCAGGTGATGTGGCATGCAGGGCATATGGGGAGAAAATTAAACACTGAGGGAAATGGAGCCTCATTTCTGGTTTTTCTCCGAAAGCTCTTCATGCCTCAGCTCCCCTCTCCTGTTGTGATCTTTCTCCTACCAAAAGATGAGCCCACTAAAATCTGATTCCTGTGCTGATGCTGTATCTTCCCAGACTTCCTTTTACAGGAGGAATCAACTCTTGTTTTGTAAACACCAACTTCAACATCCCTCTCAGCTCTGTGTAATGTACATTGAGCACTGCAGTGTGCTGACAGCTACTGGCTTTGAATCTACGTTTCCAATTACAGCCCATTCTATGCCTTCATCTCCTTTTTCTCTTTTACCTGCTTGCTCTTCTTTTGAGATTAGAAATAGACTTTTGGGCAACCACCATGTTACCTAAAAATGTAGTTCCCCCATGGTGGGATCCTGAGCTGCTGGGAAATATGGCTATCAGCAGAGAATACAGATAACTATTTCAAGGGAGCTGTGGTACTTTATTACCTACCCATCAATCATATCTGGACTTGGAGCAGTTTTTTGTATTTTGACCTGTATTGGGAATACAAGTCAAATTCAGCAGAGATGCAAAGATTATTCTTCAGTTACAGGTTAGTAATTGAATGGTCAGTACAGTATTACATACTGCCACAGTATGGTGTGGGCATGAAACATCACATAAAGGTCGTGTCAGAGTAATGAAAAAATTTGGAGAGAGAAAACTGAGAGCACAGAAAGTTGACCTGAGGTTATTTCCAGTGTGGATGATGCTGTGGACATTTCATGGACAGAATGAAAGCATCTGGAGCTGACCTAAGTAAGGACTGCCAAATTTTGGTTCATACAATCAGCAGTTCCTTTGCTGTCTTTGCACACTACTTCAGAAATAGAAAGATGTGGTTTCTGAAGACACTCACTGCAGTGTCAGACACTGGAAGGTGATGATGCAGACGGTGAAGCAGCTACTCTGAATCACTGCAAAGCAGCCACACAGATGCTCACTTTGCTACTCCTAATTATTACTGCATACCACACAAAATAAAAGGATGACAGTACATGTTTTTGAAAACATATCACCATAATTGATGCTAGTCCTTCTTTTCCATTGTACTTATGCCTATTGTACACCCAACAATGAAATCATCTGTCACTTCATGTATCCTCAGTAGAGTTGTATATATTCACACTATGTCAAGCAGCAAGTAAATTTGATGGATATCAGCAATGTTAATACTCACAATGAGAGGAAAAATCATGCACTTCTAGATCCTAGTAAAAAATTCCTTCTTTTTATAGCTTTCAAATTTCAATTGGCCAGAGAAAAGCACAGGAAGGTGAGAAAAATAAAAAGGGACATGACCAAGAACTCACTGGGTAAGACACAATTAAGTCTTGTCTAGGTGCCTCCAAGCACTGCAGTCCAACAACATTGCTAAGGGCCTCACTTAGACAACGGAGGTCACAGGTCTCTAGCAAGCACATCTCTCCTTTATTCTTCCCAGTGCAGGATTGCCACCAGTACTTTGAATACTGGCCCTGCTGCCCAGCTCTGCTGGGGACCTGCCCCTGTGAAGCAGGCATGTACTTGACCTTGTCTTGCTCCAGGCTCCCTCAGCTCAAGGCATGACAGAAGGATTCATATGCAAGGAAGGCAGACCTAAACACTCAAACCCTGTAGAGGAAGCAGCTGCTGGGCTTCTACCAGTAGCACAAACTGGCAGAAGGAGTAGCATGAGTGACCCATCAGGGAAACAGTCACCAGTCATATAAAAACAACAGACCAAGTGCTAGGGTGCTCCGCATCCTCCCCTGAGCTGGGATAAGAAATTAGGATTTTCTTCCTCTCATAGTCCCAAGCAAGAAGGAGAGTTGTGAAGTCTTGACCTTATTCCAGGAGTTGTGGGAAGAAGGGGTTGAAACACTCCCTTTTCTATCAAGTTCAGCTGCTTTCTGAGGGTTCTGGTATTTACAGCACAAGTACATTAGGGCTTGGGGCAAGTGAATTTGATTGAGACTTTCTGGTCCCAAAGTCATAAGTTTAAGCAATCACCCTAGCAGAAGACTTAATCTGGCCTGTTCCATTATATACATTATATACAGTACCATCAAGAGAACAAAATCCTCATGTGGTTTTTTCATTAGTGGTTGCAGTATCAATATGGATTTCTTAATTTAGGGGGAAGTTTGTGAGGCCAGTTCATTTTTCTCCACTGTGAATCTCGAAACACATCTCTCATCTCCAAAGAACAGCAGAGGACTGATCAGTAGTCACAGCAGCTACCAACAAAACCACAAGTATTTGGAGTAATTTTTTTCTCCTCCTGTTTGCATAGATCTACTTTAAAAAAGATTTCAAAGACTCAATTAGTGTTTGGTCATTGGGCATCTGTGAGAGAAGATGACTAAATGAATCAGTAGTTCCTTTCATTTATAATCATTCATTGTGGGTGTTGGGTAGCAGTTGCACAAAAGTGTATCACTCCTTTTATTGTAGATGGAAACGAGCTTTCAAAGTAAACTGAGGGACAAATGTTGCTGCTCAGAACACCCCTTAGCCTTCTGATCAAATCTCTCTTTGATAGCCAAAGTGGTGTGTTCCAAGAGCACATGCTATTGACTACAGTACCATGAAAACTGCCTGGCACACATGCAGGATTGTAATTTGGGTAAATCTGTTTTCCTTTAATGTACTTACTTTCTGCAGTGAGGAGGAAAAGGGGTTGTGGGGAATAAAAGGGGTGTGAGGTCGCAAAACAAGGCAGAATGCCAGAATTTGCTTTCAGTTCGTGTTTGTACCTATTAAAACGTTTTGCCAAATTCAAGAGATGAATTACTGTACTGTTTTTGGAGGCTGATGCAACTCTTTTTGCTCATTCTGAGCCTGCAGTCAGCTGGTATCATTTTGCAGGCTAGAAGAGCTGTGATTTACAGTCTGGGGGATATTAAAAGTTGGATCACAAATTTTGAAACTTTCAAAGTACAACATTGGGTGTCTGCTCTTTCTGGTGTGTTTTGGCAGATAATGGTAGCCAAGAAAATTCATCCTGCCTTTCACCTCCATTAAATGTTGGCTGGCTAGTTCTCTGTGTTTACATTTACTTGGTTTTGGTTGTAATATCTTTGTTCTGTGCTCCTGGAATGAAACAATTTCTTTTCTGCTCTTGCTGTGAATGACACTGAACAAATTGTATTATCTTAGCCAAAGTCAGAGCAAGCACTGTGTCAACAGGTAAAACTGTCCAGCATAAGATGAAACGTCACCCAACAGCGGAATCTCCAGACATGAACTGGAGGGAAAAAATAGAAGGACAGGGAAGGGACAAAATTAGGCTGAAGAGAAAAGAAATTAATAATATTAGTGGCAAAATAGCCAGAAATGGACAAAACCCAAAGCAAGGCACACACAGAAACAGTCAGAGAGAGTGCTTTCAACTTCTGAATTTACACATTGCTGAGAAGAATGGGCTGAAAATAACTTGGTACTTTTGCAGAGGTCATTGAAGCATTGAATTTCACATCTTGTATGCCTCCACTCCAGTGAATTTGAGCACTCTGTTTTCTCCTGAGACCTGAGGATGCTGTGTACCTCACAGACCGGGCTCTGTTCTCTTGCTTGAAACAATTGGACCCAACCTTCTATCATCATAGTAGCCAAGCCTGTAGCTGACCTTTGGGCTGATGGCTTGCAAAGGGTTAGCAAATCGCCATCCTGGCCCATGGATATTACAGAAGCAAAACAAAGTTTCAGCAAAGTAACCGCTAGTTTATTGTCTCTTTTGGTGAAACACCAAGCATGTTCAGTTCTTTAAATATTGCTGCAGAGGTACAAACTGATCTATGACATCTGCCTGGAGTGTCTATCTTTGAAAATTAATCAAAATTATGATTTATGTGTTTATGAAAAAAACTCAGCCACAAACCCCATTTACTAAAACACTATAGTTTTGTTGTCCCCCTAATTTATTATTTACACAGCCAACAGATAGGAGTGCGGGTTGTGATCTGTTCCACTTCTGCAAGGCTGAAAGATCCCTTTGTGAGACTGTCAAGGGCAGCAGGGATGTGTGCCTGTGGTCACACAGTCACCAGCGTAACTCTGGATTCTGGTTAAAGTGTGAAGGGGCTACATTGGTAAGTCACACCCCATTGGGTGGTGTCCTGTTCAAGTGGGAAAAGAGTGGTTACAGCCCTGGAGGTAACAAAGACTGCTTGCCTGAAGACAAGGCACTCTTTTCTGCAACCACTGGAAATTCTTTCCTCACTTTTGTTGGATAAATAATTTTAACTTTTGTATTTTAACTTACTTTAGAATTTCTCCTGAAAACTGTGGGGTTTCTTATTAGTGCTTTTTTTTTGGTTTTTTGTTTTGTTTTGTTTTAGTTTGGGTTTTTTTTTGTTTAACCTGCCTTTCAAGAACTTGATCTTATATCTCATTTCAATTGCTACATTTGAACCATTAAATTTTCAGCAACTGCATCCTATAATTTATCAAACCAAATTTTATCAAGCACTCATTCCAAGAAAGGACAACACCTCACTGACTCATCAGCATGGTTTCCTGCAGCATAGGATTGTTCCTTAGCTATTTCTCACCTTTGCAATGGCATCCACTGAGCCTGTTTAGCTAAGAAATGGTAAGGTGACTTGAGATGACTTGCCTACTTCTGCCACCCCAATGAACAGTCCTTCCTCCTTCTACCACCTTGGCATTCCCAGTTCCACAGCTACACCACTTGCCTTCAGTTGTCTGGCATGCACTTGACCTTTTTATGAACTAATTTAGCCTTCTAAATTGGCAGAGTCCCCATCCATGAAAAAAGTGAGTTGTTTCCTATCGGGTTAGCAAGCTGGATTGCCTCAAAAGAGACAAGGAATTGCCAGAGCCAGCACAAAGCCAGCAGTGCAAACAGGAAACTCCAAGAGGCAGGAAGGGTGACTGCCCTCTTTGTGCAGGGAGTGTGTTAGATAGGCTTTTCATATTGTAAATATGAGAGTGGGTTCAGATCTACTCCATTTCCCTTAAGAGAGTTTCAGGGACCTGATAGGAAAGAGGAGGAATGGAGTTCAGCACCTAGCACATCTAGCAGACTTGAGCCCCAGCTCACAGCACCCACAAAGCTGGGATCACATGGCTGAGAGCAGGGAGAGATGGACATCCTCACCTCTTTCAGCCACCATGGACTGACAGGCAGGCTTAGCTATCACAGCACACTGTAACTAAGACCTTCTGGACTAAAAAAACAAGATTTTGCAAAGTATCCCCTTTGTCACCTTGATCTACCAGTAACATGAAGCAAATTTTCTATTCTGAAAAATTGAGCACTAAGAGAGAAGTCTAATAAATGTTGGTAAATTAAAATATATACTCTAAATATAAAAAATACTTGCTTTTGCCTTTATTTCTATCATCTACACAGAAATGAATTAGTTACTAAATAGATCTCATATTTGGGGTTTTGTTGCCTTGTTTTGCTTTAGTGCCTCTAATAGATGAAAAGTTTTTCTTGAATAGCTAAATACACACGAAGGACAACACTGAAAACAGCTAGTGTGTCCATTTGGGGCAGCAACATGATGGCAGTGGGCTAACAGCCATAAACTGGTGTTGTAAGTCTTTACCTGATTGTTGACATACACAACACCAATATACACCACCAATAACAGATTAATTCTATTTTATGGCAGAACAATCCACCTCCACTTTTCTTTTGGACAAAACCCTACTGTGCTATCTGCCCTACATTTTTATCATGTTTGCTATGAAACTTGGGTTTTCTGCAGTGTTTCAGAAACATTGTACTGGACTAAAAAATTATGTCCTTCTCTTGAAAAAGCTGAATGCAAGAACCCCATTAATGTACTTTTGGAAAGGAGATGGTGGCAGAGTTGTAATCCTCATGGAACAGACCACATGGTCTATCCTCCATGGACACAACAGCCTTTGGCATTTTATTTAGATGTGCTTCCAGTATAGGTCAAACTGTGTATGAACAACCTTGGATGAGCTTTAAAGCAGATCACTCTTTACTCCTGGCAATGTAATTAGCAGCCAGTTGAATTCTCAGCTGATTGCAAATTCCCTCCCTCAGCTGCTAGGTTGATACCTGAACATGAAGCTGCACTGCTGAGGTAAGAGGAGCCATGCTAGTTATTCTAAAAGTAGCCTGTGCTTCACATCCTTGAAGTACAGTCATCCACTTTGAATTCTATTTGCTCCCTCCTACATTTAGCTCCTATGCAAAATTCACATTTCCTCCTCCATCACCTTTCAGCAATCTTCTCTTTGATCACTGGAAACCTCTCCAGATCCAAGGCCACTATTAATTTTGGACTGCTACTGTGTTTTCTGTCTTTCCCATTCTCACCTACTTGCTTCTCTATCCTCCAGCTGCCATTAAAATATCCATCCTGTTGTCCCACTCAGTTTTTTGAATTCCTCTGATGACTTCCCATTTCATGCCAGAGGCAGCTTTGATGGAATGTGCACTCACCCCTGGCACTGCACGACCGCCTGTGCTGGCCTGATATCATGTTAATGAGGTGCTCATGCACAACAGCCATGTCTGGTTTACAGATTTCCACTGGGAGCTCTGCAAGGATAGATGTTTTCCCAGCTGCCAGGCAGGAGATGGCCTCAGCGATTTCCCCACAGTCATCAATGCATCTCAAGGTCTTGCATTCTTCCACTTCCAGATTCTTTCAGAAGGAAGCATGTTTATTGCTAAGTAAAATTTTGCCTTAGTAATGTATGGTTTCCAGCAGAATTCCTGGAATCTGCTGTTTACAAGCAGGGTCAGAGGTTATAGAAATACTTTCAGTTTGCATGAGTAGTACATCAGAAGGCTCTTCCCTATGCAGTGTCTAAACTACATGACAACTGCATTTTTATTGGTGTTGATAACCTCCCCAGCTCTGAAATCTACTTGTTCAGCTGTGTGGGTGGTTCAAATTATTTCTAGACAGCTTAGTAAATGAAAATTAGTACTCTCCACTCCTCTTCATCACCCAGACTCTTCTTCCAATACAGGCAGGAAAATTAACAAGAACAAAAAACATCAGTAACATTTGAAGTCTTGCAGATGGAGATCATCTCTCAGTGTATCAACCAAATACATGACGGCAGCAATATCACCCAGTGCAAAATGCTCCTGCAGTGTACTGCTTTTATCACTGAGCAAGCAAATTAGAAAAAGGATAATGTCACTGAGTTGAGCCTCTTGGCAGTTCACCGCCTGGTGCAGGCCTCTTAGAAGGCTAATGGCTGATAGTACACAGGGGTGTATTGAGAGGATGTTTTATGTAAGCTGACTCCTTCTGGAGAAAGGAGATTCTGTCTGGTGCTGTTAAAAACTGATGGTTTCATGCTGCTTTTGCAACCCTTTACCTTGTCAGAATATTGATGTTCTGCACAGTTTTCCATTTCTTCTCCCACTAAAGTTAGTATCTGTGCAGCTGCTGCCTGACCAAGTCAGCACTGGTGATGTGCAATGGGATGTATGGTCACAGCAATCTTGTATCTATAGTGCGAGATGACAATGCAATCAACAAGAGGAAATCACTGTAACGTGGACTTTGGATCAGCACTTCTTGATCCATATTTGATAGACTGAACACACCAACAAGTTTAGAAGGCGCTCTATGAGCAGAGATGCTTTCAATAGGAACACACATCATAGACTGTATTTCAGAGTGCCCGAACATAGATGACAACTGCTTAAAATGTTGCCCCTATATTTGAAATTGGAGGAATGTGGTATAAACACTGCTCTAGAACACCAGTTTACCAGCAAGACAGCTCAAGGAGGATCTTGGGATTACCCAGGGGTGTAGGTCAGCAGCTAGAAGGTGGTGTTTGAGGGATTTCATACAACCCTGTACTTTGGCAGAGCAGCATCATAAACCATGAACAGGCCTCAATCCAGCAGAATTCAAGATCTAGGAAGTCAAGGAGGATTACAGAAGTTTACAGAAGGATAATGAAGGTGCAGCTGCTATGCACTAGCACACAGGGGGTTAACATATAATTAAATCAAAGAAAAATGTCTCCACATTATTACAAAGCAAAAGATTAAAAGTCTTAAGTTTGCTTATAAACAAGACAGTAATCCCCGCCGTAACATAAACATTTACATAAGTGAGATTTGCATAATCTCTTTGACCTCAATCTCCTCACCTTAATCAACTATATCATTACTTAGAAAAACATGCCCCCATGGCCTGGTATCTTTGTCTACTTCTCACTGCTCATTAACCAAAAATTAACAGAAAACATTTTTTTAATGCACCAAGACTCCGAGTAAATAGCTTTCCTAGAACACAGAGGTTCACAAACTTTGCCTGGATGTAACCATTTCTGTAAAATGCTTATCCTATTGTAAAACAAAACCCCCTCCATCTCCCTTATGCACAGAATCACAGAATGGCCTAGGCTCAAAGATTAATTAAAAATCCCCTGCCATGGGCAGGAGACCCAGGTTGTTCAGGGCCCCATCCAACCTGGTCTTGAACACTTCCAGGGATGGGGAGTCCACAACATTTCTGGGAAAACTTTTCCAGTGCCTCCCCACCCTTGCAGTAAAGAATTTCTTCCCAAAATTTAATCTAAAACTGTTCTCTGTTAGCTTAAAGCCCTTTATCAATTGTACCTGAGTGGACACCACTGTTGACTGCAAAGAGGAATGAAGGGGACTCCAAGCAGCCATGATGCCGTTTCACTGGAGACCACCAGCAGATATTTACCAAAGCACAGTTTTGAAAACATCTTGTGCTTAGAAGCACCAGGATAATTAGGGCACTGATGAGCTTCACCCACATACTTTTCCTAGGACTTCTGCTGACTTTATACTAACATAATAGAAAGCAAATCACCACCATTTCAGTTTGCTTATTAGCAAAATGGCCATAATATTATCTCTCCCTCTGCACAATTTTGAAGTTTCAAGTTCCAAACCACTTGTGTCAATGAAAACCAAGGAGTTTCTTAGGCAACTGTACTCATTTCTTTGCTATGGGAAAGTGCAAGTAACAAGTTCATTTCTGATATTTAGACACATTTGTTCATGTTGATGTTCCAGTCTCTTCATGTCTGGAACACTCACCATCTGATGTCTGAGCAGAGGTGCATTTACTGTCACTCGAGGACTATCTGGCCAATTCCTATTCAAGGGTACAGCTACATAAGATGACTCAATTAACCTAATAGCTTGTGCAGCCCAAAAGCAGGACTTCTGTTCCTTACTTTCCTCTCTGTGACACTGATCCTAGACACAAGGCACCTCTGAGTAACATTTTGTCTTAATAGGTCTGGAGGAATGAGAGTGTCCGTCTGCACAGACGAGCTTCAGCCCAGCATTGACTCTTGATGTGACTACAAGCCTTATCTCCAAGCTGCTTCCTTCAGTACACAAGACACTAGATCAAACTGGTAGTGTTGAATGCTGATGGCAAGTACATGCAATTCCCAATTCAGTTCTCAATCCAGATCAGTAATAGACGCCAGGTCAATGACTTTCTTACTAATTGATTTTTTTCCAAGGATTAAATATCTGTGTACAAATGCTAAAGTTCTTTAATGCTTTTCCAAATTTTGGACAGTCTTGCATAATCATTTCACAATATTTATAGTGGCAATTTGAGTTTCAACTTAGGCTGTTGCTCTTTGTAGAATCTCCTGATTCTACAGCAATGATGAGGTAAAAGGAAAGACAAAGTGGAAACTCTTATGGCCCATATATGCACTTTCCCAATGTGCTAAGAAAATGTTTATCTTTCTCCCCTTCACTGTAGCTAACAGGTCAAAAGAAGGGGAACTCCAGAACACAGTAGGAGCTTGTACTGAAAGACGGGGAGTAGAGCTTGTCCCGTATCTTGATTTTGGAAAAATATTTGTTGCTTTCAATATAAGCAAGCTAGGGAAAGACAGTCTAAATATAGCTATAATATAGGGAGTATGAAAACAGCAGGGAACCATACTGAGAAGGTGACCATCAAAGGTTTACTGCTAAAAGGGAAGGCTGCACCAAGGAGCATTTTGCAAGTTGCTAAATTCCTGTTTAACATATTTTCGTCGTGTCCTGGACAGAACCTGTTTTATGATTGGTGATCAGACAGAAAGCATGCATATTAGATTTACAACTGACACTAATCAGGGACAGCCTGTGAAATAATTGAGAACAAACTTGGATTAAGAAAAGAAAACAGAACACAGTAGTCATTGTAACAATACACATTGCACCCACAATTGAAAATTACATGTAATTCTACTCCCTGTCTTCAAAAGGGATACAGTAGAACTAGAAAAGATTCACTGGAATTTGATACAGATGACCAAAAATATGTGATGTGTCTTTATGTAGCCTTTTGATAGACAGGGCAATACTTTTCAGTCGGAAAGAGAAATGGCTGAGGGAGCCATTTATATATCAGTCATTTAAGGAGTCATGTATCAGTGACCTATAAAATTCTGAGTGGCATGAAAAAGGTGAATAGCAAAAAAATGATTGATCCTCTTTCAAATAAAGACCCAGGCAGCATAAAAGACACTTATGATTGTGTCTATTAGAATAAACAAGTAGAGGTAATTTTTAACAGAATTGTTAGTTGAGCTCTGTAGCTTTTTCCACAGAATGTTTTGCATGCCAGAAGTTGAGATTGTTCAAAACTGATTATTGGAATTAATCAAAAGAAAGTTTCAAATTGATTTCACCATGTAACTGACTAGACTACCAGGAGGTTAAAAATCTTTTTGATTGTAAAATGATCTGACAGCCCCTGTCTCTGGAAGGCCACAGAAGCAGACAGATACTTTCTGGTGAGACTCTTCCTGAACATTTAGTACCACATTTACAGCATGGATAGCCAATGAGACTGCAACTCAAAAGACCGTTGTCTTCCCAAATTCTGCAGTCCATCAGCAAGGATAAAAATTGCTCTTAATAGACATCAGTTTTACAGCATTACAAGAAAACATGATATGAATTTATCTGTTTGGAAACCAGTGATGCTCATTGTTTGTGAGATGAAGTTCAGCCTTCATATGCTTCTAAGGCTGCAACACACAACCAGAAAATCCAAGTTACATGGTTATTTAACTGGTAGAATCTGTGACAATGATTATGCTAATGCTGTCAACACACAGGAACTGGGATATGCTTATAGGCACCAAACACATTCAGCAACTTTGAGAAGACTCAGCGTAAAAACTTGATGTTTATGCAAAAGCTGCAATTTGAACAGAAAATGCAACTACAAATTTATTTTTTTTTTTTGAAGCTAGTTAATATACCTACTGCTTAGGTATACTAACTGGAGATTGTTAACTGGCTTTACTGCCAGAGTATGTTGATAGCTGATCTACTGAAGTTAAGAGTTTCAGACCATGGAACAGGAAAATATTTAAGGTGCAAATTGAAATATGATGAAATAATAAAATATTTCAGCCAATGTCATATTTACATATTAAGTTAAATAAATAATTTAATAAGCTCTATGACCTTTAACTAAATTTATGCATACTATTAATCCCTCTATTCAATCCAATGAGAGACTAAAGCAGTGCAATGTGTTTGTACTCAAAATGCCCTACTGAAATGAGTTTTAACAGTTCAGCTAAGCACTGCTGTGATCAGTCAGAACTCAGTGACCGTGATGTAGCCAGTAAGCAGAAATAATATGCAAACTCACCTGCATGGTGTTTTTGAGGTAAATGTTGTATTACCCAAGCAAAATAGTGATCACACACTGTTACCTGTGTTTTTCTTGTTTAGTGCTTCACAGGTGAGGCTCTTGTTAGCAAATCCTTCCTTTGCAAAATGTCCACTCCTAAAAGACAAGCTCACGAAATTTTGTACAACATGCAACAGGATGTTGTATCATGTTCATCTTTCTTTCTTCTTCGTTAGGAAATACTCAGGAAAACTTTGGGGAAAAAAATAAGATTTAACATCATTGTATTTATTAGGTTCCAAAACAATACACATTCACATCCTTTTGAATACAGTACATTTGGCACAGTAATAATGTTTATGATGAAATAACACTAATGAGTGGCAAGAGATTCAAATTACATCCATAAGAAAAAAATTCTGTACAAATAAATCCTCACAATAAAAAAAAACCTACCCCCCAGCTGAATGCATTTTATATTTAGCTAGAACTATTCTGCACATAATTTAAAAAGAGGTAATTTTTAAAACTTTTTGGAGGGAATTATTTTTCACCCTATGGAGAAAAATGTATTTCCATTTTTAAATGGGAGGAAAACCAAGAAACAATGTATTCTTTATAATTATTATTATTAATAATATTTTTGGCATTTTGCACTCATTTTACAAAGAAGGAACAGAAAAGGTTCTACAGAACAGGCAGAAACATAACAGAATGTCCTTTTTTAAGAGTTACCTTTAAAAAATGTTCAAGGTAACAGACAGACCTTCTGATGTAAACCCAAGGCAGAGGATGTAACTACTTATACTGAAGAAATATCTGCCCATGCAATAGTTTCTATCTCCTTCACTTTTCTCTTAGCATCCTACCCAACACTGCAGGCACTGAGGCCTCTTGACATACTAACATTTGCTAATTATCTTCATGTTAGAAAGGGAAATACAGACTACATAGCTTGTGCACAATAGCTTTATGGGATACTTTTATTCCTTCAAAATAAATGCTCAGAGCTCTGTGTAAAGGCCTCTTGTTGGACAAACAGTAGTGCACGATCCCATAACTTGCCTTCCTAGCAGTCTACTCACCCATGGAAAAGAACACCTTAGCATTATGATCAGTTCTTGCCTGGATGTCAAAAGCTAACCGTGATGAGAAATAAACAGAGCCAGTGGCGAGACACAAATTGATGGGCAGCTCTACAATATATTTCTAAGAGAGAAAGAAATTTAAACATTGAGATGATGCAATCATTAAGATGTTTCTGTGCTGGTACTCAGCTCCAGAAGCTAGTCTTTTCCCAGTACAAAAGATTACTGAAGATAAATTAAATTAAACTAAAGGCTTGATCCTTATTACACTTGTAGGCCAGACAACACATTAATTGATATATCATAATATTTAATATTTTGAAATAATCATAAGAATATACATAATAATTACACCTGAGTTTTAAAAACAAAACAAAATGGAACTGAATGGTGTCATCAAAAACAGGCTATGAGCAGCCAGACACAAAACTGACACAAACTAACTCATCTGCTTGAGACCGAGATTATCTCTTAAAGCCAATGATTCACACTTTGTCCACCACAATTTGTAACATTCCTTTCTCTTTCTGAGCTCTATCATGTCATAATAGAGTTGAAGAGAACTATACAAGAAATTTAGTATAGCTTAATATATGTCTACATCTTTTATAACAAAAACCTCATCTTTCTGACAGTAACTTGAACCAATACACATACAAGAGTATTGCACATGGACATTATTATAATTATTCTTTCATAGACTAACATTTTAATAGTATGCCTGAACATGCAGCAGTTGATACCTCTATATTCAATGAATTCCACAGGCCTTGCAGCAAACACTATATACAAAATCTCACCTGTACAAAAGGCAAAAAAGCTTCTTTAGTGCCACTTTGCCAATCACAAGTATATGTATTTTTGTGCAGCTGGAAATCCATGTGCAACAATTAAAATGGATTCCAATGACCGCTCACTCAGTCCAGTAAAATATATAATAAAATTACCTCAGCGATACATATACACACACACAAAAAAACAAACCAAATCAAACCAAAACAAAACCCAAACAAACAAACAAAAATATTAAAAAAAAATTTAAAAAAATCAAAACCAAAACCAAATCACAGGGTATCCCTGGAAATATAAGTACATAACACTGTTAGCGTATCTACAGGAGGTAACTTCACATTAGTAATATTGTCCACATGAGTTACCATTTCAATTCATACACAAAAAAATATCAATTTACAACTTTTAATAATGTCAGTTTGTGAATGTTTGATCTTCAGTTTTTTAACACATCTCCACATAATGCACATGTAGCCTTATTTTGTGTCTTCTAAAAGCAGTTTTCTCTTTAGACTTTAAACATAAAACCCAACATACACAGTAGTACTACGGTTTTGTATAAGTGTGCAAAAGCAACACACTGCTGAGAAAATAAATAAAAATAAGAAATTATTTACCAACTTAGCTACTATGGAAAAAGCAAATTTATAATGTTTATAATTAATTTTTTATGAAAAATTAACTGTAAACATTTGCAAGCTTGCCGTCACATTATTGGTTCATTTAAAAGGTTATTTAATTTGGTAACATGGATAGTACACCAAATTGTCTAAAAAATAGTAAAATGGCTATATATAGCTGAGTTAAAATATTGTAGGCTTTTTATTCTTTAGCCCTTTAATATCTATCCATGTAGCATCTGTTTCTTGCTTTAAATAAAATTTCAGTTAGCTTTTTGTCTCTTATTCCTAAGAGTTTCCTGTATATTGTATGAGGAAATTCACTGAAAGCTTTAATTGATGTGCTTCTTTTTCTGGAAGAAAGTTGTCTGATGACAACTTCATAGTTTGTACCTCTCCACAATAAATTAGTTATTGAGGATTACACCTCCATGAAGGCAGACTTTGCTTTACAAAGGGCATCTGAGTACAGCTCTCACCATAACTACCACTACAGAAGAAACAGTTCTCACCTTCTTAGCTTAATTATATATGATGATTACAGAATGTGATCTGCTAAATTGCTTTCAATAGCATAGATTAATTTTTTATGGAAAAGATGCAGTTTTGTCCTCTGGAAATTCCTATTCTTAGGAATAAAAGAAAAGTTGCAAATATATGGCAGTGTGTTACATCCACAATTTCTGATACAAAATTATTTTGCATTGCTTTGTGAGACAGAAATTAAGAGTGCTTTCAGGTCAGAAAATTAAAGGAAAAATACAATAAATATATACTTTAACTTGGAATATGGGCTCAGGGTAAAAGAAGTAGTTCTCCATCTACTGAGTCTTAGTAATTTGATGATCTCTTCTGAATCACTTCTTGTAGCATCATTCATCCGTCAGCCTAATGCTGTCTATGGCAGTAGCTCTTCTCCAAAATAAGAGAACCCTTTAAATTCTTCTTGATTGATTTGTTTTATAATTGTCTCATCCACTAGTGTTAATACTGGTTCTTCTCGTGTAAAGTCTTGATCAAAGTTATTTACATCCCTTTTGGTTTTCTGAGAAGAAAAATATAAATAAGGTGAATGGTAAAAAAGCACAATAAAATAAAAGGTGCTCTCCTTCCCCTCCAATTTGCCCCCCCACCCCCATCCCAAGGCTGAATTTTCTGGAATGATTGAAATAAAAGACGAGCTACTTCACACAAATAATAACAGACATATGAGAGAAGCTACAGGAGCAAGAAATATAAATGAGTTTAGGAGAGGCCACAGAAGCAGTACTATAAATGAGGTCCCAGAGACTCACAGTCTCCGACAGGCGGAGGAATAGCAGTATGATGATAAAGCAGGAAGCTGAGATTACGACTGGTTTTAAAAAGGCTTTGGCATAGTAGCTGGTACGGTTGTTTCCTCTTGGATTTGAACATAATCATATCTTATTTCATAGTCAGACTTAACTGATTTAATTGACTTCCCCCAAACACAGCCCAGTGTTTCAAATCTAAGTTAACAATTTCTTTCCATCACTACAAGTGATACAGGCTACACTCATGTTTAAAAATCTGTGGTAAAGCTTCCAACAGCTCTCAATCCAAAACTCATGAGCTCAACACTGGCAACTCATATTTCCAAATGTAGCCATATGGAACTGAGAGCACTGTGAAAAATATCTCTAGAGAAATCCACCTCAGAACTCTTCTTTATTTCAATGGCATCAGGATTTTCCCTTCTAAGTCTAAAACACCCCACTCCTTCAGCAAAGTTGGCCAACAAAGTGCAGTTGTGCATATTCTGGGACAAGAGGTATTAGGAGAGACAGTCTTGGAGAGTCCTTGACTTGCTGTCCTCATGACACTCACAACAGTGACTATCTGTGACCACTTACTTGAAAAAAACACTCTAGGCTAAAATGGAAAATGTTCTCCATGGGTCATTCCTTTGAACCTGCAGTGTTCACATTTTCCATGTTACTAGCATATTTCAGGTATGTATAGGTTCAGGGAATTGGAATAAACATTTTTCTTTATTCTGTCTTTTTTCTCTTTATGTCATGGAAATTAGTAATTAGCTGGGTGATCCTTAAAGAAGGCACACTTGATACATTGAAAATGAGCTTTGTGTTCCTCCTGCCCAGGTCTGAGATTAAATGATAATGGAAATAGAACAGCTATTTGACTTGCAAAGTAAAACAATAAAATGACAAAGACATACATCATTGAATACATTAATATAATCCAAATGGGATATATACCACCTTTCAATGTAGGTAAACTTTTCTATAACATATATATATATATAAATGTATTTTATTCATCAGCTCTACTGAGACACTAAGCAGTTTGCTTTCTCCCAGTTGAAAAATAGTCACTGCAACCTTCACCTACACTATTTGTAATAACTTTATAGACATAGGGAAAGAAAGGTCTATGTAAATGCAAGGGACTTTCACTTGTAAACCAAGTACTTGCTAAGTGCGGAGAAACAAAAATCCACAACCTGTATCTACGGAATTTCATTAAAAGGAAAGGGATAAGGACTTAACAAACAGACACACATATATATCTATTTATATTGTTTACATTTGAAATATTTACTTTGTACATAAAGACCAGACATGAAATGTATGTGGCTCATGTAACTCTGAATTGCATAAGAGGCATGAGGAACATGGCTCTGGGCTTTATGAAGTTTTTTTTCCAAGCAATTTGTGCAAAACCTGCAAAATAAGAATGAAATTCCATCTCAATTTTTAAAAGCATTACACTGCAACTGTGTCTACATTCTTCTTGTTCTCCATGCTACCATGGCACTTTCACACACTCACACAATTAATTTGCCACAGGAATATTCACTAAAGAAGAAGGTAAGTGGGTATTTTCAAAATGTAGAATTCAAATTCAGAATTGGAGTTACATTCAAAAGAAATGTGTCTACTCTCACACTTTTACCACTAGCTATCAAGGGCAAATAAACTCTCAAGTAGCTGAAAACAAATAGAATATATGTTATTTTCAGGATTTCATATTAAACATATTTATGAAAGGTATTATTTTATTGCATAAGTTAAGAGTAAAATGAAAAATTCCTCAAAGACTATCAGGGGCAATTAATTTCCCATAGTTACTTATTCCAGAAATCACT
The DNA here is from genome assembly GCF_971803275.1 of Cyanistes caeruleus. Classification (NCBI taxonomy): domain Eukaryota; kingdom Metazoa; phylum Chordata; class Aves; order Passeriformes; family Paridae; genus Cyanistes; species Cyanistes caeruleus. Next base: position 93,468,181 of record NC_141702.1, read on the forward strand.
AAGACTTGTGAAGGTATTAGACAAAAAAGTGCACAGAGAAGTACATCAAAAAAAAGAGTCCCAGTATTGATGTACATAAATTCTATTTATTAAAACCAATTATGCTGCCAGTAAGGAATCCCAGACACTTCTGAAACAACAACCAAACGTATTTGCTTAGATTTAAAAGCCTACTGTGTCTAAAAATATGATTTCGAGATCAAAGGTGGTAAGAGAAGTTTTTATTTTTTGAAATTTATAAACAATTCCATGTTGTTTTGGCAGCATAGATTTAAATCACCCAATTTATTAACAGGACAAGCATGGAGCAATCTACAATTGCAAGGATATGCTAACAGGTCTCTAACTAACCAATTGATGAAGTGAGATTAAACAAATTGCAGGGAACAAAAATGATTAAGCCAAGGTAGCTCTCATAACAAGTGCTTATTTTCAACAGAAAGATTAATTTGAGAAGGCCTCCTTAGCAGTTTAGGCACTTTCTTCCTGAAGCTATGACTCTTTTGCAAGGCTCCATTTGCTAAGACAAAACAGGTCTGGCCACATTTCTGCTAGTATTGCTATTTTAATGTACTTGCACTGTGAATAGTCTGTAGGCCAAGAGCATGAACCAACACATAGTTGCATCATGAGGGCTCAGATGAAGGTATGAAGGGCTGTGCCTGTCTCACAGGAGAGAAGCTGAGAAAAGGAGGAAGATCTGCAAGGTAAGGAGAATATACAAAAGAAAGAGTGCAGCTATTATCCAACTTTGAACATTAAGAAATCATGAAGATAGAAGGAAAAATGTTTAGATTGGCTGCTAAATGCACAATTTAAAATGCAGTAATTAAAGGGGTGGGATTCTGTTTATTTAGCCTGGAGCTCCTAATACTCTGAGACACATTATTTTAAACTTTTCAAACTTTTTTCCGGGTAAGACTTTCAAATTTTAGATGACTAAGGAAACTACAGTACTAGGAAAACTACAGCTGTCCTACCAAGCACACTGAAATTCCATTAGGTTTCAGATGTTCCTTTTTTTTCTCTCTAGACCACCCAAGCATCTTGTCTTCAGCTACATGAGAGCAAGGGCACAGGAGCTACCCAGGAGGTAGCTTCCAACAGTAGGTGCCAAACTCCATGCTGAACTAGCAATGACCAAAACCGGGATAATTCCAATTCTAAATCTCATCAGACAGAGGGCTGCTCCACCAGCAGAAAATCTCCTGTACTGAGAAGGAATATTGACTACCTCTTGTGCAGGACACGTGCTGGCTATTTGATCTTTTGTTTTTCCCAGCAGTGTGAATGCTTCAGAGGTCTCCTGTCTGAGCAGTGACTGTGTGACTTAGGAGACATGATCTGACCAGATGTAGCACTTGAACTAATAGACCCATATGACTACTACCCATCAAGGATGACAATTTTTAAGTCAAAATCATGTTTTATTATATTCAAAGAGATAAAGATATCAGAAACTGTAGAAGACTATCTCCTCATAGAACACCATTTAATCAGCTTTTGTTGTTGGCCCATACAATTTTAGACAAAGGGTTATCAGGTTTTTTGAGTAAAAATTATTTTTTTCCCACTTAGATTTCTTCACATATTTATTAAAAGATCCTGTTAATAAGCACACATCAAACAGTGGTTTCCTGAATTTTGTTTTCACTGCCATTTCAATAAAACATTAAATTTCTACCTGCAGTTACAAGCTCAAGCTTAAGAAAACCTTACTAAAATCTGCATATTAATGAGGACTACCAGCCTTGTCTCTCAGTGATTACTAAATGACTTTATATGAATTCCAACTATGAAAAAAGAAATTTAAATTGATGTTCTTATCACTGAAAATACATTTAGAAAGTTAAACCACAGAAATCCTTGCAAGAAGGCATCTAACATGAGGGTGTTCCAAACTGGGGAACTCGGCCAAACTTGGACAACTCATCAGATGTGTCATGAGGCCAAGAGTCTCAGTGGACTCTCTTCTGCCTAATAAAGATTAAATTAGTTCTCCAGTTTAGAGACACTAAGAAGTCTCTCTCTTTAGTCTGTTACTTATTTTCATTCAATTTGCAGAAACTCACTGAAACCCTTTCAAGTCCATTGAAAGCTCAACAGCTCCCATAAGGTGCTGGCATTGTCCAGCAGCTTCAAAGGCTACTCAGAGAAGGTAAGAACCAGATGGAGGTGGTGCCTAGGAAGCAACATTGCCACAAAAGACTGGGTTTTGTGTTTTAGTCTGACTGTCCTACAAATTCACAATATGCTGTTTAAATACAACTATAGGTGGCAGCTGCAGCTTTTGGTGCACAGCTCCAGAGACACAGGGCAGCAGGAGCAGGACATGCAAGCAAGAGTCACACTTTCTCATATGTATCACTTAATTTTATCCAGAACTTTGCTTCAGTAAGTAATAAGTGATTCCCATGTTTGACACAGTATCATCAAGAAGAAATTCTTCAACAGGATGATAAGAACTCACATTTTGTATTTACCCCATTGCTGATAAGATTTTCAGATTATATTTATCAAGACAAATGGAAACTCAGACATCAAACCAGGTGGTTTGAAGCACAAGTGGTTATGTGGCTAACCTCACATGGCACTGTCCTCTCATTCACCTCTCCTTATGTGATATCAAAAAACACTGCACAGGCAGAGATCACTTTGCACTCCTGATTGGATCTTTTCATAAAAGTGTTTAGTTTGAGACCAACTATAATGAGGACTCACTTTTGCACATAACTCATGTTATTTATAAATAAATTCAGTATGAATATTTTAAAGGAAATGGGCTAAGAAGCACAACACTTCAGGCCTGTCTTTCAGTTTATCCTCAGGATGCCTCTTCATAGTATTTGCATGTCCTGAGAATCTCTGTCAGTATTAGAAGTATTTCCTACCTTGTATGATTTCAGAAGATAAGAAATACATGTTATCAAAATAACTTTATAAGTTATTAAATTTTCTCAGCATGTTAATTGCTATTTGCACATGGAAGAGTGACAACACATTTGCCATGAGCTGTAATAAATTCAGCTGAGGCTTATGATAAGAAGCCTTTTGAATCCCAGTAGCTTTTATAAGTATACCAACATTCAGCACTTCCAAGCAGAGGGTGAGATTTCATTTTCCTAGATTATGCTTTCATTAGAGTTAAAGGACGCATTAAGTGAAAGTAGTGGGGACCCCCCCCCCCCAATAAAGACGTTAACAGATAGTGAAACAGTCTGAAAAGCATGTCAACTTAAGCAGTACATATTTTAATCCATTATGGAAGTACACAGATATTTAATAAACACCAAACAAATTCACAAAACGGTGGATTTTAGAAGGGATCATTTGTGATACCCTAAACTGAAACCACATTTCTATTGAAAAGGTATTTGCTTTCTTAGGAATGTAAAATGGGTCAGCCAGGAAGAAGGAATGACCTAAACAATTAGGGGCATAAACATTTAATGACTCCATGGCTGGAATGCCAGCCTTTGTCACTTTTACACAGACTTCCTCTAAACCAGAGCCTCCCAAAACCATCACCACAAAACAAACAGCAAGGCAAACAAAATTAAAGCCCTGCAAGTTCCCTGACAACCATCCCATGTTCACGGTCTGGGCAATGAACCTCTCCGAGCAGTCACTGAGTATCTGTTGTCCTCTATGGCCCTATTTGGGTATACTTATCACCACAAGTTATCTCTCTGCAGAACACAGATGGAGACAGATTTCACAGGAGCGTTAGGGGGGCTCAGCACCAGCTTTCCAACTGTGGTTAGGCCTTTGCCTAAAATCCATTGTGGTCGTCTTCTCAGGGTTTGCTTCCATTAGGACTCAATTATGACAGCTATTGCACATTAGCTATGCTAATACATGCATTTTCTGAAGTTAAAAAATTGCAGGGAAAGAGTACCAACTTCTAAATTCCTACACTACATCTTCCCCTTGAGGTAGGCTTCTTTGAGAGACTTAACCTCATAAGAAACAATTTTATATTTCTTCTTGGGGAGGGGAAGAAACACAAGAAGATAAAGTAATGGAACTATCATATGAAAATAACCTTCACCTGCACAATGTGATTCCTATTACAAACCTTATGATCTACTCTGTAGCGCAGATTTTATATGTGTGTCTCTCTAATTCAGATTATATTGGCAAGCTTCCATTGATATCCTCAGCTGCTCTAAGGTCATGATCAGCCATGTCACCTCCTCTCTTACATCCTGGCACACATCCAAGATTCTCTCATTTTCAGTTGCATTCTCCTGAAACTGAGCTTCTACCACTGTTATAGCAGAGCGACAGGAATCAGGCTGGTGCATTTGTGACAATGTGCTGAACCACCTGCTGGTGAATCCTCAAATACATAGAAGCCTTTTGGTCTTCCTGATCTCTAGCACTTTGGCACAAAGGACTATCCAGACAATGGAGCTGACTTACAAAGAGGAGGAAGAAGTGAGGCAAGCTGGTAAACCTATGGCATGTATTCCTAAAATTTCAGTGGCTTCCAGGAGACAGCTGCAAAATCACTGAAAAAGCTATCCAAATATAGATTAACTCTGCACAGAGGGATTTGACAAGATATATTCTGTAAAAGATCAATAGGTTTACTTTACTTTCCATTCTTTAAGCAATCAGAAAGACAAAGAATAAATTAAGGAGACTCTGATGTTAATAAATCAATGAATGATGTAATGAAATATTTCAAGACACTCTATGTGTCCTGAATAAATACTGACTGACTGACTTTCCAATGTTTTATTCTGCCTACAATCACTGACACATTTCTTTACAGGAAGGTACCACATTATGGAAATCTTCCTGCTGATGACACGAAATTATATAGTAGTATCTTGTGATTCTGAGCCTTCCTCTATCAAGGAGCCTTGACATGTGCATTGTGATGCTGGATGCCAAGAAACATCACAGCTTGAAAGGTAATAGTAAGACGTATAGTGGGAGCAAAATTCCAGGACTCAGTTACACACTAAAATAGTTTGCATTACAGGCCACAGAGCAGGAATGCAACAGAGTTTTTGGCAAGACTGCCTACATTTCTCAAAACTCATCCTCTTTGATGCTCTAGCTAATTACTTAGACATGGATGATGCATATGACAGGCTTTCATACAGCAAAATGGCAGGTCGTACCTAAGACAAATGGAGAAATGATGGTTGATTGCTAAGACTACTGAATTGTTAGAGATTATAGTTTTAAGTGCAATGATCATTTTTAAGTCCTTGCAAAGACAGAGTAAAATAAAGATTTTTATCTTTATTTTAAAGATAAAGTCACATACCGACTTTAGAAAGCAGCTGAGGATGCTGTCTTTTTTTTTTTAAACTAATGCACACACCAATCATGGGCTAAATTAAAGGCACTGCAGGACTATGCATGAATGCCTATTACTTCTGCATCTCAATACATCTTCTTTCCACCTTTCTTCCAGACCCTGTAACTGGCTTTTTTTGGAACACAGTTTTGTTTAGAGCACAGTATGACATAACAGAGTTTGCAGTGACATGACTAATTCTTGGTTTTGGTACTGATTTGCTTTGAGCTTGTGTAATTTTCTCTTCATCATTCATCTCATTTTCTTCCTATTTTTTATTCTCCTAGAGGTGGGCTGTGATCTCTCTATCACTGTCTACAATCTCCTGACTGTCTTTCACTTATCTGGCTTTTTGCACGGTGGGAGCCCCATCTTGCTGGGAATTTGAGATGTTAATGCAGACATGATGACACAAACTCAATCTCCCTTTCTTCTCGCTCTTGTCAAATATAAGCACAGTCTTCCAAGAGTCATGGGCAGTCATGGTCTTCAAGTCCTTCTTTTCTGTACTCCAGAATTAAGCCAAGAGAACTGTTCTGTAGGTTCTTCATAAATGTGAACATGGCATGCAAGGAAGAAGATCTGTGCTTAAGGTTTTTTGTAAATGTTTAAACTGAGCGTTCCTCTCATCCCACGGGATTTAAGCATATGACTTCTGGAACATGCTGTTGAGAGGATCAGTATAAGGTCTGTGCATCCACAGTAACAAAATCCCTTATACCAGCACAGCAGCGTAACAAGAGGAAAGCAGCAGCTAATGAAGTGCTAGGATTCCTTGCCATTTAAAGGTATCTCCCCTGTCCTGCTACCGCAGATAAGTAGTTACAAATCAGCTGCTTCAGTCCTCCATCTGCCTAGTAGCGCATATGTCAAAGAAATTAAGTTTTGCACGAGTATGCTGTGCTGTGAACACACACACTGACAAACTTTTGCTGCCCATTTTGGTTGAACACCCTAGTAGACCCAGAAGACCTAATGCTTGCATTAGCATAGTGAACTGCTAGTACAGAAAGTTCTGCATGAGAAATAAACCCAAAGCCAAAACTGCTTTTATACTCAATGTTTACTGGACTCCAGCTGGGATGGGACTAGTCAGAAAAGGCCAGCCCTCAATGAGTCTTGATTTTTTTTTTAAATAAATTACACCTTCTGATAAAGAGGCAGATGCTACTCCTTCTTAATCACCTGGTGTTTTTCCACTGGCTTTTACTGACATCAAAACCAGGCCCAACCCATGAATATTATATATTACTTACATTAATATAAAAATAAAATATTTCTGTGTGAATTCTTGAGAATGTACAAGAATGCAAGGGAATATTATTTCATTCAGATTATTTCACTTAATGGTTTAAATAACTTATAAAGATTGCACTGGAGATTAAAGAAGTCAGAAAGTGAAACAGAATTTGTGTTTTTTTGGGGAAGCCCAAAAGGAAAGCAGATACATTCTGGTTGCTTATCACCCTGTCCCAAAGGGCACCACTTAAAAATGTATGCTTAACAGATGGTTTTATGGACTTAATTATCCAGTATGAAAATACTTTAGTGCAACAAAACCAGGACTCAACAAAACCAAACAAATACTGATGGATCCCCAGCACAGAATCAAAAGAAGCATAATAAAAGTTGTTTAATTTATAAATATTTGGGAACCTGCAGTGCTGGGAACTAGTTTTCAAACTGCTGTAATTCTAGTGTTACAGTAATCACATCTAAAAACAGCTGCTGGAGGCACTGATGCTGAAGATAATTTAAACAAAACCCAAAGTCAGACTAACTGAATGAGAAATTCTGGGAAAATAAAGCCTTGTACATTCAAAAAAACCAACACTGAAATCCCTTAAAAATACCAGCTCACTTCTGATTTCTTTAAGCTGCACATAGGCTCCTCAAAAGCTATGTACTTACATCTTGGGCAAACTTAGACATTGCACAAAGCGCCAAGTTAGTAGAAGCTTTGAAAACCAAGGTCCTTTACTTTGTTGAGGGAAGAGGCTCTGAGTGTTCCAGACTTCTCTATCCTGCTCAGCCACTGTACCAATTGGTCTGAGCTATGCTGCAGGCGTAACTATGGTACTACTTGTTGTTCACAGCTACCTACAGCAAGCTCAGCTGAGATCTTGAACTTCATTGCCTGAAAACAACCAATGCTTCTCGATCAGCAGTCATCTGGTTAACACTCAAACCCAAAAGCAGAAAAGTGTAACTTCTATGAACCATCTGAAATTCAATATTCTGATTCATGACACCATGTGACAAGGGCAGCATGCAAAAAAAGTGTAGGAGTTCCACCATTATGACTGTCAGTACTCAAAAGTCTGTCTCAGAAGTCCACATCCATTTTTCTTCAGTTTTTCTTAAAGGATGTATATTAATCATTTTGACAGTCTACCCCACTTCTAAACTTTTTTTTTTTTTTTTTTGTATATCAATATTAATCAACGTGGTGTCACTCTCAGAAGAAAGCCCGCTGTTTTCCTATGCCTGAAATGTCTGCAGCAAGTGGGAAATACATCATGGGCAATGTGTAATAATGGCACATGAGGGTCTGAGGTCTCAAGATCACTCCCCAGTGTTTTGTCTAAGCAGGAACACTTCATGCAAAGACATGCAGTATAGCTCCTTGCGTGCCCATCTGCTAAATGCTTATTGCCATGCACTGATGACTGAATGGAAATATATTATGAAACTGAAGGGACACCTCAAGGTTATTAGGCCTAGAAGTGGACCTACCTTGACATTTTCCCCATATTGAAGGCCTTACCTTAAAGAGGGACATTCACACTGAAGCAAACTTGAAAAGAGAGAACATTTATACAAAAAGAAATTTACTTGGCCTGTAATTTCCTATGTTCCTTCTGGTGCTATTGAATGATATTGCATTTTACAGGATTTCTTCCCCACAGCGTACAGGCAAAGTCATAATTCTGCATGGACGACGATAAAATCTACTGTCACAAAAAAGTAGAGGCGTGCCAAAGAACCTTCACCAAAACAGTATCATGACTTCCCAACACCAGGTTAAAAATCCCTCGTTAAAAAGCAAAAAAATCTTTGCCTGTTATCACTCATGTATGAAAATGAATCTGCAATTACAGAACTTATGTTTCAGGCTAACATACTAGAAAGTTTTCTCCAGAAACGTGGTCCCTCTTTAAGGATTCCAGCCATATTTCACAGTAAGCAGATGGTTGCTGCAGCAATTTGAACACACTCCTCTCTAATTGAAGACATTTTTCAGGAGCCATTCAGTGCAGCACCTACCCACGGAGCAGGCACAGCCTCTACCTGTTTGCCTGTGCAAACAGCCAAGCTGCACTCTCCAGAGATGCTGATTTGTATTTGCTGCTTATTACCCAGCTTCCAAAAACTGTGGGCATCCAGCTTCTCATTCAGTCATAGGCAACAGATTGCCAAAATTTGGCCAGTTTTTCACTCATTCAAGGGAGAGGGAAAAGAAAATTCATGGTGCTCAGTGACTCCAGTTGTAACCCACAATCATTGGCTATGACTAGAATTTCATATTTGGGAATGACTTTATTTCAAACCTTTGCTGCAGTGCAAAACTGAAAGAGGACACATTGCTGGCATCCTTAAGTCAAGACTTAACAAGGGAGTTCAGGTTCACAATGGAAACTGCATACAGACAATGTGACTCAGTGATAACTGAGGGGGGAGGGACTTCGATAATGGTTTATCATTATCTTAGAGTTACTGGAGCTGAAAAAGGTGTAATTTGAGGCTGAGAGAAAATCTGCTAACACTGAGGTCTGGTATAGCATAAGAACACTCTTCCAAGGGAAGTCCTAAGCATTCAGTCAATTTAAAAGCAGACCGATCTTTAGCATGTTTTTAGATGTTTCTCAGTCAGATTTTTTTCACTGGCCCTTAACTTTGCCTGTGATTATCACAGAAGGGAAATTGAAGTGAGAAGATATTAGGTGATGCAGCCTGGATCACATCATGAGTTTCTAGAAAATCTGGTGGAGGAACTTACATATTTTGCAATTCTTGGGTCTCTGGTTTTGCCTGCTAGACCAACTGTACCCTAAGAAGTCAGAACTGAAGAAGGAACATACAATTATTCATAAAATATTCTCAGTGATGTAACAATAGAAATTGAAGAGGCTTCAAAATGAAGGAAGTCATATTAGATGAATAGCCAGCAGCTGCTCCATAGTGCAAGACACAATTCTGCAATAGACTATCTCACTTGTTTTATCTCTAATGCTCTTGAGGAAAGTGAGCTTTTAGAATGGAAAACCAAAAATTATGGATGCACTGAGAAAACTAAAATAATGCATTGTTCTGTGAAAGCTGCATGTTGACAGTTAATGATTGTAATATGATTATTTTGTTAACCTCATCTCCATAAAGCCACACTATAAATGGATTGCCACAGGCACTGATAAAGCCATTAGTGAAGAAACTTTGGCTTAATTGCTAGAAAGAAATACATATGGCAAACATCTGCTTTACTAGGCTTTGTATTACCCTCTGGCTTAGAGTTCTTCAGCTCTTTCATGTTGAGGACATCTTAAGACAGTGTCTCAAATTTTCCCAACCCTGACATCGAAAACAGGGTAGATGAAAGTGGCAAGTCTGTCTGTCTGTATGCACATTTGCAGGGATTGACAGTGAAAACTCAGTCTGGAAGGACAGGAGTGTGCCTATAATGAGACTGTCCTTGCTGCACAGTGCCTGACAGCTTCCTCTGTCTCACAGCTCATTGGAGCACATGGAGCCACTGTGACCAAGAAATACGAGAGTGATTTTACTCTGCTTGTTGTATTCTACAAAAACCAAAAAGAAAGCCTTCAGAGAGCTGGAGCACATCTCCTGTGAGGAAGGGCAAAGAGAGTTGGAGCGATTAGGCCTGGAGAAGAGAAGGCTCCAGGGAGACACTATACTGTGGACTTTCAATACTCAAAGGGGGCTTAAAAGAAAGAGGAGGACAAACTTTTTATTAGGGCCTGTTGCCATAGGACAGAGAATAATAGTTTTAAACTGAAAGACGGTAGATTTAAACTAGATATAAGAAAGAAATTGCTTGCAATGAGAACTGTGAAACACTGAAGAGGTTGCTCAGATTGGTGATAGATGCCTCATTCCTGGGAACATTCAAGGACAGCCTGGACATGGTTCTGAGCAACCTGAGATGATTGAGCAACCCGCTGCAGAGGGGTTGGACTAGATGAACTTTAAAGGTCCTTTCCAACCCACAATATTCTATGATTCTATTAAATTGATGCTCATATGAGGCTACCACTGACTTCAACCAAATGAATAACAAATTTTGGGCAGTGATTTTCCTCTATCCCTGGCAAGAGGGACTGTGATATTACACATATTTTTGCCACTTGTGCACTTGTTTCTGGGCTTCACTGGCTGATGCTGCTGACATGTCAGCAGGCCACAGGTGTACTCTGAAAAGCCTACAGCTGGCCAGCTGTACTCTCAGAAATGGCACAAGGAATTTCTTGCAGGGAACTATAACAATCTAAAATTCATCAATACACATTACAGCTGAAGCAGCAATCTGTTTCTATGATTGACTTTAATGAGTAGTTTGTTATTTGGTATGGACAGACAGAATCATCCCATCATGCCACTAAGCAGGATCTACCACACTTACCACCACATCAATAACTTAGGTAAGAAATTGATCTACTGCACCGTTGTTTTAATTTACACAATGGCAAATGCAGTTTGGAAATAACCAACTCAACGAAGCCAGCAATACAGCCATGGAAACAAAGAAAGATGGAGAGCAGAGAATCACTGAATGTTGCCAAGATCTTTGTGGTTCTTAGGCAATGAATATGCTATGCTGCAAACCATAGCCTGGCCTTGTGGCTACTAATCATGGAAATTTCAGTGGAATAAAATTTTAATGGAATAAAATTCCAGGAAGAATATATGCAAAAAAATAGCTCAACAGAGGAATAAAATGCCTAAAAGGGTTTTCTATCTCACAACAGTCGCTCTGGAGAAAAGATATCTGTCTGCACTAAAATAGTACCTATTGCACATGCAATTACATATTCACAACTGCATTCAGGGAAGAATAATATTATTCAGAAATTTTCAAGAAAGTCTGTGAAGCTCTAAGAATTAGGTTTCAAGAACAGTAAAAATGATCTTCAAAAGACACTGCAAGGTCACTGGAGCTTAGATGTAGCCAGTATTTTCTGCCTAGCTGCTCAAAAGTTTGCTTAATTTCTAATGTACGTGCTCCAGAGCTATGATGCTTTTTTCTACACTAGCTTAGCATTTAAAATAGCTCTATATGGAACAAACTCTCAGTATAATAAAGCACAGTACATATATATATATATATACATATATATATACACACATATGCAAAATTCCACTGAAAAGCCTCATGATCCTAGACTTATGAGAGGAAGAGTTGGCAGGCAACATGCACCACAGGACTGAGCCCCAGTGCATTTTAACCCCTCTATATTCTCTATTCCAAGTCATTAACTGGAGAAGCAAAGACCCTTCAGAGCAGGTTTCAGAGCCACCAAATCTGCTTCCATTGTCTCTACCTAGGACAGCCTAGGGTGGCACTTCCGTCACTGTTTATCAATCTAAACTGCAGTCATTTGTAAGAGTTCTCTGTTCAGGGCACTCTCGCGAGCCTTCAAAAAAAGAGCCAGTTTTTCAAAATCCTTTTGGTAATTTTTACTCTAATGCTGGACACAGGAAGAAATATCAGCTTCCAAAGCATCATCAGAATAATCAAATAATGTACAAACTAGAAAGACGTTAATGGTGTATTTCTGGCATAATTACATCCATCTACTGTGTAAATCAGATTTTAAAAAAACAAACAAAAACCTTCAAAATGCTGACTAATAAATAGCTATGCAGGTTTTTTTCCAAACTCAGTTGAAAAATTCAGAATTAAGGCTGGCTGAGCTGAAGTGGCATACCTAAACCATGGAGAAGCACAGGCCTGACCAGTACTGCGTAATATAGCTCCTCAGAAAATTTATTATGGCAGAGAAAGGATAGTAGGATAGTAAGCCAACTGTGCTAATCAAGGAACTCGTGTTTTGGGAAGAGTGAGGCAGACCAGAGCAAGGCTTTTTCCACAGCAGCACCTCCATGACCTCCCTTGGCAGATTATTCTGTTGTCTGATGGGACCTCAGTGTTTGACCATTTCTCCTAATGTATTTACTTGTTTAGTGTCATCACTTTACATTGCCTGGAGCTCATTTTAACACATCTTATGTATTGTTTTATTTTGAAAGTGTTTATGATATAATCATAAATATTCCCCCCTTAGTCATCTTACTGGTTGGTCAGAAAATAGAAGACTACCTGTGTAAATATATACATTCCTGCATGAGCAGAACTTTGCATATGCATGCAAAACTCAATTTAAATGCACAGATTACTATATATATACAATATACACTTCCTTTCCAACACATATGCACACTCAGATATCACATGCAAGAATGTCTATTTTCTGACCAATAATCTGACCTCTCTTTTCACAGCTCTTTTCACAGAACTAGGCCCTCCTCAACACAAGATTAAAATAATTTTTAATCCTCTCTTAACATTACAAGTCACTTTTAAATAATCAACAGCCCTTTATTAATACTAAAAGATGTTAAAAAACATAAAACATTCCAAACACAGGCATTAGTTCTGTTTTCTCCACAGTTATTCCATAGTTATGGAACTGTTATGTTTGTTAATCTGAGTCAATGAATCTCAATGCTACACTCACAACTGAATCTAGAGAACTCTCTGCATAGATTTTGAAGTAGATTTTATTTCACTATCATTCACCTTCTTCCCTCTTCTCTCAATTTTTCAAAGTGAGTGCAATCTGGTCTATCTTGGCCAGTATACAAAATTACTTTTATAGCACTTGAAATCTACTGCCCTAAATTTCTTTGTCATTTCTCAAGTTGAATAATTAATAATTATATTTCACTTGTGTGGTCTTTCTCTCCAGCCTGGTCTATATCCTACTTCACTTTCCAGGTAATACATAATTTACTTTTAAAAGGACAAATAAAAATTTCAAGTATGATCTTGCTCAAAGATTACTATACAACATAAAATCCCAACAACTGTAAAATTTATACACTTGGCACAAAATAGCTGATAGATCATAAACATGGATCATAAATATATAAGGTATGCTCTTTCACAGAGTGTAAAAGTTATCAGTAAAAGCTGATAGGACCCAGTCACTGGGGAATATACCTTAGAGTGAGCAGATTGAGACCATGAAAATAATAAGAGATGCCTGTAACACAGAGTACATATTATCTGAATTTACCACTATATTTAAAAAAAAAAGAGTTCAGAAAAAAATCCTAGCATACAGAACTACTAGACTGCAAGAATCAAATCTGGTAAAGAAAGTTGGTAGATACAATATAGAAAAAAGTAGCATAAAAATCCAACATTAGAGAAGTACCCTGAAGAAAAATGAGCAGTATTGTCAATGAAGATATATAAAATCACCCTAAGAATTATTAAGGAACAGAAAGCTGCCCTAAAATATTACAGAGGACTACTCTGAAATAATCTGCAACCACTGAAACAAATGATTCAACTAAAATACCACTGAAGAAAGCAGAAAAGAGGAAAAGGAACAAAACAACAGGAGTTAATGAAGTAGGGAGTGGCTTTACAATATAACAGCAGTGAAATAATTACCAGAAAGAGAAAGAAACCCACTGAGAAGGGAGAAGGCATTTATATCAGCAATGAATAAAAATAACTGATATATGAAATGCCTTCTGACTTTTAAGGATTGCCACAGTGGGAGCACTTACAAAAATAATAAAGGCCTCATAAAAGTACCTATTGTGCTTTTTTATTGAAAGCGACTGTGCATCTTGATCATGAAAGGAAAATAGCCAATAAACAGACTAGACAAAAGGAAACTCCAAATTAGATGCAGGCATAAAGTGAAAATAATTCTTCAATAGTTCATCTTGATTTAATAACAAAACTCTGATGAATACTGAGCAAAGCAAAAAATATGGTGAAATGAAAGGCAAAAATCTTGTGAAAACAAGAAAAGACATACACAAATGCAACTCAGCTGAACACGGACTGAACAGGACATCAAACTGCAACTCTGTGAGAGCTGTGGAACCTGACTTGAAAACAGCCACAGTACTAAATAGGCTTCAGAATTATACTAAAGGAGTTAATTTGGGGTTTACACTCCCTGAAGCAGTGCAGAGACTTGTACATCAGCTCAAACACCAGCTGCAACCTTGCCACACCTCTAGAGTGGAGCTGGGCAGCAGGATAAGGGACTGGCTGCACTGCTTCCAGGAGTGGAGCTGGCTCAGGCCTCCCTCTGCCTGGACATATGGCACTATAAGGTTTCCATTCTCCAACAAATACATTAAGAAAACCTTCCTCATGTGATAACATTATATCTTACTATTTCCGCTAGAAAAGCATTCATAAGGGCTTTCACTCACAGTTGTCAATCCTTTTGGGCTTTTTCTGCACAGCTACAGAGAGAACCAGAGATTTCCCCAGGAGTGGACTCAGAGGAGCTGCCTCAGGCTCCGGTTCTGTACAGTCAGCCCTGCTTTCAACATCTACACAAGGAACTTGGGGAAATGCCTCTCACTGAACTCAACGGTATTACATGTAACATACAGCAATTCCTCAAAAACAGAAGAATTTAGTTCAGGATTCAGAGTTGAGACCTAAGGTTTTTATTTTGCTCATTTGTTTTGCTTTTTGGGGTTTTTTAATGCCATTGTAAACTATCTAAAGAAACAAACAAACAAGTACTTTGACCATACCCACAGGCAAATCAAACATTTTGATTAGGAATGTGCAAGATCAAAAGATGCAAATCAACCTCAGAGGATTTATCATAAAATTAGCCTCTTGCACTATTTAAGCACAAAAGTAACTGCACACATTCTGTGACATTTGGTTAATTGTAAATATTTTCATCCAGAGGAAAAACTATTATAAGTAAAGTATTTTTGCTTGGCTTCCATACTTTCTGCAGGTGAGGCTGCTATTTAGAGATTTTTGCTACTTTAAAATAGAAATACTTGGTTATTATTCAGGAAAATGGAAATACATAAATTTATCTAATCATAATGCATATTTCTTTCCCTTAAGAGGCTGTTTTTTCAAGTTTCTTCACTTAAAGTATTATTGATTATAAATTCTTGTCTGTGTTTTACTACAAAATCCAGTGGCCAGCAGCAATGCAGAACTATAAAGAATTCTCACAGAAAGTATAGACAGCATATATCAACTGAAATAATAATTTCTGGCTGTGGTATCTTTAAGAACACAGAAAATAATTAAAACAGTGTCTTGAACTCTTTCATGGTTCATGTGAATGAACATTAATATTTTCTCATGCATTAAATATATTCCTGACACTTACCTTAACAGAAACAATGACAAAGAAATCTCAGTGCCATTTTTAAGTTACCGTTTCAGCCCCCAAATACTGCATTAGGTAATCTCATTTCTTAGAAAAGCCAACAAGTAGAATTGCCAAATCAAGTTTTCTCTGAATGTTATACGAACTGCTACTTACAATCCGAGGTTTGAAGGGTGGCTTGATTTTCCTTTGTTCTAGAAGAACCCAGTCAATTTCCTTAAAAAATGGATGCTGCTTAATTGCATCTTCTCCATTTTGTGACGCCACACAGCCAAGTCGCTTGTTGGGATTTTTTGTCATGAACTACAGGGTGAGGAGGGAGAGGAGGGAAAGGTTAAAACATGAATGGCAATACATGGAAATCATTTGCCACTCAATTACGCACTATAATTCTTAAAGACAAGTTTTTAGAGACAGTTGCCTTTCAGAAGGTTATTTCTTCTGTCCCTCCAAATTTCAGAGGTTTCAGCCAAACTATAAGATTCAGAGACTCCAAACTGTAAATTTACTGCAGGAAACACTTTCAGTTTATTGTTGAGACATCTTAATTTCATGTGAGTGGGAGTACTAAGGGAATACGTTCTCTTTCAGCATATCTAGTTCCAGCTTTAGCCAAAAATACTAATGGAAAGAAAGACAATCTTAAACTCTACAGAGAGAAAAGTAATCAGTACTTGCAGAAAACTTCCCTTTAGAATGGGATGTCATGTCCCCCATAACATAGCTTGCACACTCTCTTTCATTTTTAGTATACGATTAGTGTCAACAACTGGAACTATCTGGTCTCCTCTGGTGTGGTAATTAATAAACTTCTCACATTTAAACTATTTACTATTCCTATCAGGAAAAAGCTGTACAAGTGGTGTAAGACACTGGTATCAACTGATGTCAGCTCATAATACTTGACCTGATTTTTCTTCTGTTATTTTTTTCCTTCTTTTATTAGCAATTGCTCTACTTATTTTCTAATTTGTGTGGACACAGAATTATTGCAATTGTAGTAGCAACAAATGCTGTTCTTATACAGGCAAACACATTAGCTCAGTCGCTGTGCTATAATTTCATATTCAGACATTATATAACATTTTTAAATTTAGAAAATGTATACAAAGTAAACAAAATGTAATAATTGTTCAGTACCTTTTCAACCTATGTATGACATTATACTATACTTCTGTAGGAAAAAAACCCCAAAACTTAGAAAAAAAGAAATCACTAATGCCCTTGCTTTAGTACTCCAGTTACTAGGAGTAAGGAGCTACTTAAGCCCTTAGAATTATTTTAGATATCTAGATCAACCATCCACAGAAGAATACTCTAGCTATCATTTGAAGGTATAACACAGATCAGCAAGGCAATTCTGTCTGTGATTTCTGACATACATGCGCCATTCTGAAGATGATCCTTCTCTCTGGTCTTGAGTTCAACTGCTCTGCAAGTTCTGCAAGTGGGCAAGTCATATCAAAACTACAGGTAATATTTTCTATAAGCAGGAGAAATAAATGTTTTGAAAGGATTACTGTGCTTTGGTGAGGTCTCCTGAAAAACCACAAAACATATTCCTACATTCCTCTGCTTTATTTTATCTCTAGGACTGGAGCAAGCAGGCCAGGAACCCACAGCCTCATGTGTTCCAGAAACAGAACATAGAAACTACAGGATATGCTTTTTGTACCATATAATCCAGGTATCAAAGAAGTAAAGTATGATCCTAGTATCTGCAATGCTTTATCTTTGTTTTAAACTGGAGACAGGGAAAGCATCTGGACATGTAATTTTTTAAGTAGCCCAGAACATGAAAATGTGACTAGACAGTCCAGTTTAGTGCTGTACTTCATAAACTTCATGAAACATTGAAATGGATGATGAAAGAGAATGCATTTTATGAATGAATACTTAAACAAAAATATCATATGCATATATGATGAAAAAATATCAAACTTCCAAAGCAGACATTTAATTCCATTGACTTAATCCCTTTCTATTTCTGAAGCAAAGGCTGAAATTTATTCCCTGTTTATCACCAGCATCAACACTGATACATCTGGCAGGACAGATACGGTTGTTTACTGCACTCTGCTGAAGAGATGGTTGCAAATGGAGCTGACAGCCATAGCCATAAGCCTTTTTATATTCCCATACTAAGGCAGGAACCTCCTTTTCTGAATGAAGATGCCTTTTAGGATCAGCATTCCGTAAATGAACTTAAATGATAACAGGACAAAATGATGCTTAGGGCCTGAATCAAGGATCACTGGGCTCCCCAAATTTTGCTTCGTGAAATGTATCACACACTTTAAAAATACAGTTCTACTTCTGTAGCCAGAGACTGTCATTCTGGTACACAGGGAACACACACTGTAGAGACAACATCTCTCCACTGCTTGGGAAGAAGCAGAGAGCCAATTTCAATGAAGAATTGTTTTCTTTACTACACAGGAAAGAATTTAAATAGCAATTCCTGTCAATTCACAAAAACAGGACTAGTAAAATATGTGGATTTTCATGGAATAAGCAGCATGCTGCCTTGTAATACTGAGCCTTAATATCATCATCAGTGTTTTGTTGGAAATAACAGGAAAACTGTTTCTTCAGAAAATAAGACAACATTGTTATTTAATACAAGAGAATGTCTTATTAAACTTTCCTTACATGCTGTTTGAAGGCATGTAAAAATACACAGTTTCTAAAGAATAAAACTCATGTCTCAAAGCACAATGTAAGGAAACAAAGTGTTCCAAAGTTAATCCCTTGCTACCATTCAGCAGTAAAATACATAGCCGCCTCTTTCTTTCCTCTGTTTTTCCTGATCTTCATACGGACAAGTATCAGATGAAGAACACAAGTTTCAAGCATGTTTCACACCACAGATGTGTAGGCAGCAGGTTGCTACTCATAAAGAAATGAGTTTTATTTATGGTGTAAATTGCCACAGCTCCATTAAATTTTATCAATTTATGCCTAAAAGGCTGTGACTACAGCAAGATACAAATCACCATTGCTACTATCAAAATGTAGATCCAGGAAAATAGCCTCTGAAAATTCTGTAGAAAAGTCAGCTTTAAAAGAAAATCCCCTGGACTACAATGAAAATCAGATGTAGGTATGAAAACAGACAACAACCCTTCCTTTACAATGTGCCAAAATAACCCCTGGGCCCTAGATTTTAGCCTGAATTCTGCAGCTCAAGTCCATATATTTAAATTGCTGAAGTGAAATAATCAAAGGGTCTGGAAACAGAAATGGTTGCATAAAAATATCATGTGAGCTAACAAAAAGTAGTCAGAAAGCTATTTGGGGGAGAAGAGAGAAGTATTAATAAATTACTACCAGCAGCAAAAAATCCTCCATATTCTCACTACAGTGAATGTAGGAAAAGAGATACTTCAGCAAACATTTCCGAGAGGTTAACTTTGACTTCTGCTTTGAATCATTGTTAGACCATCTCTCTTTCTCAGCTAGAAGGAGCCTGAAGACATTTTCATTAAAAGGTGAAGATGAGAATTTCTGCAGAATGTGCTGTCCACTGGTGTTAAAATCACAATTGGTTTATGTTTTATATATAATTTCAAAATAACCCTGTATGAAGATCTCTGCAGGATTTTACACTATCAGCTGCCTTCTTAATTGAGTCTCTCTTATTCCAGATGCTGAAAGAAAAATATGTGAAAAGGCAGAAATATTCCAGCTTCAAAGACCATTGAAAAATGGAATAAATAAAAATCAAATGATTTTTTAAAGCCCAAAATCATTCTCAGGTTTTCAAATTATGAGGATTGGCATACTGCTTCTGTATTGTTTGACTTTTAATTTTAGGATGATACTAGCACAGAAGAAAGAATTTATGTGTCAGTGACTTTATATGACTTTATAAACCTGACTTTATAAAGACAATCTAAAAACTGAATTTGCCCAGTGGCACAAACTGGCTGATTAAAAAAATTGGGGCATTTGGTGACACAAGTTGCTGTCAAGTCACCACTCATACTGAAAAAAATCCCAACGAGAACAGAAACAATCACACTAAAGTAAGACTACTTATCATGTGATCTGTAAAACAGAACATGCAGCTGTAAATCAGGTCTTTCCAACCCATCTTGATGACAGGGGAAGAAAGGAAAAGGGACAGGAAATTTTGTAAGCAGGTTAAATAAAAAACATTTTTTCTTTAATTATGTAGTACTTTTCCCACTCTAGTGATGGGAGTATGCGGCATACAAAGTGTCAAAGTGACAGCACAGTTCTAGCTGGTTGGGTTTTCCCTGAAACATGAATCTGCAGTATACAGATTTATTCAGTGTACAACTGCATGGAATACAAACATTCTGTTCCTTTCCCACAAGCAGTGTAATTTATCCCAGGCCCCATTATCCTAACAGTGGCACTGTGAACTGTGCTTGAACTCCCAGTGGTGACTGCTCTCAACAACTTTCAGCAAATTCAATTTCAATCAAGGAAAAAACCCAACAAAACAACCCCCCCAAAAACCCATGAGGAGGAAAGCAAGTAATGGAAGACTCACTGCTTTTAAAATGCTGACAGCTTCTTTACTGAGCCAGACTGGATACAATACATCATCATGAAGAATGGATTCAAAGAGATCATCTTCATTGTCAGCTTCAAAGGGGGGTTGTCCAGCCATCATTTCGTACATGAGAACACCCAGAGCCCACCAGTCCACGGATGGACCGTATTCTAGCTCCTGGAGGATCTAGCATAGAAAAACAGATTGGATTGAAGGGACAAGTGAGACACCTGTCTTAGCTGCACATTTGCTATTTCAGCATGATATAGCCCTTCTATGCCCCAGTGCCTAAGCAGACCTGAATCATCCACTTATTTCAGTAACAGCAGGCAGGGTTTCTTACCCATGCAATTTGTGCTAACACAGCTAAGTGTCAATGAGATGCTGTTCTCAGAAGTACTGATGGAGTTTATCAGTCCCCTGAGTAAACAAAAGAGCTGCATATCCTTCCAAGCTGTTTCAAGCAGGTCACACTATAGGGGAAAAAAGATCATATATACAAAACAGACTGGTGGAAAATGTGAAACATTTCTTTGTCTCTATCTTGAACAAACCAAACTGAACCAGCTTCTAATGCTGCACAGAGATCATCTGAGAGATTTATTCTTGTCCTTTAGGTAGAGCTGGAGGAAGCCAAAACCATTTTTGTTCATGTTCCTTTTATAGCATTAAACCACTGCACAAAATATGGCTGTAGAATTCACTTTAATTGTGCTTATTTTCAGGAAAAACTGGCTGCAGCTTCTCATGAAGCACAAGTTCAATCTTGTAGCAAATATCTTTAGCAGCAAGCAATAGTTCAGCATGATGGAGTTTTATAGTAGCACTTGGTATTACAGAACTACTGTTGTGCCAAGAACAAGTTTGATTCTTGTGTTTTTTCCACTGGAAAGAGGCTTGCAGTTTGGCTGCATTGGTTCAGCATGACAGGGAACCAGGGAAAGGGGGGCGGGTGCCTGCTTAAGGTGAAACTGGCTACCTTAAAATGACTTTGAATGGCAACAAATCCTTACACAACACTTCAACAGTGCAGTAAGAAATCCTGTGGTGAGCTGCTTGGGCTTAGTGCTGTAGTTGAGAATCAAGACCAATATTAAACCAAGTTCAGTCTTAACATAAAAACAGAAATGAGTTTAACATTTGGATACACAGATCTGGATCCCAACCACATTCTTCATTGAAAGAAAATTATATTTTATAGCCACCAAATACAGAAAATTAGATGTATACTTTTCAAGGGTTCTGGGCACTATTTGGAAATCAGATACTGTTAAAGAAAAGGAAATTAAAACATATCACCATGGTGCAAGAGAAAAAGAAGCAGGAGCTAAATTTCTGTACTTAAGATGAGACATTGGAAGCCTCAGTAAAAGTTCCTGAGCTCTTATTATTGCTTTATTTTCAGTAATAATTTTCAAAGAATTTGTCAAAGGACTCAATTAGTATACTGAATCAGAAAAAAATTCATAAAGCCAAAACTACAACACTGGTATTTATTTTCTTTTAATGCTGAAATACTTTTCAAACTCTATAAGACACACCTTTATATTATGATAATTTCAAGATGATTCACACCTTATCAGTTGTGCTACCAAAGTTGGACAGCCATGAACACTAACAGTACAGATTTATGATTTATTATCTCTAATCAATAATAAATAACACTTTTCCCCACTGCAAATTCATGTTTGATGAAAGACAAACCAACAACACTCTTCAATTAAACCTGCACACTGAATGTACAAGTGGATAGATGCACAGGTTACTAACTCAACTGAGCAGACAAAGTCCACCTAGCAGAATAACAGTTCAATATTGGTTCGTTTTAGGCACTTTGAAATGCACTTCATAATATTAAAATCAAGGATATGTAAAAGCCACACAGCACTCAGCTATTTCTTTTATCCAGTGAACATCTTGAAGTGTTGCCAACTAATATGCAGCACCTATATCTAGTTTCCATCTTTCTGTGCAAGTCTACGAAACAGCGCAAGCATAGTGTCTTTCACTCACAGATATTTTAAAGAAAGGAAAATAATTATATTCCCACAATGGCCATAGACAAAATGACACCAAACACATGGTTTCT
Organism: Cyanistes caeruleus; assembly: GCF_971803275.1. Lineage (NCBI taxonomy): Eukaryota > Metazoa > Chordata > Aves > Passeriformes > Paridae > Cyanistes > Cyanistes caeruleus. The sequence goes on from NC_141702.1 coordinate 93,490,530, forward strand.
TCTGAATAAATATGTTCTTTTAAACCTCACTAAAAATAAAAACATTTTTATAACTGCTAAAAATTACTAAGATTGCAGTACTCAGTTGCATCTAGCACCTTAAGGGCTGCTAAAAAATCATCATAATGATGCTGAGTCTAAAATAAGCAAATTGAGAAAAATAACTTTAATTTCAGGGAACAAATACTAGAAAAAACTCTCCTATCATCAAGGAATAGTGCTTGTGAGCAGTAGAGTAACCATTGCAAGACTACCTAAGCACAACTGCAACAGTCTAGTCTGCACCTTAAATATTTTCACCTACATGTGAAGAGTGTCTAAAATTACACATATAAGAGTCTGATGAATAAGAATATCTATAGTCTTAGTGCACTGCAAAAAAATACCTCTGGAGCTATATAGTCAGGTGTGCCACAAAACGTCGTGGTGGTCACTCCATTCAGAATCCCTTCTTTGCACATCCCAAAGTCAGCCAGTTTACAGTGGCCTTCTGCATCCAGAAGAATATTGTCCAGTTTCAGGTCCCTGAAACACAAAGGCCTCAAATTAAATCAACTCTCAAATTTTGATCATGTGCTCTTGAATTTCATAATAAACTACAGAATTTGACAAATAAGTGGTTTCCCAAACACCACTGGGAAACTGTCCTTCACATGTGTGCATGAAAAGTTGGTAATGGTCACTAAATAGACCTAGTTAAAGGCAATAAAATAAAGAAGCAGACAATTACAAGCCTTTTATAAGGCTTTTACTCTCTAGCTGCATGAAAGCACAGTGTTTATGTATTCAAAGTAGCATCAGAAAATTTGGGAAAGATCTGTTTCTTGCTTCCTACAGATCTATCATTCTGTCAATGTGGAATAGGTCAGTGAAGCCATTCTCTCTTTTTGCATTAGCACTAAGCAAGCAGTACCAATTTATCCATACTCTAGCATATGGGTTCAGTGAATAGGTATTTTCAAACTTAGATTACTTTGAATTTGATTCTTCATGTACAGTAGCAATTCAAGTTCAGGTTGCAATGAGAGGGATGAAAAACAACATTTCCATCCTTAGAAGCACTATTTTCTACAGCTTAAGCCTGCTCAAAAATAAGTTAAAGGGTATATTTTGAATTCATTGTTAATCAGCATATATTAGCAGCTGTTTCTGATCACTTGTTGTACAAATGCCTTTGTGTCAAAACCACATAAATGTCTGCTTATTAAATTGGGTTGACAAAATTATATGGTTGAGAAAAGGATATCCACCTTTGCTGTCTTGCCCTCTGCATATTTTCTAAATATACAATTGATGGTTATTACATAATCCAACCTGGGTGCTAGGTACCATTTAACTTATCTGCCACTTGCCTTAGACTTAATTACAAAAGGATGTGGAAAGTCAGTACATAAAAGAGCTCTCACTTGAATGAACTGCCCCCTACCCTCCCACCAATTAAAACCTCTTCCTCATGTAGAAATAATAACACAAACATAAAACAAAGGCCAAAAAAACCCACTTATATTACATGTGTTTCAAAGCAACATTTGATTTTTATATTCCTGTGTCGGTTTTCAGGTATCTCTGATGTATATTAAAGATACATAGTATATTTAGACATAAAATAGGTAAATATATATAAATATATCTTATATGTGTTATTATATGTATGAATGCATAGAGAGGTAAGAATCAAAGTAAGAACATGTCTTTAGGTGACTTTGTCAACACTTTCTGATTAGAATTCTTTGTCCACAATAATCAGACAAATTTCCTTAGGTTGAATTGATGAAGAAAAAAAAAAAAGTGTATGTGTAGGCAAGTTCTAAATCAGAAAGAGGAATAAAATCCCATGCCAGCATCTGTAAATGAATTTCATCCCAAAAGCCTATGAAAAGATGAGGATTTTCTTTCAAAAATCCTTTATGACAACAAATTTGACCTGAGTGAGGGATGGGAAGTCACTTTACTGAGAGAATTTCTTCTAGAGAAATGTCTTCCTATCAGATCCCAGCCTTCAGAACCACAGGCACCAAACATGGTGGAAGCATTTATGCACATTAATTGATTAAACAGCCCTTCCAAGACTGTAGTATCTTAAGAGTATTTGTAGACATGTCCAGGGCTATAGTATGCTGGGATTTCCCTAGAAATGTTCTTTTCTGCATCTCATACCAATTTCAGTAGGTGGATTTTAGTGTTTCCTTTTTTTTCTTTTGACACTTGTTAAACATTTTTAAACATGCTGACCCATATATTCCTCAAGCAGGTACACAGGCCAACATAAAAATCAGCTATTTCTGGGGCACAGTGGACTTGCTACTCAAGGTCTGCATAATCACTGCACATCTGCAATGATACAGCTACAAATCAGACAGTGGGAAGCACTGGAGGACTTACTGTGCATGTAGAAATAGTTTGTGTTATGTACATGTTACAAAGTGGTTTTGTGTCTGACATGGCACAACAAAGTCATATTTACCTCAGAAACTGTAAAGCAACTGTCTCCTACATAAACTAGCTACGTCAGATATGGTTTATGTGGCTGAAGTATAGTCTGGCTGTAGAAATGTTTATTGCAAGCTATATCCCCTACATCACACTTCGCTGTCTCTGGATTAGCTATGCTGCTCTTGCAGGTCCTCAGTTGTCACCCATGTATGGCCCCTTGGAGCAGACTACATATTTTATCATTCCTTAAGGTCATTAATTTCAGCAGTTCCTAAATAATCCAAGATCCAGCTGGCTACATATACCCTATATACCATATACCATATATAACCCCCTACATATAACCATTTAAACCCTCAAGTAACCACCTCTTCCTACCTCTGGAAAGTGATTTGTGAGAATTGATGCCAGGGCAAACAGGCCTCAATGGCTCTGTGTCCCCCCTACAAGAAGTCAAAGAAACAAAACTGTTTCAAAAATCATGTGCCTTCCCAAAACTGCTCCTTTACAAGTGCTACAATAAAAAGACCTGCATTCAAACAGGACAATAGCAACATCAAATATGTGATCATCAGTGTAAGGCTCTGGCAGATTGAAGAAGGAAACAAGATTGTAGCTGTAGCTTTTAACCTCACAAGTGCAGTTTTATATTGGATGTTCCTTTACTAAGGAAGAATACAAGCTATATTTCAAGAAGTCAAGATATTCAGATAGAGAAATCAAAGTATAATTATATTTGATATAATCTTGGAACCACTTACAGCCACCATCACAACAGACTAGAAATAAGGTCATAATACATATAATTATGACAGGAACTGAAGAAATTCAAGAGGCTGCTTAGAAAAATGGATTCACCTTTATTAAGTGTTTTAACTATTCAGTGTTTATGAGAAGACTCTTAAATTACATCTTAACTCTGATTGCAGGACTTCCCCATTTAGGTAGACGACACACGAGTTGTTAGGACTTAAATAATTTAACTTTCATTTAATGCCATCCATATGGCAGCTGTGGACTTGAATGGAGATATAGTAAATAATCCAGGAAACTCCTAAGCTAAGTGAAACCTCAACAGCAATAAAACATTAACAATAAGGCACCACATAGTGATAAGGACAAGATACTCACCATTCTCTTTATTTATTTAAGAATTTGTATAATACACAGAAATTAGCAATAAAAATTTAACCTGACAGTGAAAAAACAGAATAAACAAACTGAGCCAAGAGAAAACTAGGAAGAGTCTAATTATTAAATTCTACCTGTAAAGAGTGACAATGAAATTTTAAGCCTAGCTGTAAAAGCACAAGTCAATTTACCTTTTTTACAATTTATCAAACTATAATCTTAATTGACAGAAGAAAAGCATCTGGTACACCCCTTTATCAAGCCAAAACAGTGCAGTGAAGCCTATAAGCTTCTTCAAAACCCTATTGAAGTCACTGAGGACATCAGCTTAATTACTCACGCAATAATGAAATGTAATACCAGTAGAATTGTGTTATCACAAAGTGCACCAGAGTTTAAAAAAAAATTTGGAAGAGGCTAAAACAACAGCAGTATGACTCCCCTCAAAGTACATATGGGAGGTTAAAAGGTAAGCTGGGATTCTGCCAAATTCATAGCTGGCACACAAGATTATCATAGTCCATAAAAGCTTGCACCAAAAATCATTCTGCAAATTTACAGTTTCCAGATTAAAAAAATAAGCCAGAAAAAAAACCTCCCCAAAGCAAGAAATCTCACCAAATCCCTCTAATTCTGCAACTTTGAAAAATAAATCTCAGTTAAATAAATAAATGTGAGAGTAGGAGTGGATAATGTGCTCACCTCACAGGAAAAAACACCCCCAACAACCAAAACATACAGAGAAAAGGAAACAAATGAAAAAGTAAGAGAAAAAGTTATCAGGGAAGCATGTCTTTCCAGATCAGCAGCCTCTCTGAAAAAAAATTAAAACTTTAACTTTTAGACCCATATTTCCCCAGAACTGTTCCAAGAAACAGTCAGCTCTCCTACTCCTCCAAAAGTAAAGTACACAGCCATATCTGGAATGTAAAATAATCATCTGTACAGGTTGTTCCATTCTGATCCATTCCGTGTTTTATTTGTTTCCTGGATTTGGTGCCAGTTGTCTACCTCTGAATAAGAACATACCAAATAATACAGTGTCAGATAGTTCAGTGACAAAGGTCCATTAAATTCTTATTTTTCTCATTTTGCATTCTCTTTGTAGTAAGTAAGAAAGTCATCTGTGTGTCTGACAAAATGAGTTCCTACAACCTGAGTAATTAATTATGTGCAACTACAAACAACCTAACCAGTTAAGCCAGGAGAATGCTCAATTTCTTGAATTCAGCAATGCTACATTAAGCTGTTTCTCTCCTTTGTTTTTTTGCCAACATACTTTGTAGAGTCACTTCAGCTGACTTGAGCAGTCATTGCATGAAATGTCAGCTGGTTTTTTTTTTTTTTCCTTTGCTTTTTTTTTTTTTAATTTTTTTTGGTTGGGGGGTGGGTTTTGTTCTGAGAAACCTTTAAACAGAAATTTAAGCCTCAGTCTCTCTTCTGCATACCTGCCAGCATCACAGTCACCTCAGAAGCTGGAATGATTGGCATTATCTCAAGAAAGAATCAGGATTATGAGCTAGGTTTGTGCAAGTTGGAACAGAAGAGCAGGCTGATATAAACCAGTGCGAAAACTTCTGTAATGCTCATTCCTTCCTCCACATGCGAGTTCCATGAGATACTGAGTGCCTTGGCTTCCTCCAAAGGCTCAGTGGATGAGTATTTCACAGGACTGGGTTCTTAAAGTCTGAATCTCACTTAGCCAGAGAAATAAGCATCTTGTGTGTCACTGTGTGTCACAAGTGTCAACTAGATATCACACAATTTTCTTGTTGAAAGTAAGGCAGTTAAACAATCAAGATGGGTTTGGACCAGTAAAATCAGAAAGTCTGCCAAACAATTACTAAGAGTAGCCTTTCAAGGCAGTAAGCAGCAGTGACTAATTAAACACACATTTGAAGAACAAGATCAAGCAGCTGAGAAATATGATCACAAGCTGGCAAGCAACCACTTTACAGTGGCCACTTTACCACTTCTAGTGACTGTTGAGCAACATTTCACAGAATGAAGCACAATAATTATTATGTACAAATAACAATATTGGAAGCAGGAATATTTATTTATAAGGTAAAAGTTAAATGAAAGATTGTACCTTACTAAACATTAACAGAAGATCAATATTCAGAAAGATTTGAAAGCAACAAAAGCCTAAAGTATGGAACTACTGAACAACCACTTTTTTGGTGACTTTCAACTGCAGCAAACCCTTTCAATAGTGTATTTGAAATCACTGCCATTGTTCCCCCGCATGGGAAAATCACATCCTCTCTGCAGGTTTTAAATAGACAAACAGTTCACACAAGAAACCACAGAAGGTAAAAAGGAAACTTCTTACAACAACAGGGAAAACCATCAGAATAATTCTGTAGTTACTAGTGTTACTGAAATTCATAACTAAAGACAATATGATCATCAGAGCACTTAGAAATTTCAGCAAGATGATTTTTTTATGTGTTTAATTAAGGTAAGACTTCTACATTCCTAGAATTACTTTCTTAGTTACTCAGTGGTATCCAAGTTGCTTCTGAGACAAAGATGCTCACCTACAACATCAGGTCTCTCATGTCCCCAGCACAAATTTCCTCTTCGGTGTCCTCAAAATACTGATAACTAATGTATAAGGTTACAATTCTAAGCAAGATGAAATTATATATGGAACTAATCAGAAAACATAAAGGAAAATCAACAATTTGAAAGTTCTGATATTAGCTTCTTTAGTGATTAGATCTCACCAAATTAATCTCAGTTTCCACACATAAACAGAACAGGACAAATGTATTAGGGGACTATATTTGCAGAGTGAATGGTTTTTTGCTCTAAGTATTTTAGTCACAACCCATCAGCAAGGCTGTTTTTTTCCCCTCTGCAACAGATCAGAGATAAATGGGAAAATTCAAACCATACCTACTAAGAAAACATTATTATTATTATTATTATTATTATTATTATTATTATTATTATTATTATTATTATTATTATTATTATTATTATTTCTTATTAATAATAATAATAATAATTTCCCATTTGAAAACCTCTAGGGGAAAGAAGGAGCCCATACTTTCTGAGGTCACTGAGCATATAAACAGGCAATAATTCTCGTGTTGTTGGGTATTAGGTTCTACCAGTGACGACCCTTATCTATGGAGTAAAAAATAGGGGACACACTGGACTTTTCATGCTTGTGAACAAATTCATGACAGTAGAGCAGTTTGTGTTAGCAGAGAGGAAGGAGGGGAAAACCTGAGTGAGACTAACAGGGAGAAAAAGATTCTTCTGTTGCTTTTGTTCTAGGATATCTCAGTTTTGCCTGTGATTAACGGAAAATCTTGGAATTTCTCTGTGTTGTTTTTGTGTTGATCCATTCAGTAATTACTGAATTTATGATACACAGTTTTTGTCACAGTTTTTGTTACATTACTTGATGTCATCAAAGAATAAAGATAATATGTGACACAAACACTGTAATAGAGTTGTACTCAGTAATATATAGAATACTCTGCTGTGCAGACTTGAAAACTGCTACTTTCCAGTGTCAAGTTTGGAATAAAGTGAATCCACGTTATTCTGATGTGCATCAGTGTGTATAATTGCTAATGGCAGATGAATTAGTATCACAGACTTGGTTTCAAATAAAGTCAGAGATACTATAATTCATTTTCATTGAAGAAAACAGTGATAGTTCGGACAGCAGTCTAGACATAAATAGGAAGTGTTGACTTTTAATGTGAACATAGTGACATTCTCTTGTCAGGCATGCTTACTTTAAAAAACAGACATGTTTCCTTATATAAGATAACATCCACCACCCTGCCATTTGCACAAATTAGTTGTGGACTAAGAGGTAGCAAAGATGAGAGGAGGGATGTAGCAAAAAGCAGTTTGCTATCTACCCACCAAAGACATCAGAGGGAGGTAAACACACTGTCTATGGCTCTGTAAGCTACAAGGCAAAAGTGACGCTTACAGATGTATAACATCACCTCTCCAGCAGTGCCCACCATTGAAAAAACTCTGTCAACAAGGTCCCAAAACAGAAAAGAAGGCTGTATGTATTACATGGTCCTAACTGTTTACTGATGTCTTAATGACATATTGAACAAAGGTTTAATATTAATTTCCAGCAGCTTAAGGAAACCAATGGCTTTTACAATAGCAGAAAAACATTTTCTTTAAAATAATTTCTTTATATGGCTTTCTACTGGCTTTGACCATACTTTATTACAATTGTCGGTAACAGCTTGGACATTACTGTGCCTGATCTGCTTATCTTATTATACTGGGTTTCCTTTAAATAATGTGCAGGCAAATAAATATATTGTACTTAACAGCTTTCCTTTGTATGACTTTTCCTTTCTTATTATTTTCACCTTTTTATTTGTGAACCCGAGTGAAATATGTACAAGTTCAAATAAGCATTATGTAAAACATTCTCTAAAATTGGCTAAGCACAGAAGGGAGTGGTCTCTACTTCCCTTTCAAGAGAAGGTTGCTTTAGCAATCACATTACTTTATGAACCTCATCCTTCATGACTGCCACACCTGGGAATGCAACAATTTTTCCATGGGTCTGAGATAGGAATGCAATATAGCACTACAATTTTGCCTCTTAGCTTACTGCCAAAGACTTGATTTAGACAAGCTTTTTGTAGGATCCCAGCAGCAACTCTCCCTTCCCGTGGCCCACAGGCCTGGAATTTTTGTACCAAATAAGAACTGTCACAAATGCACCTGGCTTCATATGAGGCTGTTGCATAGGACAAACAATCTGCCCCAGAAACTTGCAGTCAAACTGGATACCAAATTATTTTCCCATTTTGTAAGGCTTCTTGAGATTTTACAAACCTCTCTCTGGGTTTCTCTCTGGGTGAAAACACAAACAGTTCAGAGCTTTTTGTGAAAGTAAGGTAAAGAGCCTCCAGCCTGGTGCTCCAGCCAGGGGACTGAGCTGTTGCAGGTCCTGGTCGCCCCTCAGCCTTCCGAGTGTCCCAACATTAAGGCTACCAGTATGTCCCTCAGGGATTTTCTTCCTTCGTTCTCATTCTCTCTACTGCAGTATAAACCACCATTTTCTTACTTTTTCCCTGAAAACTTCAGCGGAAAAATTCTTGTCTGCATATTCAGGGTGGGAACAATGGGGTGAAATCTGTCCTACTGCTAATGATATTTACTGTTTCAGCCTCTGCTATAAAGCCCATCTGTTAAGTCATTGCTAAATATGTAAAGTGATAAACCTCATTGACACCTTGGTGATCTCACTGAAGACAAGAGAGGTCCCCAGGCTTAGTCAAGGACTGACTCAAACTGTGGTATGCTACTCTGTGAGGTTCGGTGCTCTTATTTTTGTATCTCAAACAACATAAAAATAAGAATGTGTATTATAACAATAGGTCAGGTGGAGCACAAACTCAAAGTGCCTACTATGTATGTCCATAATCCTTTTAAAGAAAACTACTTAAGAATTATTTCATAAAACCACTTGATGAAAGTGAAAGTGGAAAAGCTATAAAAACTTGTTAGATCAAGTTTTGAAAACTCGGTTCTGAAAAAATATTACCAGAACCTTAGAAAGCGAATTTATCAGTAGACACCATAATGAAGTTTGGATCTGCTCAAGAGGTTTTCTTTGGAAACCAAAAGCAATGTTGGTTTTTTTGTTCTTTTTTTTTTTTTTTTTTTTTCTCAGTGACCTTAGTAGGTAGGATGACAAAATCATCATAATTTGAACAACAATAGAATAAAAATCCTGCAAGCAGAAAGAAAAGAGCACTTACATTTCAGGCACAGTTTCTGTGTCTAACGAAAAAGACTGAAATTCCTTCTTCTCCTTCCAACTTTTGACTGAAGCTTTCTTATACAGAATAGAAAACATGTACCAAACAAATGCATGCATATCAAGGTAGCACTTTGCATTTCTGTAGCAGTTCTCATTGAGCTGTCTCAGCAATGAATCCTTGTAACTTAATAACCCACAAAAAGTTTTATCTTATACAGCTATCAGGAAAAACATTTAAAATATATATGGCAATCAACTCAAATTCCATCAATTTTCAAAATTTAGCTTGAACATTAATGTAACTATAGCTCTGAAACATTTTGTTTTGTTTTTAATTTTCTATCCTATATTTTGCAAGATTTTGACTAGATTTGTGCCACAAGTCATAGGAGGTTAATTGAGGTACCATGGTTTTCCCCAGACTCCCTCCATGACCATCTCTACAGATATCTTCAGGCAGATGATACACAGAACATGTGGACTGCACAGCTCCCTAAAGCAGTCTGTTCTATTCCACTGACTGTAAATGTACTTCAGGAAAAGTAGAATCCTCACCTGGAAGCTATAGTTGTGTCCCCAAAGTTAGGTGAGATGAATATGAGCCTTTGTGTACAAAGTATGGTACAAGCTGCTTGTTAGCTTCCTTTTTTCCAGATAGAGATTTCATTCAAATTAGTTGCAAAACTTCCATTTATGTAGTTGAAAGTCAAACTAAGGCACATTTCTTAAAAAGACCAGCATTTATTTGTCTTCTCAGTCATGGATGAATTGCCACACACACAGTTTTCTAGGCTTTTAAGTTATGCCCTCTTATAATTCTTATTTTTTATGCCTTAGATCACATGCTCTGTGATGTGTGCAAAAACTCTCTAGATCCATATCCATAAAAAAGCCAGAAATCTAACTGCTCTGCTTTGACACATCAAAAAAAGGACTCCAAAGCATTATTATTATACATTGTTTCAGGCACACAGAGAGTATTCTGAAAAAAAACCCCCACCAAACCAGAAGAAAAGCTGCTACTATAATCAGGCATGATTGAAGGCATTTCCTGTATTTTGCTATCAAACCGGTTGTTTTTTCCATTACATACTAAGTGAACTTTAGTAAGGTCAAGACACCAGAGAAAAACAGGATCAGAATATCTTTAATCAACTAAACTTGAGTATTTTAGTCTTTCTCTTTCAGTTGCTTAGCCCTGGATCTTATCCGACATCTCCAAATTTCTTCCTTAAATCAGAGATACATAAACCAGGTCAGTTTGAATTTATCAATTAGCCAGTTGTTTTCAATGGCATTTAACTTGTTAGCTTTACACTTCCCCTAGCCTAGAGGTCAATCAACCTCATGCTGTTTAACAAGACCAATATTATTTTAATATGATATAAGTCCAACAGGGGAGATGGGTTTTCATTCCCAATCACAACACTGAGCAAAAAAAAAAAACTTCCCTTACTGGAAGCCACCACGGTGACTATTAAGATCAAGGGTAAGTTCTGAAATAAGTATTAAATGAAAGGCAAAGCTGCGATAGCATAGGTGAATTAGATCCAATCTTGTATATTGTTATCCTGCTGTCACACTAAGTGCAGATTATTTTAAGGTGCATATAATCCCCTGTCCTGTGCTCTGACCCTATTAGTTTTGGAGAGAAAAAGTCTTTATCTTCCATGAATGCCAGATGACATTTTCCTTGTTAATTGTAGTAGTTTAGATTTACCAATTTGAGTTGCCTGGCCAATGTACCAAATTAGGTGGTGGATTTTAGCACTAGCTAAAATCACCAAGGTACTTACTCATTTCTTGCTGTGGGATATGGATTAGGAGAAGGGCAAAAAGGCTTTAAACTTAAAAAGAAAGTTTATTAACAGAACTACAAAAATAAGAAACCAGAATAAAACCTCCAGAAACCTTTTCTCCTCCCACCCAACTTTTTTCCTTTCCCAATTGACAACATAGAGACAAAACCTGGAGTGTTAAATCAGTACCAACTATACAATAGTCTTTTCTTCCGTCTCTGTAGGGAGAGGAGTTTTATCATTCCATGGAGACTTCTCCACAAGCAACAGTTTTCTTGTGGCTTTTGTTTATATGACTGGCAGTTTCCGGGGAAAAAACTCTGCCATCATCCTCTCCTCCCATTTTCACACCACTCAGGGGTGTGTTCGTGGGCCATCAGCTCAAGGGGAATTATTTTAAGGATGAGTTATTCAAAGGAAAAGGCTCTCTTCGTCTGTCTCTGTGATCATCTCTGGGAGCAGAGGTTTTCTTCTCTCCCTGGGGGCAAAGGGTCTTCATCAACTCTCACTTCTCTCTCTCTCTGTTCCAGCATCTCACGGGATCACAGCTACTCCACCATCTGCTCAATCAATGGATACCTTTGCTTAGATTTACAGCTTGAGTACTTCATTTCCCCCAATACTCTTTCATGAATTAAAGAAGTTTTTCAGAACATTATTGTCCATCTCCATGACCCTACCAAAAGAATATTTCACCCTACTAAAGCATCTCTTCATTCTCCTTCCATCTGAGGCTTGACTCCTTCTCTTACTGACCTTGATGTTTCATGTTGTCTCTTACGTGTCGATCACTCCCACTTTGCTCTCTCTGAAGAGGGGATTAAAGTCTGCAGGTCTCATCTGTGTAGTGAAAGAGTTAAATCTCGCCCAGGCCGCGCAAGCAGTCATGGTGTCAGATTTCAGGCTGAGCTGCTGCTTTCTCTCAGCTCGGCAGCCACTGGGAGAAAGCGGACTGCTTTTGGCCTGGCGCCATCTGCACAGGCCAAGGGTGGGGAGGTGGGGGGGACAGTGTCAGCAGCCATCCGGGGGCCCCCTGGGAAAAGCTTCAGTCACCCCGCTGCAATGGGACCCGGAGGGCTTCCCGGGAGAAGCCAGCACCGCAACACAGCCTGGCCCAGCCTGGGGCCAGGTCCCCACAGTCTCCATCCCCTGCCTGGCCCAGCCTCGCCCAGGCTGCACAGGCTGTGGGGGAGCAGGCCAACCGCATCAGAGTTCTGCTACCTTCCAAGGCTGGAAAGAGAGTGAAGTTCCCGGGCTTGAGTTTTTAAAAGGTGGTATTCACAAAGGTGATCTTACTATTCAGTAGTGCAAAATACTGTCAGTTCTCAGAACTGGTCAGCTATTTGCCTGATCTCAAGCAGAGAAGAAACTCCCAGCAGCCTCTCTCAGAGAAATCACTTCCATGGGTGTTTTCTACTTTTTTCCCTAAAATTCCAAACTACCACATTAATATAATACAAATGTCAACACCTGCCTCAGAAATTGCTCATTACCAAGCATATTGTTGATTGACTGAAGAAGGGAAAACCAGGCTGTGCTAAACCTAGCAATTCTACAGGAAGCTTCTGATGCTTCCAGACATATAGAAGTAGTAAGGAAAGAGACTTCAATATGGGTGGTAGGTTACAACAAGTGCCTCAGCCTTTCTCCCAGAGAAAAGGTGACCTATCAAAGATGAGCACAGACTGATGATCTGCTGCATCATGAGTGCCAGGAAACAGTTAAAAGGCTGTGCACCATTAGAGGTGCTGAGATGGAGCAAGGTAAGTGGTTTCTGTGGTGGACACCTTAGATAAGGAGGTACCTTGGATCCTGGTGATGACCAAAAGCAGGACTCTGCTTCAATCCCCACCCTCCAGTATTCCCACCAAAAACACATAGGAAGCTTTAAGAGCTGCAGTCTGTTACAGACATGAGGTACAAGGTCTGCAAGGAAAAGCTGCACCAGCAGCATGCAGTGAAAAGAAACACTCATAGTGGGTTAAGGGGCACCGAAGCACCCATCTGCCAGCCTGAGAGCCACTGGAGATGTGCTGCATTCCAGGAGTTAAGGACTGGTATGTTGCTACAAGGGTGCCAAAAATCATCACAAACACACGATACTCTCCCACTGCTACTCTTTCATGTAGGCGTAAATGACATGGCAGACTGGAACCTGGGCCACTATCAGGGAAGACTACAGAACCCTGAGAGGGCAAGGAACAAGTATCGGTGTACAAGTTATCTTTCCTTCTGTTTTACCACTTGGAGGAAAACATGAAGCCAAAACTAGAAGCATAATGCAAGTCAACTTCTGGCTTTGTGGCTGGTGCAGTCATGAGGGTTTTGGCTTTTATGACAATTGGACAATCTTCAATAACTCTTAGTGTGTCAGGGAGAAATGGGATCCACCTGTCTAGAAGAGGCAAGGGAATCTCTGGTAACAGGCTGGGCACCATGGTGAGGTGGGCTTTAAACTGAATGACTTAGCAGATGGGGTCCAAAGTTGCAATACTCATGCTATTTCAACCAAGTGGGTAATAAGCCAGGCCAACTGCAGCAAGGACAAACATTCCTTAGCTGCCTTCCAAGATGAGAAACAAAAGACCAACCAACCATCTCAAGTGTATGTATACCAGTGCATGCAGCCTGGGGAACAAACACAAGGAACCGGAGCTCTGTGCCCAGTCAGAAAGTAAGAATAACTGAAACATGGTGGGACAACTCACATGACTGGAGGACCATGATGGATGGCTACAGGCTGTCACATAAAGACAGGGAAGCAAAAGGAGGAGGTGTCATGTCCTGTGTCAAGGAGAAGCTTGAATGTATAAAATTCAACTGTGGTGATTGTGGAAGCCCTATTGAATTCCTTTGGGTCAAGATCAAAATGGTTATCTCCAATGGGGATCATAGAGCAGGCACCTGCTACTGACCTCCCAGTCAAGAAGATATGGCCCCAAAAGCAATATTTGTGTTATTTAAAGCAAGCTTTAGGTCAACAGAACCTGATTCTCAGGGATCACTTCAACTACCCATACATTTGTTGGAAAAACAATTCAGCAGCTCATGCATCAAGTTCCTGGAATGCGCAGGGAACTGCTTCCTCATACGAACACTAAGCGTGCCAACTAGGAATGAGGCACTGCTGGGCTTGCTACTCACAAACCAAGTAGACCTGCTTTGCAGTATCATCAGTAATAGCCTTGGCTGTAGTAATCACCTTATTGTTGGACTTTGGTATCTGGCTGAGCACATGGAAGCTGACTACTAAGGGAAAGGTCTTAGATTTTAGAAGAGCAAAATTCAGCTTGCTCAGAGGTCAGTTAGGAGGCATTCCATGGAAAGCTTCCATGGATGATAAAGGAACTAAGCTAGAGTGTTTCAAGCATGCTCTCCTGGAAATACAAAACCAGTTTATCCCCTTTAAAAATACAGAAAGTTGGCAGAGCAAAAGATTTCCCTTGGCTTAACTGTGATCTTCTGAGTCTGCTCAGAAACCAAAAGAGAAGCATATCAGAGAAGGAAAAGTGGATTAATATCCATCAATAAATACAGGGGCATTTCCTGTATTCAGTATTCCTGTATTCAGGGAGTACAGAGATAGAGTTTAAAAAGTAAAAACTCACACTGAGCTGAAATTGGACAGAGATGTCAAAAAACAAGGGTTCTTCAGGTACCTAAACAGCAAGCAGAAATAGAAACTAAAAACTGTCCTACTGTTAAACAGAAAAGGTTAATTAGTCATCAACAACACTGAAAATGTGGCAGTCCCCAAAACTTTTGTCACGTCTGTCTTCACTAGCACTGTTGAGTGCCTGGTCTAGGGAACAAGAATCTACATTTACGAAAACACCCACCCACTATCAGTGCAGGAGGAGTTGATATAAAAAGTATTACAGGAGCTTGACCCCTACAAATCACTGGGCCCTGACAATGTCCATCTGAGGGTGTCAAAGAAGCTGGCTGACATCGCTGCAAGGCTGCTCTCCATAATGTTTTGAGGAGTCATGGAGATCCCAGAAGATTCTAAGAAGTCTAGTGTCAACTCCATCTACAAGAATGGCTAAAAGAAGGATCCAGAAAATTACAGGCTCATCAATCTTAACTTTCAGGTCTTGGGAAAGTTATGGAACAAATCCTCCTAGGGCTACCGCAAGTCAGATGAAGCACATGACTGGGAAAAGCTGTAATGGATTAGCCAAAGGCAAATTGTATGTGACAAACCTGTTGGCATTCAATGACAGAGTAATCTGCTCATTGAATGTTGAAGTGGGAAAAGTGGTGGACATGGTCAACCTGCATTTCACCAAGGCTTTGAATATGGTTTCCCACAGCTTCCTCCTAGAGAAACCGATGTGCTACAGCCCAGAGTGGTGGTAAATAGTTTTAGAACTGGCAGCTTGTCACAAGTAAGGTCCCCCTGGGATCAGTCCTGGTCTCAAGGCTGTTTAGTATTTTCACAGATTATCTGCATCAAGTGATGCACATTACTTGATCAAGATCAGGGATCAGGTGTACCCTGATGAAGATTGGTGTCAATACCAAACTAAGTGGGGAAGTGGACACATTGGAAAGAGAACCACCCTGCAGGAAGACCTGGATATGCTGGAAGAGTGAGCTAACATCACAAAACTCAACAAAGAAAAATGTAAGGTCTTGCACCTGGGGAAACACAATCCAGGAGTGGAGCATAAACCAGTATCTACCCAGTGAGGGAGCAGCTCTGTGGAAAGGATCTGGTGGTCCTGGTGGACAACAAGCTCAGTGTGAGTGAACAATGTACTGCTGCAGCAAAGAAAACAAGCAGGAAAAACAAGGACAGTACTAAAAAGATGACCAAAGTACTGAGAATCCTGCCATATGATGAAAAGCTGAGAGAGCTGGGCTGTTCAGCCTTCAGAACAGAAGGCTCAAGGGAGACCATATCACCATGTCCCAGTATTTAAAAGGAACAAATAATTCAGATACTCACTTTTTACAAAAAATCACACAGGAAAAAAGAAGACTGAACTGAAGCCTTGAGAAGGCTGACCTAGAACAGAGGCTAGACAGAGTTAAGAATAAAATAGGTATTTATTAAAGGATATCTTTAGTAGTAGATATCCTTAGATAGTAGATATCCTTAAAGGATACACTTTGGGCAGAACAAGAGCCTGGCCAGGGCTACACCTAAGATGGACCCACAATGGTCACAAAATGGACGACTAGTCATGAGGTTTCACACTTTTGCAAGTTTTGGCCCATTTGCATATTGAAGTTAATTGTCCAATTGTAGCTTTAGCTTATGAAGTCCCATCCTTGTTGTTTGCTCTCTTCAGTTCTCTGTTGTTTATACTTTTTGGGCCTGAAACTTGTAATGGTTGTCCTTGGTCTCAAGCTGGAAAAGGATTGTTATGTCTACCTTACCCTGTGAAGAGAACATGCTAACACTTAATATGAAGCTCAGAGCTACACCCTAAAGCAGCACAGAATCTGGAAATATGAAAGCTAAAACTTAAGGCATCAATACATTATTCCTGGAGAGATTCCAATTAGACACATGAGGAAAATTTTTCATAATGGGAAAAATCAGGCTTTGAAATAATCTCCCTGGTGAAGTGTAGGATCCCCCAACTTTGGACACTCTTAAGATACAGCTGGAGAATGTGCTGGGCCATCTTGTCTAGACAGCTTTTACCAAGAACGTTTGGACTGGATGATCCCTGGGTCCCCTTCCCACCTGATATGCCATCATTCTATGATTCCCAGCACCTATGAAGAAAACTTGCGCTTTGGTCCATGACTGAGAAGTCCAGCCTGCCTGAACACTGCACTAAGTGTTCACCTGCTGCTTATGATTCACCTGCTGAAGACAGATGCAAGCAATAAAGGATATTCAGTGCTAATACAGATTAATTTCTTAATTCTGATAAGGTTGTTTTTTAAAAGAAAACTAATAGAAAAGAAACCACCCTTTCTCAGGGAAGGAATCAGACTGTCAGCATACTCCAAGATGAGAACACACAGCAAAGACAAAGAGCCTGTAAAATATTAAAATCTTCTGGTAAAAGTTAGCTTTTACAAGTATTTTACATCCTTAATAATTCCAAGTGCTTCTATCTGGAATAGATAAACCACTATACGATTTAGGGAAAAGGTGAAAACACAGCAATGTTATAACTTAAATTGGTCTTCAGTTTGTTTCATGCATTTGAACAAACACTATACACACACTCTGCAAAATTTAAGATATTTAAAAAAAAAAAGGAAGAAAATATTTTAGTCTGGCAAGCACAACACAGGACATACAATCAAATGGCTAAACTCAGATGACTGGGAGCATATCCTGAGGAAGCCATTGATGTACTTGCATAGGCCAACACTTACATATATTCTATACTAGCCAATGCCCTCTGCATCTTTATCAAGCCCAAAAAGCATAAAGGAGAAGGGTTGCGGAAGGTTTTTACATAAAATGTTTCTTTTTATAAAAGAAACCAATTGATAAGAATCCCCTTCCCTGTGTTCCCAAGGGTGTCCTTAGCAGGGAACAAACACAGCTCCCAGCAGTAAGTAGACTCCTCTTAAGCTCTATATAATGTTTCCATGGAGAAAAAACGCTTTTCTATTCAGAAAAGAAAAACTGCAGTGAACTTTCATACAGACACTGATTTTTCCAACCTCACTTTGGTCTTTTTATGGAAAGCATTTCCACAGAGTGGTGCCTGCAATATTACACAGAAAGGACTAAATAAATTATGTAGCATAAATGCTTCCAACAAAATGTTTACTTATATGGAATCACTAGAAGAAAGATTTTAGCAATTTTTGCTTCTATTCTATTTCAGTAGCATAGTTTACATGCCTAAACATATTTTTAACCTATCACATGGTCTGAACTTGGGAAGGGTATGTAGGCTCTTCATTTAAAACCTTTTCTAACACTGTTGTATTTTTCAGGGATCAAAACAGCAGCAGTCATCAGCAGTTTAACAGGTTTCTGCAGAAATTCTTGTACAAACTGTGAGTTAAATTTATTTTATCCTTTAATTTTCTAAAGCATTCTACTATACAGAGAAATTTATCTGTTACAAAATTCTATAGAGTTAACGATTTTCTATTATGTTTGATGGAAGATCATTGCAGTGGAGGGATTCTGGAAAAATTAAGAATATTATTTATCCATAAAGCATGAAGAAGATGCCTGAAAAAATGGGAGTTGCCTGACCTTATATGTTGATCTATGCACAAAATAAACTCCTAATGCTGCTTCCAGACAGAATCTGATGGTTCCAAATCCAATTCGTGTTTTGATATGTAATTAAAAGGGGCTATGTATGTTAATGCCAGAAGTATAAAAGATACTATTTTAAAATTACAACTGTGTAGCAAAATCAAATTACTTTTGCCCCCAACATCTTCCAGAAAGCTGCACAAACATTTCCAGACATTCTCTTCATGTGCAGGAAGTTTCAGCTCCAGCATTGTTTCCAGTGTAGCTGCTGCAGCCTTCCCCCATCTCCTCCAGAAAACATACTTGGGAAAGTATGGGAAAGCAAAGAATACTTTGGCTGTAGTGCCAACTTCTAAGGTCACCACTTAAAATCTACTTATACAAGGCACCCCATGATTTTTAATTAATATGAATGCAATGGAAAGATGACTCATGGGTTACTCACATGAAATAAAACATGGCATGCCTTAGGAAATTTACAGTGTACTCACTTTTGCCAACATCAGGGTTAGGAGAGTGCTATTCCAACTTACCTTCAGCTATAAAGATAGAAAAACTACCAAGAGAAGCCAATAGTCCAGCCCAAATGCAAAAGAGAGGCACTTCTGAATAAACATTTGAGAGGCTAAATAATTATTTAAATCTCTAACATTTGGTACTTACTGGGTAATCACTGCATATAAATACTAACTTCAGTAGGATTATAATATTAACTATTGGTCGGTGTGGGCTGTTCTTGAATAATTTTGTGAACATGAAAAAAATTATTTTGGGCCTGAGGATTTATCTTTGTAACTTCTGCATGCCCAGCCTCTTCTGAGATCTGCTAACCAGACTCTATGTTCTGACAAGATGAGAAATTATCCCATAGAACTTCCAGACAGTTATGTGGGCAAAGACTAGCAAGGAGATTAATTATACAGCTTATACATAAAGTTTAATTAAATTATAATGCACAATAATGTCTCTTTGCATCCTTCTGACAGCCTTAAACTGAACACACTGAGTACAATCTAATTCTATTGTAAAATAGCTTTTTTCTTCTGGTAACAGAAAGAGGTTTTACTGTAAATAAGTGATTTCTTAAGAAACAGTCACTTATACACTAGGTGGTGGCTTCTCTACACCCATGTCATGTCATAGTCACATTTACAACATACTTTTATTATGTATTATCACAATTTGAATTCCAACTAAAAATGCATGAACAAACAAATTTCTGAGAAAGATTATCAAAATGCCTTTCAAACAGAAGGGAAGTTGCAGAAGCTGTACTATATCTCTAAGACATATATATGATTTATTAAACTCACCATTGCTTGACTGAAAAAATAAGGGTTATTAGTTTATAGTCTCTGTAGCAAATTTATAGTATTAAGGCATGATAGTGTAGCAAAAAAAATATTAAGGGGCACTGTGATTCTCAACTGAAACTCAATAAATGATGACACAAAAAGCTCCATTAGCAATGATACTGTTCCACCCTTTCATCCTTTACTGCCCACTCAGCCCCAGACATCACTGTCTTCCTGCCCCCATAATTCTGTTACTGTAATTAGGCAAACATAACTATGTTTGACTGCTTCATAAATGGATTCTATTACATAAGGTGTGTAAAAGATAAACCCTATTATTATATGGGTTATCGGCACAATTTTTTGATTTTAGTATAATCTCTCTTGGATTTGGTTTATACAAACAATTGTTTTGGCCTAACTAAAACACATATCTGAGCCAGGGGAGAAAAGTCTGTAGTGGAATGATTTGTCATAGAATTGTCTCTGGCTTTATAAGCTATAGCTCACTAATACCAGTTAATGTTTTCTTGTTACTACTACACAGAGAATTTCCAGGATGCTGTTTCAAAATTTCTTCAAAACCTCTTGCTCATGGACAAAGCAACTACTCAATCTGCAGATGTTTTAGAAATTATGGTGAAATCCTCTTCCTCTTAGGACATCCACAGAAACCCCAAACTTTTGTCCTGCTTTGTGTGCAAGGACGCCACTAGCTCTGATCTGGAGCTGACAAAATATTCCCTTCTTTTTCTCTTGTGAATTTTCAAAAGGTAAAAAGAGAACCTGCCTAAAAACCAGGGCTGTCCAAAGGATTTCTTTCCCCTCTGCTTGGGATTTTTCTCACTCAGTGAAAAATAATAAGTGGAAATTAGCTTACAGGGTTTTAGCAGAGGCAGCTTCAACCAGCTTGCAGCAGAGAGCCTTTAGCCTTGTGCAAGGCATATGCTGCTGAGCTGCTGTCTACCTTCTTTACACACAATCTGAGGATCCTTTCATGCCAGCAGATATTTAAAAACTTTTATATAAATGAGAATCAGAGCCTCTTGATAATAGTTATGGTCTCTCTGGACACATTACAGATTAACAGCAAATGAACTGGCAAGCATTTGGAATGCCTTTTATATCCTCAGTACACAGTACCATAAACACTTGCTGTCCTCTCACTGGTAGTTAAGTTTATGCAGATACTTATTTACTCAGGCAGTTTCTTAAGTGCCAATTATTTTTGTTCTTCAAGTACTCTATTAGAGCTCCTTCAGATTTATTGATGTTTGAAAGCTTTTAAATATCCATTACCCACTTAACTGACCATAGCAATTCCATCTGACTCATTATTTGTGTTAGAATGTATTTAGGTATGTTTCAAAATGGGTCTTATTAGACCACAGGATCTCCCTTGGAGACTCTATAATAAATCAAGTAAATACTGGTAAAGTGCTATAATGTTTATTTGTGACCATTTAATTTTATACTTTATATTCCATGTTTTGAACACAAAGTTCCTCTGTTCAGGTTACTAGTGACCAAGCTTTCTTCAGTCAATTATTTTGGGTAATGCTTCTGTATTACTCAGTTTTTACCAAAGTGCACCCAGAGTTCTATACAGGCAATCTACTGTTTCCATCCCATCTTCCCCTTCCCTTGAAGGGGCAATCACATACTCTAATACTGGAATACCTTGTGAAGAATACTTTTATGACTGCCACTGTCAAATATACATGAAAAAAAACCAACCCAAAACACACAACCACATGTACTGTTTCCATTTGACAGAGTGACATTTTCTGCATCTTCCATACATCAGAAGGAAATTGAAGCCTGGAGGAAAAAAGCATACATGTGCAAATACCACCATTATTTCTGGCCTGTCACATTTATTTGCTCTCTCTCTCTCTGCTGTTTTGTAAGACTGCCTACTGGAAACAAATTCTTGAAGCAGGAAGCATGAAGTGAAGACCCATGGGGTATGTACCTTGTGAGAAGTACTGCTTGGACTTCTCATAAGCCTCTCTTCTCAAAAGCTGGATGTTACTGTAAAAATATTTTAAAATCTAACATATTATACCTCCATAAGTGGTCTTGTGGGATCAAAATTCAGCTTGGTGGTGGGAGTAAATTGTCCCTGGAGCCATCCATTGCTGGGTGTATAACAGTGCTGAAACCACACAATCTCCAGTCTTGGTAAAAGCTGACCTTGGCATCACTACTACTCCTGCTCCACATATGCTTCCTCCACATGTACTCAATGCTGCTGAGATGATGAAGACTCCTACTTGTGATTATTTCTCCTTCTCTCTGCTGCTGGGGAGCTGTTTGTTCAGGCTCTGTGACACAGCGGGAGCCAAGGAGAGGGGCACACATTACTGCTGGCACAAGAAGGGATTTATTATCACTCTGGCCTTGTTACCCCTTTCTGCTCATTTTCAGCACTGTCAGGGCCACCATTTTGTTCCACTTTCTGATTCCCTTGGTTAGCCTGCACCTTGTCTGTCCAAGGTCTTTCTGATGTAATTCTACCACTATTTTTTCTGGCAGCAGTAGAGACTTTGGCGTGCTCCCCAAAATGCTGGGGTTCTTACTGGCTATATTTTCTCTGTTTTAGTTTTTTAGGCCTATATAGTTAACCTCCCAGTGAACATTATTTCTGTTTTCTTCCATTTGAGTACAGGCTCTCAGCTAAACGGAAATTTTTAATATTTTCAATGGATTTCATGATAACTTAGTTATGTCAGCTTTTGGACTGGCTAAATTTTCATTTTCCACTGCCTTTTGCAGTTATGCAAAAGAATATATATTTTTTAATAATGGTGTTATTCTGTTCTTCTCAAACATGATGATTTGCTCTTTTAAAATAAACATATTTTTCTATTTTAGAAGTCAAATCAAGGTCCCAATAATTCAGGAAGCTGCACATATCATGCATATGAGCAGTTTCACAATCAAAATCAGCCTTGGAGTAGTGATCTGCACGCAGGAATGTTTGCTGTAGCTGCATCTAAGTGATAAGATCATATAAGCTTATATAATAAGGAGGTGGATAAGAGAGGGGCTGGGAAGATGGGCAAAGAGAATAAATGTAAACCTTGAGCCAAAAGTAGCAAGGTTCTGGCCAAAAATAGAAGTTGTATGAAAATGTCTTTACTGAAGGGCATAACTCAAATTTTCTTTTAAGGTTGTTCATAATTTTTGTCATTAGTATTTAAAAAAACCCAACTAAACAGAGTTCCTTATTTTTTTTTCCAATATTTTGCATTACTTCCCAACTTCACAGCCCAGAAAGAGGACTGCATCCTAGTCTGCACCCAAAGCACTGTGGGCAGCAGGATAAGGGAGGGGATTTTGTCCCTTTACTCCCCTCTGGTGAACGCCCACCTGCAGTGCTGCATCCAGCTCTTGGGTCCCCAGCACAAAGGAGGACATTGACCTGTTGGAGAGAGCCCACAGGAGGGCCACCAAGATGGTTAGAGGCATGGACAATATCTCCTGTGAGGAAAGGCTGAGAGAACTGGGACTGTGCAACCTGGAAAAGAGAAGGCTTCAGAATGACATGAGTGTGGGTTTCCATTACCTGAAGGTAGCTGACAAGAAAGATGAAGGGATAAAATTTACAAAAGCATGTAGTGACAGGACAAGGGGTATGGCTTTAAACAACCAGTATTTTTAGATACTAGGAAGAAATTCTTTACCATGAAGGCAGTGAGTCAATGGAATGGGTTGCTCAGTGAAGTTGTGGATGCCTCATCCCTGGAAGTGTTTAAGGCCAAGTTGGATGGGACTCTGAGCAACCTGGTCTAGTGGGAGATGTGTCTGCCTATAGCAAGGGTTTGAAACTAGATGATCTTTAAGCTCCTTTCCAACCCAAATGATTCTATGGTTCTATTATTCGGTGATTCTTTGTTGAGTGAAGCATCTCAAGAGCACAACAAAATCTTTGTTAAAAGCCTGTCACCTGAGAATCACGTTTGCTGTGCAATTCTCTGCATTATAATGAAACTTCGGTAGATGCATTCATGCAAATAGCATGCAAAAAGGCAAAGTTTCACCCTTAATGCGACACAGTTTCAACACCACTAAAACTGGGTTATAGAAATATTTTTCATTATTTGAAGACAAACATGACTGAAGGGCACAGTAAAATTCAATCTCAGGTTTTGTCTGTTAGCAGCAGAAGTATATGTAGGAAGTACCTTTAGATTTTTAATGCACTGTGAAACAGAAAGCATTATCTTTCTTCTGTTAGAAAGTTGTTTGCAGAGTATGATTTTGTTTGGAGCTAGTGTACATGATTCTACAGAAACAGCTCCGTTGTCTAACCAGTTTAGGAAAACGAATGGGTTTGTTATATATCAGTACAGTTCAATTTCACATGTGCTGCAGCTCTACTGTAATTTTATTTTGTGTATATTTCTCTGAGTTAAAATCTTCTTATCAAATGCTAAGAGATAACACACATTTCTTCCTGTTATAAAATAAAGACACAAACATCAATCACCTAAAATCAGTGACATTCACCCAGTAATAAATACAAATATGTTCTGTAATGTTTCACTGCTGTTATCTGTTGAGAGGCACTGTTGCCCTTTCTTTTGAGGGTACCGGAACATGGCTGCCCTCAGAGGAATGTAAACTT
Organism: Cyanistes caeruleus; assembly: GCF_971803275.1. Classification (NCBI taxonomy): domain Eukaryota; kingdom Metazoa; phylum Chordata; class Aves; order Passeriformes; family Paridae; genus Cyanistes; species Cyanistes caeruleus. Next base: position 93,514,789 of record NC_141702.1, read on the forward strand.
GGCATTAACCCTGGCAGATTCCCACTCCTTGCTCACTCTCATTTAACATTAACTCACTCCTATATTGTTATCAGAAGGTAAAGGTCATAGCTTTATTTACACAATACAGCACTATACAAACAGTCATTAAACAAGAAAATCTTGCACCAAATAAACATGAAGCAAAAAACCAGTGCTGACCTCTCTACCAAGAACTCCCCCTGGAAGTACCTTGTCATTCCCCAAATAAGGTCGATGGTGCTGGTCTATCCTTCTAAATATTAACTGCCCAGCACTGCCCCCCCCCCCCCCCCCCCCCCCCCAACTTCCACGCAACAGCCAAGTAAGGACTTTTTATGTTCCAAACCCAGGAGAAATTTAGAAAGCATTCTACTGTTGGCAAGACCATGTGGCTCATATCCTATTCCCACAGCCTTTACTCATCCTTCCACAGCTGGAAACCTTGTCAAAGACTCTCCTATACAACAGAGCCTTTAGCACAATACATAAGCTGGGCAGATGGTAGGGTGGACACCCTCGGTCTGAAAGCCAGAAGCCTGGGAACCAACTCTCCTTCCTGCTTCTCATCTCCCTCAGCTCTGCTCCTCTCCACCCCGGCCCACTGCCTTTTCCTGCGGGGAAGACATCCTGCTTATTTATGCATTTCATGACTGCTGGTCTGCCTAGATCCAACAAGAAAAAAGTACAAAGGGGGCAGGAGGCCACTGACTAAAATCCCATTGGAACTCATGTTCAGTTTTAGAAACCAGACTAGGCAGAGCATAGAGAGTGTGGATGTAGTCCAGGGCTCAAACCCTGCCAGGAGCACTGGTCAGCTGGCATGGCTTGGTGGCAGTGCCTGGAGACACTGAGACTCCAGACACACCTGCACAATTCACTCCTGCCTTCCTATTTCTGCTGAAGGTGATGAAAATAGTTTGTTGCTTACTTGGGCCAGAAGCAAACTGAAACTCCTCTGTAGCAGACTGCTGCAACAGGCAGCTTATGTTGAGAGAGCCTTGTGTTCAGTATATTAGTATGCTTAGATGAGGGTGCAAGGTCTTGCCCTCTTTCTTGGACCACAGCTAAAGAACCAATTTCACCTTTAACTATTCAAAATTGCAATAAGATGATCTTTACATACTTAAATCAAAATGCTCCATGTCTGGTTATGCCTTTAAAAAAAAAAAAATAGGGGGAGGGAAATTTTATTTGGCTGCTGCCACTCAGAAATAACACAGTAAGGTAACTCGGAAGAATGATGACTTTTATTATGTTAACCACTGACCATGCAACATTTTCATCGGTGTAAATATAACTCCTCATTACTTTGCCAAGGTTGCACTGAATCACACAACCACCAATGAAGTCACGGTTTCTAAAAAATATTCTTATTTCACATAAAAACACACTAATGAAAGTGCTTTTAATTTTAGGTAGTTCTTTCTGAAACACTGGTGTGTGCTGTCCTGATAAACAGGAATGCTGGGAAAACTGATCATCCAGGGAAAAATTAATTTAGTGTTCAAACAAGTTCTTAGGGTAGTTGTGTATGGGAAAAGCCCAGAGATACTCAAGGATTGGAATCAGCATATTTACATCCACATTTGCCTCGATTCAGTGTTAATAAATCCTTCATCATGACCAACACATTAATTACAGAGTGCAGAGAGCCTCAGAAAGCTCCAGCAAGTTACAGGATGGGTTATTACTTCATATTGCTGTGGAACATAATAACCCAGAGTTATGAATAAGGACTCCATCATGACCAGGTGCTGCATGATTTGAAGGCAACATCTCACAGATCTTGCACTTGAAAGCAAAAAAGTTACTCCTACATTAGTCAACCCAAAGCAGGTGACACTAATTTCCCAGTTAAGATATTTTTCATTCTTTCAGGTGAACTGAAATTGTATACATTCGGGTTTTTTCTTTTGTATTTCAGAGAGAGCACCTGAAAGATTCTGGAGGATAACAGAGATCAAGTAACATGCAACTGCTGAAACAATGCTTACAGCTCACATAGTTGTTTCCTAAATCATGTATGAACTGGGGACACCATCATTTATGTTTGTGAAGTGGTATTGCATTCTAGTGCTGGCCTTCCTGCCTGGGGGGACAACAGTTCTTTGTAGGTATTTCAGACCACAGCAGGTAACTCATGTGACCTCACTTGAACTCCTACACTGAGCAGAGACAGCCACCCAGGTACTCCTGACCTCAGCCCAACAACTCCCAAGTGAAACAAGAACATGCCACGTTTACATATATCTGCAGAAAGAGCACAGAAATGTTGAAATTCGCTACAAGTAGGGAGTACAGAACTGACAGTTACTTAACACACATAGCTCATTGCATTTTCCCTATATGAGAGTATATACTAATATATTTTATACAGACATAATATATTAATATATTATGATAACTGACTTTATATACACCAGACTCCAGTGGCAAGTGACGCTGAACATAATCCACAACTTTTCATCACCAAGTTCAAACTCCAGTCCAGCTCACAAGAAAAATCAAAATGAGATTCCTAGTCCTTAATTTCTGAAGTTTGGATACTTTTTCAAAGTGGTGCAATTGCAATTGCATAACACAAACAAGGACAAGTGCCAGAAAATGGGATTGAAACTTCTCTTGTGTCTGATTAACTCTACTTGTATTATCAGGCCCCAGCCTGACATGTGCCTGAATAGCTGAATGCCAGATGAGAGGGAAGGTGGCAGGGACAATGTAAATAATTTTTATTAAGCTGTTGAAGTATTTTTGACACAACAGTAACATCACACCTTTAAAAATACCACACTAAAAATATTCCTAAAGTTTATCTATCGTACAAGATACATTCAGTAATGGGAATATCTTTATATAAAAAGTTGTGAGGTTCATCTTTATTTCCAACTTAATAAATATAAGGAGGATAAACATAAGGAAGATATATGTAATTCCAGTGAGCCCACTGGTAATTGGACAAGTCTGGGAACAACTGCTGGGTCAGCTGCAAAGATGTGAACTCAGAGAATAATTTCTATTGCCAATCAGGGAGCTGGCTTTCTCTTTGAATTTCAGGAGAAATGAGGATAAACCAGTTATTATAAAATATGATCATTTAGTATCATCATAGCACTTTCTAAAAACCTAACCAACAAGCCAAGCATGAGCTAAAGCTAGTTATTTACTTCCAAAAATATAACTTTGTTTAGTTCCAAACAAATACTTCCACATACAAGACTGAAAAAAGATCAGAAGGTATAGCAGCTATTTTGAAACCTACATTTCCATCAAACATCTTAGTTTATTTATATATTCCCCACTTTCCTTGAAGTAGTGCCCACACAAGCAGCATTTCCCACTTTGGAGAATAACCATTAATTTCACACCACAATGTTTTTTCTAGAAATATAATTACACAGAAGACAAGTATTCTTTATTAAAATATCTGAAGGCATGTTAGGTAGTTATGACTCATAGTTATTCAGGAGCAAAGGCTGTTCTATTTTCTTTTTTTTTCTTTCCTTTTTCTTTCCTTGTTTGCCAGCTAATAAGAACTTTGGAGATGTAAAGGAGTGACTTGATACCAATGCATTTTTAACACTGTAGTAAATAATGCAGTGAGATATGGAATAATCAGGCTGAATCTGTTCTGTGCAAGACAAACATTCTTATGCATGCTTGACATCAACAAATGTATTCTCACAAGGCCTGGCACATTGTGAATGAATTGTGGTGTTTTCTCATGATAAATTATTTTAAAATAATCTCTAACTTCTTTCTTCTACTTGTATTTAACAGTGTAACTGGGATGTACATTTTACAAATATTTTAATTCCTAGTATCTCACAGCTTGAAAAATTAATTATTCTTACAGCCATACCTATGTCAAGATCCAAAAGCCTATGTCAAAACAGAATACAACTGAATGTGTTCCTACTTTCTTCCTGTTGCTTTCAACAGTTTATGCTTTCATCCTACAATTCATGTTGTCTTGTGTCTTCTGATCATACACACTCAGCATAACATGACATTTATAAGTTCGGTGTCATATTCTAGCATGCGTGTCAGACATGTCAGCATAGTGTCTGAATAAAAAGTTGTGAGTACACTGTGAAGTTTAAATTATGAAACATTGTCTCAGTATGACATTTCCTCTGTGATGGAAGGGTTCTGCTAATGTAGTCATAGAAAGGACACAGGCACATGAAGTGATTCAATGCATCCAGCTAGAAGCCAACAGCAGCAGAAATTACATATACAAAAAGGAAAAGAGGTAGGAAAGAAAGAGTAGAGAGATGTAAGTAAAGGGATGGGAGCAGTGAAAGATGGGAGGTGAAAGAATGCACATTCATATAAAGCAGGGAGATGTAATTTTATATCAATTCTTTCTTGCTGGTTCACAGAAATCATTAAAATGACTGCTAATTACAAGGTGTGTACCTCCAGTTTCCAGGAGGAGCAAATTAGCTCAAGTATTTTAATGAAACAAATCCTCAAAACCCTTCACTTTTCAAAGTGCCAAGCTTGTCTGTCTCCCTTATGACAGATACTTACAAATTCTGAAGTTGCCACATTCTATTATGTGAATATACAAATACCTAGCTTTGGTAATAAATGCGGACAATGAATAGGAAATATGATATGGGCAGGAAAGCTAAGAAATGTGTTGGATCTTTGGCACTTAAACCCATGTGAAGTGTCAGGGCCAAAAGCACAACCCAGTATGCAAACATCATACCAGTGTTAATAAAAGATGGAGATTAAGTGCTGCAGCTAGCAAAGAGTTTTATAAAAAAACCTAGATTTTTGATGAAAAGACCACTTTCAAAGAGATTTACTTTTGTCAGAAGCTGTGATGTTCTGTTGATTTCTATGTCTCTGGAAAGGAGGTGTCTGAGAAGTTTGCCTTTGAATCCCTTTGCATGTGGGAAAGCCAATTGCTTCTAATGGAACTTACCGCTCAGTCCTGGTTACTAAACATTTAATATTTCCTTCTCAATTTCTAGTACTCTCAAGACCTGCCTTTATATAAATCTAGGGATATGACAAATTCCATATCCTTATCTTGATGTTCCTGCTCACGAAATCTGAAGCTAGCTGTCCCTGAGACGACTACCTCAAATCTGACCTGATAACCTGAAAGAGGGTAGGAATATCAAGGGAAAAAACAGAAGTCAGATCAGAAGAACTCAAGAGTTTTTACTGGACAGGACAGATTATATTACAAAACCTGTTAAGCATGTTGCTTGTGGAAGCCTGAATTTATGTCAAGTAATAACAGGCTGCTAAAAACAAATAAAAACAGAGAGGAAGTGTGAAATGACAAGATAAAGGATTTAATAAACACATTAACATCAGGGTGAAATTTTTCAAAGCGAATCCTTACTTTTAATAATAAAGACTATCCCTAAATGCATTCTTCATCCCAGCACAACAATATGCACTTTTTGTGTGTGTGTGTGCATGGGTATTGAAGATTAGAGACTGGGGCCAGTGGGGAAGGTTCAAATAGATGCAGGGCACTTGAAAGCAAATCAGAATTGTCTCCAAAGAGCCACTTCCTGCTGATGACTAAGCCTTCACCCAAACAGTCAAGAGGAAGGGGCATAAGCAAAGCACTGCAAACGACCATCCTGATTGTATCAGAGTGGAGACAACTAAGACAAACAAACTCAGGAAGTGGCAGAGGGTTAGAAACCGAGAGGAAATCTATGGCACAGAGAGGAAAGTTAAGAGATTGCGCCGATCTGCAGAAAGGTCACCTCTGGGTTGCACTGTGCCAAGCTTGTTCAAACCCACTTTATTTGGACTAGAACACAAAACTGGCACACACAGCTGGCAACTGCTGCAGAGGCTATTCAAATGTTAACATTCTCAATGATAAACAGCCAAAAAAAAGTTCTGTGTAAGCAAATTGGAACAAACAAATAATCTAAGACCGGTTGCTAAGAGATGGAGGATTTCAGCCAAAACCATCCCGAAGCCCCAAGAATACTTTATTTTTAATCAAAAAAAGTACCTGTAGATGACGCCATGTTGGTGAAGAAACATGAGTGCTGATGTGACCTCTGCAGCATAGAAGCGGGATCGAGGTTCGTCAAATTTACGTGAGCGTTGGATTTGAAACATTAGGTCTCCTCCATTTACATATTCCATGACGAAAAAGAGGCGGTCCTGAAATTAATTAAACAGCGCTATTTAGCTAATTTCTTTTAGTGACATAAAGGACTGCATTTAAACACTTTAAATGACTGGAGCATTTACATCAAGAGATAAAAGAAACTATTGCAATTGATTCTGAAAAAAGAGCAAGCCAAAACCAAAACCCACCAAACTTAAAGAAAATGAGATGAGTCTCAAAGTGAGAAATGAAAAAAAGCAATCAAAATACTGTATTAAACAACACACACACATAAACATTCACACATCTACAAATACATATGGAATAATAATCAATTTCATATAATAACAGAGATGTTATTTCTTAAGTGATGTTATTTCTTTTATAATTTAGCCATGAAAACCATAGTTTTAGAAAATTTAGCCATAATAACCCATGAAAAGATAAGTCAATTTTGTCAACTACTGACAGACTGCTGGGCAAATTTCAGTCTTCTTTCTTCACTTCTCTCTTACCCTCACTTTGTCTGCAAAGCATCCTCCCCCAAACAATGTAAAAAATGATTTAGAATTGTTAAGCTATAGAAACCAGTGCTGCTAATCTCAAACACTCACATAAGGTTTTTTTAATTGCCTCAAACCCTCATAATGAAATAGGATTGCATTATTAAAATATGTATCAGGTTCTTTTCATTTTCTTCTAATGCTTACCACTTCCCTGTTCAAGCTTTCAAACCTATTTCCATGGTTTGAACGGAGGATAGAGGACTAGAAATGAATGCTCCTTGAGAATAGCAACTGAGATTCTCAGCCAGTCACACCATTAAGCCCAAAGTTAAATATGTGTTGAAATAGTCAGAACTGAAAATACCAGTAAATTAGACATGTGCTTGGCATCTTGAACTATTTATTATCTAAACTGGCAATGCAGGTGAAGGCATAATGAAAGAAATGACACACATCTACTTGATATAATTTAGATAAATTTTTAAAATTGTTTCTTACAAAATTTCAATTTTTTTCTCAGTCTGTACTAATACCCCAAAATCTTTAAGTTCTTGCCTGTTCACCCTTGGTGAATGCCTACTCCACATTCTTTATTTCCTTACTTTACTTTCCTTAATTATCTACAGCTATATTCACATGAGTTGAGCTACAGGTTGAGGCAATCCTGATGTGATGTGACACAGACATTTCTTTCCATGGTCACAGGATTCACAGGTGTGGGAGCATAGGACTTCACCCCTCCACAGCTCTGATATCACAGTGCAGTTTGGCTCTAGTTCCTTGTGTCTGGTGTGCTAGGTTGAAGAAACCGAGACAAGATTTGAAATTGCTTTGGACAAGGAAAAACAACAGAACATCAAAGTTAATTAACCTCCTCCAAGTGAATCCAAGCCTGCAGATTACATAGTTTATATATATGAATCCAGAAATCCATAAATGTTTGTCATTTGTCTTTAATCATCTACCCTACAACTCAGAGCACAGCACTTAAAAATACCCTTAAACTTAAGCGTGTACACTAATGCTGCTCATTAAGTGCCTAAATGTTATACTTATCAGGGATGCTTCCTGGAAGAGGCTAGAAATGTTTATCTGACTTTTTGCTGATTACAGAAAGAGGATGCAGAAAAAAACTTTGTGCCTTTCCTCCTGTATCTTGGGAACACAGAAACTGCTGCACTTGATGAAATTTGGAAAGCCAGGTGAACTGGCATTCTTGCTAAAACATTGTTAATGACTTTGGTACATTTTCCAACATTTTTCCTACCATTTCCTAGGAAGGAAAACCTCCCGAAGAATAGCATTAAAGCTCCTGGCTGTATCATACACTCAAAAGAGCATGGATTCAGAGCATACATTTGCTCTTTTTGTAATACTCAGTACTGCTGATATGAAATGTTCAAAGTCATAGTGCAGACCTTCTGATATTAGTGTAGGGTTTCTTTAAGCAAAAATACAGGTCCTTGTGCTGTCTGTCTGATTTGTCTTTGGAACCAATAAGAATTATAGCCTTGCTTATAAAAGAAAATCCATTAGTTCTCAGATAGTCTTAGGATTTCAGAAGATAGAGCTTAAGGATAACACCAATACAGTCAAGTTTGTAATGAAGTCAGTCAAAAGCATAGCTGTACTGTTACTGGAACATAAGGTAAGAGGACACAACATCCCTACAAAGATGTGGGCATTGTCCTTGGTTAGGCTTCTCACTGCTGCATCACAGACTGAGTATCTCTGAAGAGCACTTTGAAGTGTCCCTTTGCAGGTCTTTCCCTAAGATTATCTCACATGGATACAGTTCAGTGTTTCAAGAACAAACCACTGGACTGCAGGCTGAGGAGAGCACAACACTTGGCTAAAGTAACTTCTCCTAAAGTAACATGTTGAAATTGAACTTCCTTACACTGCTATTTTAACCTTTCTAAACTTGAGTGGGATCAACAAGGAAAACAAAGCTGCAATTCCCATTCTCCTGAGCAGCCATACTCATTCCCAATGCTGCTATCATTTTTCTGCACCTACGACAAGTATAAAACAAACAATGCTGATGTGAAGGGATGGTGCTGTGCCTTACAGCTGTGACTCCCAAATGGTGACCCTCAACTTGTCATTGAGCTGAGAGTTGCTGCTCCCAACAGTGATAACACCTGAAAAAGATTGATTTACACAATTGTACAGATGAGGGACATTCCTAACATGTCAGGATAGATAGTTTGTTCCCATATTAAATACTCTGTGCTTCATCCAAATGCTTTTTGTGACATTCACTAAATGCCTAATTGCTGATTATTAATGTCAGAAATTGTGTTTAGTTAAAGCTTCAAGTTCTTTTATTGTAGTCCAGTCTTTTTCAGGCCACTAACAATTCAGCTAACTGAAAATTTAACCTGGACTCTTTAGCAGAGTATCTTGTCACCAGACAGTCCGACCAAAAGGTTTAGCAGCATTCTCTGAGCTGGACACTGATACCTATCAATCATATCTCTCTCTCTCTTTTATATCTTCCTTTTTGTGCACATCCCATTTTTAATTTGAAAGGGTATTTCTGACAGATTCTGCAGCTTACTTGACAATTTCATCAAAAGTATGCCTACTAAAAGCAGAATTAACAGCTCAGAAATTGAATTTGTTCTGCTACTGAATTTTTCTGCTACATATCTATATTTCAAGTCACTTTTCCAGCTTTCCTTAGTAAACATTTCAGTTTTCTACTGAGAATTCAAAGAAAAAAAATAGTTTGAAATTTGTGTTCTCTGTTTACATTGAGTCTGGGGAAGCCCACTAGCATGGAGTAAACAGTAAGATGCACAACATGCACAAGCCCAGCACACCAGAATTTCAACATTAGAAGGTATCATCTTTTTTTTTGATTAAATATATTCAGTCCCTATGTAAACTACTTTCTTAAAAGCACTCTCTGGTCTTTCTTTTTGGTCAGGATAATGATGTGATCAGCTGAGACTCACATTTACTTGAAAAGAAGATGCAAGGGAAGAGAGAATATTTTGTGAATAGGAGTAATTTTCTTTTTCCATAACCTCAACAAAAACAGACACACCATTTTGATTTTTGCACTCAAGCATTTTTCCATATCTTTCATCAAAGGTTAATGTTCAAAATACAGGTTCCAAACCCTCTGACTCCTTGCTTTCTGTCATAATGTCAGCACACACACAGAGTGACCCAGTGAGACCTCTGAGTTCAATGCAGAGGATGAAAACCTCCCAGTAGCAGTGAAACAACTGTATTATTCCTGATTATATGTATCTTGTTACATGTACCACCAGGAGTTATTCAAACATTGAAGTATGAGAATATAAAGTGAATACCCTAAAGAATTATACATTCAGGGACAATGCAGTGTTTACTCAGTTAAAAGAAGATACAAGGTATGACTTTATTATCAGTTGTGTTCCAAGAGAAAACTGAAAGGGTTTGGTTTGGACTGCATTATTTTTGAACTCTGTTTTCATAACATTTGGGAAGTATGTTTTGATGAATAAAATAAATGAAAAGCAGTCCTGGGAACTCTTTAATTATATAAACTGAAATAAAAGGCAAAATCATGAAGACATTACAGATTAATCCTCTCCTGGCACCTATAAAGCAAAAAAAGTACTGCAAAGTAAGCTAATATGTTTTCTGAAGTAAAGTAAACGAATACGTTTTCTTAAGTAATTTGATTCTTTTTCATGGTTTATTTTAGCCCTTAATCATACTGCTTTTCCTTGAATTTCTCAAAAGATATGGTTGAATGAGAACACTTAACAAATGGAAATAAAAGCAGAGCACAGTGGATGAATAAGAGATTAAAAAAAAAAAAAGGGGTATGAAATAAACAGGCTAGAAGTTAAAAAAAAAAAAAGTAGGCTCAGTTCTGTATTTTCTGACCTTAAATGTAATTCTTATACTGGAATGCATAACAGCTGTCTTAATGTCTCTATGATTTGAGTCTTACCTCTCAACTTTCTTGAGAGTCTCCTGTATGTTTTGTGTCATCTAGTCTTTGTCTTTATTAGTAAATGGAGGAGTATGCTTACTAGTTAAACTAGAAATCTTGTTTCATCCCTCTCATTCCACTCCTTTAATTTTGTCCCAGTTTAATTTTTCATCTTCTTGACATTTGAAATAGTCACCTCCTGCTCTACAGTAAATCCTTATAATATTTCACACTTTATTTTGATTATTGCTATTCTCTGATTTTTAGCTTTATTCATATATTTTTCATTTATATCTGACTATATATTATGTGCACTCCCTGCCACTTTATATTTGCTTGGGTTTAGATGTTACAAGTTTCATTGAATAGAGGTTCTACCTTTTTTCTTTTGGAATATTGTCCATGTTTTTAATTGGGAAAAGGAGGGGAGATTTCTAGAAACATCAACAGAAATAAAATCTGAGAACATAATAGATTCAATCCAGCTCCTCTTTGTAGAGGTGTGATTAATGACCAAGACCTTCCGACTAGTAAGACTAGATAATCTTGCCAATCAGTTCTGATTTAACAGATGACACTACACAGTCAATTAGTTGTTTAGATGTGGAATAATACCATTGTTAAGGAACAAGCTTCTACGTAAACCCTGTATGAAAGGTTAGACATGGAAAGACTTTGATGTATTGTTTACATTAATTATTGTGTAGATCTTAAAAGACTTTTTAAAAATTGCTATCAGTCATTAACCCGTCCGCCCTTTGTTTGTTTTCCAATTAAAATCTCATTAACATTAAGTTGCAGTCTAAAGACAATCCATTAATAGACATAAAACCATGTACAATTATCACTTCAATCTGAAGAATACAAACTTTTTTTTTGTATTTCAAACAAGTCCTAATAGCTGGGGGACCCAGCTATACAGTTCAACACAGCCTCATTACTGAAACATTACAAAACAAAAATAAATAATGCAATCTGCCTCCCAGTTTCAAAACTAAGATGTGCATCCAAGGTGCAAGTCTGAGAACAAATGCTTTCACTACTGTTTTTTGTTTCCCAGTGCAACTTTTGTAATACTTAAGATCATTCAGGGAAGGCAGTGAACATGGACTCAAGCAAAATTCACAATTGATAGATCTTAGCAGCCTAATCCAACCATTTTTTTCCTTCATTTATGTTTCCATACAATTGGCTGTGAATAAATTAAAAAATACATCTTCCTGATTCTTACTAGTTCCCTAAACTAAGTTCTTTGCATGAATACAGATTTTTCTCCCAATTTCAGAAAGCTGTATTTGAATTAGATTTCTTCAGAGGCCCCTGAAAGTGTCAAGGAAACCAGCATGTGTATCAAAAACAGGTAAATGTAAATGCAAAATAGTTCAGATTCTAGTAGAGTACTGTTACATAATGGAATATGTTTAGCCAGTAAACTTGTTGCAAAACAAAGGTCAAACATACAACTTTTATTGCTCAAGAAGTCAGGTAAATGTATCACCTTGGTATGCTCTGTAAGATGATATTTGATTCATGTCTTGCATGTATGGAATTCTTCTTCAACTAATACAAAACTGATTACTTAACTCTGTTTAAATAGGATGCTAAGTTTGTTTAAAATTACCTAAAACTACAGCAACTGTCCCACCCCTCAGAAGTTAAATAAACATTTCCTGCTTCTGATGGAAATTGCACAGGCATACTGTACACAAAACTATGTGCAAACCTTCACCACCCTGAGACAAAGACTAACCAGGACAGCAGATTCATTTTCCACAATCCCAGCATTAGGAGGGACAAATATAAATTCAAGAGAAAAACCAGGTACAACACTAAAGAAAACAACAAGAAGCTCTCTCCTGTTCTTGTGATTCATTTTTGAAGTTCACAGTAACAACCTCCAACAGGACACTATGACATGTTATCTGTCTCTGATTTCAGTGTTTATACTTGGGACTAATTGTGTTGTTTTTCCTGTTTTGTACCCGAGCTTTCAAGGAGTTCCAAATAAGAAGCGTACAATTTCTACGAATCCCGTATTTCACGAAATAAATGACCTCTATATAGGAGCTGCTATCTTAAATATTTTTCGCATGAGATGTCTGTCTGCATCTTTCACTTAATACAAAATGCACATGTTCAGATTTTTTATTAGAGGAATTTTTTGTCAGCCTGACACTCCAAATTTCTCTCAAGCTGGTGAGTACTATCATAGTTAGGGCTTGTTGATCAGTTTTACTCAGCTTTGCCCAGTAACTTCAAATTATTTTTTTTTACCCTTGAAAGAATTGCCTCAAAGTCAAAACATAGATCAGAGAGAATCAGAGAACCACACAAAACTGGATAAGGAAGCCTTGCAAGGCCATCTAGTTTATCCCACAGCTGACAAGCAGGATCAGCTGTACCTAAGCTAAGGGGAACTAACCTTTTTAATGCTGCAAGGCAGTCTCTGGACACTATAAACCAGAGATCTAAAACTATGAACCTGAACAGCCCTGCTGAATGTACTCAATTTGGCCCACAAAGACCTAGAAGCAGGAGCCTCTGCTAATCTGGTCTGCCAGACGGCAAATGGGTTAGTCTGCATTCCACTGTAGTGCAGGCTCATTTCTGCCAGAAATACCCTGCTCCCTTCTCAGTCCCCTTGTCACCAGCAAAAGCCAGTAGTGAATGATATTCCTTGAACATACTCTGCTTTGCAGGTCAAAAAATTATATCAGTTACTGAAAATAAACTGACCTTCTCTTAAAAATCACCACTAATATGCACTCCTTCACCTCCTCTGGCAGTCTGTTTCAGTACTTGCAGAAGATACCACTGGAAACTCTTCCACTACTGCAAATCACTTGTGTTACTTCTTATTCTAACCTTACTCAAAGTATCAATTCCTAGCTGTGCTGGAAGTTATATAATACCTTTACATAAACAATTCTGTGTTTTTCACCTTTGTTTCTTATAAAAAGAACTTGTTACTGTTTTTTCTTGATTTTACAAAATTAATTACAGAATATTTCTATTCTGTTTGTAGAGACCTCAGATATTATGTTAATTGAGAGCCTGTGGGATAAAAACCACTCCTAAAACCTTGAAAATGGTTTCAAGAATAGCTGGCCTTTCTTGAGACACTCAAAAATCCCTCTGTGCCCTATCATACCATACCATGTGAATGGCCAGAGAAAGCTACAAATCAGTTAGTTTTCAAGCAGTGCCTTCAGAATCAGTATGGAGATTCACAAATTCTTTACAGTGTGTTACTGTAAAGAACTGCCTTGCAGCATTTACTCAGCTATAATGTGAGTTGCTGGAAAGGGGTTTTTAGGCAAGATGTTTGTCTTTGATCTCTGTATGCCATGAAATAGTCCTGGTATGTCACTTTTGTCATGGGAGATTTATGTTGACTCCTTATGGAATATGCATGGATAGTGGAACAAAATGGAGTTCTTAACATGTTTTTCATGCCCGTAACACATCCCATAGTACTATTCAACAAAGAAAACGTGACTGTTGTTATGTATCTTGAGATAAATTTGGCTTGGGTGAGGGACGTACTATGTGCAAGCAGTAGGTCACAGAACCATGGAAGTAACAAGTTAATGATTCAAAGCAGGAAATGTTATCCAGGACTTCACCTATTCTTTGCAAAAAATTTTAAACCATTAAATTTTACCCAGACCAGGACTCAAAGAGAAAGTTTTATTTATAGCAATTCCAAAGACATATCCAGCAATACTCTGAAACTGTCCAAAGTGAAGCCAGCCTGTCCTGAATTCATTGAGAGTGAAAAAATGTGCCCATAGTTTATCACCCCAGCACTAATACTCCTAGAAGAGTTTAGTTTAATATTTCAATTATTGAAAGACTCTAATGCCACATGACTGTGGCAAGCAAAATTCACTGACACTGGCATCACTTTTGAAATGTACATGTCTTCAACTGTACCGTAAATACTGGAATATGAGAAAGCATGGTTATGAATAAAATCTATACCCTAGACTGAAGCAGCACTCACATATAGCTCAGAATCACAGATGAAAATTACCTCCCTCACACAGACCTTTTTCCTGCGCAATTTATGAACATCTAATCTTGAATACAGTCTTCCTAATGTTTTCTCAGATAATGAATTTTGTCAGATTATCATCTGGACCAAATTTACCATGCATTGGATTAGCTGGTGTATCAGGTTCATACGAGGTGTAGTAAAAAAGAAAATATCATCCAGAATTTAATTAATCCTGTTTTCTAAAAAAGATGAAATTTAGATTAATTCAATGCTACACAGATACAGCAGGTGGAGAGTTGTCAGCTTGCCTCCCTCTACAGAGCTCTCATTTTACTCACTGAGAATATGACATAAAATTCTAGCTCTGAGCTGCCTGAATAGACAAAATTGCATATTAAGACCCTAAAATACTATCATGTGAGAGCAAAAATGCTCGGTATTTTACTTCCTTCTTTAAACTAAGAATTACAATTTTGGTTTTTGTTCTTTGTCACTTATGGATATTATACCTCCTCTCCACGTGAATGTTTTCTATGTGACACCTAAAATATAATATCTCATTTCCTGACACAGTACCTACAGAGCTTAGTGGTGAAACTCTCTTTAGCTCAAGTGGAGTTAAGATCAGGATTAAATTTTTAATGCTGTAATATGGAATTTATTAGACAAGGGCATGCAATGACAATGCTGAAAAAATTACGTGCATTTGCATTTCATCAGTTCAATCCCCTACCTTTTAACCTTAGAAATGAACAAAAATATTTCTAAATTTGGGACGATCTTCAACCCCAAATTATCGTGGATGGATATGTGTTGTCACTAGATTTTTCTGGGAGCTGGGGCAAACCTTTCAATGTGCCCCCATCTACAGTGTTGGTAGCCATGAGCTCAGGGAAGGGGCAATCCCTGGTTAGCAACCCTGCTCCCTTGCCTGCACCCTGAAAGCCCAAGCAAGCTCCAAGAGCAAGGACCCCAGAAGGGTCCCAGCTGGTGTAATACGGTTCTTGTGCCTTTCCTCTCATAAAAGGGAGAAACATAACTGGAATCATCCACAGAAATGGCATGTTTTGTAGTTCTAGTTACTTCAAAAGAGGTATCAAGTAGGAAAAGCTTCTCAGGCCGTTTCCCTAATACCTTCATTTGATGACAGATAAGCTGTGAAAAGCGCCTTTTATGAAATTCTTTGATCTCATCTTCTTTTGGTGTTGTTTGGAAAAAAGAACTGTTCTGGTGAGATAATTTTAAAGACCTCTCATTTAATGGCCTGATGCACATGGGAGAAAATTATATCAAGCCTGTAAAATGTCATTATGCAGAAAATGTTACAATGTGCAGACAGCTATTAATATTCCTTTGTTCTGATTCTTACAGGAAACATATAAATACTGTCTTCCAAATAGAACTAACTCCAAAGTTTTTAAAGCCACCTCAGAACTTCTAAGAACAACTTTTAACCTGCTTATATTCTACCAAGGAGCTTAGAGATGGCACATGTCCTAGGTGTCTCCTCAGCTCTTCAGCCTGGCTCTGGTACCTTCCTTGTCTTTGCAATTCCTGTTTTCTTACACTGTTTGGGCATCTAGTTTATGTCTTTGAGCTGACAGGGAAACAAATGAGATGCTACAAAACAAATAGAGAAGACTCTGGGGAGCCAGTTGGTCCAGCATTTCCTTCTGATATCAGAAGGAAAAGGAATGTAATCAAGGCAGATAATGAAAATGACAGGACAAAATACTCATCTGGCAATATGTTTCTCAGAAATGATCCAGTACTGCAAAACAAAAACCCAACCAGAAATAATCAGCTGAGTGGGAAATTTATATCACAGTCATGATACCCTGGCATCTTTTTTTCTAGGAATTCAATCAGCTGACTGAAAAGCAGAAGTTGTCTTCTCAGATTTATGCAACTGTCAATTGTGATTCTGGAGAAACCTACAATGACTTTAGCAATGAGTTACTTGTATACAAGCTATCAAAAGTTGTCTGTTGAGAAATGACTTCTAGTCACATATATCAGGACCAGGCATACTGAACCAAAATGGACAGATTACAGCAGAAATACCTGAGGACATTTTGTATTTAGGTTTCTCAGTTTACATTTTCAGAATTTGTTAGAAAAGAAAGCATAAATGCATTTTCTCTCTCCTCATGCAAGAACAAATTCTTGCCGTTGCACCAGACTGTGAAAGAAGAGTTTTCTTGCATTACAGAATTTAGTGCTGGGAAATCCTGCTCCTTTTTCCAGCTCAGAATTCTACTTGCCCATGAACAGAGTCTTGGACAATGCAGAGGGAAAGAAGGCAAAGGGAACAGGCACAAAAAGTAATTCAAACATTTGTTATGTTATCCTGTAAGTTAACTTGCTTATTACGAGCTTGATATGAACACTAGGACATTCATTAAGAAAGGGATACACCAAAATTCTCCAACAGCTTTCAAACTTCTTTCCCTGCAGTGTGGGAATGAGTGTTGGGAACAGTGGGAAAAACTATGCTGCAGCAGAGCCAGCTTCTTTACATACTGCCTAGATATTCCACTTCTGATGCTCTATGTGTTACAGACATTTGCTACCAGATATCCTTTACTGTTTTTAAATTGTTACTTCTATCTATGTAGAAAAAAGAGGGGCAATGAAAAGACTGGTGTTTCCTCCACAGATAATTTTTTTTCCTGAAAAAGAGCAACAAAATTAAACTAGGAAAATGAAGTATGAGCATTAAAGAGAGGGTTTTTAACAATTTCCCAGTATGAGCTTCTTATACTGATAATTTTACAGTCTGTACAAGTCACTAATAATTAATGTTTCCATCAGAGTTCTCTTTTGTGTGTTCTTCATACATTACTCTTACATGCAACTTCATCACTTTGCACTAAGGAAAAAACCCCATGATTATTCACAAATGCACCTAGAAGAACACTGTATTTTGTATTCAGCAATTTTGCACAAGTCAGAGCACAACAAACATTCTCTGGCCTTGTTTTAGGACTTGATTTTCCAACTCTTGTACATTAGACCGGGCCACTGACTCCTACAGGACCCCTTGAGAGATTAAGTGTTAAGGAATTGACTTACACTTTTAGAAAGTTTGAGATGGGGGAGGACAGGGAATCTTGTGCTCCTTTCAAAAGAAGGAGATGAATGAAGTCTTTGGCAACATAAAGATACTCAGTACAGAGAAATAGCTCTTCTGTATTATGTGAAGCGTTTCAGTAATGTTCCCACGTACTTAAAAACGAAGGTCAGCCAGTGACAACAGTTGGTTCTAGCTTGACAACACAGCAAGAAACTTGTATTGCACTGTGATCATCCAGATGGAAAATTTATATGAGATACTGTCATATCAGTTCACAAACTATGCCCTAGATGCCAGAAATAACTAAAAGTCTAGAGCTTACTTGAACACGATGTTCTGAATAGAAAAAGTAGTTGCATTTGTACTAACAAAACCTTCCTGAGGATTTTAAGTTCCTTGAAATGAGACTAGCATTGAGTAACTATGTCTCTGCTCACATGAAAAAAAAACCCAGCAGTTTGTTTTGCTGTTTTTACCAAAGACACTTTCTTTTTGGGAATTTGTCTAAGCCAAAATAAAATAATTATGGCAGCAAAAATAAAAGTGTTGCTTTTCTGATATGCCTCCATTCAGAAATGCCTAATTCCAGATTTTCATTCAGGACCCCTCTGTTCTTACAGGTACTGACTCATAGTACTCTGACAGGCACATTATCATGCTGATGGTTATTTTCTCAAACTCAAGCTCAGTCTTTTACACTGGACATATAAAAAAACCCCTCAAATATATTTATTTATTAATTATATCATTATTTATTAATAATGATATAATATATCATTATTAATTGTCATAAAATACCGTAAGAAGACCAAATGAAAGACCAACTTTCTGCTGCTGATGCACTTAGTAATAGAGACCGAAAGCTTCTCTGAACCAGTACCTGGTATATGCCAAAAAGGTGTAGAATTAGGATGCACAGGGAGAAACAGCATGGCAAATAGACAAAGAAACATTTGAAAATGTGTTTGCAGGGTATCTGCTGCCTAAACTGAGTGAGTTGCAGCCTTTGCTGAATGCTGGAGCCACTGATGAAGCCCCAGGAACCAACTCCCTTTACTAAGCTCCAGGGGTTGCATGTTATACTTGACCTTTTACAGATACCCAGCTTGCTTCTCACTGAGCAAGCTTCAGTGCACTGACTGCAGCAACAGAAGAAAAGATACTCATCCTCACTTGGGAAGCATAAACTTCCTTGAGACAGGATAACACAAAGCTAACACTGAATCAGGCCATTTAGGAAGAGAGACTAAAAGTTCCTAACTTCATGGCTAGTACAAGGCCAGACACAAAATTATCCTCTTTGTCTCCTCCTCTATCGTCTTTTTTATTCCTAGGCTGTCCTAGGTAACTGTTAACAGAAGTTTCATTAAATAATGACGATAATATATTATTGTTTCTCAAGTTTTTCAGTGCTCTTCCTTGCTGTGGAAAAATGACATCAAACATCCAAATTCCCTCATCGTGGGGAGATGGAGGTCAGTGTGAAGAAGAGCTCACAGACAGAGCTTCTGCCCTAGGCAAATGCTCTGAGCAAATCCCTGCACAGCCTCTGTTGCTAAGCAGAAACCAGATAACCTGCTCTGCTACAGAGCAGCTGCCAGAGAGGGAAACTTAACCTTCATATGCTCTCTCCTGTGCCTCTTATACACACCACTATTCTACCAACAGACTTGGTGTTTCATGCTCTGATTTGATCTCATGCAGGAGAAAACCGCACAACAAAAAGGGAGAATGAAATTATGATAATGAATAAAGACTAACAAAGTTAATATTAAACATGATTAATACAAATTCAAATAGATCTGTCTACTTCAATGTAACTAATATATGGCCAGCTTCTCCTATTCATCCAGAATATAGAATGCTACCACATGAACTAGTGCAAGGAGATGAGGACCATGACAGACTATGTCAATAAAGGATCCTCAGCTAGGCTGATCCACATCATCTTCTGCAACCTCCAGTGTAGCACTTACATCCTTCTTGCACTTACAGAATTAGTAACGATAGAGTTCAGGTCCCTGAGGGCATTGCCAGGCCCCAGTGGCCCTGTCCAGTCCTCCCTGGGAAAGGACATCCCCTTAACACTTTGGACCAGCCCAGGGCTGTAGGTGTGAACCTCTGGCCCTGGCTCTGTGAACCCTGGCCCTGTTTCATCCCCCCACCCTGCTGGGTGCTGTCAGTGGACACCCTGACCAACAGACAGCTCTGCTTGTCACGTCTGGACCCTGTAGCTAGGTGGTGAGAATGGCCTGTGCTGGGCCATTCAGTCCTCAGTGCTCAGGCTAGCTCTTACTTTCACTGACAGTCTGTTGTTGTTTCCAAAGGTATGAACAAGTTTAAACCAAGGCTGATGAAATTAATACACTCAAAATAAGGCAATTAATATGATGCCCAGGAATTTCAGGTACAGAAGATTTTCTCTCTGAAGCACAGATGGTCCCCTGCACTAGCCAAACTGCTACTAGATAGATAGATTATTGCACAGACGGCAAGTCCCTTTGAGGTTACAGATGAGAACTTTGGTCAGGATTGAGTAAGGCTGATCACCCCCTAAGATGCAGTAAAATGTTAGCAGCTTTAAAAATAGATCAGCAAGTTTCCCCTGAAGCAAAGACCAGAGAGGGACATGTGCAGTAAGGGATGCCACAAGGACACCACCAACAATCACTGACCTCTGATTTGGGCAAAGCTTTTGTGAGATCTGATTTGCACCTGCTGCTTGGATCAGTGTATGTATGGAGGCTTTGGATTGCATATATTCAATGGGCAACTTCAGTGCATACAGAAGAATGAAACTGAAAACATCAGTGCTGTAAATATATGCTTGTTTGTGGAAATGATTGCACCTTTTGAATATATATTTATTTTATTGATTAAGTCTCCAAATTGAGTGAGCTTTCTTAGCTGCTCAATGAATTTCTATCTTCCTTTGGAGGAAAAGTCTTTTGATACACAGCAAACACAGACTTCAACTTATTTACTGTGTCTATAGTATTTTTAAATTATCCAGAAAACTACTTATTTGATTTGTTTTTTAGCTGGTTAAAGGTTAAAAACCTTTAAAGAACACAGCATTTATTGCAACATCAAAGATGATTACAGAATAGCCTGGAAGTTTACTTCTCTGCAGAATGCCCATAAAAAACAAAGACGTGTAAGGAATTTGCAGAATGTGTTGTACTATAAGATAAACTGAAAAAGGAATGTGTATGTGCATGAATGCAGTAAAGTTCCTATTTTGACATTTACTGAAATAGCTGAAGTGGTACCACTTCTGTAAATCTAGAAGGAAAGAGGTTTTTGAAAAATACTTAAAGAAATGACAGAATGGATTCAAGTCAGAAAAGTTTCATTCCAGGTTAAATAGAAGATATAACATGCTTCAAATATCACAAGAGAGAGAAATTACAAGGTGGAAATATTCAGTTTACACTAGACTCTTGCTATTTCTACCATCACAAAATTTTCAACCATCTGATGCCATTAGAAGCAGAGAATGCAACCAAACAGATGGGACAAATTAACTTCAGAAACTGTCCATGGTCCATGAAGTTTACAAACATACCCTGCTCAACAATTTCAGTAAACAATAGCATGAAAGTACTGTCAAAACTACTTTTTACTTATTCATCTCAAAAAAATGAAATGTAAACTTGTATCATATAAACTCCAGTTCACTCTAAAGTGAAGTTGCAGTAATGTGTGCAGGACTCCTAGAGAAGAAACCTTGTCCATTGCACAAAGGAGTGTAACAATATGAGTGAGATTATAACCATCACGAAGATGGTGAGATGAATGTGGAACTGCTATTTATCAAATCCTGCAATATTAGAACTGGGACACTGTCAAGCAGTTAAATGGCTAAAAAATGTGTTTCATCATAGGAGTTTGCTGCTGGAGCTGTGGAGGCAGACTGTACCAGCTACTGCAAATATGAATTAGAAACATTTATGGACAATAGATATGTAAGCAGATACTAAAAGGGATAAGGTGGAATAGCCCATTTTAACATCCTTCTACAACTCTGTATGCTGCTGGAGTATGAAGGGAATAGCCTGCAGAGAGCAGCACTTACATGTCCCCTCTAAATAACCTCTTTTATTGCATTGTGTCAATGGCAACAAAATGTATTAGACAGACCACTGATCTTACTTGGTAGGAGAGTTTTTATTCTCACAGGTTGCCAAAAAATTAAGTGATTTATATACATATACAAAGATGTTCAGAAAATGAAATCAGAAAAATTATCATTATCCTGCCAAGGGAACGATGTACTGGAAGAGTAACTATATTCATATAACAATTGTTTTACTAGGATCTGAAGAAGTATTCAAATCATGATTGCAGCAGCTTGAAAGAAGAATGACAGCATAAAATGTAAGGGTCATGTTTATTCTGGAAAAAAGACTGAAGATTACCTTGTTTTGGGCTGTCAGGCTCTGAGCATTGTTCATTTAGGATTCATGAACTAATATCAATATGTGAAAATATTAAAAAGAAAAGAATGAATAGGAGTTGTATGTATCAAGCCTTCAAATCTGTAAAAGAACTTAAAAGCCTTTTCCTC
Organism: Cyanistes caeruleus; assembly: GCF_971803275.1. Classification (NCBI taxonomy): domain Eukaryota; kingdom Metazoa; phylum Chordata; class Aves; order Passeriformes; family Paridae; genus Cyanistes; species Cyanistes caeruleus. The sequence continues at coordinate 93,536,978 of NC_141702.1, forward strand.
TCCATCTATCAATGAACTGTGATATCTGCTAATGTGCAACAATTCAGACCAAATGTCAAAACAGTGAAAAAAAATTCCACTGATCAAGCACAAGCTTTCATTAAAAGCCCCTTCTTTCAAGAATGTAGTGGGATAATTAAAAAAAAAATTAACTGTTTTGGAATATCATGCTGTGAATAAAGCTCATTGTTTCAAGTCTCCAATCAGATGGATTCATAGACTCCTCACTGATTGAAAACCCAATTTGAATAGATTCAACTGCTGAATGGGAATTTTACAGATTCATATGATGTATTGGAACATTAGGATTGTACAAGATTATCCTCCTAAAAGAACACTTGAAATTGAAAATGACAGGAATAGTCTAAAGTAATGGGCGGAAAAAAAAAAAAAAGCAAGCAAAACCACCTCTGTTTCTGAAGTATTTTTTGAAATACATGCTTTATACTTTTCCAACATGGGATCACCTTTAGCTTATCATTCAATGAAAAAAAAGTTGACACAGACTCACAAAAAATGCTTCCATTCCCACATAAATTTGGCTTCTTTTGATTTTTTCATTCTAACTTTAAAGCCAAACAAAGCATATTTCTATGTCTACAGGAATAAAACAGCAAAATTGTTTCAGCTGCTGGAGTTTCAAAAGCAAAACAAAAACACAATGCCAGAGTAAGAAAGAAAACTCCTAGCTTTCCATCTTTTTTTTCTCCTCTCTCTATGTTTACTACCCTGCTGCTAGAAGCATCTATTTCTAGCTATTACTTAGCTAGAAACAGACCTCCGTTACTATTCAACAAGTTATTTTTTAGGATGATTTTGCTTTGGTAGCTTCAAAATGCTTTCTGGTCCAATCACTCTGGTCATGTTAACACTGTGAAGCAAGTCTGGGAGCAAGTGCACAGACAGCGCTTAGGGACATGCATTTTCTGAGGGTATGTATGCAGTGGTTTACATGTTGCATTAATGCTGGAATTCTACAGAATATGAAGAGATTTTTTTAAGTACTTCAAGAGCACAGCAGCAGAGAAAGTCCTCCCTGTCTGGCAAGCTGAGTTATAGGATGCCCTCTGCAGCAAAGTTACCTTCAGAATGAGGATGGTCCCTCCACCCAAAGCAGGAAATAAGTCCTTTACTTGAGAGTCACTTTAAGCACCATTTTTATGTCCTGTCTAGCTAGAAGTTTAATAAGCAATTTACTACTACCATTTTTAGAATGGTTACTAGAACCATTTTTAGGCTTTTCATTTTCCAAGTCCTTTTCATTTTTCAAATCAGTGCACCACTGGTGTGAATTTCCACTTTAGTGTAAGTTACCAAGGAATCAGAGTCAACATAAATATCTTCTCTTGCACTTTTCATATCCTCCTTATTGGTAAGACAGCAGTCATATTCTTACCAAGAAATAGTGACAAAACAACGGCTTTTACTAAACATTTTAAACTTTAAATTCCACAAATGCCACATTGATAAACCATAAAAACTGCAAAGCAGTTTGACTGTGTGTCAACAATATAATGCTCTACAAGCGACTGAAAACAGATGCCCTACTCTTCCAGCCACCAAACTTTAGTTAAATCCAGCCTGCCAGAAAAAGAGTCTAAGTGTAATATCAAAGGTTTCCCCAAGAGCCCTAAAGGCAGTCTGGCAAAAATCACTAAGGGTCCATTCACCACCTGGTGATTGCAGGAGTGTGTTATTCTTCATCCTGTTCCTTCTAAGGCCTCAAAACAGCGTCTTCACAGCAAGAAAAACACTTCCTCAGGTCTGTCACATGAGATTCTACTACAGCATGGAAATAAAGCCAAACCTAGGAAGATGCCATTTAGGCTTACTGTTACAAAATGATGGGGGGGGAAAAAAAAAGCAAAAAAAAGCCACTTAATTATAATTATACAGAAACTAGAGGATATGATGCTTAAGCAGAGTGAGACAGGTTGAACCTGATTTAAGTAATCATTTTTGCTAAACTCTGTCAGCCAGCAAACAAGCCTTACTACTTTTTCCCTGGTGAGGCTGAGAAGTTAGCCCTTTTACTTTACTTAAATTTAGTCTTGTTTCATCAAAAAAAAATGTTTAACATCCTGGACAATGTATTGGTTGCTTCCAAATGTTTCCTTCCATCACAACACAATGAGCTGCTAGACTTTTGCCAGGGATCTTGGCTTATTGGAGGGACAAGACGCATAACCTTCCAAAAGGGGTGGCCATGGAAGTGTCCCGAGTTGCACTGTGCTCTCTGCAGCTTGCGTAGTGTTCCAGTGCTGGTTTATTTATGTCTTACCAGAGTTGAAAACATGCAAGTTTAAGTAAATTGAGGTCACAAGATGTAGTAAGCTTCTACAAATCCAACCTCAACCTGGTATTAAGTTCTTGGCAAGCTTTTAGTAATATGATCTCATATAAAAAAATAACCTATTCACTGGTATAAGCAAGTCAAAACTCTCTTGAATCAATGGATTTGTGATTACATGGACCTGTCATGAAGCAGTTTAACAGCACTGGATACTGAAGAAGTGAACTGCTGCATTGATACTATTGATACTATTGTCTATGTGCAAACAATAAGCTGAATAGGACAAAATACTGACTCAAGCCTTTATACAATATATAAATTGAAACTTCCTTTGAGGGTTAAGAAAATTATTTTTTCTGTTGTCATTACTGGTTGCAACTTTATTACTTTGGTGAGGACTGAGAACAAAGCTGTTTCACAAGATAATAAATTGTCGCACTGTATTAGGAACAGCGAAGCACGACAGAGACTCTCTTAGCTGGATTGCACAAGAGAGCAAGTCTTATTATTCCAGATATTCTTTTATGGACAGGTCCAAGAGGTAAAACACTCATTGGTCATTAAACTAAACATCATTATTATTGGACAATTAGGAACAACACCCATTGACTGTTTCTTGCAAGTAAACAACAAGGGTCCAAACAACACCTGCAATGGCTGTTTTCCTTCTCCAGGGACTTTTTGGACTCTTCCTTATGATTTCTCAGGCCAGAGTGAGAACTAGCTTCACACAGGCTCAAGCTGATGTCTGAAGCCTAAAAGTCTCTTATTTTACCATTGTCAGTTCCCATAACAAATATTTATTTTTTTTTTTATTTTTTTTTTTTACTCTAACTAGACAGAGAAAATACTCTGACATGGTTTGTTCTTGGGATGGAAAATGAGAACATTTCTATTCTATACTAAATCAATCAATCCTTGTTTTTTCCACCTGTTTAAAACTTTACAAAGCTCTAAAACCCTTTCACCATTATTGAATCCAAAAGAGAAAGAAAACCTGTGTTCAAAAAAACAAAATTACAAAAAAAGTGTAAACCCAGCAAGACTAGAAACAATAAGTTGAAACTAAGCATTCTGACAATGCAACATTTGTTTTCATTTTTTTCCTCATACCAAATTCAATTTCTTCTAATTCTATGACACTTTACTGAGATTCATATGATCAATCATAAAGTTATACCTTAGTATTTGCTCAGCTAGGAGAACACTAGGTGATTCTTCTACTATAAATTCTTTTTCCTGATACAAAAGGATAGTTCAGTTGCTGAAAGAATGATAACCTTGTGATGTTATTTTTCTGGGGAGAGCTACAGACAGTAACAGCTTTACTCTCCAAGCAGAGTTACATTTTGAGACTGACCCTTTGTCATCTCCTGGAATGATGAAGAGGGGGTGGAGAAGAAAAGTAGCTGAGGAATAAATTTGCAGAACAATATTTTCCAGATCCACGAAATTTCACTAGTTATACTGTCAGTCTTGGCACTATTGATTTCTTTGTGAGGAGAGAATTACTTCTGTGTAGGAGTGGAAAAGTAATACATAAGGTTCAAGAGATACTACATATATTGGTGAGACAACACATCCTATCACCACCAGCTTAAACTGCAGAAATAAGAAAAGCAAACAAATTTAAGCGTAATGTTATCCAGATTGCTGCTTTTCTTTTCAGTAGGCTTCAAGAATCATATATTTGGGGGATCCAACCCCAAAGTGACACACATTCTCTGAGTAGTTCTCATTAAGCCATCAAGTGCTCTGCAACATCATGACAAGGTGAACCAACATTTCTTCCATATGGAAAATCAGGCTAATATTTTTCCTAAGAAGTTATGTCCTTCATTCCTACTTGCAGACTATCTCACAGATGAAAGCCAGAGGAGTTCACTATTTGATTTCTCGGGTTTAGTTCCTGCAGTGAGCACATTATCAAAAAACATTTGAACTATATTTCAATATTTCAAGCTCATGCTTTATACAACATTCTGGAAATTGGAAACTATTTCCTTGATAGCTTCTATTTGTGAATAGCTGTCCATCACTTAACTGAGCTGACTGTATTTCAAGTGTGATTTTGGATTTAAATAGAAAAATGGGATTTGTTTTTCTTTAAATTTTGCTTGCAAAGCCAACCTCTCTTATTTCTGCAAGTGTTCATGACACAGTCACTGTACTGGCTCTCTTCAGGAGAGTTGAGTAGATAAGTTTTGAGAACTATTCATCTCTGAGATAATACATCACAGGAAACTTTTTTTTTAACAATTTCTTTCTTACTGTGTTTCACAGTTCTTGTCTTCACAGATTTTTTTTTCCCGTTTTTGCAATAGTCTGGGGAATGGATAAAAAAATAACATCAACTCTTTCACCATCCACATATTTTATCACTGAACACAGCATCAAGGTGGTGGGTACTGATGAATTTGCACCTGGATTTGCCTTGTTTGGACATCTGACTTCAAATTATCAATGCTATGATGCAACATTAATCTGTCAAAACCTTCTGTATAAAATAACTGCCAATTATATAAAATAATACTTAAATTTCTGTCATGCTGGATTCAAACACTGGAATTTTCATAACTTTTTAATCATTTGTGAATTTGCTTAGCTATTTTTTAAGAACTTGGCTTTAAGAGAACAAGTTTTAAAAATCTTCACCTACAGCTTATATTCAGCTCCAGAAATATTTTAAGAAAATCAGATCAGCTACGTTCAAACACAGCGATTTCAAAATTAACATATTGTTGGACATGGCTTGGTTGTTTTTTTTTTTTGCCTTTGAGGAATATCAGAAAGACTTAATAAATTTAGCTTCACTCCCCTTTCCTTTCAATGACAGTGCAACAGAGATGCACATTAAATGGCTCTGCATTCTATCTGCCACTCTCCAGGTGGGAACACCAGAGAGAAGTTTTTGGTTTCTACAGATAAACTAACAGTTTAGACAGCATTCTCAGGATTCCATGGGAGATACAAAGGAGGTCCTGTTTGATTCTCTAGGAGAGATATGAATTTAGAAACAGTGTCCTCAGGAGAAGATACAAACCCAAGATAAATGCCAGGACTGCAAATAATACTGTGAAGTATGTGCGCTACAAATTTACAGCAAGCCCTGCTCCACACAAGTTTCTCATGTTACATACTATTAACTATGAAAACACACAGAATGATGTTTCTCTTGAAAACACACAGAATGGTGGATATAATGAAACAACACATGAATATTATATAAAATATATATATTCATTCCATTATCAATTGGAAACAAATAATTAAAAGATCTGGGAAAAACCTCTAATTCTACCCTCAGTTCCCTTGTCTCTGAATAGATGCGATGATGTGAATAGGATGTGACAATAACACTTAAACTCTTCTGTCATCTAATCATGAGCTATTAATCACACAACAGCACATACATTACTGAAATCACTCTGATAAAGAAATTTATGGTAGGCTTCAGATATTGCTGTAGACTTTACTTTACTGGAGACTTGCAACAGATTTAGCAAATTCAGTCAAGGTAAGCCGAAGAATAGCTCTACAAACAGTATATATATGTGAAACTACCTAAAGACAAGAAGCAGATAAAACAAGGGCCACATTATGTACCTCCTTGAAGTAAGTAAAATTGCATGTAACAGTAAAAGCTGGATTCAGGGCTGAAAGACTGAGCTTGATTTCCCATCAATTTGTATGCATACGTGAATATACATATGCATAAAAAAGGGCATGCATCCCTCATAAATAAAAAATCCACACAAGAATATGGAAAAGAGCATTACAAGAAGCAGTCAAAGATTCAAAACCCAAGAAACTCCAGATTTAGGAATGTTTTTATACTCTAATCTGCCTCTTTAGACTTAAGCTTGTTAGTTTTTATTTATATGATGACTAAATTTTCTTCTGAACCCAAATTTATTAATACAGGAAAACTCAAAGAAATAATGTAAATTACTAATTTTTAGAGAAAGTATCCTAAACAAGGTATTGCACTGATTATCACAGAGAAAGGGACCTCCTCTTTTACCACAGCAATGGCCTGGGATAAAAATGCACATAATAATGGAATTAGGGAATGCACCATACTCAAACTCAGAAAGCTGAATTTTACAGGAAATCTCAGTACAGCAGTGAATTTTCCTAAACTTGTGTTTGGCTGTGTGACTTTATCTCCGTGTTGCACAATACACTTTTGAAAAAAAGTTATAGAGTTCATCTTTTTAAGCTAAGCATTTAAAGCCTTTAGTGATCAGCTTCTTTAAAAAAGGAGGGAGCTATTAATGTATTTGCCAATCATTTCCTACTGGATATAAGTGTGGGTGAATAACAGAACTAAAATCTTACTTGGAACTATCATGAAAATCTCATATTAAAAATTTTAAAGTACAATATTTTATATAGAATCTTCAGAGGCTTATATGGAGGAAGGAAAAATACTGCACATTACAGTAGTAATGAAGAGAATCAGGCAAGAGAAAGCAAACTAAAATTAATATCTTCCTAAATGTCCTCAGTGCCTGAATTTCACTGCTCTGGGGATAGGAAAAAACCCTCAAAACGAAGGGAAACTGATCTTGCTGTGGCTGGCTAACATTAAGTCAACTTTAAAAGCTGTTGTCTATCATTTTGCCTTGTCAGCAGGTAGCTTGGTAGGGACTAGTTTATAGTCCTTGAAGGCGTGCCCACCAATATCTGGGGACACATTACACTGGAGGTGCTGACGGAGAAGGGACATGTTTAACCTTGGCAGGGGGAAGAAGGGGAACTTAACAATAAGCAGTTTTCTTTTAAGCAGCAGCTGGTTTCTTGAACTTCACTTAAGCAGAGGAAGTAGCATCCAGCTGGGCTATTGCTATAACAAAGGCCTTCACTAGCACAGAAAAGAGGCTAGGCAGAAAAGGGAGGAAGAAAAAAATAAGCTCAAGATCTGACTTCTTATATAAGAAGATACTTTGTATGCCAGCATAGTTTCTAGAAGCTATTCACTGCTGGAATCCCTTTCTCTTTAAACTTGTTGCAGCAGAAAAATTTAGAGTCTTCAGCAATTTCTAAGTGTTACAAAAATTTTTTCTGAGAAATAAAAGGCAACTAAATATCAGGATGCTGCCTCATAGAAGAGGAATGTTTAGCACATGCACTATTACGATAAGTGCCATGTAAGGAGATACTCAGAGAGACTGCCCCCCACCCCTGGCCCCCTGGATTCTTGGATACCTCACCAACATTTATTTTATGTGGATCAAAAATAGAAGGAAGAAAAGGGCTGGAGGGTACCAAAATGAACGCTCTGGCAGCTTTGAAGGGCCCAGAAGTCACTCTCTCCACTCAGAGGCAGTAATTCAGATACAACTGTTGTCTAGAAATTCGAACTCCTGAGTGTTCTCCCCAAATATTGTTACTACATGTTACTCCTACATATTACAAGCCAAAACAAAACTAAGAGAGTAGAAAGATACTGAAAGATTGCCCATTAAGAAATAGTCCTGATATGACAAGATAAAGTATACATACATTCTAAAAATAAATGAAGATGATTTTTGCAGCCTGAAAGTAGGAGCCAAACTCCTGACAGTCCTTGTCCAACAAAGTTCTTAAAAATCTATTTCAGAGGAGACTGCCAACTGTACAGTCAGGATTTTACAGTTTGAATGGAGCCTTTTCCCAGATGGACACCAATCACTAGTGGAAAAAGGACTACAAACTGGAGTACGGTTGGAGACCTGGCCAGGAAAGTCCCCAGGAAAAGAAATCTGAAAGCTCCTGGGCTCCTGTGGCAGCTTCTGTTGGTGATACAGGAATGTGACTTGTACTGCAGTTCACTATCACTAATCACACGTGGGTGACTTTTAAAGCTCTCATAAAGGGGAAATAAAACAATGGTTTTCTGTTACTGTGATCTTCAATAAAACTCTGATGTAGCAACCATCAAAGTTACGAAGTTACACAAGCAGTTCCCATTATCAAAATGAAAACGTGACATACCCCTCAAAATGCCCAGATTATTCTTGACTATAATCCAGAAACTTCAAAGACGAAACACACAAGGACTGGAAGTCTGGATATCTACTAAAATAACCAATATACCCATTCAAGTAGGCTGTTCCTAAATATCAACAAGTTTTGTGTCCTGTACATTATAAATGTGGAGTTCATAATTCACATAATATATTTTACAAGAGTTACAGATTAATGTGACAGTGGTGGTGGCTTAATGGCAGCTCTGACATTTAGATTCTTTCAAGTCTGGACAACTTCTCAGGTTGTAAAACACATGTGTTATTCAGCAAGAATAACTGATCTGGTCCAACACATGCCGTATTTTCCAATAGTTCTGATGGCCTGAACACCAGTAAAAATGCTTATACACGTGTTTCATTTTGACACTCTTGTCTGTGATATTTCTGTTAACACGAATATCTACAGGTACATTTATGTGAAATTATTCAGCAGCAGGCATGTTTCTGATACATGATGGGATTTCTTAGAACACTTTAACATACCTCTTAAGGCTAACCATACATAAACTGTTTTTATTATGCTCCCAACAAAAGAGTTTTGCAAATGCCCTGACTTATTCCCACATTATGATTTGCTGGTGCTATCAAGGCGAGAGATTTTGTGGATCTGGGCAGACAGATCAAGCTGATCAGTCACTGCTTTTCAGTGTACATGTGCCTGTGTGTGTTCTGCACATGAATGCAAGATGGGTGAAACAGCTCGTTCTAAGCCTAAATTTTGCTATGATTTTATGACCTGATCACATTAAAAAAAAAAAACACCGAAGTATTAAAATATTACAGATTTAAAATAAAATTGAGTCTGAAGACATAGAAAAAACATGCTAATCAACAAGGGAACTTACAAACAGTATTAATGAACAATTCCAAAGGGCAGTAGTTCTTACAAAAGTGTCCTTATAGATCTTTAATACACACACAATAAGAATTTGTTAAAAAATAGTTCCTCCTATTTTTCTTGCCCTTTGCATTATGACAACATTAATGACAAACTTTTCCTTCTTTCAGGGATCCCAAAAAAGGAAATTCAAACACCCTTTACAATGTGGAAAGAAAGAAAGCAATTCTGACTCTAGCTGAGTAACACCTGCACACATAGATTTTTACAACATGCATAAACTCAAGTGGTTTTTATCTCTATATGAAAACAGTGAACTGACAATTTTCTAAATTACAGATAGAGGATGATGCAAGTCATTTTATGGCATACACGTTTCTCTGTTAGACCCTGACCACATAAGAAAAAAACAAAAAGTTAATAATAACTTCAATTTGACAAAGTGAAATTTACTCAACTCCAGTTGCTGGAAGTCTGTATTTTTCAGAGAACTATACTGAAACAATTATTTTTGTATTTCTTGTCAACAGAGTATTTCTGCAAGTTTCCTTTTAGAAAATCAGATCCTAATTGTTGCTTGCATGACTTTTCCCTGATGCCACAGTTGAACTGCATAATGTTTTTCCTGCTACATAAGCATGTCTATAAGAAGTCCAAACAAGTTTAGAAAGAGTTATATAACATTTTTTGCATTTTTGGGGACTATAATTAAAGCGATAAGATTATGGCAGAGATCCTAGAACAGATTAAGCACAGAATTCTATGATGAATGAAAGTTTGGGTCATTAAAAGTGCAAACCTAGTTTTTTTTTTCTTTAAACCACACTCAGTTCAACATGTACAACAAAATTTTGCTGTTAACAAGCACCTTTAACAGGGATCAACAAAAATACTGATGTATACATTAAGGAAAACCAAAAATGGATCAAAAAAACCCAAACCCAAATATTTCTGTTAGCAAGCCTGAATCAAAATGCCTGTGGTGTTTCTAAAGTAATTACATGGAAGAACAGAGATCTAAGCAATTTACAGAAATCCTTAGGGGGAAAAAAAACTTCATAAGAATTTCTTAAAGAGATAACTTTGACATACAGAATACCTCATCCACACTGAATTCATGTGAATCAACAGTTTCATAGTTCCTGAAAGTTGTCTGAAGATAGAGCTTAGTATTTACTTTAACATACTGAGTGCTGGAAATAGGAAGCTAAAAGACTGTGGTTTGAAAATTGGAAGAAAACTGAAGTCACCTAGCCTCCAGCATGCATAGTGTTGGTTTCCAGCAAAAGGTAAGCAGCCTTTCTGCTGAAATGAACCGCTCACAGATATAGCATACTCTCCGTTTTCCCCTTCACACAGATAATTTCTCTCTGTGTTAAAAATCTTTCAGTGCTGTAACATGGAAAATTAATCCCATGGACACCTGCAGTCACTCTCCTCTTTCTACACGATGACCAGCATTTCCATGCATCATAAGCCATAAGCCTTCAACATTGAGCATTCGTCTTCCCAGTGCCAAAGAGATTTAGTGGGGTTTTTCTCAGTCCAAAGCACTTTTATGTGGGATTTGAACTACTTCTCTAGTATTTGGTTAAACTGAAATGTTAAAAAAACCCTCTTATATTAGTACATATTAATGAATTTAAGTAGACCCCAACTTTAAAATAATTGCAGTGGATTTTTCATCTGTAATGTCAATCTAGTTTTAATAGTTTTAATTTAAGAAATACACACACACACACACACATATATATATATATATGGAAATTCAAATCAGCTTAAGAAGAAAAATCAAGCTTTTGGGGAAAGTAAAAAAAAAAAAAAAAGAAGGGCAAACTACCTGAAGTAGCTGCTAATTTTAAAATTATAGCAGACATATTAAAAAAGGTTTACAGAAATAACTAATATGTACAAAGGTGAAGCTGGATGAACACTGAACTACCGGGACATAAATATATTCTAGAAAAAGTGTATGTGCTTTGGGTGCATGAATATACAAACATGTTGCTGCACATATTTCATAGACATGGTTTGGCCAGAAAAACAGATTAACCTGTTTCTGTCTCCTGAAACAAAGTGTCCCGAATCTTCTTTTCTGATTTTGAACAGGAAGCAGAAACTCTTTCAAAATGTTGTCAAGAGTGTGTACAAATACAACCTCATGATACATAGTCAAAACAGCCTGGTAAACTCCCCTGTTCCCCTGTTCATGCCTTTCAAATTACTTTGTCTATTCAACTTTCCTGTTTTACCCATTTCATCCCACAAACTACTGTAACAGTGAGTAAGGCACCAAGTTAGTGTAGCCAGCAGGTTAAGACTTGTATCCATCTGACTGAGCCAGGTCTTGCTCAAACACAGGATGTCAAGACTGCCGACTTCAAACCAGCAGCCATGCAGTTGAAAGTGATGCAGTGGTCAGAGAGCAGGGCTGATCTGCCTAGAGCGCTCACAGCCCTCTGAGAAGATAGTGACAGGCAGTCACAGGGGATAGCTCAGAAAGTTCAGGAAAAATTGAAGAAAAGAGAACATACAAGGATGTGCAATTTACTGAAGGTCTGATGCGATGACATGAGTCTGGAGAGTACGAACTAGTGTATTCTAAAAATGCTCTGCAATCTCTAGCTGTTCTCCAAATTAAATGCTGCATTTGAAACATAGAAATCTACCAGCCAGTTTTTTTTCCGTCCTTTAAATATGCATGTTCAGATATTTTACATTCCATTTGGGATCAACCATCATAAGCCCTCTGCTGCATAGGTAACATACTGTCTAATCCACAATATCTAATGCTGTGCAGAAGTGAAACAATTACTTCCAAAGATAGACATGGAAAATGACAGCATGTCACCTTAAGACTCTAATCAATTTATGTGTAACAGCTACTATTGAGGCTTCATTAACTGCAACACTAGACCAACAAACAAAACAAAAAATCCACCAAAACCCAGAAACAAAACAGCAACTGCACATGCTACTCACGTAGTTGCAGTGCCAAAAGCTGAATTTCTAACAGATGACAAAATGACACTCTGCATCTGCAACACATACTTCTTTCTGGACACAACAAAAATAAGAAGGCTAATGTTTTTGACCCTTCTGAAGTTGCGGGAATATGACTGCTATCTTCAAAAGGATCAAAACTGACCCACGAATCTTGTTTTCCATTCTCATGAGCAACTTAATAGCAATCATGAGAATAAAGAGTTTAGGATCACTTCTAAGGTGATTACCGCCATAAAACACCACTGTGAAAAACCTGTGGTTCAAATTTTATTTTTATTCTTTTAAGAAGAAAAATCCATTGCTGTCTGGATAGGCAGGACATGGGATTTCTTAGCTGGCTTACTGTCCCGGCAGTGAACTGCCACTGAGGAAAGTGACAGCCTCTTCCATGTTTGCTGCCTCACAGGCACCAGAGAGTATCAGGCAGGTTAGAATTCCTCAATGACACACAGATTATTTTTTGCTACTTCAGTTTTCAGCTCTAGGAGAAAACAGACTCAACTCATCCATACAAGGGCTTACTGGAATCAGATATAATGGAAAGACTTGACAGACCCAGCAAGGGGGAGCAGAGGGCAAGACATCCTCATCCTCCAGCAGCAACCCAGCCTCAGATCAGTGTGCATGTATCATTTGGCTGCACTATTAATTGGTTGGTATTCCAACAGCCTGGAATAAAATGTGTCTCATTTCTGTACAGACAGAGCCAAATTTTTTGCTTTCTAATTTCACCCCTCAATAGTTAATTTCACTTTTTCAGCTTCATTGAATTAAAGGTCATCACTAAAACATACAAACAAAACTCAATTCCCCCACACCACACAACTTGGGCAATATCCTGAGAAAAGTTTTCAATGACTTATACTTGTCTTATACTTGCCAAATACAGGCTGAGTACATTTTCAGTATTCTTTCCATAAACATTCTCATCAGGTGACACACTGCATCAGTAAAATGTTACAGGACACTGTTAAAATCTATACAGTGCCATCACACAGTATCTTGCTTTCATCTTTGAGAGCCTAATCAAAAGCAAAATTAATTTTATGAGTTCTTGATCAGATCACAATTCCAGCTTCAACTTCTGTAGCAACAATTTATTGTTCCATGCAAATAAGAACAATGTAAGGAATGTGAACTTTGTTTTTAGTATGTGCCTTTAAAGATAGAGTTTTCAGCACTCTTTTCTCGATATCAAGGCTGACTATGGAGAACATATACATTTTTCATTTTTGCAAACATGCAAAAATAATCACAGGTTTTGATAAGCAGCAAGTAAAAATGAAGAATATCTATAGAGTCCATTTTGTTTCTTACCTGTCAAAAATCCCATCTGTAAACAACAGCAGGTTTTAAAGTAGGTTCAGTGGTCTTTTATACTAAGAAAATAAGCAGAAATCGCTGGTGCCTTGGTGAGATTACAAGCGTCAGCTATGAAAATGGCAATGGTATTTACAAACAATGGAGTGATGGCAGTTGCATAATACTTCAAGAAGACACTGGAAATTCCTTCCAGGAATTTTTTTTCAACACATATGCAAAGTTAAGGCAAAACACCTTTCCTAAAATAATGCATGAAGGCATTCTCTTTGGATAATGCAAACAGGATTGCAACAAAAAAATTTACAAGACCACCTGTAACAGGTATTTGCTGAATTTCTGACAAAAAACAAACCTCTAGTAGCATATAAGTCTTCTGACAGATACTCCATCCTTTCTGGAGAACAAATGCTTTAAAGTTTGAGGTGTTATAAAAATAAACAGGCTGGTTTTGTTTCCACTATTATTTAACTGAGTTCACTCTGTGTGTCAAAGAGAAGCATTATCATATTTACTTTTCTAACTTCAGGTTTTTAAACTTATTTATTTATAATTAAATTTTAAACTGAAGTGTTCTGTCCCTGAAGCAGCAAAACTTTTCAGCATATTGAAGAACATAATACATAAACAACCCCTAGCTCACCCTCATCAGTATCTAGAAAACAATAATTAGTAAACTGTACTTTTATAAAATCATTAAATCAAAAAAATGGACTAGAAGGGACCTTAAAGATTATCTAGTTCTGATCCCTGTTCCATGAGCAGGGACAGGTCCCACTAGACCAGGTTGCTCAATTAAAAAAATTATGTCAAGGGTTCATATAATTATTTTAAAAATAAATAATATCCCCACCCCCATGCAGTAACCTTCAATGTATTTATCTTACTTTTATTGCAGTTGTGGGGTTACTTGAAGAAAAAGAGAGGGCAAAGTCTTTGTCTTAGTTCAGGATCAAAACCCACACAGGGCCCACAAGAACTGAACTGAATGATGCAACTAGTGTCTGATAACTGACTAGATTTAAAAAGAAACTTCATGTTTTAGGAGAACAAGAACACCAGTAGGATACATTTTTCTTTACATGATTACAAAATCTTGAACTCACAGTTTGTAATTGACCCACCGGTTTTACATTACATTTCTTCAACTATTCCTGGACTAAAACATGTCCAGGGAATATAACATGTAACCAAGGTCTAGTGTAATATTTCATTCTAAGAAAAAGTATATTAATCATTAAAAAATGTTCTCTGGAATTAGGAACAAAAGAGCAGTGGGAACAATTTGCACAAACTTAGCCTTTGTGATTCAGTAAATACACCAGTGATTTGAACCTTCCCATTCAGTACTTTGTGGTTGTGCTAACCCAGCATTTCAAAGCAAACTTCAGTTCCACTGACACAATTTCCCATGTCTTTAGTTCCACAGGGGAGAGAAAGACTTTTTGAAAATTTCACCTACTTTCACCTCGAGGCTTCATAAGACTCCTTTGAAGTTTATAGCCTAAGGTTTCTATGGGACAAGGATCCACAATTCACACATTCAAAGGAGAGCTTTAAGGAATGGTCATGAACTACTATTTTTTAAATTAACAGACATCTATTCTTACAGAGAAAAAGAAGGCAAAGCAAAAATAATTTAAAAACTCAGATTTTTCTCTCAACAGATTATCATGTTTTTAACCTTTTAATCATTCTACTTCAACTATCCAATCATTTTATTTGTACTCTGCTTATCTTTCTGAGACCATCAGTAACTTGACAAAGGCAGTAACTTGCAAGCAAAACTTATGGGTAGGACCAAAAAATTATATAATTCTTCATTGTATCATGATAAGATCTGACAACCTCTTTTTCCCCTCAGAGTTTAGATTTCTTTATTCTAATATAACAGAGCAAATTCAGCTTGCCAAGACATTATGTTCTCTCTGCTATTACTTGAATAATTTAATTTAGCATTTGTTTCATGAACATTTTTTAAAAAACCCCATAAACTCATATGTCCTCTAACCTCTTCAAGCAGTAGTTTCTGCATTTCCTTGAAAAATGTAAACAACTTTAAAAACAACACACTACTAATGGATAAAACATTACTTTTCTCTGTACAAGGCCAGTAAATATACTCCCTGTCTGTCAACGCTATTTACAGCGTTGAATGATGGCAACTGTGCAATCAGATACTGGTTAACGAATTTTAATGAAATCTGCATTGGCTATCAAATCCTGAACTTGGTGATATTTAGATTCTGGGGAGCTGCCTGTGACTTCTTAGACCCAAATCATCAGTGTAAATCCAGTTAAATAGCAGAGTGAAACAATATTCAGATATTGGGTTACACATGTGGTTGAGATTACATGTTAACCTAAGGGATATTTGAATGACTTTGAGTGTTTTATATAATAATACCACATTGAAGAGCACTGTAGAAAGCAGTTAATCTCCTCAGGCATATCACCCAGAAACAATTATTTCCTAACTTTTCCCACAAATTCATGGCAAATTTCCAAAAGTTCAGAAGTCTGGTGAGTTTAAGCCTCTTTAAATTCAGATTCCTATCTAAAACTCCCTCTTTTCTGATCCAGAAATCTCATTAGACATGATCTTCCCCTTTCTCATTATGCTACAAATGCTTTGAAAGCTTCCTTTCCTATTGCTGTTGTAATACAGCTGCTGCCCTTAAAGGACTTGTTCTTGAATACTGCAAGCATGAGAACGTGTGGCACAAGACTGAATGGGTGAGACTTCAGGAACATGACCACCAAGCTTCTCACATCTCAGTGCAACCAAAATAGGACTTACCAGGAGCTAATTGCATCACAGAGCTATACAGAATTTTAACATCCCGAAGACAGACCCTCTTCCTGGCCAAACTTCATTTTATTTTTACTCTTTGATTGCCTAAATATACAAGAGAGATTTCTTGTATGCCCAAATAACCTAATTAACTTCTCTTTTAAAACTTGTACCCTGATGTATGGATTCTTCAATAAATTATGCATTATATTCATCAACATACCAAACAATCTATTTTCCCTTTTGAAAGCTGTCCACCGAATAATTTTTTTAATAAATGCCCAGGTCAATCTATAAAAAAGTGGCTGAATTAATTTTTAAAATAGCTTTATTTCATTTGGACTTGTGGGTCCCTTCCAACTCAGTAAATTCTGTGATACTGTGATTTCTACTTCAGAAATTCAACAAACACTGCAGACTGAAAATGTGAAAGAGGATGGCATCATCCTTTGGCATGCTTCTTAATTAAGTCTAATGCATTATGCATAATGCCCTTTTGGCTCAGGCATGGCATTGCCAGCTGTGGTTCACTGCTTACTTTCCTGATTGGAAAGCACAAGATAGTGTAACACTTCTCTCTTTCAGTACCTTTCCTCTCAGCAATGGAAAAAGTAACTTGAGAAGTGTTCTATCAAATTTACTATGTACTGTTTACCTGCATTACAACATGTAATACTTCTTCTATGTAATGTATGGATAACAAAACATTATGGAGATGCATACTGAAATACCTGCAGGGAATCCTGAGTTTCTTCTATCTGACAAACCTCACTCAGTATTATAGCTGGTATTGTCAGGTGCTCAGACACATTATTTCACTACTCTAGAAAATGATGGAAACATGCAAAATGCAAATGCAAAAACAGTGCAGCTACCTTAGTTTTGAGATTTTTAATAGCATAGGCAATACCTTCAAAAATATCACTTAAAAGTAAAGGTGTAAAAATTTATAGTGAGTTATAGGACTGCCTGTTTGCAGATGTGGTATTAAGAGGATTTCTCCACTCCACGTGGGTGAACAAAATGCAACATTCACCAACAGTTACGCTTCCAAATAGCTTGTTATTTTTAACACCTACCACAGAAATATTATGTGCAAAGTGCCATCTGATTACATGCAAACCTGCCATCTTTTGTTCAGGAAATGCCAAGTCTTCTATCTCACTGGGATATTGGGATAGTATTCTGCAAAAATGTCATGATAAGCTTTACATTCTTCCTGGAAATCTGCTTTGGCACTGTTAGAGACTGGGCCAGACATGCTGTTGGTATCTCTGCTCATATGTGTAATGCAGAACTTCAAAAGAACAGAATTTGGTTTTGTCTTTTCTTTGGCCTTTTATACAAAACAGTTCTCAAAAGGGGATGAAAGGAACCAAGCAAGAGGTTTAAAATTCACATTTCAAGCAAAAAATAAATGAGCACACAGAATCAATGAAAACCTATAAATATATGCAAAATCCCCCCTAGTTCTAGGTATAACATCCCTTGTTCAACATGTTTTCAGAACCCCTCCTGAAAATGAAGGTCTTTCTGAATATCCATTGATCTGTGTAAGCCCCACATACTACCTTATTTGGTTCTCAGGATAAACATGAGTTACCTGAGCCAGGTTTTTATAATGCCTATTGAAAGTCATTATTCATACACCTCTCTTCACTGTCTGAATTTCTGCAGTTCTATAAATGCAAAAGTGACCTTTAAAAACATTAATTGTGCCTGCTTTATTTTCCATACTTTCCTGTTTCCAGAACTTGATTAATTTTTGGCAAAGCACATTCTTCACACAGTTGAAAACCCTGGCAATTCACAAGTATAAATTAGTCAGACAACAGGAAACACTGTCCAAAATTCTGCTATCATTTAAGCCATCTTAAACCCTCTGAAATGAGTAAAGCAGCATAGAATAAAATAGTGTGTTTTATTTTCAGGGCATAGTTTTTTCTCAGGAAGAAGTTTTAAGTATCAGAATTCTGTGCAATTTTAATACTGGGTTTCTGAAAACAGAAAATAGAAATAAGTACCACCACAGACTTTTCAAGAAACTACCTACCAGTAAGAGTATTCCAAGTTAGTGATTTAGTGTGATTTTATGAAGCTCCTTGGAAAAACTTATTTATAGAAGCTTATGAAATGGATCCTGTTCATCCTTCTATAGGCTGAATGGAAAGTTAAATTCCTAAAAGGACAATTTCCCTTCTTACAAACTTGGCAAGGTGCCCATACCCTGTAAGAGTTGCAACTGGCTGTATTAAGGATAACATGGGGTGATCTCTCTAGGTCACAACTTAGATTATGGAAATATGCAGATTTACTCCTAGCTGGTATTATCCTAAGCACTATTAAAGTAGTCAAGTTTGTATGTTAACCTTCAGAATGCCTTCCATAAACACTCTTTGCATTGCTACAAACTACGTAAGCACATATGTAAGCAGAGCCAAGACTTGGAAGGAGTCTTTATTATTCAGGTTTTCTCAGTTCTGAACAATTATTTTTACTAAAAAGACTGATCAGTTACTGGAAGAGAACCCAAAGCCTTAATGATGAGATATAATTTACCTGTACATATTGTATACATTTATATTTAAATAAATTCCATTCTTACTATTTGTGGAAGTTGTATATACTCTTCATACAGTATTTCAGCCTTGGTGAATGGACTGTGGCCTCACAGGCTCACAAGTGACACACCACTCATGCTCCTCCAGAGAGATATTTCTCTTAAAGGCTGAGTTGATGTTATACATCACCTTTGTCCTAACTTTAAGGAGATAGAATCGTGTGCTGAATACTCAGCTTACAGACTGGTCTTGGGCTTCACTTATGTGGGAACACAGAGACATACCCTACATGTTTCCTGTATGCATGTATGAGACTGTGGACTGGGCATTGCCACTCTTACACAGCCCACAGTAATTATGCAAGAATAAACCCTGCATTCAAAATCCATGTTTTGTTTTGCTAAAACTACTCATCCACAAGTAAGACAAATGGCATGAACAGTGAAAAAAGAATCCGATGGTGTGGTTTTGAGAAGAGGAGATAAAGCACACTTTATACTGTACCCTACCCAGGTTTGGCCCATATGTGGCGTATAAGGCAGAGGACGTATTATGCCAAAATTACTCTGTGTAGATTCCCAAAAAGCAATGAAAATTTTACAGAAGTTGCAAACTCAAATGTTTTGTAAATTACACTTCATTCTCATGGTGAAATTCTCTTGTGTACAATTATAATTTACTAAACTTACTGTTGTTACCAAAAAAAGAGTCATATTAAAGTGCTCAAATGAATTCCAAAGAGAATAATTTCCTGCATTTAGAAAAGAGGCTGCAGAAGAATCAAATTTTTATATGCAGTTTCCTTTTTCCTGACTCTTCCTTTGGGGTGCGTTAGTTGTTTACTTGTGAGACCAACACCTAACAAACAATGTGTAAAATGTTTCTCCACAATCTCTTGTGTGTCATGGGCTTTCTTCAAATAGCATTTAAAACAGTCAGCTGGCATAAATAGGCATCCCAAAAGCTAAAGTGAGCATTACACTTTCACTTATTTTCAAGATAGGTTTTATTGTTGCAAATTTATTTTCATCCTGAGCCCATTAGAGGCAAATTGTGAATAGTGTTTTATGGCCATAAAATACAAGTAAAAGCACAAAGGGTGCTAGGACAAGGGACCAGTGGGTCATGTACTCAGGTGTCTTTTGTCCAAATGAGGGAACCTTCAACAGTTGTGAGGATGGTCTCAGGATGTAGGTGCAGAGGAAGGACAGAAAGAAGGTCACAGGACACGTCTGCAGAATGACAGATCTGTTACAAACCAGTTAGGCACATTCCTTCCAAGCAATGTTGCCACAAGCCATATTACCCTTATCCTTCCCACTCCCCCAAGACAAAACTAAACTGAAAGCCACAATAGAGCTTTAACACACAGGATTTCATTTAAAGCAGCAATATTAAATTATCCTTAAATTAATTATTAAATTATTTATGGGAACAGTACTGTGTTTCCATAAGAGCTGTAAGATTAAGAATGCCAGATCAGGAACCAACCAGAATGATGTTAACACAGCCACAGCACAAGATCATACAGAGATTCTGTGGAATCAGTAAGTGAGGGGACTACTCCAGTTTGAAAGTTTGCTACCCTCTTCACCCTGTTTGGATGACAAGTACTCCCGTCTTCTCTAATCTCTGCTAAAAGATAGTGTACAAGACAGACTTGCCTGGAAACTTACTGGCAAAGCATCTGGGTAGGTACTCTGAAAATTTCTCCCCTTAAACATGCCTCAACTGGAAAAACACACTTTTCCCAAGATCAGAAGGGTTTAATATGTAATTTCAGCTATTCTGTCCAAGAGATATGAAAACAATACCTTAAAGGTTCTTAGCTCTACCTGTTATCCTAAACACCTCCTGTCTGCACATGATCAGATCAGGATTAAAATCCTGACTTTGAATTTTATGCTTGGCTGCACTAAGATGTCTTTAACACAGTGAACTACTGACATAGTTAACTCTAAAACCCTAACATGCAGGCATGAGGCTCAAGGTTAAAAAAAAATCAACACAAACTCGAGCTTGCCCTCACCTATTTCATGACGGCAGTTGCAGTGAGTTCTGGCCACAGACGCTGACTCGGGACTATTCCCGGGATTGCCGAGGCCTCAGCTGGTTACAGCAAAGCAATCCATGGAGCTGCAGCTGCAGCACTCACTTGTATACATGCAAACTAGGAACAAGACCTAGCTTTGAGAGGGTGTGAAAGAGTCCTGTTCAGTTTGGGTGCTACATCACAAAAGAAAAGTCCTTCCTGTCTGAAAGAGGAGCATTTAGACTCTTCTGATTGATGCTGGACAGTAATTTCTCCTGCGGGCCCTTGATGAGCCTGGCTGCACTGCTAGCCTGACTTGAAGTTTAACACTAAAGGAACTAATGTGAACAATGAATCTTCAGTGAGCTAACCAGGCTTTAATAATCTTTCAAGAGCAGCTAGCAATAACTGAGCTGCATAATAGCAAGTATCCCAAAATGGGGTCATCATGCTGGAAACAGGGGCTTGTGTGTGTGAGAGAGACAATGATTACAGTATTTAACCATCAGCCTCACTGTTCCAACTATTCTTGACCATAGTGTCTACTTTCAGACAATGCAGTGATCGTGCATTCACTCTGGGTAGCAGTCATCAGGAAAGCTAAATTTAACATATGCACTTATACAAATTTCTGAAAAACCTTATTCTGCCAAAATTTTGTATATTTGAATAACTTCTTAACTGTATGATATATGAAACCTCACAAGATACTATTCTAACTTCTCATGCTTCAGGAAATACTCTGAAGAAAATGTCAAAATCAGTATATTTGAATTTCTTATGATATGAACTGCCTGTATAAACCAGGATTTGGGAATTCAAAAATACCTACTATTGTACATATTCTGTGTATGTACATATATAGCAACACAGGTAAATAAAATATTTAAATTAGGTTTGAATATAAATGCGTAAAAATGTATATAAAAAGGTACCATAATAGAAACAGTATAAATAACATCACTCTATGCTGACCTACAATTTTAGTCTACCTTTTTACCATAGTTAACACTTATCTTTAAGAAACCTGTTGATAATTTTATATTTAAATTGTATTAAAATATTTTAGCATTAAAATAGCTAAAAATACAGGGGTTAATTTAGTCTTTTGTCTCACGCGTACAAATCCACTGAAGCAGGGATAATAATGAACAGAATTGGGCCCTAAAAAGTTCTCATTTGACACTAATCAGTAATAAAAGGCAATGCAAACTTGTGTTAAACTGATTACACCCATATAGCAATATTGTATAATGGCTTTAGCTGCTTAGCAACAGAAGTACAAGAATACCAGATAAAATAGATTATAAGCTCTGATTAGTCCCAGATGAATGTAACAGTGGCAAACCAGTTAGGTTAATTTGCACTGTATATCATAAATGACACTCATCTGAGCTGTAATGGCAGAAGACATTTAATTTTTTTTGTACAAATACACATAAAAGAAATAAGGCTTTATTTAACCTTACCAATGACAGTTTTGGTCACATATTACAGGGATTCTTCCAAAATTAACTTAGAAAACATGACTTAAAAAAATCGTAAGCATCATGATTGTCCTTCCCTT
Organism: Cyanistes caeruleus; assembly: GCF_971803275.1. Lineage (NCBI taxonomy): Eukaryota > Metazoa > Chordata > Aves > Passeriformes > Paridae > Cyanistes > Cyanistes caeruleus. The sequence continues at coordinate 93,559,403 of NC_141702.1, forward strand.
TTGTGTTTTATATTTTCTTACAAAAGAAGTGTTCAAAAGAAATCACTTTAAAAATGGAACTCCATTTTACACCTTTCCACTGGACTTGCAGATCCTTTTTGGAAATATTTAAATGCAAACCATAGTGGAAGGAAGACTAATTACTCTTGGTTTTTAGAGGGGTCTGATGCAGAAAAAGGTTCAGGGATTTTTCAGAGTAACAAAGGGACATCATGACAGCTGAGATGAAATAAAACGCCCTGAATTTCAGGTTTATAAACACCAGACTTCTAGCATTACTCAGAGTGTGCTAGGTACAGTGCAAACAGCAGAAAGGTGTAACAGCTGAACCACAGAACTCACAACATAAGATAAAGAAGCAGTAAGCCACTAGGTAGCATGCACCAGTTAAGAGATCAACACAGTCGCACTAGGGTCACTACAGCCTCTCCTGGATGTCCTCCAGCCATGTCACATGGTTGATCTCTTCCTTACAACACCAGAACACAGGAAAGAAGTGAATGGCCTTGCAGGTCAGCCCAGGAGCTATGCTATGGATAGATACACTGATTTTAACACTGTAAGGAAGAGTAATGTCTTTATGGGTAGCATAAGTCTATTTACCTGTAGTAACTGACTCTACCCTTTCTCTACCATTTACTTAACTATTCGTTTCCTCTACGAAAATATAGCTATAACGTTGACTAAGGATCCTTTACAAGTTCTGCAACTCTATCATTCAACAGGAGCATTTTTGCGCACTAAAAATACTCTCTACTACATCTCTTCAACATAGTGTTATGGAAAAAGAAGGTAAGCACTATTTTCAAATTTATCTGATTTTATGAAGTTGGATAAAAAAATCAAATGGCAGATGTTAAAAGCAGAAGCTCTCTAGTCTTCTAATTTTATACTGAATTATCATAATAAAGCTTTCACTGCCTTAAATAATTTAATCCCCACTTTATTTCTTAAGTATTTATTAGGATAATTCATTATAAATTATAGGGTTTGCACATACATGTGTATGCATCTCATAGGGTAGAGAGCTAGAAAATTTTAAGTACTTATGAAGGAAGTTGACAGGGGTGTAGGAGGAATCAACTGGAGCTACTTATATTTTCTAGACCTTTCTATAAAAGGCACTTTAATTCTCACAGTTCAGAAAAATCCGACTGAATTCCAAGACAAGGATGTCTTCAGAGAAAACATGTCTAGAAACATTTAAATCCCCTTTATCAGCCACTTGACTAAAGCATTATCAATAAAACCTCATGGTGATACTGTTCCATAGTTGATCCCTGAAGGAGGGCATGAGCTGGGAGGGAAGAGGACACTGAAGAGGGGAACTGGGCAGGGTCAGATTACTGTCAGGTAAGATACCCCTTACTGAAATATCAAGGGACCAATACACAGAAAAAGAGAAGATAGTGAGGAAGAGTGGAAACAAAATTAAACCTTGAAAATGCCCTATGTTTTCTCAATACCTTTATTAAGAAAACAATACCTACACAATGAATTCCTGAATAAACCAAAGATGATGATCAGCAAAAGTCAGTTATTACAAAAATGCAGTACCCTGTACGCTAGGGCTTGGACAGGTTTTGCCATGGGAGTGCCAAATACAAAATGCAGCATTCATCATTCATATTCCTACTGACAGACCACAGGCAAAACACAACTCAAACCTCAGAATATGCTGACAGACACAATGATAAAACAAGTAAAACAAGAAGGGAAATACTTCCATAGTATAAGTGTGTTGAAAAATACTAACCAAGGGTGACACAGTTTTACAAGATACACTTCACTAAGAGAGTTAAGCTCCTTCCACATAAAAATCCAGATCAGCTGAGGCCCTGCCTGTAGATTTTACCTTCTTTCTGATATGTACAACTGGGTTGCGGAGCTCATTCCTCAAACTACTGCAGACAAAACATCCTGTATCAGCTTTGCACACTCTAGCCCAAGCTTTGGAACTCTCTCAACTTCCAGATCACTGAAGAAGATTTCTAAACTACTCCTGAAATACAATACTTGAATATAAATTTTTTTAATAGATCTGAAATATTGATGGGGCAGGGGGCAGTGGTGGCTCATTTTTTGATGGACTTAAAGCAAATTGGTTTGATCAAAGTTTGATTCTATATTAAGCAGGAACATGAGAAATATCAGTCCCAAGAATATTTTTTTAAAGTAAGGAAGCTAGATAGAATTATTAAAACAAATTAGATATATAGGGCTAAAACTTCTCTAGTGTATAACATATGTTGCTGTTAGGCACTACTTGGCACAGTTTCTGAATTCCAAAGTAATTTAAAATATTATCCCTTACTTGTTGTGATAATAATAGATTCATTTAGTAAGTGACACTAATGAAAATTTGGGTCCGTGTAAAAAATAAATAATACTGAAATGTATTTACTGTAAAAAGCATATTAGGCAACTTTTCTGCAGTGTCTTCATCTGATTACTAAAGGAAAACACTGCAGCACAGAAAGTCGAACTTCTACATCTGTATTTTTGTGGAAGAGGAAAAAAGCAAGTAATCTCATTACATAAAGACAATTTCTGAATGCTCTGACAATGCATACTGAGTCAATCTTCCATGAAGTCAGGGTGTATATGACAAATATGCTCTACTTGAAATGTAAAATTCAATTCCAGCATGATCACTTCAGGGACCAGTTCTGCAAAGTACAGCCGCCATGCCATGTATGGCACACAATAGCAGCATAAGTAATGATATACTACTGTGAAACACACTGAAAACCTATTGTACTACAGTCTTTGTCTCAATGAAGCTATTTTAACCACATAATATGTTTGTTTGAGCAAGTTTTTCTACCTGTTTTTCTACCGAACCTGAAAAAAATCATTCAGCAACTAATTTACTTGGTACATTTTCATTTGTTGCCATTCATATATGAGTACTTTTAACAGACTTACTGCTTTTGTTTTTCATATATTTTGGTGTTTAGTATTTTTTTTCCTTTAAAAAGAATCCTTTGTATAAATTATTCCTATGAGATGCTCAAGAAAACCCTTCAATTTTTCAACTATGGATTTTTAATTTGATTAGGTATTACTAGGTGTAGTTTTGAATGTTTGATAAGACACACTAGTGTAAGACTTGTAACTATAAAACACTTTAGTATGAGTTCCTCTGAGCACAAGAAGAGCCACAAACTATAGTTTCTGTTAAGAGATCTGGGAAGAGAGAAGGCAGTGAGAAGAACTTCTGAGTATCTTCGATGAATGGCTTTGGATAGCAGGGAGGAAGACAGAAAACATGGTAAAAAACAAAAATACAAAAGAAAATCAATCTAGAGGGAATCAGAGGAGTAGCAGAAGAATCTTCTGTAATAATTTACTTAATGTACAACTGATCTTCACCAATGTTCTGACACATGATTCACATCAGGTTGCTGTTACATTTATTTACACTCCAAGGAGTGCACTCCGTCCTAAAGGTCCCTTTCCATTCACAGAGTTTATACCTCACCCCACTACAATCTTTTAATCATCTCTTTCATCTGAAATGGCACGCTTGATTCTAGTTATAAATTTTAAAATCACACGTTAAAACATTTTAAGAGTATGTTCATACATATAATACAAGTCTGAATGTGAAACACCCTCCACAGACAGGACGCCTTCCTGGGCCACTGCTTTGTGTCAACTTCAAGCATATAAAATGCTAGCACATTTTAAGAACTAACACTATTTTAAGAACTGAATAAACCTATTAATTGCTTGCTGTTTCTATATTCAAACCACTATAATCTTGATCATACTAGCCATTTTCCTATGGCTTTCCCACTGTTCTGTTTATCTTTCCTGACAACTTAGCTCGAAGATCTTCTAGTCACAGCTTTTCTACAATTCTACACAGCATTGCACACTGGATGTTAAAAATATTTGTACTTATTTCAAAAAATGATACACCC